>NW_027507784.1:254337613-255537613 GCF_037356315.1 Lithobates pipiens
CACGACAGACGGCTTGTGGTTCTCGATGGATTACAAGTTTGCCCCCTTCTAGTCCGTTGACACTGATGGCCTGTACAGATGTATAAGCACAGAGCTATAGGCAGTACCTGCAGGAGACACTCATCACAAGTGCAATGCTCTGCAGGCTTTTGTTAAAAATAATGGACGCTTTTTTTTGCTGCAGAAATATGTGCATTTATTTATTTTCCATGAAGGTGAATTTGGCTTTTAAAAGCTGCAATACATCAGTAGTGATCATCAAGCGTCGCTTACATGTGGTAGCCAGATTTGTCCTTTCATTGTTTGCATATCACAGGCATTATTTCTATTGTTGAAGAGGGTTCCAGTCTGTTTTTAAACGTCATCTTCTCCTTTTAACACCCCCAAACACATTTGGTATGACCCTGCATGTAGCTGATTAGATGAGTCATCTCATAAAGCGTCATTTCCCAGAAAGGGGTCAATGCAGCAGGCCTTGTTCTTGTGATTGCATACCAAACATTTTAAAGATTTTTTTTGTTAAAACAACATCAGGCCGAAAACACTATATTCCTAAATAATGGATACGTATGTTAGAAGTGTTTGCGTTGGCAGAAATAAGTTGCCACGGTACGTAATCCTTTGTAAAGAACATTTACCCAGAAGCCCTCTTGGGCTTTGAGATGTTTTGTATGTTCTCCTCCAGTATGTATATATTTTGTATTTAATGTTTCCCAGGAAGTATTTTGAGAGCCTTCCAACCAGTATTTCATGGAACACTTCCCCTTCGTACCAGACCTACCATCACTGTATTGGTGAGAACCAGAAAGAAACACTATTGTCTATAATCCGTGTGTTGCTTACAATAAACAAGAAATGTCGTTACACGGACATGCAAAGTTCCTCTTTATGGCATGAGACACACACTGGGGTTGATTTACTAAAGGCAAATAGACTCTGCACTTTTCAAGTGTAGTTGCTCCAGAGCTTAGTAAATAAGGTGAAGCTTCACATTGCAAAGAAGTCCCAATCGCATAAAAAAACAGCATTTTTTTTCCTTCCACGTGATTAGATGATGGAAGTCCGCAGAGCTTCTTCTCATTTACTAAGCTCTGGAAGAACTGTCATTGCAAAGTGCAGTCTATTTGCCTTTAGTAAATCAACCCCGTTGTTTCACACCATATAGGGACCCATCAAGTTACATGGTTAACGGTCAATGCAAGATTCAATACAGCACATTTTTAACCATATGATTGATTGCCATATGTAGTGGAAAAGGAATATGGGATCTACCACTGCTGAAAAACGGCATCAATACTTCCGAGTCACAGACATGAGGCAAAATGAATGCCAGAGAAAAGTCATAACTACGTAGCTTTAATTATTGGAGTTCAGTGGTTAAAGTGCAGATGCCAGAGCTCCACCAGAACAGTTAGTGATATTAAAAAAAAATCTATTTTTACAAGCATGCCATACTTGCCTGCTCTGAACAAGGGTTTTGCACAGATCCTTGTTTTCTGGGGTCCCCCGGTGGTGCTCTCGGCTCCTCCTCCTCTTCATCAGGTGCCCCCATGGAGAGCCGCTTTTCATGGGGGCACTCGTGCAGGCATGCGCCAGTTGACACAGACTGCAGGACCCAGGCCCCGTGTCACTGGATTTGATTGACAACAGCGGGAGCCAATGGCTCTTGCTGATATCAATCTATCCAATGAGGACTCTAGACAGTGGCTGGAGCTGTTGAGCTCGTGCCCATCGCTGGAAAGATGGTGTTCAGGTAAGAAAAGGGGGTTCTCTGGGGGACAGCTGCAGCACCGAAGGTTTTTCATCTTAATGCATAGAATGCATTAAGGTGAAAATTGCAAGACTTTACAACTCCTTTAAGGAATCCTGCATTTTCACAGGGAGAGGTCAGCAGTGTGACGGGTATACTTTCAAGAAACGCAGTAGTGAATTTACACTTCTCCAAAGGCACACTTAATCACCCAGATACACACATACTCGCCTAGATGGCTGAAGCTGTCCCCCACTGGCTCTTCACCGAGAGCTGAGCAGTCAAAGACCACTGATCGCTCAGTTCTTGGGTCATCTTGTCAGTCACCAGCTCTGTGCTCTGTCCCTCTAGTGCTCACTGGACTGTGAAGGGGACAGGAGCAGCTGGCTCAGTGTCCCAGCAGTGCACACTAAAACGCTGAGCCAGCTGCTGGTCAGGAATCTGGGTGGATCCTTACATTATTGTCGGGGCTCTGCAGGGATCCCGGACTGTCTGTGACATTAGCCGACAGCAGACTTTAGCCAAGGACGTTAAGGTAGAGTCAATTTGATAAAGATGATTTGAATGCAACAATTATTATATTTGCTACTTAACTGCTCCATATGGTTGCCACAGAAATTCTTTAAACAAATAGATACTTTGTTTAGAGATCTTAGATGTAGATATAACGATCCTCAGATCAGCTCGTAAACTTTGCAGCTGCCTAAGGATGAAGGAGGTTTGACTGTCCCTAATGCTAGGCTTTTTTTTCTGGCATCTCAACTTCAGCAATTAAATGGATAGAACATTATAGATTGTTAGGATCCTATACAATAAATGATATATTCCCAATTGCCGATCCATTAGTGCAGTTAATAGTTTTTTGTTTTTTTTTACTTTTTTTGTTCGTTTTGTTTTTCTACACAAATGTCGGGTGGGGTAATGTGATGGTAATGTCCTAAGTGTTTATTTTATCTTTCGTAAAAAGTAAAAAAAACAAAAAACGAATAATCATTTTTGATTGAGAAAAAAAGTTATCCATTTTCACAACCCTAAACCTTTAGCTGATCCAGAGGAAGGCAAAAAAAAAAAAAAAACACTTGGTCAAGTCAGGAGAAAGTATCTATCAGGGAGGTGCCACATCCCAATGAATATTGGAACAAAAAAGAAGAAGAAATGGACGGAACTTTGGAGGCACCAAAGGACACTTAGAGTGGAGACAATAGTATTAAATACATTTTTATTGATGCTAGCATTTTAAAATCCAATATAAAATTAAAACATGATGTATACTACAAAGGTAGGCATTACATATTAACCCCTTGCCGACCAGTGCACGACGATGTATGTCGGCACAATGGCATGGCTGGGCAAATGGGCGTACAGGTACGTCCCCTTTGCATCGTGGCATTGTGGGCGCGTGCGTACTCCGTGACCATGCTCACGGACTCTACGTCCGCTGGGGGCCCGCGATCGTGTCAGAGCGGCAGAATGGGGAGATGTAAACAAGGCATTTCCCATTTCCCTGTTCTGCCTAGAAACATGACAGAGAGCTACTGCTCCCTGTCATCGGGAGCAGTGATCTGTCATTTTGTTGTGTGCTCATCCCCCCCACAGTTAGAATCACTCCCAAGGACACCCTTAACCCCTTTACCGCCCCCTAGCGTTTAACCACTTGAGCTCCGGACTATTTGGCTGCCTAAAGACCAGAGAGCTTTTTACAATTTGGCACGGCGCTGCTTTACCTGGTAATTGCGCGGTCATGCAATGCTGTACCTAAACAAAATTTGCGTCCTTTTTTCCCCATAAATAGAGCTTTATTTTTATGGTATTTGATTGCCTCTGCGATTTTTATTTTATGTGATATAAATGGAAAAAGACCGAAAAATTTGGAAAAAATAAATTCTACTTTTTGTTATAAGAAAAATCCAATAAACTAAATTATAGTCATACATTTAGGCCAAAATGTGTTCAGCCACATGTCTTTGGTAAAAAAAAAATGTCAATAAACGTATATTTATTGGTTTGCGCAAAAGTTATAGCATCTACAAACTAGGGTACATTTTCTGGAATTTACGCAGATTTGACTGCCTATCTCATTCCTTGAGGTGCTAAAATGGCAGGGCAGTACCACCCAAAAATAACCCCCGTTTTGGAATTGTACCCCAAAATACATTCTGCTACTTCTCCTGAGTGTGGGCATACCACATGTGAGATTTTTGGGAGCCTAGCCGCATGTGGGACCCTGAAAACCAATCACCGCCTTCAGGCTTTCTAAGAGCTTAAATTCTTGATTTCACTCCTCACTACCTATCACAGTTTCGAAGGCCATAAAATGCCAAAATGGCACAAACCCCCCCCCAAATGACCCCATTTTGGAAAGTAGACAACCCAAGCTATTTGAGAGGCATGGTGAGTATTTTGCAGCTCTTATTTGTTTTTGAAAATAAAGAAAGAAAAACTTTTTTCTTTATTTTTTTTTTCAATTTTCAAAACTTCGTGACAAAAAGCGAGATCTGCAAAATACTCACCATACCTCTCAGCAAATCGCTTGGTGTCTACTTTCCAAAATGGGGTCATTTGGCGGGGGGGTTTGTGCCATCTGGGCATTCCATGGCCTCTGAAACTGATAGGCAGTGAGGCGTGAAATCAAAAATGTACACCCTTAGCCTGGAGGTGGTGCATAGTTTCGGGGTCCTGTACACGGTTAGGCCAGGGCTTGACAAATTTGCTTGGAATCTAGGAGCCAGCTTAAAAGCTAGGAGCCAGGTCGGTAACGGCGATCCGGACCTGTCCCTGGCCTGACATGGAGACGAGTGAGGGGAAGATAGCGCCGCAGCCCCCCCCCCCCCTTTTTTTTTCCTTAATTAAAATAATTTTTATTTTTTTTACTTTTTACAAAAAAAAAAATGATATATATATATATATATATATATATATATATATATATATATATATATATATATATATATATATATATATATTTAAATTAATAAATAAATTAATTAATAATATATATATAATATAATGAGAAGCCATTTACCAGCCACCACACTCACCGTTGGGCAAAAGGCGCCAGATGACGCCCGCAATCACTTCCTTCTCTTCACTTTGGGAAGGAAATGGGCGGGCAGTGAAAAACAGGCAGGGGAGCTTCACTCCATTAGGAATTAGCATTATTGGAATAGGGGGTAATTTCTACATCCACCACAAGATGGCGCCAGACTACCGAAAGATTTTAGAAGGCCGCAAAGCCGCGGCCTCAATTACTGGCCGGCGCGGCCCGATGCAATTGCGCGGCGGAGTTCGGGGTCCAAATGGAGACGGGATACCCCAGCAGCGTTGCCCCAGTCGCCAGGACACGAATTCTAGGCGCAAATGCGACCAGGCGCCCGGGGTTTGTCGAGCCCTGGGTTAGGCTCCCAAAAAGTCTCACATGTGGTATCCTCATACTCAGGAGAAGCAACAGAATGTATTGGGGGGTGGGGGGGGGGTGTGTTTTTTTATTTTTAACCACTTCAATACTTGGCCTATTCTGGCACTTCTCTCCTACATGTGAAAATCATAATTCTTTTTTGCTAGAAAATTACTCAAAACCCCCAAACATTATATATGTTTTTTTATCAGACACACTAGGGAATAAAATGGAAAGAATGATATCTGAATGATGCCTGTAGCTGCAGGCATCATTCAGATATCACTGCACAAAGTCAAGGATGTCATATGACGCCCTAAGGTATTGAAGTGGTTAAGTAGTGACAGGTAGTTTTTTTTTTTTTCATTGGGGTATTGGACCCTAGATCTCTCCTCTGCCCTCAAAGTATCTGACCACACCAAGATTGGTGTGATAAAATGCTTTCCCAATGGCGCTGTTTATATCTGGCAAAATCTAAGTCATGAAATGTTCGTAGCTTGCGGTTTCTTAGGACATAGAGATGATTGGAGCTGTTCTGGTTTCTGATCAGCTCTATGGTTAGCTGGCGGAACCACCGGCTGCATTCTCAGGTTCCCTCTTGGGACAGGAGAGCCAGAGAAAACCATGGAAGGTGGTGGGAGGGGGGAGACCTTCCCTCCAACTGCTTGTAAAAGCAGCTAGAGGTTAATTGGCTGCTTAGGATTGCTTTTACACAAAAGCAGACCGCTGGCTGAAAAGAATGATACCTAAACTGGCAGGCATCATTCTGGTATAAGCACTCAAAGTCCAGCAACATACCAGTACATTGCTGGTCCTTGTTGGACATATATTGTAATCCATCTTTTTTTTTTTTTTTTATGCATCCTGTGGGCTGAAAAAGAGATTGATTGGTGAGCATCCCCACCATTAATATAAATACCTCCCTTCATCCACCTACTTCTAATGATGGGTATACATGGACCATTTTATTGTGGGAGCAAACGCTGTTGCTGTCAAGATAGATAAATCTGTGCTGCAACTGAATGGCATACCTGCTAAGCAAATGATGGTTAACAATAAAACAAAGTAACATTACAGTATAATAGACATACCATACCCGCAAAGCAAATACCAAAAAATTGTAAAAAAAAGAAAACTTTTTTTTAACGCAATCTGTGCCTAATATATAAATATATATGCCAAAGCATGGGGGCATCAGCCTCAAAAGTTAGGAGTAAATTGCTCCTCCACCCCTGCTGCCCTCATACTTCGGCATATATCTTTTTTTTTTTTTTTTTTTTCCCCAACTGTGGTGGTGAAATCACCTCCTACAGCGCTGGAGTCACTGCTTTATGTATCGCGGGAGCAAACACTATTGCTGTCAAGATGAATCGACGCTGCAGCTGAATAGGCTACCTGAAAACAAAAAAACGGTTAACAATAAAACACAGTAAACAGTAAAGTATAAGAAAATTACCTGAAAAGCAAACATGATAAAACATAATAAAACATTGCAGAATAGTATACAATAAAAAGCATAACAATAGAGCGAGAGAGAGATGACGACTTTTTTTTTTTTTTTTTTTTTTACACTTTTATTTGTAACTGTAACGGTTCGGTTCCAGCTTCGGGTCTCTCAAAACGCGACGGCATCTTGGGAGACCTTGTGAAAGTGTGTCCTGTTCTGTGCAGTGCTGTACCCTACACTAAAACTCCACTAGTGTATAGTAGCGTTCAAAACATTCACTAATGCAAAGACCAGGATTGTCAGGACAGGAGGGACAATAATAGCTAGTGTCACACCTATATACGTGCTTGCTACAGACATGACATCTTTGGGGGGCTCGTTGGGTAGAGATACTAGGGAGGACATATGAAAAATGCCTCTCATGCAGTTGGCTTACTGCATTTGGATTGGGATTGGGATGGTGAGGTGAAGCACCGTATGGAAACAGAGGGGCAAAACGCAGGTGCTAGCAGGTGTCTAGGCAGATCCCACTAACACTGCGTTTTTGGGAACCCTAAAACTGCTGGGGACGCTAGTATAGATCTGATCAGATATTGATCTTTTCAGACACCATACCACTAAGGGAGGTGAATGCTGTGTGCATGGGTGTTAGCGGTACTGCCACTTATCTGAAGCTGCCTGGGGCGACGCAGACCCTAAAACCTAACTGATATCACCCGCCCGGCGATCAGGGGGTTAAACCTTTATTGGGTAGTAAACGGTGGGTATAAAAAAACTAACCAGCGTCACCCGTAACACTTATACGGTGATCACTGATGAAAGGGTTAACTAGGGGCAATCGGGTGGTTAAAACCTTTATTAGGTGGTATATGGGGGTAACTGACAGTGAACCTAAATAACAGGCTAACTAGTGTCAACTGTGACACTTGTACGGCGATCATAAAAATGATTAGTGACACTGGCGACGTGGTGAAAGGGTTAAGTGGGGGGGGGCACGATCAAGGGGTTAAACCTTTAATGGGGGGGTACCCTAGACCTAAAGGGGACTACCACTAATTGCCATAATACTTACAACAGTCAGAAAATGACACCATGCAGTGATTATTAAAAAAATAAAAACTGTTATTGGTGTCACTGTGACAGGGGGTGATTTATGTGCCTATGTGTACTAGTGTTAGTGTACTGTTGGTGCAAACTCATATTGATGTCTTCTGTCCTCGGGCTCCGGACAAAAAGGCCAACACGAGGAGAGATGACATCACTTCCTTCTGTTTGCATTTCAGATGCAGAGGAAGCTTCCCATTCATCAGGAGCGATCGTGAGGGGGTGGCCATGAATCAGTGGCCTTCCCCCCAGGACGGATCACTCCTGCAACAATGCAGACTGTCTCGGGCACGGGGGGGGGGGGGTGGCTGCATTAGCGCCCTCGGGAGGCGTAACTGCCTGTGCCATTCTTCCAATGTATATCGTTGAGGTGGTCGGCAAGTGGTTAAAGAGAAGCTCCAGCTGATTCTTCAATCGGCCTAGCGGGTGCAGGTGATGCCATCCTGACTAAGTAAAACGTAGCTTTGTGGCTTCACAGCTGGTTTCTTACTGCGCATGTGTGAAGCGCACTGCACTTTGTGAATGGGCCGCAGTCTTCTGGGACTTGGTGAACTGAGCCACAAGTGGGAGTGGGTATCTGTGAAATACAGGTACCCCTACCCAAAAGGTGCCAAATGTGACAGGGGAAGGAGGCAGACAAGACGGAGCTTCCCATTTTGAGTGGAGCTCCACTTTTAGATGTAACCCCCATTCTTAAATGTTTTCCAGCTACACTGGTACAGATCACACATTTATCAACAATGGGACACTTGATTTGTATGCGTGTGAATGGCAGATGTATGTATACAGCATTAGTGGTCAGTAGCTTTGCTCAGAAATGGGCTGTTTTTTGGAATTGACGTGATTTTGAAGTGACTTTGTAGGGACATCCTCTTCCTCTTTTTAGTAATGTATTTGGAATGGAAGCACTGTGTATGTGTTAAATATTCCCAGAGGTTACTTCTTTTGAGATTTGTAAAGCATATTGAATAAACTATTACATCATTACGTTTGTAAATGGTACTTCAGAAATCCACATTCACCACTTTTGCCATTTTTAAAGCTTATAAACGGTAGTGAAAGGATAAAGTGTATATAAACCAAAAGGATTTGTCTTTGTTTTGGGTAAAGCAGGGAAATAATAGAACCTTAGTAATGGTTTTATAGCTTGGGTGATTCACTCTCTATTTTTTCTGGTGACCAGTTATTAGGGATAAAAGTCAATGAAAAGCCAAACTTTTAAGCACTACTTTACACATTGATGGGTGTTACTGCGTTGCCTTCCTGTAAAGATTGTCCTTGTCATTGCCTGTTGTCATAGGAGAAGAAGAGAAGAAAAGTCTCCCCAATGGGACACAGATGACAAAAGTAAACTTCACTCTGACTATTTCTGTGCAAATTAATAAATGATTTTTGTCTTTAGTTTGACTTGCTACCCCATCTAACCCTATCGGCTCTTTAGTCATATTAAACCCAAAAGCAAACATGTATTGCACTTTACCAGTTCTTAGATGTGATTGCTGCATACGTTTTTCTTTTCCATTTTCACTTGGTGATCTGGCCAGTAAGTCTGGTGTTTTTCAAAAAAACAAGCTCTCCTGCAGAAACAGCAGTTGCAGGAATGGGACAACCCATTCAACACTGTCAGGGGTGCTTACAATGAATGGCTTTTATTTGTTAAACCTTTATTCCAAAAGGAAAAAACTGATTGCTGTAAGGTGCCCCTGTGCTCTTTCATCCAGAGTAGAGGCACTCTAATACAGAGAATGTGTTACTGGCTGGATCAGTGGGGAAAAAGGGGGGAGGGGCTAAAGAAAGCGAATGCTGCCACCACCTTTAATGATTGGTAAGCTGCAGTATGTTACGTTTTTGGGTTTAATACCACTGTTAAAGGCTGTCGTGTGCTCTGTTTCCCCCGCTTTAAGTCATAGTTCTCTAGCGGTATAGCAGCTGTGAAAACTGGGATAACTTCTTCTTAATAAATACAGGAACACACTGTGCGTGCCTGTGTGATTTGCGTGCGATCTGGGTGTAGTGCATGTTCTACCCATTCATTTGAATGGGCTGAAAGCGCACTGGACCGCACCAGAAGTGCTTTTTTTTTTTTTTTTTTTATGTACATCAACCACATCCCTGCACACTGCAGTTGATATGTTTATACTTTCATACATTATTTTTTTAGTTAAAACTTTATGAGCTGTTTAATGGTGCCTTTATTTAGGATTAAAATTGTTCATTTTTGTAATTTTTTACTTTAGTACTTTAGTTCCCTAATCTTTTTTTTTTTCTCCAATGAAGTAGGTTAGACCTTCAGACATAAAGAAGCCACCATGAAAATGTTGTCCCTTTTTAACCACTTCCCGCCCAAAAAGTCACAATGACTGCCATTTTATTCCCTAGAGTGTCTGCTAAAAATATATATATAATGTTTTGGGGGTTCTGAGTAATTTTCTAGCAAACAAATTCAGATTTTTACGTGTAGAAGAGTGCCAGAATAGGCCCGGTATTGAAGTGGTTACTTTTGGCCCAGTGTTTTATCTGAGCTTGACATTCCTGGCTTGTCATAGTACTAGTGTTTGGGACATAGTTTCTTGGTCATTGCTACTTGTAACAGTTTTTGTATGACATCTGTTAAATTTACAATCTAGAAAAGAGAATAAATATTTGGCAAATAGCACTCACCGACTATTGCTCTGAGCAACAAGGAACTTCCTTTTAGTGTTACAAAAGATACCAACGGGGTGCTATGATAGGAAAATGTATAAAAGAGAAAAATTGTGTATTCAAATGTTTTTCCTGACGTTATCACTTACTGCTGGCCACTGAAGCCCATAGAGGATTTGGAACTGTATATTCCCAATAATTCTACAGTCTTTTTTTTTTTTTTCTTGTCAGTGCAATGTATTATTTTTAAGGTGCTAATGTTACTATGCTACTATTTATATTACTATGCTAGACCACTTGTTTGCCCTAAATTTAGAATAAAAGTTTTTCCAGGGTTGTAGCACATACATACGTTGTAAAATGGACCGAAGGTTCTGTTCACACCAACTGTATTGGGACTGCACTGGGCAAAGTCCCAATGCAAGACGAGGCAAAAAGATTTGTTTACTATCAAGCCAGTTCACAACACCGCACTGTGTGGAGATGTGTGCTGAAAATAAAAGGTACTGAATGCAGTTTTTTTTTTTTTTTGTTTGTTTTTTTGTGCATAATGGTGTGCAACACAATCCATTGCACAGCGCTGTGGAAAGTAGACCTTAAAGTGGCTGTTAACCCTCGCATATACCCAGTGATTTGAACAGCCTCGGATGATACACAGAGATGAAACAAATCTCTCTACATAAGTTTTACTTGTATATCAGCTGTCTTCAGGTTTATATACTGTTTAGAAAAGTCAGGTTGTAAATTTTCACTTCCTGATTCACCTGTGGGTGTGGATTCTTGCCATACACTGTGCGAGACATCTGATTGGAGGAAAGGCACCCCCCTCTCCAATTGGGCAGAGATTTCCAGTGCTATGATTAGACCAGCTCTCTGCTAATCTATTTAAAGCACCCACCCTGACACAAAATTCAGGCTGCTTTGATCACAGTTGAAGGAGAAGTTGTCAGAAGTTGTCATGCTGATAACAGAAGAACAGAGCAGGAGAAAGCCACAGGACTTTGAAGAGCGATAAGAAAACACTGCAGATATGTACCCAGCTCAAATTTAATGAATGGGTTTTAGATCCACTTAGCAAAGCTAAACCCATTAATTTTAGATGTTAACCCCAAAACCATTACATTCAAGGCATGTCGTGAATAATAACTGTCCGTTGCTTGAGCTCTCAACTGAACTGTCCAACCACCATATGTCTGGTGTCATAACTTATTGCATGTGCTGCAACATGCCAACTACAGATCAGAGGCTAAGATGGCAGCTTTCTTGGCTGTAATGGATAGGAGGTTTTTTTTTCTGCTTTAATGAAATGTAATTTCACTAAGGTTTGCACAAAAAAAGTAACCTGTTTATGCGTGGTTTACAACGCAAAGCAGCTGCTGATGTGAATGGAGTCTTAGTATTTTTACTTAATGAAGTTCATAAGGAAATGTTTCTAGGACTCCATTCCCACCTTTGTATTCTTCCATGTGTGGTGCAGTTCATTTTGTATACATTTCTGTATGCACTTTGCTGGAGCTGCTGCAAGGATGCAGAAAGAAGAATTTTTACACCACACTGCACTTATATGTGAATGTTATCCAAAGCAGTTACATGCAGTTCACTGCTACATACATAAATGTAACCCTAGTAAGGGAATACTTAAAGCGGAGTTACACCCAAAAATTGAACTTCTGCTTTAAGTGAAGATGACCCCCTTACATGCCACATTTGTTATGCCATTTCTTTTGGGGGAGGAGCGGATACCCTCTTTTTAGAGGGATTCAACTCCCACTTCCCGGGGCACCGGAAGGAAGTTCACCTCTCACCCTCCCTCCTGGCAATCATCTGGGACACGTCACAGTGCGCAGCTGGTGCATGCGCAGTGTGTGCCCAGTGACAATGCCAGCGGCGTAGAAAAGGAGGGGGGAGAGGAGTGAGGCTTTGTTCGCCCACATCGCTGGACCATGGGACAGGTGAGTGTTCGATTAATAAGTCAGCAGCTACATTTTTTGTAGCTGCTGACTTTTATATGGGTGGAACTCCACTTTAAGATATGCAGGCCTATATAAGTTTGGTATATGGTATAAAACGTTTGTATTACTGTCTACATGTAGTCATTTGGATTACCCTCTTTAGCACTAGGTATAATTCGTCATCTCCGTCATCTTCTGGTATTGTCTGATTTTTCTTGTGTGTCTTCAGGAAAGAAGGTAATGTGAACCCTAATCAGAAAGGACTGCGCTGTGTAATCCTGAATACTGAGATGAATGGAGGCTGAATGACCACCTCTGCTTTTCAGGAGGCCTAATGGATTTTCTCACACAACTATTCCAAATCTCAAAAATAATTATCAAATGATAATTGAATATAACTTAACATCTTTTAATGTGCAGTTTGACTTGGTTGGCTTTTATAGGAACATATGACAGAGCTTGCGTCCAGAGCAGATAATTACGCTCTAGTTACTATGGAGACATGTCCTCTGTTGTGTTGTCTGTATATTTTTATACCAGATAGATTTATCTGCAAGTTCTGTTCAGTGTCTTAATAATTGAGTGCAAGCCATTACAAATATAGTTTTTAAACTTCTATAAGTCGGTCTCTTTGACAACACTATGATGGTCTTACTAAACATTACAACAGTTTCCATTGAAAATTTAAGTACTTTAGTAGTTTTGTGTTTGGGGTTGACATGGCTACATTTTATAATTAAGATCAAATTAACTCTAAAGTGGTTATAAAGGCTAAAGGTGTTTTTATTTTTTTATTATTATTACATTTTTTAACCTTAATGCATTTTCTGTAAAATTTGCAAAACAATAACGGTGTCGCATGACCACACAATTGTCATTCAAAGTGCACTAGCACTGAAAGTTGGAAATTGGCCTGGGTAGGAAGGGGGCGAAAGTGCCCGATAGTTAAGTATAAAAAATGTAATCTGCCCACACAGTGGCAGCGACAACCAATCACCCCCCCCCCCCCCCCGCTGTGCATTTTTAGGCAGGCTACGGTCACCAGGACAGTGCAGATGGCAGGCAGGGTGGTGTGTGTGGGAGTGGATCCAATGAGGTAGAGGATGGTAGAGCGGTGGGCAGATTACCATGCATGCAGGGAGGAGGCGGGGCCTCACTGTCAGGCAGCATGGATGTGGGCTGGCTGTGCATACAGGAGTGAGGCTGAGGGGATGTGGTGGAGGCTCCCCACTCTGTGCAGCTGCCACTGCCACCAGAGATTTGGATGGAGGTCTTGTCATGTCTGCCCCAGTGACTGCTAAAACACCCTGATGTGCTGCAGATTCCTCCACTGACATCTGGTGGAAGAGGAACAGGACTGGAAAAACCCAAAGGTGTGTGTGTTTGTGTGGTGGTGGAGCGGTATGAGGCGAGGGGGGTGTGATCAGAGTGGACAGATATGGGGAGTGTTATCAGATTGAGGGGAAGGGCTGGTGTAATCAGGGTGGGGGAGACTGATGGAGGGGGGGAGGGGACACAGATGTGGGGGAGACTCTGATGGGGGGGGGGCGGACACAGATGTGGGGGAGACTCTAGGGAACACAGACATGCAGAAAGGTTCTGATGATATTATTTACCTTTTATTCATTTATTTCTAAATAACACCTTTTTTTGGCCCGCAAATCTTTGTCAAATCTACAATGTGGCCCTTGGGCTAAAAAGTTTGAAGACCCCTGCTGTAGAACATTGAACCACGATAAGTTGAACATGGGTGCAATTTCAGGCACCTGCTGACACTTGCTACAGTTTTCTGCCCATACCTCTGTAGGGTCTTTTTGTTAAAAAGCTGAGTGTCAGTGAATTACAAGGGCACTCACCAGTGCCCTCACTGTTCATTGAGAACAAGCTGTCTGCCGTGGTGGCAGATGGTATTTGTACTTCACTCATTCCCAGATTTCTGTGAATGAATGACAGCAGGAGCAGGGAGAATAGGGGGTGTGAGGACAGGTGCTGGAGCATGTTACGCCCCATATATAGGTGTATAGATGCTTTAGAAGAATACCTTGGCCTTTTAAAGCTCTGCATAGCCCGATAATCATCTACGCGTCACAGGTGAGGCACTGTTTTTTAGGACATGTATGGGCACCACAATTTTTTTTTTTTTTTTTTTTTTTTTTTTATTGACAATACTTGTACTAAAAGTACCCATGCATTCTACACCATTCATAAAGAAAATCATTAAATTTTTTTTACTAACAAATCATTAGTAGTGGGCCATCTTTAAGCTCTCTACCCACAATCCACATTTTTCCATTTCCACTTCTTATCTACTAAGCTCCATGAGACTTTCTAGATTTACCAGGAAGCTTTGCAGTTAAGACTATTTTTGTTCACACAGTCAGTTTATGCAACCTTTTACTGCCCACCCAAACAACAAGCTGACATGGTGGCCACTTGGGTCTGTTCACATTGCCATAGCCATGATGCTTTGCTTTCCATGCAGCGTTTTTAAACTGTTTGCCAAGGTGTTCCACTTGCCAAATGTGTCCTTTTGAAGTCTGTGAGACTGCCTAATGTTTGGCACGTGGTTGCAACGCAATCTTTTCATTGGGATCAATTGGGAAGAAAAAAGGCATTTAGGAGATGCCAGTGATGCCTCCTAAACACTTTCAAACTGCCACTCCACCGTGGATCACTTTTCAGAGGTATGCTTAAATCCACTGCGCTTATAAAAGAAGCCTTAGACATTCATTCTGTGATTTCCTGGGACCCCTGAAAACACAAGTCATGTGTGTGTTTTTTGTTTCGTTTTTTTTTTTTTTCCTACCTAGGTGATTACTTAGGCTGGTTTCTAGCAGTTGAGTATGGACCCAACAAAAACACCCAAACTTTTATACTTGCCGATGCTGCATCTGTCCCCATCCGGCTCTGCAGTGAGAACTGATTAATCATACACCAACCAGTTCTCCCCTCCACGCTGAGCAGAGAGCTTGGTGACTCTGCTCTGCCCCTCCAGCGCTCCCTGGCGCACTGGGCTGTGGGCGGGGCTGGCTCAGTCTCCCAGCGGCTCACTGAGAGCCGGACCTTGCTGCCCGTCTGGGCTGCTGGGTGGATCACGACCATAATGTTGGGATCTTTTTAGAAATTGGACTGGCACTGTGCCGTGGGTAGACAGTGGGCTTTAGTTCTGCACTACTAGTCTGTGACCAAAATAGCTTTTGGCCATACTTCTCCTTTTTAAATTGCTTGAATTTTTAGTGTGTGTGTGTGTGTATATAATTACATTTATTTTATTTATATTTTTACAGGAAGTATTTTTCTTTTTAAATTGGGTTTTTAGGGTCACAAGTGTTGAACCATTGATTTCCCAAGCTGACTCATAGCAGTCTTATGTAATGGGTCTTCACTCTATAGTAAATGTGTTCCCGGTCTCCAACAATTTGGCATGTTTGCATTTGCTGGTCATGTTTAGTAGCATACAGTATACTTAAAGAGGAAGTAAACCCTCTTAAAAAAAAAAAAAAAACCTGAAAAAATAAAACCCTGCAAGAAAAAGTCATAATGAGCTAATATGCATAGCATACTAGCTCATTACTTACCTCAGATCAAAGCCCCCGCTTCGGTCCTCGCCTCCCCCTCCGGTCGCTGACATGTCGTCCTGGAGTTACTTCCAGGGAAAGCGGCTCCGGCGCTGTGATTGGCATTCAGATAAACCGGAAGTGATGTCAGGTCATTGCTTCTGGGTTACCATAGCAGAGAGACGTTCAAAGCTGTTTCTGGCATCATCCCGGTATATCTACTTTAAGTACGGGTATGTCGCTGGTCAGTGAGTGGTTAACAAAAGAGCGAATATTCATTAGTCCCCCAGTTCACACTTGCGATGCGGGAACCAGCGCGATTCCTGTGCTGGTTCCCGCATCACATCTCCCTTGAGGGCAGTTCACACTGCCCTCTGCAAACTAATGCAATACAAAGTTACAAATACAAAGTTACAAATACAAAGTTAGTGAAATACAAATACAAAGTTAGTGAAACTCCCAGATCATTTCGCAGATCGCAGTGCGAACCGTGAATTTGGACAGGAATCGGATGGCATGGTTGTGAACACCCATGCCACCCGATTCCAGTGCAGGGAGGAAAAAAAGTTCCTGCACCTTTTTTCTGAAGGAATCCAATGCGAGTTCAGCCGCACAACTGTATGGCTGAATTCACATTGCACAGACATCGCATTTAAACAGCACAGCAATGCGGTGCGAATCACATGCAATGTCTGTGTTTGCATATGTGGGAACCCTGGCTTAAAATATGTCTTAACGGGCATATCTGCTCATTGCAGATAGAAAGTAGGTATCATCTAAAGATATTAACATTTTCATTTATAGTCTCAAATTCAAGCTAGATAGATAAATTGATTAGATATATAATAGATATACCGAAGTATGTGTGATAACACTTGGGTCCATTCATAAAGAACAAATCCTAATATTTTTGCTCTCCAATGTTCATCAAAAATATTTCTTAAGACCCCTTTCACACCAGGGCGTTTTGCAGGTGCTATATCGTTAGAAATAGCGCCTGCAATCCTCCCTAAAGAAGCTGCACCATTGTTTGTAGTGTGAAAGCCCCGGGGGGGAGGAGGAGTGTCAAGCAGTGTCTGATTGCATGTGACAAACTACAGACCGCATCAGCCTGTCACTGATTTATATAGGCCCCCGTGCATTCCTGATTGGACATACCAGTTGATACCCACCACAGATATACACTCATCTGGTTATACAATTAAACTCTAAATTAAGAGTATGGTTTTTTTTTTTTGTTTGTTTTTTATACTTGCCTAGCTGGATGCATCATCAGTCCAAACTATGAACTATGTTCTGACAAGTTGCATGCTCATCTCCCTCCCCTCATGTTGGAAAACTTCTCAGAAATAACTTGTGCTGATAACCTAAACTGTAGAAGTGCTAAGAGGAGGCATTTTGGGAGGTGATGTTAATACAGGAATCACTGCTTGCAGGCAGCATGGTACCATGGGACATGTAATCCTTAGGGTAGACATAGATGTGAGTCTAAAGCTCCCTTGCCTCTGTAGACTGATCCGAGCTTAGAACGTGCTCCAGAGGCTGCTGACAGATTTGCAAGGAAGTGATGCGATGCCTCCACACTGCCTGTTTTAACCTTTTAACTTAATTCTTGCCGACAAATGGAGTTACCATGGGCATTGCATGCAGTTGTAGGGTGTTTGCTTCGCTTGCATATTGACTTGAATGTGTAACGCTTGACTGCTACAAGTAGTGTCAACATTTCCCTGGGCATAAAACATGGTTGCAGCATGTAAACCCCCACATCTGCTGATTGCACGGGGGTGGGGGGGGGGACATGCGGCCCAGCTGCCAATTTTTTTGCTGCCTTCCCACCACAAGTCTAAATGAGGCCTTGTACATTAAAAATACACAACAGAGGACAAGCAAACATACGGGAATCAAGGAAGTTGACAAAGAGTTCAAAGAGATGACAGAAGGTTTTATAAAACAAGTTTACTTTGGATTGTATAATATACCAATCGTATTATTACAATTCTGATGTTCTAAAATGAAAGTGTATCCTGTGACTATAGATTTTCATTAAACCTCATATGCTTCACACCAATGCTGGAAGACTGAATTGTATTCACACTCTAAAGCAGGGATATGCAATTAGCGGACCTCCAGCTGTTGCAAAACTACAAGTCCCATCATGCCTCTGCCTCTGGGTGTCATGCTTGTGGCTGTCAGTCTTGCTATGCCTCATGGGATTTGTAGTTCTACAACAGCTGGAGGTCCGCTAATTGCATATCCCTGCACTAAAGTGTCCTTTTCATCAAAAGAAAAAAAAAATCTGACAAAACCTGAGAATATCCATAATGATGGCTTATTATAAGCAAAGAACTTATAACTTTTCAATTGATCTGGGCTGTTATTTTGTAGTTTTGAATATATATAAATTATTTTCTGAAACCATGTTTGTAGTCTGATGCTGATTATTTTAATAAAACTCTGTTTACAGTAAAGAAATGCAACTTTAAACGTCTTTCCGATAGTCTAGTTGTTTGACGTGAAATATTACACAAGGATTGGCAAGTGTGAGTGCGACTATTCCTAACCACTTCTGATCTTCTCTCTTTCAGTGCTCCAGTTGCGTCTGCAACAAAGGCGAACAAGGGAGCAACTTGTAGACCAGGGCATCATGCCACGTAAGTCACCAGTTATTTCTGTTTTATTAAAGGAGACTATAAACCTTCTAATGCTTGGAATAATGTAAATCTTAAAAACAAGTGTTATTATTTTAACCTCTTTGTATAGTTGGTCTGGAGCTGCTGCATTTGCATATATGCAGGCACTGTACAAATACTGACTGCCTATGGCCGGTCCACTCTGACTCTAATTTTCTCTCTACAAGTCTCTTCTATGACAAACAAGAACAGGAGAAAACATATTGTGCATCTGCTTAGCAGTGTCTGGTAAAAGACCTGGGTTGTTTAAAACCTGTATTTAAAGAGTAAATCCCCTTTTGTAGGGGGCAAAAATAACAAATAAAGAAAAGCTGATATAGCGTATACAATTGCGACACCAATCTTACTGTAATTGAATGTTATTAAAAATGACATTTCCTATTCAATCTGAAGCCGCTGTACTTTTCTGTAAAATGCAATGTGGCAACCTGGAGGTGTTCTGTACACAGAATGTTTACAGATCGACCCCAGAAACATAATTTCCTGCTTGTGTGATTGGCTCACCAATTTTCTCAGAAATCTACACTAAGGGCTCGTTTACACTTGCTTCAAAACATGGCTTTGGACACGCTTTGTTAAAGCTCTCTGAGCGCCAGTCAAAGCTCCTGTCACTAAATAAAATGGTTAGCCAGTCAGTCCTGTTTACACCTGCTTTTGGTTGGTGCTTCCATGAGGCTTCGATGTAGCTTTGGTGAGGCTTTTCCATAGACTTCTATGAAGACGTGGAAGCGCTACTGAAGATACATGGGGTATAATTTTTGAGGCAAATTAAAAGCAGGTGTAAACAGGACTGGCTGGCTAACCATTTTATTTACTGACCGGAGCTTTGACTAGAATTCAGGGAGCTTTAACAAAGGTCTTGTTGAAGCTGAAGCAATTGTAAATGAGCCCTAAAATACAAGTCAGGCATTCCCTGCAACAAAAATTTAATTTTTGGTGAGATACTCCCAATAGGAAATCACATGTAAAGGGATGAAGGCTCAGATAATTATGAAACCACTCCCATTGGATTCATTTTACAACATAGGCACAGGGATTTCTTCAGAATAACAAAGGGTAGGAATCTGCAACCAAGTCTGATAAAATCCTTACACTGCACTTAGATCAACAAAAGTAGAGTTGCTCTTTAAAGTGGAGGTCCACCCTAAAATGGAGCTTCCGCTCATTGTAACCCTCCCCCCCCCCCTCCGGCGCCACAATTGGCACCTTTCAGGGGGGAGAGGGTTGCAGATACCTGTACAGCACAGGTATCCGCACCCACTTCCGGTATAGATATCTGCAGAAGGTACGCCCCTTTCCGCAGAATCTACGCCCCTTTCCGAAGGTCCCCCGCTGTCTGCTGGGAAACACACGATCCCAGAGACAGCGGGGTCCATCCTTATTGCGCAGCGCGACTCGCGCATGCGCAGTAGGAAACCGGGAAATGAAGCCGCAAGGCTCCACTTCCTGATTCCCATACCCAAGATGGCGGCGGCAGCACCTGAGAGATGATCGAGAGATCGACTTCGGGTGCCGACATCGCGGGCGCGCTGGGCGGGTAAGTGTCATTATTTTAAAAGTCAGCAGCTGCAGTATTTGTAGCTGCTGGCTTTAAAAAAAACAACCAACAAAAAAAAAAAACGGCGGACTCCCGCTTTAAGCATAATTTTCAAAAGTGCAAGTACCCAAAGTTCATGTCCCATGTGATAGCATAGTGCAGGTGACAAATTCTCTTTAAGGAGACATCAGGGGCCTATTAGGCTCTCAACACCTTCATGACAAATCCTAATGCCTAAAGACAGTATTGCAACTTTGATATGTGCTAGGAAAACTTGTGTTTTTTGTTTTTGTTTTGTTTTTTGTTTTATTTTAAGTTGGGCTCTGACTTGGTAATAAATGGTAATAGATATCATCTCCTGGTTGTGTGTGTGTTTTTTTTTTTTTGTTTTCCTGTGATACAATCACACAATATTAAAAACAAATATATATTTTTTAAACTTTAGCTGTACATCCCTTACCATAACCTTCCATCTAAGAACAACACAAAATAGATTCTCCTGTTCCTACCGATCACAGAAATACAACATCTGTCTATATCCTTTGTACCCATAGTAGGACTCACAATGGTAGGCATTTTGCTTTTTTTTATCTTGCCTAAAACACATTGACACTGATAATTTAAAAATGGAAAGGAAGAGAATTTCCTTCAGTGTCTTCTATGCTCTGCTCATCACAATCATACAGTGTGATGTGGAGTAACATAGAGCAGATCACATGAGCTCATTGTAAAAGAGAATAAAATTTTGGTATTTTACGTTATTAAAATGATGCAATCTTTAGACAGATTTTAATGATTTTATTTACTTCTCAAATGTTCAAACTGGTTCACGTGGGTTTTAAGGCACTTTTTAGCAGTGCAGCATTTGTTTGCTTATAGCAACAGTGAATCTATGCTCAAATGTATACATTATGTCAACAGACTTGCTGGAATAAAAAAATACAGCATTTGAATGCCTAAGATGTTTTTTTACTGTGGGGAAATGCTGCTTCTGATTCCTTCCAGTGCTGCTTGTATAACCAAAACATGTCTATTGTCACACAAACAGCACTGGAGGGACTTCAGCAGTATTTTCTCTTGGAAATGTATGTATTTCAGCCCTCTGAGCTGTGGGCAATCCCTTTTGTGTCCTCATGTAAAGTGTAAGGCTATTTACCCTGTATTATACTTGAAGGAGGTGACATGCGACCATGGCTGAGAGCACCTTAGGCAGTAGACTGATCGCATCGATGGAGGAAGCCTGCCGAACCCAGGAATAGGATATTACACTTATCCCTGCAGCCCTAGAGTAAATGAATATTGAACTAACCCTTGCAGTGAGGAGGCCCACTCCAAAGGTAAAAGTACACCTTTAAAGGTGCAGCAGTTAGGGCAGCTTCACACTGCTCTACTGCTCTTTGCCACAGTGCGTGGGCAGTGCAGTGTTCCTGCAGATTTGGAGCAGGTTAACTGTGCTTTGCCATAGACTACTATTTATGTCCCACAGTTTTGGTGCATTTTCTGAAAGTGTACAAAAACCACGGGAAATAATAGACGTTTATGGCAAAAGCACAGTTAACATGCATCAAAACTACAGGTTCAATACACTGTGTCCAAAGCGCAGTGGCACAGTGTGAAGCCCCCATTGGGCTAGGTTTACACTTGTGCGGGGGTGTGGGTAACGCGCATCTTCCCGCAGCCACAACATGCAGCTCTTTTACAAATGCACGGGGCTGCCATTCATAATGATACTCCCATGCATCTAAATAGGCAGTGCGTTTATTGGGACAGGTACAGCAGCCCATTCAAGTGAATAGGCTACTGTGCCCGCACAAGCGTGGGCCACACAGAGCGCATAGGTGTGAACCAAGCTTTTAAAAATTACGCAATGTCACAATTAGAGATGCCTTTCTTTTCAAATACACAAAATACTATTTATATCATCTTGAGCGGTGTCAAAGAATGGCTGTTCCCTATAAGGTTTACTCTTGGGACTGGTTCACATCAGATCCATGGTGTGGGAAAAGTACATTCTGTGTGAGTTTCCTGCACCACGCTGGAACTCACTGCCTTTGTGATCTGCATGCTTTTCCTGAGTTTTGGTGCAATTTGAAAAATTGCAGCACACAGGAATGCCCTTGAGTCCACGGGAACGTGGCATGTGGGTGGGGCCCCGTGGAGGGGCAGAACGTTCGGACATATTTGGCATGCGCTACTTTTTTTCTGCATTCCAAAGCCATTTTAAGTCCATTCGAATGCAGAACGAGGAGGGGGCAGTAAAGGATGGGCATAGTCTGGGGGAGTACAGGAGTACAGCCTACGCTACTCTAAAAAGAAAAAAAAACTCCTAACTTTTTTTTTTTTTTTTTTTTTTAACTGGCTCCTAGATTCAAAGTGAACTTGTCAAGCCTTGTAATAAGGCCATGTGTAGTTTACTTACAGTATCTCACAAAAGTTAGTACACCCCTCACAGTTTTGTAAATGTTATTATATCTCTTCATGTGACAACACTGAAGAAATGACACTTTGCTACAATGTAAAGTAGTGAGTGTACAGCTTGTATAACAGTGTAAATTTTCTGTCGCCTCAAAATAACTCAACACACAGCCATTAATGTCTAAACCACTGGCAACAAAAGTGAATACACCCCTAAGTGAAAATGTCCAAACTGGGCCCAAAGTGTCGATTTTGTGTGGCCATCGTTATTTTACAGAACTGCTTTAACCCTCTTAGGAATGGAGTTCACCAGAGCTTCACAGGTTGCCACTAGAATCCTCTTCCACACCTCCATCACGGAGCTGGTGGATGTTCTAGATCTTGTGCTCCTCCACCTTCCGTTTTGAGGATTCCCCACAGATGCTGAATAGGGTTTAGGTCTTGAGACATGCTTGGCCAGTGCATCACCTTCATCCTGCGGCCAAGTCTCCGAAGGAAGTACGATATGTCACAGTACATGTTGGCATTCATGGTTCCCTCAATGGACTGTAGCTCCCCAGTGCCGGCAGCACTCACTCAGACCAAAGGACATGGTTCCAGTAATCCATGTCCTTAGTCTGCTTGTCTTCAGCAAACTGTTTGCAGGCTTTCTTTAGAAGAGGCTTGCTTCTGGGGCGACAGCCATGCAGAACAATTTGATGCAGTGTGCGGCGTATGGTTTGAGCACTGACAGTCACGACGCCGAGAGGGAAAATGGCTAATTGGGCCCAATTTGGACTTTTTTTCTTTTTCACTTGGGGGTCTACTCACTTTTGTTGCCAGTGGTTTAGACATTAATGACTGTGTTATTATTTTGAGGGGACAGCAAATTTGCACTGTTGTACAAGCTGTACACTCACTACTTTACATTGTAGCAGTGTAATTTCTTCAGTGTTGTCACATGAAAACATATAATAAAATATTTACAAAATTGTGAGGGGTGTACTCACTTTTGTGAGATCCTGTATGTCTGCCTTGTGATGAATGTCAACATTTTGTCTAGTGCATTGAAAAGAAAATGTAGATAAAGAAATGTTTACTAGAAATCCAAGTTAAGAGTATATCAATATATAACATGCTTGTGTTATCATATTCAGTTTTGGAATGACTGTAAATTGATTGTAAAAGGAATAAAATAACAGGACATTCCATAAGGTCTTTGGCGTTGGATTGGACAAAAAGGAATTAGCTGTGTTCATCGGAATTAATCACAGGCCTTTGTTCTGAGGCATCTAGACGTCCAGCTCTACCTTTGTCTAGACCACTTCTGTGAATATCTAACGTCTGACCTTTAAATATGAGCTAAATGAAAACTGGAGTGTGCATTTCGATGAGAAAAATGTGAAGATGTAAAACCACATTCTCCCAAAATAAGTTTACAGCCTGGTAAAACCAGGCCGATTCATGTGCTTCAGTTCCATTAATAAGCAGCTGTGGAAATGACGAGAAGGATTACATCAGTTTAGCATACTGAAGTACCACTCCCTTTCAGACCACAAAGCGTCTCTGCAGCATACAACATAGCATGTAGAATATTTCCAATAGTGCAGTAAAATGTATCACACGATCAGCCTATATGTGATAGTGCTAATTCCAGACTTTCTTTGTTTTCCCTTCTTTGGATTAAGGCTAAAATGAATCTGTTGGCTTTTGTGCAGTGAAAGAGATGTAGTCTCACAGATGTGCCTTCACCAGTAATGAGCTCAGGAATGTTCAGACTAAGCTCTGAGCCCTCCAGCAAGTTCTCACCTGTATGGGTCATCTGCAGCTGGGACACTCCCTACCCTGTAAGTCGTACATATACTCGCCCCTTGTATACATGTGGCTGCAGGGTGGGGAATGCCCGGCCGCAGATGGTTGACCCGTACAGGTGTTGGTTTCTTTGCAGGCTTGGACACATGGGTTTGGATTCTAGTCTGAACACGCTCAATCTCATCCCCAGTCTTTATCTACATGTTGACGTAAGGAACACACATATGGGCATTTGGTTGTTAGTTTCTACTTAGTTCTGTTTCTGTTTTCACAGTTCTAGGAGAGCAGACAGAAATAGGAGTCAGGAAACCACACATTTCTGTGCATTATGTAACCTTGTGCTCACAACAGTTCTGAAAGATAGAGGAACTGTCAGTTGAAAACATAACATTCTAGTCAAATACCACAAAGGGGTTATTGGCTAAAATGGTGTTCAGGGGCATAACTACAGATCATATGGCCCCATAGGAAAATTTCAGTAGAGCCCCCTGATGACCCCTCTCTGTGACACCTGCAGTGTCCACTGTGACAGTACTACTGCTGATCTTGGCATGAATTATGCCTAAAAAAGAGCAGCGAGAGAGCGGACCACGTAGTCTGTCTTTGATTTAGAGGACTGTCCCTGATTTGGAACAAAGTCCCTCTGTCCCTCTTTCCTCCTCATTTGTGTCTGAGTCTGGTCTGATCTATAAAGTTGTATAAAAAATACAACTTTCGCTTTCAAAAACTGCTTCCCAATGCTAAAACTTTCACCCATTTTCTAAATTGCTGCATGTGTAAATTTCAAAATCCAGTATAAAGGAATATTAGTGGTAAAATAAAATAAAAAGTTCTTGTGGGTTTTAACAAATCTTTTTTTTTTTTTTTTTTCTCTCTAAGAGGGTGCGGCAGGGGGTGTGTCCTATGTCTACATACTTTTGCTAATAGGTGTCCCTCTCTTCCAATCTCAAAAAGCTGGGCGGTATGACACTGAATAGAGCTGTGAATAAAAGTTGCCAGTGAAGGAAAACCATGCAAAAGAAAAAATAAAGAACCAAAAATGTAGTAGCAAGAATAACCAATGTCATGATGTTTTATTCATAATTATAATTATTTTATTCATAATTGTCGGTGCTCCTGGATACAGTTGCTCTATATTTTTCTACCTCAGACCTCTTTAAACATTGCCCTTTTTTTTTATATTAAACTATATTCACACATATAGCCACTTAGAAATTGATGATAGGATGTGCACACCTAAACGCAGACAATCTGTGTCCAGGGCTGTGCATCTGTTACGCATGTATACCCTCAGACTTTTACTAGTGTACAGTCCTGTCCTATCATTGACTTACACAGACAGGTGTACTAAATGCCTTTGACTCCCAGGCAGGAATGTCCATTGACATGCATCCTTTGACCTTGTAAGCCCTGTGAATGAGTCCTTACTACAAGCCCCAGCTGTCTTATTTGCTAAATAGACACTGCTGGGAGTGAAGATGGCCGAAAAGTTAGAGGGGTTTTTAAATTAGGCAGGGGGGGGGGGGGGCGGCGGCAAATGTTCAGAGGTAGAGCTAGTTAGCTCAGGACATACTCCAGAGGGTAGTATTGGGGGCATTAGTGGTAGGTTGACTAAAGCACAAAAAAACAGAGGTAAGTATAGTAACAATTCCTATTTGCAATCTCGGAACACCCAATAAGACGGTATGCGACCGGTCTAAATTACATGGCATGTTCACCAATGCCGGGAGCCTGGCAGACAAGATGGGTGAACTAGAGATACTGTTGAACGAGGAGGAATTCGATTTTGTGGGAATTTCAGAGACCTGGTTCAACAGCTCTCATGATTGGCTGACAACCATTCAAGGGTATTCACTTTATCGCAGGGATAGAGAGGGTAAAAAAGGGGGAGGGATATGCTTATATTTCAAGAATGTACAAGTGATCGTGAGAGATGACATTAACAAGGGAGCTAGGGATGAGGTGGCATCCTTAGTGGTAGAGCTCCAAAGGGATGAAGCTAAGGTGAAAATACCTGGGGTATGCTATAGGCCACCTAACCTGAGGGAGGAGGGGGAGACGGACCTCCTTTCGCAATTTTGGATTAGCAGAAAGGATGGTAAGTGTTTAATTATCCAGACATAGACTGGGTGGAGGGAACCACGTATTCGTCTGAAGGCTCGCCAGTTCCTAAATGTGTTTCAGGGCAATTTCATGGGTCAGTTGGTAGATGCACCAACCAGAAACAAGACGCTACTAGATCTACTGATTACCAGCAATACAGACCTGATCACCGATGTGGAAATACAAGACAATTTAGGAAACAGCGATCAAAGGTCAATTGGCTTCAGCATAAATCACACAAATGGGAAACACAAGGGGAACACAGACACTGAATTTCAAAAGAGCCAACTTCCCTAAACTATGAACCTTGCTGGAAGATATCAATTGGGATAAAATCTTAGAAACAAAGAAGACGGAGGAGAGAAGAGTTTGCTTTAAAATGGAGTTCCACCCTAGAATGAAACTTCAGTTTTTAAGTGAAGGTGACCCCCTGACATGCCACATTTGGCATGTAATTTTTTTGGGAGGGAGGGAGTGGATACCCTCTTTTTGGGGCATCCAGCTCCCACTTCCTCCAGGGGCTCCGCGGAGCCTGGAAGGAAGTCAGTTCACCTCTTCCCTCCCCGGGCAATTTTCTGGGACACGTCACAGGTCCCAGAAGATTGCCCGGCCAATCACATTGTAGATCGCGGCACGTGCATGAGCAGTGCTTCGCCTTCATTGCTGGACCGTGGGACAGGTGAGTGTCCAATTATTAAAAGTCAGCAGCTACACTTTTTTTTTTTGTAGCTGCTGACTTTTGTATGGGTGGAACTTGGCTATAAGGGCATTGGCCAGTGCATTCCATTGGGAAATACATTTTAAAGAGTGAACAAAAGTCCTGGATGGCATAACTCTAATGTAAAAATGCACATAAAAGGAGAAGACCTTGATGATGATCCCTGAGGGATCATTATGTTCGGCATTCAGACTTTACAAAGAATGCAACAATATATGTAAGGGTGCAATTAGGGCGGCTAAGGTAGAGCACAAAAGACACATAGCGGAGTAAGTATATAAACAGTAAAAAAGGGAGGACAGACCATATTGGCCCCATAAAGAATGAGGAAGAATATCTGATTACAAAGGCTGGGGAGATGGCGAAGGCATTGAATATATTATTTTCCTCAGTTTTCACAAGGGAATGGGGGTGCTTCAGTAACCAAAACTGCCGTGTTTGTCCTTCTGACACATCACAGTAAGCACCCTCATGGCTAACAGGACAGAATTCAAAATACACTTGTGATACTCAACATTAATTAATCACTGAGACCAGATGGCTTGCAACCGAGAGTACTTGGGGAACTCAGTCGAGAAATTGCCAGACCATTGTTCCTAATTTTTACTGACTGGAATAGTACCAGCTGATTGGAGAAAAGCCAATGTAGTACCAATATTTAAAAAAGGTCCAAAATACATCCCTGGGAATTACAGACCTGTTAGCCTAATATCAATAGTATGCAAGCTCTTGGAGGGAATAAGGGACCATATACATAATTTTAGTAATGAAAACTGTATCGTTGGCAGTAATCGGCATGGATTCATGAAGAATCGTTCTTGCCAAACCAATCTATTAACATTCTATGAGGAGGGGAGCTGCCATCTAGATAAAGGAAGGCCCATAGACGTGGTGCATCTGGATTTTGCAAAAGCATTTGACACAGTTGGTATGAACCATAGGATGAGTACATGGATTGAAAACTGGCTACAAGGGCGAGTTCAGAGGGTGGTGTTAAATGGGGAATACTCTGAATGGTCAGGGGTGGGAAGTGGGATCCCTGTGCTGGGACCAATCCTGTTTAATTTGTTCATAAACAACCTGGAGGATGGGATAAACAGTTCAATCTCTGTATTTGACCACACTAAGCTAAGCAGGGCAATAACTTCCCCTGCAGGATGTGGAAACCTTGTAAGAAGATCTGAACAAATTAACCACTTAAGGGCCAAGCCTCTTTCTGAGAGTTTACTTTTTGCTGGAAAATTACTTCGAACAACCAAACATATATATATATATATATATATATATATATATATATATATATATATATATATATATATATATATATATATATATATATATATATATATATATATATATAAAAAAATTTCTCACACACTAGAGAATAAAATGGCGGTCATTGCAATACTTTTTGTCCACCTTATTTGTGTAGCGGTCTTAAAAGCACATTTTTTTTCACTTTTTTTGATTTAAAAAAACAGTAAAGTTAGCCCAATTTTTTTATTTATATTGTGAAAGATAATATTACGCCAAGTAAATTGATACCTGACATGTCACGCTTCAAAGTTGCGCCCTCTCGTGGTATGGCGACAAACTTTTACCCTTACAAAATCTTCATAAGTGGCGTTTAAAAAATTATACAGGTTTTGAGTTAGAGAAGGTCTAGGGCTAGAATTATTACTCTCGCTCTAATGATCGTGGCGAAACTTCATGTGTGTTTTGCACACAGTTTTCATATGCGGTCGCTTCTGCACACAAGCTCAGTGGGACAGGGCGCGTTTAAAAAAAATATATAGTTTTTTTTTTTTTTACCTTTTTTATTAAAATTTTTACAATGTTCTTTAAAAAAACAAAAAATGGGTCACTTTTATTCCTATTGCAAGGAATGTAAACATCCCTTTTAATAGAAAAAAAGCATGACAGGACCTCTTAAATATGAGATCTGGAGTCAAAAAGACCTCAGATCTCATATTTACACTAAAATAGTTACAAAAAAGTCCCTTTTTAAGAGCATTGGGCGGAAGTGATGTTTTGACGTCACTTCTGCCCTGCAATGATATGGAGCGGGTGGAGGCCATGTTCCCCTCACTCGTCTCCATGTCAGGCTAAGGAGAGGATCCGATCACCTTCGCTGCTACCGACAGCCATGGTAAGCGGCTTAGGGCATCAGAGAGCAGCTTAAGGACTGGGCCCCTCTCCTGCCTCTGATAAAAATGATCTTGCGGCGAATCCGCTGCAGAGATCACTTTAATCTTAAAGCAGACCGCCCACTCTTGAAGAGGATACTGAGTTTATGGTAACTATCTGCTACCTTAACAACTATTTATTTTCAAAGTAGTGACGTAAAACGACGGTGGGCAGTCCGAAAGTGGTTAATGAGGTGGGCAACTACATGGCAAATGAGGTTTAATGTAGAAAAATGTAAAACGATGCATTCGGGTGGCAAAAATATGAATGCAATCTAAACGCTAGGGGGAGCACCTCTGGGGAATCTAGGATGGAAAAGGACCTGGGGGTCCTAGTAGATGATAGGCTCAGCACTAGCATGCAATGCCAAGCTGCTGCTAACAAAACAAACAGAATATTGGCATGTAATAATATAACCCTAATAAAGGGTCTGGAGGACAGTTAGGAAGAAAGGTTGCGAGCATTGAACTTATTCTCTCTGGAGAAGAGACGCTTGAGAGGGGATACGGTTTCCATTTACAAATTTCATACTGGTGACCCCACAATAGGGATAAAACCTTTTGCGGAAGATAATTTTAATAAGACACGTGGTCACTCATTAAAATTTGAAAAGAGGTTTAACCTTAAACTACTTAGAGGATTCTTTACTGTAAGAGCGGGAAGGATGTGGGATTCCCTTCCACAAGCGGTGGTCTCAGCGCGGGGGGGGGGGGGTGCATCAATAGTTTCAAAAAACTATTAGATAAGCACCTGAACAACCGCAACATACAGGGATATACAATGTAATACTGACATATCATCACACACATAGGTTGGACTTGTATCTCTTTTTTTCAACCTCACCTACCATGTAACAGTGGTATTGTAACACTGCATTGAGCATACATGAATAGTTTCATAGTGGCTGGACTTTAGTAATGGTCTGAGGTAGGGCTGCAACTAACGATTATTTTCATAATCGATTAATCGGCCGAAATTTTTTTCGATTAATCGGATAAAAAATAAAAATAAAGGTGGGGGGGAGAAATATATATATATACACACACACACACACACACGTGCCCCCCCCCCCAGTATAGATGACACATTCCTCCCCTCTCACATGGTGTCACCGCCCCACCTCCTCTCAGTGCTCCCCTTCCCCCCTCCGGTGTCTCGGGTTTTCTCACCCCTTCATGGTGACAGCGGCTCCTCCTCGGTGTGCTGGGGTGGTGTGGGGCGGAGTCTCAGTCCGGACCCGCCACACGTGACTCGGCCGACTCCTGCAAATGGAGCGAAGGGCACCCCGAAGCCGGGAGATGGATGCACGCATGTGCAGAGCCCAACCTCCAATCACGGCAGCGCTGGAAAGGGGGGATTGTGCGGGGACAGAGGAAGAGGACGGGGGATGTGCGGGGACAGAGGAAGAGGACAGGGGATGTGCGGGGACAGAGGAAGAGGACGGGGGATGTGCGGGGACAGAGGAAGAGGACGGGGGATGTGCGGGGACAGAGGAAGAGGACGGGGGATGTGCGGGGACAGAGGAAGAGGACGGGGGATGTGCGGGGACAGAAGAAGAGGACGGGGGATGTGCGGGGACAGAAGAAGAGGACGGGGGATGTGCGGGGACAGAAGAAGTCAGGACTTTTTAGGAAAGTTGGAGGGAAGATGTGAAGTCTCTGAGGGCTGAACTTCATTCAATCTGCTACTTGACAAGGCAGGCTGTATGGAAAGGGTTAATGTTGTTATCCCCCTCCCCCCATACACAGACCCCAGCAATGTGAGGACTGAGGAACTCATCCTGCACAGTACAATAACACTGACAGACAGCAGGGAGAACCGACCGGTAGTCCCGCCACTGGGGATGTGCGGGGACAGAAGAAGAGGACGGGGGATGTGCGGGGACAGAAGAACTCCGTGACTCCTCCAGAATTCATTCACTTGGGCTGACAGGCTGAATGCCGCGCTGGGGGTGACGTCAGCGCGCAGCTCGCCGCCGCCGGGTGTACCAAGATGGCCGCCAGCTCCGAAGCTAGGCCGCAGCCGCGGTCTTTCCTAAGGCCGCAGCCCGCTCCGCGGATCACATGGTGCGGACCAACTAATCGATAATGAAAATCGTTGACAACGATTTTCATTATCGATTATTATCGATAATATCGATTAATCGTTTCAGCCCTAGTCTGAGGGCAATAATCCACACTGCTTAAACAGCTAAACAGATATGCTTCACAAATAAAAAGGAGAATCTGTTACAAGGGCAGCCTTAAATATTTCCTGACATCACTCCTCTAGACGACAAACTATTTAGCATCAACCATGTTCCTAATGGAGTTACCTTTCCACCCCCAGGCACCATAGCAGCTGCATGGGGAGCTATAACTGTAGTTACACCACTGATGGAATTAGTTTTTTCTCTTTGTGGGTTACCTCCTGGGTGCTTTGGTTTCCTCCGAGTCTAAAAATATGCTAAAAGATTAATCAGTTTCCATCACAGTTTAGAAGATTGTTCCTGTGCAGAGCCCCCCTTTTTTGTGATAGTTCTTCAAAATCGAAGGAGCGTGAACACTCATATACCCACTTTCATAGTGGTTAAAGTATTTAATATGACTTGTTTTTCAGTGATGGCCTCCAAATATAGATGGCAGAAAATACTTTCTGTAGTGGCATCATCTGCAGACAGAGAATCACGAGGCACTGATGGGTCAGTTCGTATGAGATGCATAGATGAGCACAAGGTTTTTTTTTTTTTTTGCATCCACTTGCATTGCTCTAACAATATTACAAAAAGTCCTGCCTACACAAGATTACAGCAAGAAAAGTGTAATATCCACCTTCTTACTACTCTGACCCCTCTAATTGGGCTCTATTTGTAAGGTTTGTTTCACATGGGCTTCATCTGGTATAAGAGCAGTGTGAACAGTAAGCTTTTGCAAAGCTTCAAGCCGTTTTCTCCAAGCTTTTAAGGTGCCTTTCGGCTCCTTTTTTTAAATGTTGTATACAGATCCTAATAGGAGTTCTGGCTGTTACTTTAAACAGGCTGCTAGCAGATTTCAGCAGTGCTTCAACAAGCTTTAAGTATTCCTGAAGCCTGCTAGCAGCTTGTTTTTAAAGTGACAGTCAGCAATCCTATTCAGATCTCTGTTAAACCTTTGCAAACTAGTTCTGAATGGTACTTCAAAAGCTTTAACCAAACTCTGCAAATGCTTTGTAAAAGCTTGCTTTTCACAATGCTCTTCTACCAGCTGAAGCCTGTGTGAACAGTCCTGTTGTCATTTAAGGCTTGGTTCATACTGCCACCCGTGACTTGGGATCAGACTTGTGAGACCCAAAATCACATGACATGTGAAATCCCGTGTTAGTCCATGAGAGCTGTCTTAATCAGCACTACTGAAGTCACTCTGACTTTAGAAAAGGTTCCTGCACTACTTCCACACCATTTCTATTCTACACTTCTATCAAAGTATTGCCCAAGGTGCGCGACTTTCAGGTTGCGGCAGTGTGAACTGAACTTTAAACTTTCCCTTTCTTTTAACTACTTCCCGCCCGGCCTATAGCAAAATGACGGCCGGGTGGTGGTTCAGTTCATATGACGTCCAACAGGATAACAGTCGATGCACGCTCGTGGGGGGCGTGCATCGCAGCGATTGGTGGTGCGGTGTGTCACTCTGACACACCGCTACACCGAAACTCAGGTGGAGGCTCTTTACCGCGTGATCAGCCATGTCTAATCACAGCTGATCATGATGTAAACAGGAAGAGCCATTGATAGCAAGGAAGAGCCGTTGACGCAAGTAGAGGCAAGCCGATCGGCAGCTCTCCTGACAGGGGGTGCCTGTGCTGATTGTTTATCAGCGCAGCCCCCCCCCCCCCTCGGTTCCCGCCCAGCACCACCAGGGTGGCCATCCACACTGGACCACCAGGTATGCCCCCCCCCCCCAAGACCACCAGGGAAATGCAAATCTCTGCCCAGGCAGCTGCCAATCAGTGACCGCTCACAATACCTGCCAGTGGCACCAGGGATGCCCAGCAATGCTGCCTATCAGTGCCACCCATAAGTACCCATCTTTGCAGCCTTTCAGTGACCATCAGTGCCGCCTATCAATGCCCATCAGTGCCTATCCTCGGTGCCCAATCATTGCCAATCATTGGTGCCGCCTTATCAGTGCCCATCAGTAAAGGAGAAAATTTACAAAATCGGTGCCCACTCACAATGCCTGCCAGTGCCACCAGGGATGCCTATCAGTGCCCAGCAATGCCGCCCATCAATGCCAACCATAAGTATCCATCTTTGCAGCCTTTCAGTGCCCCTCATTGGTGCTACCTCATCGGTGCCGCCTTATCAGTGCCCATCAGTGAAGGAGAAAACTTACTTGCAACGTTTTATAACCGAAACCAAACAAAACTTTTTTTTTCAAAATTTTCGGTCTTTTTTTATTTAGCAAAAAATAAAAACCACAGAGGTGATCAGATACCACCAAAAGAAAGCTCTATTTGTGGGAGCAAAATGATAAAAAAAATCTGTTTGGGTACAGTGTAGCATGACTGCGCAATTGTAATTTAAACAGAGACCGCACAGAAAGCTGAAAAATGGCTTTGGCTGGAAGGGGGCAGAAGTGCCTGGTTTTGAAGTGGTTAAAGATTTGCCTGCAGAGTGTGTCAGATTCACCTATCTCAGATACACTGAGACATACAGCAGGTCCTCCTTCTCTTTTTTTTTTTTTATTTGGATGAAGCACACCTGTCAACTTTTTAGCTTCCTTGTTCAAGATTATCTGGCACCATTTCACTCCCACAACTACAGTATATACTCAAATATAGGCCGCCCCGAATATAATCTGAGGCACCTAATTTTACCACTGGATGGCTGCCAAACAGTTAATACTGCATAACACATTTGGAGACGCCCGCTGTTTTGGTTATCAAAGGTACAGCTGCAGATGGGCACAGGCTGCACCCTCACTCGAGTATAAGCTGAGGGGGGCTTTTTCAGCATAAAAAAATTTGCTGAAAAAGTTTGCCTATACTTATATATACCGTATTTAATCGACTATAACACGCACTTTACCCCCCTGAAAATCAGGGAAATTGTGGGTGCGTGTTATACGCTGATCCCTGCTGCCTTGGAGTGGAAGGATGGGATGAGCGCCACTGGATTATACACAGCCGCAATCTCCAGTGTATCGCTCAGTCACACACAGTCCCCCTTGCCCAGCATTAGACCACTGCTCTGCCCATCATATGAGGCGGGCGTGACTGTTGAGTCTGCAGAGCATTTTTAAATTTTAAGGTTTTTTTTCTGAAACGTCCCTCTCTTAAAGTTAAGGTGCGTGTTATATGCCGTTTAAATAGGTACTTTTTCAGCTTTATCTCGCACATAGAATCTGATTTTCACTGTGCCAGAAAAATAAAAAACATTAACCATAAATGGTTGAAATACTAGAGTGAGCGGTAAGTCTCCAACAGCAACTAAAACCATGTTTTTAGGGGAATGGTGGATCCCCTGGCAGCTTTGTATTGCAGTGTATGGCTTTGTTGCAGATTCTTCCTCACTGCATGTCTGGTGAAATTGTAGTCAGTCATTGGTAACTTTTGAGCCAACATTAAGGCTCCATTCACACCTGGGCAAATTGAATCAAGGGCAGAATTGCCACAATTCTGCCCGTGATTCTGATTTACGGCAAAACGCTGTACGTATTTGCAATGCCATTTTTTCTCAATGGCACCTCAAAAGTGATGTGATTTTGCTGTGTGGCAAAATTGAAAAATCTGTAACTTCTTTTGAGTGTAATGCTTTTGTTTGCGCCATCTGTCGTATGACAATCGTGGCAAAATCACACTGCGTTTAAGGTGCCATTGAGAAATAATGGCATCATAAATGTATCCTGCATTTTGCTGCGATTGAGTCACGGACAGAATCACAGTGATTCCGCCCCTGATTTAAATAGCCCAGGTGCGAACGAAGCCTTAGAATGAAGAGGATCTGTTTACCAAACCATTTGGTGTTTTGGTCAGGCAATCATTTATACCTGTGGGTTGTAAGTGATAAAGGGGGCTCTGAATAATAACAAAGTGCTCTAGTGGTTAATACCGCAGGTATCTTACTATTCAATACATGCTGCAATATACATTGAATACATAAACGTAATCAATTCAAAAAGTGCACATAAATAAAAAATGTCCATATGCATAGAAAATAGTGAAGATGAAGTAGGGATGAATCCTGTGTCCCGTCACCGCTTAGGAGAAATGGACAAACGCGTCACCCGGTGAATTATGGTAAGTAGCCTACTCACCGACTCACCATGACCCCTTTATTTAAAAAGAAAGGTCAGGGGAAACTTCAGCAGGTTTAAGGAACTGCCAACCTTGATGGAGAAACTCTGCTTAGGTGTACCAGGGATATTGTTTCAATCCTTGTTTGCTCAAGAAAAAATATAGCTTCCTGACGATATAATTACGATGAAACATACGTCGAGCCGCATTCCAGTTACATCGTTTGGTCCGAACGTTTGGTTTCCGAGATCCAGGGGGTGGAATGCACGCCAATTCAAACAGCGGAAGCGTAATGGCTAGGTTGCAACTCACCTAGTTTGATACTTTCGTTCCCTCTAGTGCCGAGGCTATGGCACTTTTAAAGTAAGAGGCCATTTTGGCTATGTTTGTTTTTGTTATTTTAAATAAAACGTTATTATGCCATGGTCCGGTTCTCTCTCTATTTTTTCTTGCGCAAACGAGGATTGAAACAATATCCCTGGTAGAAACTAAGCAGAGTTTCCCCATCAAAGTTGGCAGTTCCTTAAACCTGCTAAAGCTTCACCTGACCTTTCTTTTTAAATAAAGGGGTCATGGTGAGTCGGTGAGTAGGCTACTTACCATAATTCACCGGGTGATGTTTGTTCATTTCTCCTAAGCGGTGACGGGACACAGGATTCATCCCTACTTCATCTTCACTATTTTCTATGCATATGGACATTTTTTATTTATGTTCACTTTTTGAGTTAAGTTTATGTATTCAATGTCTATTGCAGCATGTATTGAATAGTAAGATACCTGCGGTATTAAGCACTAGAGCACTTTATTGTTATTATTCAGCGCCCCCTTTATCACTTACAACCCACAACTCACAAAGGCAAGTATTTTTGCACTTGTAGTCCAAGCGCGGGGTATTCCGTTTTCTTTTGTTTTTTTCTCCAACCAGGTCTCTTGACCAGGTCTATGTGCTTTATGCATTGTGTGACAGCCTCATGATTTACTGTTTGGCAATTGATGTGACCACTGCGTATATAACTGATTCAAAACCAATACAGATAAATAAATGTTACAATTTTTTTCTGTTCTTAAAAAAAAAATTTTTTTAGATTGAGGCGATTGTGAAAGCTTGTCTTTTAAAAAGTGTATGTTAGTGCAAATAAAGTATCACGGAAAGTAACTCAATTGTCTTGAAGTTAAAAAATGTAAAATTTGTATTTTGCTATGACACAGGTGCTTTACTTTGATTTGTGTGCCCAAAGCCCAGTATTTCCAGTGCTATGCTTGCTGAATTTTTCTTCTGTTATTTTTCAGCTTTAAAAAGCCCGGCTGCATTTCATGAACAGATTAAAAGCTTGGAAAGAGCCAGGGTAAGCATTAACCTAGAATTGAATTTATGGTGTGGATTTTTTTTTTTTTCACAGTAAAGGTGTTGAGGCCTGCTAAAATATTTCCAGAGAAAGATCAAGTAGATAAAAGAAAAACAAAGAACTGCAGACATGAAATGTACTTTTTCTTATAATTGGAACTGAGCTCTTACCAATTGAAGGTGGATTTTGGTCCATTTTTTATTTTTGCATAGTCATATTGCTGTTTTATTATGAAATTATTCATATCCTATTTAATGCAATACAAAATGCACAATTAATAATCTCTAATAGGGCAGAATCTGCATAGATTGTACATGGAATATAGGATTATCATTGAAGTGTGCAATTTCAGGTTTCCAGCAATTTACTTTTAATTTGTTAATGAGTTTGCGCATTAACAAGTAGAGATATTTGCTTCAAATATAAATTTTAAAAAGGGGCCAATGAGTACCAATTTCTGGTAGCAAGCTGTAATGACAATTCCACCCATATAGCAGATTAGCACTCCGTAGTAAAACTGGCATGTGTTGGGCATTTTGTCACATGTGGTGAATTAATGACCTGGTCTCTTATAAGACAAGTCTCTGGTTTTGGCTGCCAGGTAGTTTCGAATACTCTTCCTATATGCTGAGATACTTATGTATGTTGCATCAATTCCACTTTTTTTTTTTTTTTTTTTTCCCCCATGGACAGACTGAAAATTTCCTGAAGCACAAGATTAGAAGCCGGCCGGAGAGATCTGAATTAGTAAGGATGCACATTTTAGAAGGTAATTCTAATTTCAAATGATGCATGATTTGTAAATAACGTTTTTGCCAAAATGAAATATGTTTACACCAGTCCTTATGAGACTTTGGTTGTAGGATATACTGACTGCCAAACGATTGTTTCTTTAAACATTTCTTTGAGGAATTTGTTTTGTACAGAATAGAGGAAGGAGATGGGAAAGGAGCCAGACTTAAAGCTTTTTCTAAAGAAAACAATATTGATCATCTGTAAATCATTCTACCCAACTGCCTCCCCAAAGCCCCACCAAAAATGATCAGCTAGGGGTGTCTACTGCTACTCATAAACAATGGAGAAAGAATTACTCCAGTAATCACTATCTATTGTTGGCTAGATTCTGTAAGCATTGAACTGCTTTGCCTTTTCAGACCTACGCTTTCTACTGCTCTGCTATGTAAACAAATGGTGTGACATACATGGGTGCGACCTGTTTGCTGAGTACATGTCTGAGTGCACTAGGCCACTTGTTCTCCACCCTTTTCATGTCCTAGTCTGCTTGGCAATTTTCCAGCAGTAGGCATTATTGTAGGCATCACCTTTAACTTGGGTGTTATAGAGTTTACAATATTATGCAATATGTTGTGATCTAGAAGTTGTCTGTTCTGTTTCAGAGCAGAAGTTACATTACATGTTTTCAAGAAGTTTCTTTTCACGATTGTCAGTCATTTTGACTGCATCACAACATAGCTGCAGCATCTAGCCTATGAACCACCATCAGTGATTGAAAATCATAGAATTTAGTACCAGTTATCAAATACAAACAGGGACAGGATTCTGCCATAATGCTACTAGTTGAGCCTCATTTCACTGACATTAATGCATAGCTGAACACAAAAACGTAATATTTTGCAGCTTACCAGTCCTCAAATGTGATGGCTGCATTCGTGTTCCTTTCCTTGTTATTTACTTGGTAATCCTGTGAATAACACACTTCTGTCCCTGGTTGGCTACACTTGCACCCCCACTATATCTATTGAAGAAACCATGGTAGACACCCAAGAGGACTTCAGAAGTCTGCCTTTGTTCATCTCCTTTACATGAAATGTGACATGTAGTCTACCTAAGAGGGATAATATCGCTTTTGCTTCCAAATTCATCTCGCAGGAAGTGACAACGGCACTGAATTTCTGGCAAGATAAACAGATATTTTCTCTACTTGTTAAGAACAATGTTAGCCTGAAAATGCAAACTAAGGCCCCATGCATACTGTATTTCCTATGATGCCTTTACTCCAGGAGTTTAGTAGCAGAAAAATGCAGTCAAAAGCCATGTTTTGCATGCACGTCAATGCTTCTGATGTTAATGCATCCTATTGGCCGGGATGTTCATTTATTCTGGCTATTAGACTGTATTAATGTGAGAACACACATAAACGCACCTAGTATTTATGTGCATCCAGGCACTTTTGAGATTTTATGCTCAACAGCTCCTCTCCTGAACCTGAGTGATGGCGGGGGGGGGGGGGGGGGGGGGGTTCTGCCTCTAAACTTCTGTAAATGCCTATTGTTTGCGTCAATACATATGCTACCATGGAGGGTGTTTAGAGGCCGAGAGAGAGAGTTCAGACATCCTATAAAAGCAGCGTTTTTGAGCTAAGTGTGCATGAGCCCTAATGGAGCTGCCACATCTAAGGACTGGTTAGCTACAATATTTTTAAATGTTTTTGAATTAGTCATAATTTAAAGAATGCCAGTGCCGTCAATGCTGTACTATGGTAGTTAATGTATTGGCATAATTTGAATGATGGAATGAAAATGTGAGCTTATGGAACACTCTAAAATGACTTTGTCAGGCATATCACACCTGACAACTATTTGAAAACCTTGCAATTTTAGTCTTTGGGTTGTCCAAAGCACTTACTGTAGAATATATGTTCATTTATTGCTTCAAAATTAAAACTAAAATAGAGATGCATTACTCTGTAACCAATAACAAGTTAGTGCTTTCAGCTTGGTTTGCCTGTAGTATTATGTAGGAGCTTAGCATCCCCATGGCCTCTTCTATTGTAGAAGGATTGTACAGATGGCATTCTTTGTTTTCAGTTTTGCTAATGTATAGAAATAATGAGATTAAGCAGCAAGTTACAAGCAGTTGGGGAAATATTGGCATTCTGATGAGTCTCTGAATGACTGATGGTATTATTAATCTTATAAATTGTTCCTGGTAGCATAGTAGATAACGGCATACATTACAGTTGGCCTAAGCTTTGTATGCTTTTTGTATGCACATCTATATGTATTTATAAGAGAACGTTGAGTATGGGTTACAGAGAATCCAGAGACAGAGGTGGAGCTGTTACACATAGCAACCAGCTGATATTTTCAAAAATAATTGATAAAATGATTGCAATAAAATGCCTAAAATAGCCCTGAGGGTTGTTGATATGATGGGAGTAGAACAACCACCTGTTTTTCATTTTTTATTGAAATGTTTAGTAAAAGTGTAGAAATCAACAGGTATATTGACAGCAAAAAGTGTACATTAGTTGCATATCAGGTTCAGAAATTCTTAACATGGAGAAACAAAGTATTTTCAATAAGAACTCTTTTCTTCACATAAATTATTAGAAACCAGAATGGTATACAATGAAGATATTCCCTCTCAGACCCAGTCATGTCCCATCCCTCCAATTAAGACCATGTGGTGTTATGAAGGTTAGTCAACCCCTCCGCTACATTAACCTTTTTTTTTTTTTAGGCTTTTTTCCATCTCTTTCTTCCTGGTGATCTGGCCAGTAACACACCTCATGTAATAGACTGCCTACACTCTGGATGAAGGAGCAACAAGAGACCTCTTTGGGCAGCAGCACTGTCAGGGGGTAGTGTTAGATTAGATATACTAGCGGATTTCGATACATTAACAAATTGAAGCCAAACTTCAGCTAACACTTTATAGGCAGTTACTTTTTAGATAAAGGTTTTAAATAGATAAAAGATGATCATTGTAAGTACCCTTGTCAATAATGGTTTGTGTCAAACTTCTAACTGCTACATCTGCAGGACAGTTCTGTATTGAAAAACAACAGTGTTACTGGCTAGATCAGCATTTCTTGGACCAGGGTGCTTTATGGGTTTGTCAGGGGTGCGTGGGACAGAGCAAATGAGGAAGAAGAAATGCTGAGGTATCCGGGTGTAAAAATGTATTTTCTTTTGAAAGAATAAATCGCTTTTAATGTTGGGTGTCTTACATGTTTGAATGATGCTGCACCATGTAAAATGATTATTTTTTTTATTTTGGAGTGGGGTCCCTCAGTCTAGATTTTCTATAATTATGAAGGGTAGCTGAAAAAAAGTTAACAAACTGTTGTGACCACATCCGCCTGCCAGACTTCAGCTCTCTGGTCCGAAGCCATGGCTCAGGATGCTTGTTCTTTACTAACAAATCCCTTTGTTCGCCAATAAGTGGAACTCCTGCTGATAGCCCTACACTATGATGTCAACAGGTTAGCAGAAACCTTTTGCCAAGTATCTAGAATGTATCTTGTTTCAGCATCTTTTGACATACATTCTGGCCTGTGAAGTTTTCGTGCTTTAAACATCTTGTGCAGATGCCATTTGATGGGGATCGCCTATTTTGCCAAATTCTTGGACACCGTAATCAAGGAAGTCACGGGGAGTGGATTGAGAGAGACATTTTTTTTGTAAATCATCTGCTTCAGAGACCAAATGAGCTCCTATTTGTTTTTCTCAAGCTTATGTCCATGCTTGGGCCATTGTTCTGCCATACGACTGGACCCCCACACTTGATAAGCCCAGAACTAAGCCCTCCTCTCACTTGTCAGAGTGGGGGACACTGGTTTTAGTTCTCTGGCTCCAAAAAGTTTTCTATTTTTTACATAATCGTATTTAAGATTGTGCTGCTGTATACATAAGTACAGCAGCACACAGCCGTTTTATGTCAATAGCAAGCTGTACACTGCCCCTGGCCTGGCTTGGCAGAGGAAATATGGCAGCAATTACATTGAACATGCTCTGCCACCCATGTGCAAAAGCCCTTATGCTCACAAAAAATGCTTGGTCAACTGTGATCCCATACAGCAACACATAGTTGGTGCCTCAAACTTGCATCATGACTTGCGCATTTTAAGGGTGCATCCTCTTCCTTGAAGAGGCAATGACTATGTTGCTGAAAGGGGTTGACAGTTGGCCACCTATATTCAGCGGATTGAGCAAGTCGCACCTCAGATGGATTTTGTGTTATACGCGCCTTTGCCAAGCATCTTTTGTGGCCCGAAGAGTTGCTTTTTTAATAGTCTTATTGAAGATATCACAAAGGACCACTGTGCTCTCTATCTGTTTATATAGTGTTGCAGAAAAAAAGATTTCCCAATCTAGAGAGAGTTGCAATGCCTTGGATATAATTATTCTGCATTTCCATGGAAATGATTCAAATGTTGAATCAAAGTAATCAATCAGCAGTACTGTACCCTTTCCACACTCCAGCACTGGCAGTTTGCATTCTTCAGTAAATTAACATGAACCAATTAAAGATAAAGACTTTGTGCTTTTTACCATTCTGCAGAGTAGAAAGAGTTCTTAAATACATAAATAAAAAGTAATATAATCTGATATAAAGAAGAATGTATGCATTAACCCATAACAGACTTTTGGATCTTATGTGCCCGCTATAAAACTGATGAGGGCTACTTTCTGATCGCTGTAGTTTAAATCCATACTACTTTGCAGTTTTTTTTTTTTTAATGACTATATTATAATATTTTAACACATTGCAACACACTGTGGATGGTTAAGCCCGGTAGACATGGGCCAAAAATCAGCCGTTTCAGCAGGAACCGGCTGACATTCAGTCTGTGTGTACATCTGTCTATCAACCAGCTTCTGTCGAACAGTCATGCTCGGAAACCAGCATTCGATCAGTGCTCACAGCCAGTGGCTCAGCTGGGAGAAATCGCCACATAAACATTGTTTGAACGTCCATCTGGTTGAATGAAAAAAAAAACTGTATATATGTGTGTACCCAGCTTTAGTCACTTAGCAGACCATTGGATACCAATGTTATCTCGGGAAACAATAGCCTGGTGACTGCCAGAATCCACAGCAGCCTGTAGACATTACTTTGGGATCAATGGTCTGCTGAAGTCTACATTTTCCACACACATTCTAATCTATGCTTGGGACCTGCAGGATTTTAATAAGTCTTAAATCTTAAAACTAGTATAAAATGTCTTATTTCAATCTAAGGGGCACAGTTTTAACAGGAGTGTTGAGAAGAATAATAGGTGGATACTTTTGAGTTAATCGTGAAGAATACTTGCATGTGACAACATTTTTCTTTCTTCCATGTAGAGACACTTGCCGAGCCATCCTTGCAGGCAACTCAGATGAAATTGAAGAGGGCACGTCTGGCAGATGATCTCAATGAAAAGATTGCTCAGAGACCCGGGCCAATGGAGTTGGTTGTAAAGAACATACTCCCGGTTGACTCCAGTGTTAAAGAAGCAATTCAAGGCATGTGTATTTATAGAAAAAAATAATTCCTCTGCGAAAATGTGCAGCCCAATCAAATGGACAGAATAATACCTTTCTTTCTATTGAATCTGTGGGCATAAAGCTTTTGATGATATGAGTAAAATATAACATGTTGGACCTTACAGGCCTTACCCAGTGTTTTTTGTAGGGTGTACCTGAATGTGGTACCTGTAAAAACTTTGGAGGACAAGGGGTAGTTCTGGTCTCTGAGCTAAGGATGTACAAGCTGGTAGAAACCACGAACCATGCACTGTTTAAAATGGAATATACTATATACTGACATTTTACAAGTCCAGTTTATGGAGACCACAACTAAATGAACCTTTTATTAGTAGAAGGCTTGTGAAATGTTTCTTCATATTGTGCTTGGTGCTAAGAAGATTCCCTTACTGTCTCTTGTAACTTGGTCAGGTAGTGGTGGGAAATCTACTTAAAGCCATCCATATATGGATCGAAATCTGGCTGGTTCAGCAGGGACCAGCTGTATTTCAATCTTTGTAAGGGCAGGCTTGTTGTACAGACATCTGTCTACCGTTTGACTTCTGTACAACCAGCTTGTCTTATTGTCCCTTTCAATCGATACTGCCTGCTATAGTGTATAGTGAAGGCAAAGATGTCTCCCCACTGTCAGAATACAATAGCTCCTACATTGAATGTGTTGATGGTGGAATCTAGTCTTTTTTTTTTTTTTTTTTTCTTCAACTCCTCTATGGCCTTCTTTACAGATACAGAAAACAGTTAAAACACAATTGATGCTTAATCATTCTCCACTTCAACACTTCCTCAAATCTTGCCTGTTTGTAAGAGTAGCTTACGGTTTTGAACTTGCAGAGTTGTTAGTGTACTGTGTCAGGCTGTTCAAAGCTGCTTTGGGTCAGTAAGGTTCTAATGCAGCTCTTTACATGAAAAGTAATGCAGGGCAAAAAAACAGTTTTTTAAACCACTATTTAAGGTTTAGTGACGGTTTTGTTTTTACTAACAGATCAGAATGACTTAACAGAAAACACAGATACTTTCTCATTTGATGAGGACAGCAGCGATGCTTTATCACCAGAGCAACCAGCAAGCCAAGAATCTCAGGGATCTGCTGCTTCTCCTGGAGAGGTCAAAGCTAGCGAGTCAGCTTCTCCCATATCCAACACCAAAATTCTGGTATGATGTTCTACTCTTTTACAGTGTTTGTCAAAGTGAAACCTCAACCTAAAAACTATTTTTCATTTTTTATGCTTTGATTGAAGCCTGTCTGCTGAATTATAGATTTCTGGCTGACCGTTATGCATAACTTAAAGCTGAGCTCTTCAGCTATAAATCCAGTGTGTGTGTGTGTGTGTGTGTGTGTGTGTGTGTGTGTCTTGCAAACCCAAATTTTACTTTGTAATAGCAGTGACATCACTATACTGTACATAGCTTGTGCAGAGAGCAAAGCTGTGAGAAGGACCCATCAAGCTCCACCCACTACAGGCTGTCTGCAATTAATTGCATGAGGGGGCGGAGACAAAATCAGTCACCTTGCTTAAGTAGAGCAGCAGCAGTTAATGTGGTTCTGAAGGCTGATGTTTTTTTCATGCAAGGTATAAAAAAACCTTCACTGTGCAGCTCGCCCCCCCACCCCATCCCCCCCAAGCCTGATCGTGATCCAGTGATGTACACAAAAGCGACTGCTCTCCCAGGTCTCTGCCTCCTCATTGGTTGACACAGCAGGAGGGGTTTTGCCAATCAGAGCCAGGAGGGTGGGGTGGAGCTCTGTTATGTATCTTATGGAAACTCACTGCAGGGCTTGAGTGAGCATGCATGACTGTCCCCATAGCAAGTGGCATGCTGTGGGGGCACTCGGAGAAGAGGAGGAGCCAGGACCTTTATTATCCCTTTTAAAAGAAGCTCTTGCACAGGGGCAAAGTTTCACACTGGATTACTGCACAGATCTGTAGGAAATCCACAAAGCACATATCGTGCAAATATGCATGTCTCTTGTATTTCGGCAATAGCTGCTTATTCTGGAGTTCAACTTTTATATGCTCATGAGTGTTTGCAATATGAATCACAGGACACTGTCCAAACAGGATGCCATGAGTGAGCTTCCTAATGCTTCCAAGGAAATAGATATATTCTGTATAAAACAATATGAGTACTGTTCAATATACTTTACCTTATAGTACAACCGTTGCCATACTACAGACACTATAAAATATTTATATAATTTCAAGAAACCATAAATAGGCTTTTGGATAAATCTTAATTGAGCTGTGTAGCCACAGCCGCTGTGGAGTAATTGGTCCTCTAATGTTGGAGCAGAAACTACTTTAATTTCTGCAGATCAGCTCACCCATCTGTCTTCTCTCAGAAATTGGAAGCCTATTAACCAATGTAAATACAGAGCAGGAGCACAGGATGAGGGGGGGACCAAAGTGCCAATGCTTGGCTTGAAAGGCTTGTATTAAAGCTTATTTACTGCTTTTTAAGAATATGTAAATATTTGGATGTCCATAGCCTAGTCAAAGTTTTATTTAAACATTGGAAGACAGAATTATAGAAGCTCTTGTGCTGGAGCCAGGGCTTTGTTCTGATCCTGACTTCATTCCCTTGGCATCTGTTTTGGTGCAGCCATGTGGAGAGTAAGGTGTGAACCATCCTACATATATATTATGGGTCTAAGATTCACAAGGTAGTAAACTCAGGGGGAAGATTACCATGTTAGAGCTTACACCTTCCAACTTTGGAGCTTGAGAAAGAGGGGCACCTTAGTGCGGACACATGTGGAGTAGCAAAAAATGGGCATGAACACATTGCACTAAATATGTACAGCATGGCTCTCCAATCCCCTATATAGAGCCTGTAGTCATGCCCTTGCATATGGCATTAAAGTAGTTAGGACCTAGGACTAAGGAAAGAATATGTAGAAGTGCTGTATATAAAATGCAACATGTAACATGCAACATAATTTATACAATGCACAGGCCTCAAGTATGTCATATATAGTGGAGTAGTCGGGACTACATAACATGTAGCATGACCTATACTGGGAATGGTTCAGACATATACAGGGTAATAGTACAATGTGGCACATGTGATTCAGGATTTGATAGTATGCATCATACAGTAAAACAGACAGAACAGTGTTCAGTAGTATGTCACATTGCTAATCTATGGGAGGAGGAAATGCTTCAATGCTGTTGTTTAGTGGGAGAAAATCCCCTCATGTCAGTGGGAAAGAAATAATACCCAAGAGGGAAAAAAAATGTTCTTGCATCGGTGGTCAGCAATAACTCGCCCTGGCATGGACAAGTAGGAGAAAATGTCCTGGTTTCAGTAATCAGTGAGGGGAAAATGTCCTTGCATTGACGAGTAGAGGGAGAATGTCAGTGTAGTTGGTTAGTAAAAATGTCTAGCAGTCAGTTTCAGTGAAAAGAAAAAAAGGCCCCAGCATTGGTGTGCGGAAAAAATTTGGCTGCTGCCCATGGTCAGTGGAAGGGAAAAAAAATGTACCTGCTGTCAGTGGGAGTAAAAGCTCCCCAACCATCAGTGGTCCTAAGGCCATGAAGCGATTACTGACAAATGATCTGTCTGGGCACAGATGGTGTCCAGGGCCAAACATTTGCAGGCAGTCACTCCTTGAGCGATTACCTGCCAGCGACCATAATATATAGACTTCTTCCTTTTGCAGGGTAGTTAGAATAGGATAGAGAAGGGGGGTGGGAGCGTTAGAATAGCCTGGATTCCACTTTAAACTTGCATATAATTCTCCCGCTGCAGTACAAGTAATTGAAATGCATGACTTGTATTATTCGGATATTACAGAGCGGGGAGTGCTAGAAAAACTCCAGACACATTAATAAGTATACAAATCCAAATACCAATACTTATAAGGATGTACAAAGAGTTCCAGAAAGGAGCATTGATTGAAAGCGGAAGCTTACCATTCACAACTTCATAAACAGTTGATCTTATTTTCCCCTGGAATGATCAAGCCATTTTATTGCTTTCAGGAATTTAAATGTCACAAGTGTCACAACTGAACTCATTTATAACATCTGTTAATTGTCATTCTATTATGTTACCTCTTACTGTGTATGAGTAGAAGGTTATTTAATCCAATTGCCTGCCCTAAAGGGGAAGCTGTTCATACTGACGGTTGTATTCCACGAACAAGTTATTTTATTTGCAAGATGAAATAAGTGATGTTCCTTTTCTTGGCAGGGCCCTTTGCTGCAGTGATATACCAAATGTTTGTCCATAATAAAGTATTCCTTAGGCAAGTTAAAAGGCTACATAAGTCATTGCGGTGTGTTGAGAATTTTCCAACGATATTCACTAGTAGTAGAGGTTACTGAAGCCTCTGGAAAGCACAGCAACAGTGTGAGGAGAGATTACCATGGAAGCAACTTGCTCAGGTGCATTGCTCTGGCCACGCACCTATATACAAAATTTGACTGAAAAGTAATGCCACCACGTCTACTTCTCGTAATTACATGGAAATATTTAAAGAGGAACTCTAGTCTCTTAATTAAAAATTAAGTCGGCAACTACAAAAACTGTAGCTGCTGACTTTTAATAAACAGCCATTCGCCTGTCCCACGATCCAGCAGTGTTCTCACACCAGTCGTGTTCTCCCTGTGTCCTCCTTCGCCAGAATCTTTACTATGACACCCAGCTGTGACCGCTTGCGGCTTCACGGTCAGGTGCCTGCTGCACTCGGCTACTGGTCCCGAAGTCTTCTGGGACCTGTCATGTGTCCCAGAAGACTTTGGGGTGGGGGGGAGACTTCTGATCGCCTAAGGTGATTGGAGCAGAGGTGGGAGTGGGTGCCTGTAAAAATCAGATACCCACTCCTAATCTCCAAAAACCACTTCAAAAACAGGAGCTTGGGAGGAGTGGAACTTCCCCTTTTGGGTGGAGCTCCACTTTAATCATAGGGTTTAAGTATGCTCCTCAGCTCCATCTAGTGGCCAGCATTTTCTGCATTCACAACATTGAAACTAAAATTAAATTATAATCAATCGGCGCAAAGAAGTAACCTAACCTATAGAAGCCGCTATAACACTCAGGATCAATAAAACTTTTAAATCATAAATAGAGCAGTGCTAATTAAAAACTAAACTAAATACATAGCTATAAAATCTTCAGAGAAAAAGTCCATGCATGTAAACGGGGAGTAAGGCAGAAAAGTCCTCAGCTGTGAACACTTGTGCTTGTAACAATGCTATTCAATCTTGTGCAGATTCGTGAAAATACCGCCACTGACAGTAATACAAGCCACGTTTCTGCACCACCAGCTCCTACTGTGATGTTTCTTTTGATAACCCATAATGCTCTGGAAATCTTTTGCCATGCATAAAAAAAGGTTTATGAACGGTTTTATACATATAGAAAAAAAAAAAGCCGCTTAAAAACAGATATTGAAGAAATTTTTTTTTTTACCCAAAAGCATTGTTTACTTTGAGGTGCTGGGATTGTCTAAATTTCTTGCCCTACAGTGATAGTGCTAGAGCTGGGAATTAGACTTTCCAAGGGACAAATTCCATAAAATTTATATGACGAAGTAGAACACACATCAAATTAATCACACTGAGATCACTGCAATTTATTAAGTCTAAAGACAAAAATCGGTTGTCTATAGCATAAATGATATTCTGTGGGTTTATTTACTAAATGAATACACAGTGGGAGGATTTACTACAGATAATTCTGTCAGCTATTTTTCAGAGAACAGATCAGGTTGTAGACCTGTCTCTACAGCCAACTACTAAAGCCTAAGTATCCTCTAATACAGATACCAGAACAACTTACAGTATTTTATTCTCAATTACTTATTTTTCTAAAATATTTTTCAATCTCAAAACTATATTACATCATAATAGGGCCTATAAATAGAATTCTGATATGCACTGTGACAATGCGATGACCAGCACAGCAATTTCAAGAGAGATGACAATGGTGACTGCACAATTTCCACAAAAAATATTTTGCGCTCGGGTACATCATTTTAGGGTGTGTGCACATACTGCAGCCTCAAAGAAACGATCAGAACGTTAGCTCAGTAGCTTCTCACTTGTAGAAAGGTTACTGTGAGGAAAATGTTTGCAAACCTTTCTCAGAACGTAGATTCTGAAGTGTGTATGTCATCTGAAGGCCTTCAGAATTCCAATAAGCTGGCAGTAAACTCAATGAGGGCAACGGTAAATTCATTCTATGTGTGCTGCTGCCCACCTGAAGCACAAATCTTGTTGGGTCCTGGACTCCTGGCACTCCACTTGTTTGTGGATGTGAGCTTTATAGTGTATATGTGAGGTAGCGCTGGACCTGGAGGGTAGGTTTGTGGTGCGTGGACTCTAAGGCCGCGTACACACGCGCGGACTGTTCGCCCAGCTTTGTCCGTCCAACAGTTTCGGCAAACAGTCCGCTCAAAATTAGCATGGACGGACATCGCCACACACGACGAACGAACAGTTTGCTGAAACCGTGCGCGATGACGTGAACGGCACGTACGACGGGACGAAAAATACGACGTCCTATACACTGCATTATAACTTTCGGCGTGAAAATCCTTTCTGAGCATGCGCGCAACTTTGTTTGACGAACAAGCCTACACACGAGCGGACTGTTCGCTGAAACAAGGTTTCAGCGGACCGTTTTACGGAATTTCCGAAAAACCTTGTCCGTCAAACTGTCCGCTGAAAGCCCACACACGAGCGGACTGTCCGCCCAAACACTGTTCAGCGGACAAAGTTGGGCGAACAGTCCGCCCGTGTGTACGCGGCCTAAGGGTTCTCAGAGCGTTTCCTTTAGTTGTGGGAATATTGTGGCATGCCATGCATGAACATTTTTTTGTATGATGTGGAAAATTTCATAAGGAAAGAATAAACAAAAAAAAAATGTCTTGGAAACTCCAGCCGGTTGGAGAACAATGATCACTTTGTGTAAAATCATATAAGCAATATATTTCAGACACTGCACCTCTCCCTTTGCTACAGCTTTTGGTTATATTACATCTGATGGTTATGGACACTGCCGTCTGTGTCCTAATATGATAGCGGTGTTCCGTGTTTGTTAGGTTTATGCCATGCACCGTTAAAGGGGTCATTGTTCACCAAGCGACTGGAGTTTGAGTGTTGCTATTCGTGAATGGCACTGCTCATGCACCTCCACAATCTTCACCAGTGTGTGGTTGGGCAGGTGTTTCTCTGACCATCTTAAGTAGCCCACAGACTTAAGTAGACTGTTGAACACACAGGAATGATCTACCCACATTTGGTGTATTTGACTGATCTGAAACGGTCTAATCATAATTTCCCTATGGGAATTGTTTGCTACTGGTGGCTGCAATGTGGCATTAAGGGTACTTTCACACGGAGGTGGTGGGGGGCATTGGCAGTAAAGCGCCGCTATTTTTAGCATCGTTTTAGCAGCTCTTTTCGACCACTAGCAGGGCGCTTTTAACTCCCGCTAGCGGCTGACTTAAGGAGTTAATAACGCCGCTGCCAAAGCACTTTGCAGGCGCTTCGGCGCTGCAATTGATTTCAGTGGCCAGGGCACCTTGAGTGATGTATACACCGCTCCTAAAGCGCCCCAAAGATGCTGCTTGCAGAACTTTTTTTAATGTCCCGCAAGCGCACCGCTCCAGTGGGTAAGCTCTCAGGCTTTCACACTGGGACTACAGGGGAGGCGTTTTACCAGCGTTTTTCGGGCGCTATTTTTAGCACTAAAACGTCTGTAAAGCACCTCAGTGTGAAAGTAGCCCAAGTTGCACTTCTAATAATCAGTATACATATGTATGGTTTTCTGTACCAGAAATAATTTTATAGGACAGCAATGTGTTCCCTATAGAATTTATAACAACATGGTTATAATGAGGAAAAAGACTTCTGCTCAAAGGTGATACAATCGGTAACGCTCCAAGATTGCTTCTGTGCGGTGGGGTGCACGCTCTGCCACTGTAGCAGAAATCGTGGAACAGAGAAACTTCAGATCAGCAGCACACCCACACAGGAGGTAAAGTAGAAAGTCTTTATTGAAGCTTAAATAAAATAAAACACTGGATGGGTACAGGCAGGGGAAATGCAGGTAGGTTAACAGGCAGGTGTGCTGCCGATCCCAAGTTTCTCTGTTCCAACATGGTTAAAGTGTTCACCAGGTGAGAGGTTAATCCTTCTGATTTCCATGAAAGTCAAATGGAAAAAGTACAAAAAACAGAACTATGTATATAGTAGGGGGAACACATGTTGTCCAAGGAAATCAAGTGCCATCCCAAGCACTTCTATTGTGGAATTAGGATAGTATACGTATCATTTTGTGGTTGCTTCTTTTACCCCAATTTATCAAAAAATTGATGACGTGTTGCTGCCATCCATTTCAAAATGACCTTCTTATTTCTTGAAATGGTACATTTTCAAATTTTAAACATTTGATATGTTTTCCGTTAATAAAATATGGGTTTGAGATTTGCAAATCATTGCATTCTGTTTTTAATGTAGATTTTAGTGTCCCAACTTTTTTGATTTGGGGTTATATATACATGCATCTGGAAAAATCTCCCTTCCCTTATGTCATCATCTGGCAAATGTTAAATCACTCCTTCAGCAAAGGAAAGGGGCCGAAGCCGGTTAAGCAAGAGTGGTTGTCCCTACAGTAGTTTAACTCCTAAGTGTTTGGACTTTAGATGCATTTTAATTTTTCTTGTTTTGAATCTCCTTGCTTGATGGGCAATTTTCTCTGCAATGTCAATAGAGATACTACATCTCTGACTTCTGTTTCTTGGTGAACATCTAACCAGTTATCTGCTAGTGCTGCTTATAGCACCTGGGACTGTCTTTACATTTGTAAGCTTACTGGTGGCTTTATAGTGTAAGGGATTCAGGTGGCTCTAAAGCACTGGAAGATAGAGTTCCAAACCCCCCTTCCCGCTGTACGTGCAGCACCTCTCCACTTCCTCCTCTGTGTAGACTAAACATGCTCATGGTAAACTTTTCTATTTCAGGCCCTGCAAGCACCTGAAGGCGATTGTATCTTGCACACATGTTAGATTAACCTCTAGTCTGCAAGCACATTTAGTCACTACTTAATTTGTTGGATAAATGGTTTGCAATATATACTTAAGTCAGTCATAGATGGCTTGACTCTCGGCCCGTTCAGCAGGGACCAGCTGAGATTCAATCCATCTATGGGCAGGCTGGTTGTACTGACGTCAATCTATCAATTAACCAGTACAGCCAGCCTGTTGGATTTTTTGATGCAGTCATTTTAAAGGCTCCCAGCTGGCACAACACAGTAGCACTATGGGAGCACTGATTGTGTTGATGGGAAAAATCGAGCGTTTTTTTGTTTTGTTTTTTTCTCCTTCCACCCGTGGTGAAAGGAAAGATGGAAAAAAAATATATAATCCTATGGCTTGCTTTATGTTCATTCACAACAAAACTTAGGCAAACACTTTTTTCATAATGTACTGCAGTTTTCAAGGTTCTATTAGAATTGCTTAAAATACTATATTAGTACTAATGTTTCTAGTTTAGATGCTATATTAATACTGGTATGCTAAGATTTGTATCTTTTTATTCACCAAAATGCAATTCTCAGTGAAGAAAACAGTGCAATGTAAGTATGCATATACAGTATCTGGTGAGTGCATCCCCATAGGGGGGCTTCGTTGCTTCATGTGGTGAAATTTGGTTGAAGCTTCATACAGAGTACAGCAAGGACTTTCTTACTGAGCCACTCTTTTACTTCTTCTGTTTTCTGCGACTTCATGAGACTGTCTGTTTGATTACTTTTGAGTGTCTGCAATTTTATGGGGACATAAAAAAGCGCTGCTGCAATATTACAGAGGAGCATTTATTTGTGAACTCTTTTTATATTGTCTCTTTTTACATTCTTTCTTAAAATAGTAGCTGCTTAAAGGTATATCACCTGTATGTTGGGTAAACCTCAGTATTTTTCCATAAGGAGCAGAGTGGGGATATTACGTTTCATATACAGTAGTTCAATATTTTGTAACGCATCATTTTTTTCTTTTTTCAATGCAGAGCCCAGTAATTAATTCAGCTGTGCCTGAGTTTTTTAAACCCGCTCTAACTCCTGATCCTCCCACAAGAGCTGTTGTACCTAATATCATTTTGAAACCTGGACCATCACTAGTAAAGGTAAATTCGCTATCTAAATATATTTTCTCAAATTGTAACAAAATATCTTATCTGGGTCAACTATGCTAAGATTGTCCTTAGCTGCTCACCTGCCTGTATCATCACACAGTGGAAAGCCATAAATACTGGTACTTCTCTTCAGTGACTTTGTTTTAGAGAGACAACCTCCATGCTACTGTTTTGTGCGTTTTGGTCTCCTTGACTAGCAGCCCATTTGCCATGGGTGCTAGAGATTTATGAAGCCCATAGTTGAGTCTTTTTTTTTTTTTATTCTTCAACCAGTGGATTGAATGAGGGGGGGGGGGGACACGTCATTCTTTCATCTACACACACAATGTGGATGGGGAATACTCCCTGCTGTGCCATTGTAGTCTGACAGCAGGGAGACTTCCCCACTGCCAGAAGGCACTGATCCAGTGAGAAAAATCTGACTGGGTGGTTGTAAAAAGTTGATTGTTGGTCCTTGCCCATACATGGATTGAAATTCGCCTGGTCCCTGCTGAATCGACAGAATTTTATTCCGCGTACGGCTGGCTTTAAACTTGCCAATAAACATATCTATTTGTGCATTTGATATGGAAAGATCATACGTGGAATATGCCTAGACTAGGATGTTTTCATGTACATGCATGTGAGTCAAACATATACCTGCTGGTCGTCTCTTGCTGAGTGCTAAAGTATCCCCAAGATGGTATCTCTGCTTGCCCACACCTTCATCAAATTGTTTTCAAGTGAGGCATATATATAAATATATATTCGTTTTATAGTGTTCTTAGTTTCAGGGCACTTTGAAAGAATTGTGCCGGTATGCCTTTGCACTTTTTGGTACCTACATTTTCATTTAATGAAGAACGGTGACATGGGAGCTCCCAGCCCTATCATAAGGTTCCTTTATGTGCATGAAAAATTGACTGTGCCTTAAAATGTGGTCTTGCTATTTTGAAGTGGAGAAAGAGAAAATATTAAAAGTTTTTAGTTGTTGCCAGTTGCAACCATTTAATATTCCACTTTTATTTTGTAATGGAATAATTAAGCCTACTGATTGGTCACTCTGGGAAATAAGGCTGCTTTACACAGTTTAATGAATCTGCACCATTAAAAAAGTGGTTGTAAACCCTTGCCTAACCACTGACGTGGCTAGTCTCAGGTGATACACAAAAATTAAACAAATCCTCCTACGTAAGTTGTACCTGTTTATCTGGTCTCTACAGCCTTTTAAAACACACAGTGTAAAGGTTATTTCTTAGCTCCAGCAGGCAGGGATCTGACAGCACACACTGCAAAGCATACAGCAGGAAACCACGTAATCTGAGGCCCAAGTGGACTTAATGAATACACAACCACTCTACATAGTCTCATAGGGAAACTTGCACCGCAAAGATTGGTGTGGGAGGATTGTATAGAATGTATCTGCTTTACATTGTGACTCCCTGAAGTTAACCTTAAAACAGAAAAATGGAAGTGTTGGTAGTATTTGTGGTTAATAGGAAATATCTGTATTTTCAGCTTTTATATTTATGTATAAAATTATTTAAAATAAATTAAAAAACATTTTCTTTATAAATGTCAGTTTTGCTGCAGCAGGTTCTATACACAGTACAGATGTGCCACTTTACATGCAGACTAAGGGACACCCTGCATTGCCATTTTTTTTTATTGCTACTACAAGACACCCCTAAAGCTTCAGTCCCTCAAAGGTTTAAAGTATAACTAAAGGCAAAACATTTTTAAAGTTTTGGATGAAGTAGAGATGGATTAGAACATCTGTCAGTTTGTATTGCTGTCTGTGCTGCCTTTATGGAGATTCACTTGTCCTGTTTATCATTTTAATTATCATTGAACGTGAAAGAAAAATCTGGGGTGTCCCCCAAAAAGTAATAGAGGCGAAATCTTCCATTGGGGGGATCTAGGCATCCCCAAGGAATTCCCTTAATTTGCAGGGATTTCCTCTCACTTCCTGTTTTGTTATGGGACAGGAAGTGAAGGGAATTCTCTGCAATGTGACAGGATGTGAAGGGAAATCTCTGCAATGGGACAAAGATGGAGAAAGAAAATCTGACACGTTATAACCCTCCTTTACTCTATCCAGAATAAAAAAAAAATGCCTATAGTTCTACTTTAAGAAACAGACAAGTAATTCAATCCAACACTGTCTGTTCAACTTCTATATATCTTTTATGGACAGACAGAGCTTTGTTATGCAAGCTGCAGGTACCTCAGCTCATTTTAAATCTGCCTACTACTGAAAAGTTGGTGCATTAAATGTAAGCGGTAGAGTCACCCATTCTTACTGCTCCTTAGTTTCACTGGGATCAGAAGCCATAATATTAGATTTTAGCTGCAGAAAGCCCGCCGGATACATTTTAGTATTGCAGTACTGCCACTTGGTCGTCTTGCACATCTGAGCTCACTTGGCTTCATAAATAGCAGAGAGATGAAAATACTTCTGTTGCTCATCAGGGGCCTGTGTGAAGGGTGGTCTCACTGTGCTCAGAACTGAAATGAATTGAAACAGTGAACATTTTTAGAAAGGCCTCAAACATGTTACATATAAATAGAATTAAGACAATGGACCAAAATAAATTAAAAATTCAATATGTTAATTTGCTGAGAATTACATTGCCAGTATGTCGTTGAATAAGGCTAAGGGTTTTCTATACTATTTTAATTGTATTGTTACATTTTTGTGTGTCTTGTGTAATGCAGTGTATCTGAATATTACTCAGTGGGTGATTACTTTATATAACTGAGGTTTGCAGTGGGTGTAAAGTGCTGTGTAACTTGTGAAAAGCATTGATTTTATTATGTTGTGTGGAGAAGAGCATGCAGAGTAATTGCTGTCTATTCATTAGAAGATCCATATCCATATCTATTATAAACAGACTTTTTAAGATACGAGAAGATAAGTGTAGGGGGAGATGCCTGTGTCAAAACCTAACCAGAGCCTGATCGTAGAGAATAATTGCTAGTTGAGTTCTGCTAATGTCTTGGTTTCAGCAGATGTGTCGATGATCTGTAATTACATTGTGTCATTTTGGTTTCTAAACAGCAAAGCCAGCCGAAGAATACAAATGAAAAGTCTCGCAGTAAAAAGTCAAAGGAGCCCAAACCGCGGGTTAAGAAGCTGAAATATCACCAGTATATTCCACCTGACCAGAAAGGGGAAAAAAATGAACCTGAGATGGATTCCAACTATGCACGTCTACTACAACAACAGCAACTCTTCCTCCAGCTTCAGATCCTCAGCCAGCAACAGCAACACTACAATTACCAGACAATCCTGCCTGCACCGCTCAAGTATGTCACAGTACTAGCCCCCACCCCCCTCCCTTGTTCTTTTTGCGTGGAAGATCATATCTTGACGGCATCACAAATTGTGTGTGAGCGTTTACTACCAGTATACACTTTGAAGTAAAGTTGCCATTTTTTTGCTTTACAAAGAAAGGATTTAGATATATTTACTGCTTGGGCTATCATAAAATATACTCATTCTATCACTTGCCAATTCAGAGCTAAATAGCACCCCAGTGTCTTGAAAACAGTTTTTTTTTTCTTCCAGCTTCCCTTTCTACCAATATACCATTATTGTACCTCTGTTGCAGAATAGAAAACTTTTTCTGTCTTTTAGGAAATGTAGTTTAGGACAGAAAACCCATTACAAGGGGGAGAGTAGTTCAGAAGCTGACCTCATTAACACACACCCTGCACCTGCCCTTCCTCTCCAGGAGATTGCTCTCACCCACCTTTTGCAATTGCATGTTTTTCCATTGTAGGCAATGTCATTGAGCTTCTCCCTCTATACAAAAGCCATCAATAATTTTTGTACTTTACCTTCATCTTGCATAAATTGTTTGGCAGAGTGTGCTGGAGCTGAGCAATCACATAGCCTATGTGGAGCAGAGTTGTAGTATTAAAAACAGGAGAAGTGTGCCCCTGGAAGTCTGTTAAGTTCTCATACACTGTACAATCTGATTGTACAATCTACTTTAGACCTACCATCAACTAGTGCAAGGACATGCCTGATTGGGTAAAGTGATTGGATAGATGGTGTGTCCTACTATATAGTTTTGGGAAATCTAAAGGAGATTGTATAGTTTATTGCCACCTTTTATACCTAAAATGAACTAGTCGTGCTTTCGGTGTCATTAATTATTAGTGTCACACCAAACACAGAAGTAAACATAAATTTTGGCACGTGAAAAAACGAGCGACAAATGAAACAAAACGCGCAATAAAAAGTCCATCCGCAACACACAAAGATGTCTCATGAGCTACTTTGCCATGTGTAGGGCAGCCCATTGAAATCACTGCCCTATGCGTGTCACTGGGAAAAACGATTTAAAAAAAAAAAGCGCACTCCCACTACACTAGGTGTGAATGGGGTATGAAAATGAAATTGGTGTGTTAACACAAGAACATTGAGCCTTCATTCACATCTGAGCATTTCAGAACATATGGCAAACTGTACAGAAAATGCACGCTTTGCCATAAGTTTTGGAAACGCAAATTGCAATCACATTGCCATTAAATGATAATGGCACCCCAAATGCAGATGCGTGTCTGCCATGGGACAAATGCACTGCGAGCGCAACAAAAAGCATGGGATGTTAGTCACACGCAGGGCAGCCTATTCACATAAATGGGCTGCCCTATGCATGATACTCTCCAAAAAAGGGGGTTGGGGGGGCGGGAGTTCCCTCTACACGGAGATTTGAATGGGACCTGACAGCTGAGTGTCTGTCCACTCCCTCATATGCACGTGTATGCAGATGGCCATACACAATGCAATATTGATTGTACAATCTCTTTACAATATCCTTTAGATTTACCAAAACTATGGAATATGAGGATCCACCTGGACAATCTATTCAATTTGTATCAAATCAGTCAGGCCCTTGCACTATATCGCAGTGGTGTGAAAATTCCAAGCTGCCATGGATGAGGTGAGAGATCAGTACATTGGGATGGTTTGGGCAGAAAAGACGTGAGAAAAGACTTCCATTATTAAAAGTAAATTTCTACTTGAAAAAAGTAAACGTAACCTTTTAAGGTACTAATAACACTAGAGGATGGTCAAGCGCACATGTAATATGTCCACTATCAAGTCTTTTGGTGTGGTCCTAAAAATGAATAGGTAAAAGGAGCTTGTGCCTATTCTAACTGTAGTGTGATTGATGACTTTTTCAGTCACCCTAGCTCAGCCATTTTCAACCAGGGTGCCTTCTGGGTTCCTCAGGGGTGTCCTAAAAGTTGCCCAAAAATGATGTAGCAATCAGGTGGTTAAAGCCTGCTTTTTTTTTTGTGTTACATAAAGCCACAGGTTTCCTTGTGCAACGTCACAGCCTTGCGTGTTCTGCAGGCCTGCTGTGAGCACACTGACAACCGCTGAACATCATTGGTTGATAAGGACATCGGACACCTCTTTGTTTGACCCCTCACCTCTCTCTGTAAGCAGTGGGGGAAGGAAACAAGGATGAAGAAATGCTGGAATCCTAGTCTGTACCGGAAAAAGTATATTTGCTTTGAAAAAATAAATCACCTGTAGTGTTGGGTGTCTTACATGTGTGGGTGATGCTGCAATATGTAAAACAATTATCGTATTTATCGGCGCATAACACGCACTTTTTTCCCCTGAAAATAGGGGGTAAATCATGGGTGGTGTGTGTTATATGCCGATAGTTTACCTCTGATGGGGACGAGCGCCAGCAAAATTCACTGAGCCGTCATCTCCTGTTTACTCGGCTCTCACATCACACACACAGTCCCGCCTCCACCACCGGCATTGGTCCGGTGTTTTGTCTATCACAGGAGCTGGTCCAATGCTGATGGCGGAGGAGGGACTGTATGTGTGTCTGTCTGTCTGTCGTCTGAGCCGAGTAAACAGGAGATGACAGCTCGGCATTAATCAGGCTGCATTGATGAGATGGGCTGCAGATGGACATTGTTCAGGCACTAATCAGTCTGCATTGATGGGCACTGACCCTTATTTTTATTCAGAGTTTATTTCAAAGTTTTCTTTTCCTGAAACTTCCCACTTAAAATGAAAGTGTTATAAGCCGATAAACTTTTGTTTTTTACATTTTAGAATTAGTTGCTGCGAAATTGTGCATAACTTGCCTTAACTGAAAATAGGTTGAGCTGGAAAATAGATTTCAGAAAGTTATTTTTCTGCATAAAAACAATTGGGTATCCAGGACCAGACATTTCACATTTGGCATAGCTTCACTAACTGTGACATACAATTTTAATCAAAAAGAAAAGGTGTAAGTACAGACGGTGCTGATCAAACTGTTTTGACTTTTTTTTCCTTTAATAGATATAGAAAATATGTTGCTATTGCCTAATTTTAAGACAATGCTCACTCTGTGCAAAAGTTAAACATTGACAACATTGTCAAGAAAATACATAAGGCCTTGACCCTTGATAATTTGTCCTAGAATCAATCCATCCACAAAAAAAAATGAAAGGTTCTCTAACCTGTTTTCCCCCAGATTAGCTCCACAATTGTTGCTTGATTTTGCCAAAAATATAAAGGGTGGGTGATTGTGATCTTATGGCTATGGTTATCTTAAATTATTTGTTACCCCAACACTTCATATTAATATGTGCCTGCTGTACCATGTACTTGTGTGAAAAAGTATCATGTTCTCCTTTTTTTGCTACCGGTTAGTCCTGGTTTTCTATTAAAAACTGACCACACTAAGCAGGAGAGCACACAGTGGTCAGTTCTCTAGCTATACTGGGACCTCAGCCTGCTCTCCTCCAATGATCAGACTTGTCCTGACACGCCCACACTGCACAGCCATTCACTGGGAAGCTCAGTGTTCTGCTGCTTCTCCTCCTCCTAGCTCTTATGCCACTGAGAACAGAGGGGATGTGATCACAGGTTATATATATATATATATATATATATATATATATATATATATATTTTTTTTTTTTTTTTTTTTCATATCTATACTAAAATGTTTTGCCTTTTCATTTATATTTTAAACTGAATGGGTTGTTTTACAAGGTGATTGTTTACAATCACCTTAATTATTCACTTCACGCCAAAAAAAATTATTGCATTTTAGTGTAAATATGAGATCCGAGTTCATTTTTACCCCAGATCTCATACTTAAGAGGTCCTGTCGTGCTTTTTTTTCCTATTGCAAGGGATGTTTACATTCCTTGTAAAAGAAATAAAAGTGACCCAAAATGTTTATTTTAAAAAGACAGTGTCAAAAAAAAACAAAAAACAGTTAAAGCGCCGCCGAGCTTGCACGCAGAAGTGAACATATATGAAAACTGTGTTCAAACCACACGTGAGGTTTCGCCATGATCATTAGAGCGAGAGCAATAATTCTAGCCCTTGACCTCTCTGTAGCTCAAAACTGGTAACCTGTAGAAATTTTTAAACATCACCTATGAAGATTTTTAAGGATAAAAGTTTGTCTCCATTCCATGAGCAGGCACAATTTTGAATCTAGACATGTTGGGTATTTTTACTCGGGATAGATAGATATAGAGATCTATATAATATCTATTTAATGTTTGGGGTTCTAAGTAATTTTCTAGCAAAAAAAAATTATAATTTAACTTGTAAACAAGTGTCAAAAAGAGGCTCAGGGCTGAAGCGATTAAGAACTATACCTGCATTCAAGGTCTGTGTTTTATTTTGCTTTTAAATGCAGATGCACCTACCTTGGGTTATCTTTTTGTGTACTTTTCAGCCAAATGTTCTGTTACAGAAACTTCTTGTTGCAGCCAAGTTTTAAACCCTGAGGCCCTGGATGATATGAATTTAGGGAAAGGCTTAAACACGGTCATCAACTTTAGGTTTATGGAAAAGACTTTGAATAAAGACATGCTCTTTACATGGTGTTCAGTGCATGGCTGTGCAGTTAAGGCAATACCTTTCCTTATAAAGAGCCTTCTCTTTATTTTTTTTTTATTTTTTTTTATGGCTGTCATATTGTCTCAGATTTTTTTTTCGATCTTGTACTTCTGCACTCAAATTCACTAGTACCATGTTAAATAGGTCGTGGGAAATTGGAAATCACAATTTGAATTTGCTTTTTTTCAAGGTCCTTGAATGACAAACCAAACAATGGAAACACTGCAGCCAACAATGTGAACAACAACACCGCCTCAGTCCAGAATACAGTGGGCAGACAAAACAGTGTGCAGTTTAAAAAAGCAGGACCCCTGCCTTCTAACCTGGATGATATGAAGGTAAATAATAGCAATAGTTTGTTATGCATATTGCCATTCACATACAATATCTCACAAAATGAGTACACCCCTCACATTTTTGTAATTATTTTATTATATATGTGACAACACTGAAGAAATGACACTTTGCTACAATGTAAAGTAGTGAGTGTACAGCTTGTATAACAGTGTACTTTTTCTGTCCCCTCAAAATAACTCAACTCAGAGAGATTAATGTCTAAACCACTGGCAACAAAAGTGAGTACACCCCTAAGTGAAAATGTCCAAATTGGGCCCAAAGTGTCAATATTTTGTGTGGCCAGCGTTATTTTCCAACACTGCCTTAACCCTCTTTGGCATTGGGTTCATCAGAGCTTCACAGGTTGCCAGTGGAGTACTCTTCCATGAGGACATCACGGAGTTGGTGAATGTTAAAGACCTTGAGCTCCTCCATCTTCCATTTGAGGATGCCCCACAGATGCTCAATAGGGTTTAGGTCTGGAGTCATGCTTGGCCAGTCAATCACCTTTACCCTCTGCTTCTTTAGCAAGGCAGTAGTTGTCTTAGAGGTGTGTGGGGTCCTTATCATCCTGTTGGAATACTGCCCTGTGGCCCATTCTCCAAAGGGAGGGGGATCATGCTCTGCTTCAGTATTTCACAGTACATATTGGCCTTCATGGTTCCCTCAATGAACTATAGCTCGCCAGTGCCAGCAGCACTCACGCAGCCCCAGACCATGGCACTCCCACCATGCATGACTGTAGGCAAGACACACTTGTCTTAGTACTCTTCACCTGGTTGCCGCCACACACGCGTAACATCATCTGAGCCAAAGTTTATCTTGGTCTCTTCAGGACACAGTTCCAGTAATCCATGTCCTTGGTCTGCTTCAGCAAACTGTTTGCGGTCTTTCTTGTGCATCATCTTTAGAAGAGGTTGCTTCTGGGACTTCAGCCATGCACACACTGATTTTGATGTGGCGTATAGTCTGAGCACTGACAGTCTGACCCCCCCACCCCTTCAACCTCTGCAGCAATGCTGACAGCACTCATACGTCCATTTCCCAAACACAACCTCTGGATGTGATGCTGAGCACGTGCACTCAACTACTTTGGGTGATGATGGCAAGGCCTGTTCTGATTGGAGCCTGTTAAACCACTGTACGGTCTTGGCCACCGTGCTGCAGCTCTGTTTCAGGGTCTTGGCAATCTTCCTATAGCCTAGGCCATCTTTATGTAGAGCAACAATTCATTTTTTTCAGATTCTCAGTTTTGTCATGAGGTGTCATGTTGAACTTCCAGTAACCGGTATGAGAGCAAAAACGCCAAATTTAACACACCTCTTCCCCATTCACACTTGAGACCTTGTAACACTAACAAGTCACATGACACTGTGGAGGTAAAATGGCTAATTGGGCCCAATTTGGACATTTTCATTTAACGGTGTACTAATTTCTGTTGACAGCAGTTTAGATATTGATGGCTATGTGTTGAGTTGTTTTTAGGCGACAGCTAATTTGCACTGTGCTACAATGTAAAGTGTACAGCTTGTATAAAAGTGTAATTTCTTCAGTGTTGTCACATGAAAAGTTATAATAAAATATTTACAAAAATGTTAGGGGTCTACTCACTTTTGTGAGATACTGAACATGCATGCTTGTAACTAAAACAAAAAAGGAGGACTTGCTAAACCAGAACCCCCAGTAGACCTTAATTGCTAAAGGGGTTTGTAGTTGGCATGTGAAATTCAGAAGTAGGGAAGGCTTCAAGCAGCCCTGGTTCACACCACTGCAGCTTTGAAATCGCGCTACTTCAGCGCAATTTCAAAGCCACAGGTCAGTGCATCGCATACTAGCACATTATGTGAAACTTGCCTGAAAGCAAAGCCTTCCAGTGATCCAATGCCATTGCTGGAGATGGCATCCATGTATACCTGGTCATCCTTCCGAGTTCGTGGCTCTGTGACTTGCCAGAGCCACGATGTCACTCCCCCACATGCACGCAGGAGCCACCAGCCACGGCACACTGTTCTGAAGGAACGGCACGTGCGGATGTTCCTGCAGAGCGCATGCGCCAGTGATGTAATTGGCTGCTAGGACAGTAAATATCTCTTAAACGGTGCATGTATAGGAGAGATTTACACTACTTATAGGTAAGCCTTATAGGCTTGCGTATAGGTAAAACGGAACAATGGAAGTTTACTTTTCTCTTTAAAGTGATTGTAAAGGATCGTTGTTTGTTATTTAAAAAATGTTATACTTCCCTCCTTTTGTGCAAATGTTTTGTACAGAGCGAGCCCCATTCCTCCTTTTTGGGGTCGCCCGGCGGCGCTCCAGGCTCCTCCTCCGCATCTAGTTCCCCCACGGAGAACCGCCATTACATGAGTCCATTGACAGGACTCGGCCCTGACTCCCATGTCACTGGATTTGATTCACAGCAACGAGAGCCAAATGGCTCCTGCTGCAATCAAACTATCCATTGAGGACCAGAGCCAGTGACTGGATCTGCTGGGCTTGTTCTCGTCACTGTAAAGATAGAGTTCAGTAAGTAAAAGGGGGGCTCTGGGGGCATCTGCACCACAAAAGGTTTTTCACCTTAATGCATTAAGGTGAAGAACCTTGAGACTGTACAACTCCTTTAAGAAAACAAAGTAGTACATAATTGTTTAGTACAAACAAGGCTTTTTTTTAATGACACTAAAATGATGATTCTGTTACATAGCATTGAAAAGATATTTAGCACTGAAATAAAGGTCTCTTTTCTTTAAATTTTGCACTTTTAACTAATGGGAAAAAAAACAATAGGTTAAATATTAATGGTTAGTCATATAGAAAACAAATCTGTAAGAAAATAACAAGAAAGGGGAAACATGGAAGAAGGAGTTAGTATATGTTCAGCCAAAACCTTTTCTAGTTTTTAATAGAGCTTGAGCATTTGCAGCAGATGTGGATACCCAGCAATGCCAGACCTTTTCAACCCTTATTTTGGCCATCCCCTATTGAAGTATGTATTTTTATAAAAGAGTAATACTGCACTGTGTACTTTGATTTTTGGGGCATTTTTACTACATCCAGTGTCCCAACAGGTTAACTATTTTTCCATTTACTATGCTAGATTTTGGAACACTGCTGTTACCCATCTTTTTAATAAAATGATTAGCCTTTAGTAATTACGGTTTAATACATATTACACAGAGTATAAGTTTACAATACTTTCTGCAAGCGTTGTTCCTAGATACATCTGAGATTGTTTATGTATATTATATTTACTATTTGATCAGACTGTATTGGTTAATAGAAAAGGATAAAGAGAGGTGGGTTTGTGGTGATATAAGCAATATTTCAAGTTATCCAAGTCTTTGACCTAGGAGTTCCATATTTTCTGATTCTGATTTTCTGACTGTTTCATTGATCATAATTCAGGAGTTCTGGGTCTTAACATATGACAGTTGTGATTGTCCATGACTTTACTATAACCTATTTGATGGCCGTAAACGTGGGACATTTTGACATGGTATTTAGTGATCTCTTGAGTTTTTTTTATTCAGCCGTGCCTAATGAGAATGTTTCTCTATCGAATGTTCAAACAGCCTATGTAGTATGTTATATACTCTATGCCATAACCATTGAACCAGAGGGGGCATGTTTATCAAATATAGGCAAAGGTCCCCGATTTCAAGCAGCCACGAAAGCAGTGTGGGGATTCATGTGTAATTCAGTTCCAAGTACTATCAAAGTAGTATTTTGAAGCTTTTCTATAGCATAGATGTTTGAGTATGATATGGTAGCATTCCATGTTTGCGCCTAGTCGTTGGCTTCCCATTTATGCATATACTGTGGTGTTAAATAGTCTAATAATGTAGTGAAAAAATTTCAAGATAATGCCAATGACCACATAGATTTTAAGTTTAAAATGTAACTAGTATTTCTTTTTATTAGCTAAATGTCAAACAATTTGCATTAGCATGCAAAGCATTTGTGTACAACTCGTATTTTATTACTTTACTTTTATTTTGTTGTTTTTAGGTTGCTGAACTTAAAATGGAATTAAAGATTAGAGGCCTGCCGGTATCTGGCACAAAAACAGATCTTATTGAACGTTTGAAGCCATACCAAGATTTAAATAATAATGGTGTAACCGCAAACACTTCAACAGTCACCACCACAGCTACCAGTGCTTCTACAGGTAGTGGTGCCACAGAAGATGCTACAATTACATTTACTGCAGCAACTTTTAGTAGTTCTGCTCAAAATATGAATATAGAGACAGCCTCGTCTACGAATGGAAGCAGCCAAGCATCTGTGGATGCCATGAACTCCCCATTACCCATGTCTCCTACCCCTTCTGAACAATCCAACTTTAGCACTGAAGACACTAACATGACGGACACTTTTGCTGAAATTATGACCATGATGTCACCATCTCAGTTCATGAACGCTTCACCCATTAGAGTCGGAATTAATGAGGACAGCATAGGGGCTACCAGTGTTAGCACTACAAGCATGGACTTAGATGCTGCAGAAAAGGACCGCAAGCTTCAAGAAAAAGAAAAGCAGATCGAGGAGCTTAAAAGGAAGTTGGAACAGGAGCAGAAGCTTGTTGAAGTTTTGAAGATGCAGCTTGAAGTAGAAAAACGTGGCCAGCAACAGCCATGTTCTAAGATTTTGGTTAATGTGGATCAGAAGCACTTCACTGCTAATATTAAGGAGGAGAACTCTATGTCTGACTGCCAGAATTCTACTCCGGCTATTCTGAGTGGCCATTTGATAGGACAGCCCACAGTAACTACTGGAGGCCAGAGTATTCTTGCCAACAATGCTGTTGTCATCAAACATGAAGTTCCCAATCCTGAACATCAGAACATTATCCAGCAATTCTATGTGACTTCTCAAAGGCCACAGCAAGCTGTGGTAGCTCAGTCTCAGGCACTGTTAACCACTCCAACCGCTCAGATTTTACTTCCTGTCTCTATCAAAACTACCAATGCAATGCAGTTGTCAGTAGTTCAGGTGTGTCATTTTTCTGTTCCTTTTATGTATAGCAGTACTAGACTATTATATTGTAAGCAATTATGTTACTGCATAAAGTCACTTCCTAAATTTTGTATAAGAAGTAGTAATATTTTTAAACGGAAGAATAAATAGTTTAGTGCCATACATAATTTTCGGGGAAGAGCTATAAAAGTATCGCCCTATTCCCCTTTGTGTAAAATGCTATTAAATTAAAGGGAAAGTACTACTTTAAAAAAAAAAATTGCAAAATTTTTTGCAGGTTTAAATATTTTTTTTTTACACTGGAGCTTCTAAAGTATTGCACCTGCGATTAGCAGATTGCAGGTGTAATGCCAGAATTCTGCAGACTCTCAGTACACTGCCTGCCTGTACCTCTGATGGGGGCAGGCAGTTACTGAATTGCAGGAGAAAGGCATGAACTAGGCAGGTGTGGGGAGAGGATCACTGCCCGCTGTCACAGGGAGGGGTTTCTGGGGGGCGATGCAGGAGTTGGCACGTTTTACATGTTCCACCCTAAAAACATGCAAGATGCTCCAAAGGTGAACTTGGGCTTTAACCTAATTGCAACAAGCTAAAGTCAATCAGGGCTGTTTTAGTGTGCAAAGAATGTTCTCAGAAGCATGAAAAGCATATGCCAATAATTCTTATTCACTGGATAAATTAACTTTCATTTAGAAAATGGTATTCGCATATCATCCCTTCTCTCACAAACCCAAAATAAGATTTTGTTTTTCGTTTTTTCCTCCCAGCATTCAAGAACAGTGAACAATGCCATGCAGATCATTACTTTGTCCCTGGGGTTATATCATAGTATTGACTTCTGTTCTAGTATCTATACCATAATGACTTAAAAACAAATAACAATTAAAAATTCACTTAAGGCCTCTTTCACATGGGGCGGATCAGTAATGATCCGCCCCGTGATGATCCGCTCGCTCAGCGGGGATCGCTCCGTTGTCCCCGCTGAGCCGGCTGCGGACAGGGCGGTCTCCGCACACTGTGCGGGGACCGCCCTGTCAGCTCTCCGCTCTCCTCTATGGGGATCGGATGAGCACGGACCGTGTGTCCGTGTTCATCCGATCCGCTCTGCAGACGGATAGAAAAATAGGCTTTTCCTCCGTCTGCAGAATCGGACTGTTGCGGAGGCGGAGGAAATCGGGTGTCTGCGGATGTTCATCAGCAGACACCCGCTATCCCATAGGGATGAATGTATGCCCGTATTTCATCCGCAAACGGATGGATGAAATACGGACATATCGTCCGCATGTGTGAAAGGGGCCTAAGTATTTGATTAATGTTTAAGTTGTGACAATACTGTTTTAAGCATTTATAGGGTGAGTAGCTGTTATTCTGTATGCATTTTTATAGGAATCTTTGTTAGCTCATAGTTTCTTTCCTGTCACTCTCTAATTCATAGCAAACTGCGGTGATATGGCATAGCCCAGAACAATACAGTTCTGAGGTTAGCTTTCATATGACTACCAACTTTATATTCGTCTCTGAAAAATGTAATATTTGAGACCAAATCTCAGTGGTCTTATGCTGATGACATTCCTTAAAGAGGAAGTAAACCCTGATGGGTTTTACTTCCTCTATTTTCCCCCTGCAAAGTAAAAGCATAATGGGCTAGTATGCATCGCATACTAGCCCTATATGTGGCACTTACCTGCAAACAAAGGCAGCTCTGTCCCTTTTGTTTGCATCATCCATCTTCGCCCCTCTTCCTTCCAGGGCCACGGACTCTGGCTCTGACTGGCCAACGCGTGACATCACTCCCGTGCATGCACATGGGAGCCATCAGTCACGCCACTTGCTAGTGAAGAAACGACACGGAGGGCCGTCTCTTCACAGCACATGCACCAATTATATCAGCACGCTGCAAGGTAAATATCTCCTAAACGGTGCATGTTTAGGAGATCCTTACAGTACCTATAGGTAAGCCTTATTTTATAGTCTTGCCTATAGGTACCACTTTAATTGACACTGTACAGTCTTATTTCCCAACAGCTGTGCAGTAAGTGAGCCTGTGTAAACAATCCATTCAATTCACATCTAGTCAGGTAGGTAGACTCACATTACTGAGATGCTGGTAAATCTAAAGATGTTGTACAGTCATAGAACAGCGTGTGTGGCCAGCTTTACCAATGAGCTAAATGCTTACAGCAGAGTTCCGCTTAAACAAAAAAAAATTTTTAAGTCAGCAGCTACAAATACCACAGCTGCTGACTTTTAATAATCGGGTCATGTACCTGTCCCAGGGTCCAGAGATGTTGGAGAATGAAGCGGCGGCAGCATTGTCACTGTGGACGCCACAGCCGGGCACGCACTGCGCATTAGTGAGCCACACGGCATGCTGTGACTGGCCGAGCAATCACCTGGGACCCCCCAATAAAATGACATGCCGAATGTGGCATGTCAGGGGGTCACCTTCCCTTAAAGCAGAAGTTCCATTTTTGGGTGGAACTCCGCTTTAATGTAAAAGCCTATAAGCGGAGACCTTACCTGGGCTAAGTTTATGCCAATGTTTAAGGGGGACACCATTATATTGGTTGCATTTTTCTCTCCAGTCACAAGAACAGTCAGAATGCATGCTGCTCATTAGAATTGCTGAATGGTCTTGCATTCAGCACAGATAGTGGTAAAACATATGTATTGTAGAATGATATAGTAGGGGTTCTGGCCATGTTCTAATAGGGTCTTATTAGGACCATTGTAACCAATGTCAATACACAGTACAGGCTTTATATTACATAAACTACTGTGCAAAAGTTTTAGGCCGGTGTGAAAAATTTTTGTAAATTAAAAATGCTTTCAGTAATAAATGTTAATTAGATATTTATTTTTAATCAATTAACAAAATTGCAAAAAAGTAAAAACGGAAGAGAAATCCAAATAAATTTTTTTGGCGTGAACACCTTTTGTCTTCAAAACAGAATCAGTTCTTCTATGTACACTTGCACACAGTTTTTGAAGGAACTTGGTAGATAGGTTATTTCAAAGATCTGGGATCTGTGGTTATAGGCAACCTCAAATCCTTCAGTCTCCATGTAGTTCCAGAAATTATTGATGTTGAGATTAGGGCTCTGTGTGGGCCAAACCATCACTTTCAGGACTCCTTGTTCTTTACACTGCTGAAAAAAAATTGAGCCAGTCACACACCTCCTTGATAGTATGGCATGCTGTATAGGTATCTATCTGCCTGTATTTCTCAGCATTGAAGACACAATTGTTTGACCAAATCTCCAACTCAATTTGCAGAGATGCAGCCCCAAACTTGCAAGGAACCTTCACCATGCTTCATTGTTGCATTCAAAGCCGCTCCTTATTGTACGGCTCCCTAGCCCTGAGACGAACAAACTGCCTCCTGATGCAGACAAATATTTCTAATTTTGACTCCTCAGTCCAGCGCATCTGTTGCCATTTTTCTGCACATCAGCTCCCATGTTTTTGTACATAGTTGAGTCACTTAGCCTTTTTTCCATGTTGGTGGTATGGCTTTGTGGCCACAATTCTTATTTGAAGACTGCTTGTGGCCAGACTTCTCTGGACAATAGATGAGTGTAACTGGGTCCCACTGGTTCCGCCGGTTCTGTGCTGATGGCGCTGCTGTGCATTTTATGATGGCAAAGGGAAGTAAGCATGATGTCTTTCATCTGGTTCTTTGTTTCTTTGGCCAACCAATTGCTTTTTCTTTGTGCGTCTTCAAAAGCGCTTGAACAGCACATCTTGAATCCCCAGTCTGCCTTGAAATCTTTTCCTGGGAGAGACTTTGTTGATTCAGTATATCATCTTTGTGTGTTGCTGTGCTCAGTCTTCTCATGATGTATGTCCTGTGACGTAACCTGTCTTCCACAACCTCACCTTGGTAGCAGAGTTTGGCTGTTCCTCCCCCAGTTTTAAGGATCCTACACAGCTGTTTCAGTTAATGATGGTTTCAACCTACAATTGATGATCATTAGCACCTGCTTAATATAATTGGTTAATCATACATCTGACTCTAATCCTACAAAATCCCTGACTTTGTGAAAGTGTGCAAGTGTAAGAATTGATCTGGTTTGAAGCCACATAGTCGTCACACCAAATATTGATTTGGTTTAGCTTTTTCTTCTGTTCGTTCCTTTTGCCTGCTGGGAGACACGAGTACAGAAAACGCATTAAAAATGCATCAAATCGTTTTTTTTTGGTTTTTTTTCAACGGGCCGGTGTGAAAGGGCCCTTGTGTATATATATTTGAATTGTTAACAATTTCCTCTGAGAGGCAAAACCAAGTTCCAGCCCCTAGTTTCTGTACACTCGTCATCAGCACCTGATTCTCCATAGCTAAAACAAACTCCTATGGCCCGTATACGAAACTGGTTAAATCTAAAAAGACTTTCCTGCCTATGCACTATTGCATTAATTGTGCAGTGTGTGAAGATTTGCTGTTCCTTAAAGGTTTGTACTTCTATGTTTGTTTGCTGATCTTTATCCCATGAAAAGGGATTTTAAAAAGAAATGGTTTATTCCGATAGTGCACCCTGCCTATTCAGTCCCTAATAAACACTTTAGAGTTTCTGTTGAGGATGTTCCCTTTGTTCAGGATTCTGTTGGTTGGTCATTTTGAAGCCCTTTTAAAGGCCTTGCTTGCTCTTTTAGGTCCAGCCAGCTGTTAGTGCCATGTATATTTTCCAGACTAATGCCATAAGAAGCTATAGCTAAATCGACTAGATTCCTAAGTAGAGCCCAGGAACCTTTCTTTGAAGACTTAAAACATTTACAGTTGATGTCTTTAGCCCAATTGTTTTGTGTTGAGACTCTTAAAAATGTAGTTTGACAAGTCTTGAGAATCTTATGGCTAAAAGCAAGCTTGGTATGCTGAACATGCTTGTTAGAAACGTCAGCTGTCAATGCCCTTTTGATGATTGCCTTTTTGGGAAAAAAATCACAAATTAAGTTACTGGAATTAATGTATTCCTACCCCACAGGGATAGCCTAAACCTACTCCTACAGCTTCTACCCACTTAAAGTGGTCCCACATGTCAATCTCAAAGCCAGGGCTTAACGCTTCTTTTCCTATTAAGCCTACCAAGCCTTCCCAGAACCCTTCCTCAAAATGAAGCGGTGCCCCCATTCATCTGAGTGTGCGTGTGTGGGGGGGGGGGAGAACACACCTGTTGGCATTTGCGCCACCCTGGATCTGAGATGTCCCAGACCACTGGGTCCAGATTTTTTCATGTTCAATATCTTTGGACGGAATCTAGAAGATCTGTTATTGCTTTATTTAGAGAGAGAAGGGGAATTTCTTGCATCAGTAAACATACAATATTTCTATCTTGAGATTCCCATTTTTCCATCATATCAATGCTTTCTGCATTTGGCTGTTGGAGACAAGCACTTTGTTTGCATCACTGCAATTCAAACTCTCCTCTGCACCCTAAGTGTTCACAAAAGGGCTTTCCCTTCTCTGTGAACCCAGGGCATTTATGTCAAAGTTTACCTGTATGACTCCTTGCTGAAGGACTCCTCAGGTTCATGTCTGGCAATGTCCAAAGAACCATCCAATTCCTTCAATCTGGACATGGACATTCTGGTCTCAAGGTTCAACCACAACGGAACAAATTTTGAGCTTAGACCAGGTATCTAGCCTTCACAGTAGATGTTCTGTTTATTCCTTTGACTCATTTCCAACTGGTTTATGCAATCCCTAAATTAAAGATCTTAATGAGGAGAAGAGTTTGATTCTCCTTGCGCCAATTCGGTACATGGTGCACAGATCTACTCTTCGGGTGGATGAGCCTTGCCCTTTTCCAGACACACCAGGCTTACTGGCCCAAGGCTCCCTGTTCAGTGCTACTTTTCAGTCACTTGAAACCCAAGTCTAAAACTTGGAGATAGGGATATCTCTGCCTCACCTTTTTTGACCTTTAGTAGTATCCCTATCGTGAGAAAGTGATTGATCCAAGAGATTTATTTAGTGCACACTGAGGGGTCCAAGCATCTTCCTCTTCCATGATGGCATATGGTAGGCCTTCTTCCTGGACTGAGTGGCACTTGCGTAACAACGTAATGTGTTTAGTCCTGGAGTACTGTGAGCCCACACTGTGTGATGATTCACCTCTGGGTGGGGTTTCAGTAAAGGGCTTGTCCCACAGTAAGAGCGCTGCACAGTGCACCTGCGGTTTTTGTAGGGTTTACCAATGCTTTCCTATAGATTTCTAATCGGTTCAGTGTTTTTGGTGCATTTTCTGAAAGCTCACCAGAGATGCAGCATGCAAAACTTGGTGTGCTTTCAGAAAAATGCACCAAACACACCCCGATCTAATAGTCTATGGGAAAGCGTGGGCAACCCTCATGAAAACCGCAGATGCACTGTGCTGCAGGGAAACTGCACCAGAGCAGTGTAGAAGCACCTACAGAGGACCAAAGAGGACCAGTGGTGCTGGACCGAGGATGATATTGGAACAGCACTGTAGCATGGAGAGAAATGTGTACATCCTTCGGTATTTTTTAAATAAGGAAGGGGGGGGGTGGTGTCACAGGGAAAAAAAGGAAACTTGGAGTTGCATTTAAACGCCTGTGTTAGTGCTTTTTAGAGCTGCTTAGATTGGTTGGCTCTTGTAAAATAAGCCTGGCATTTTGTGCAGTTATCCAATTTCTTGACAATGTAATATGCTGCTATGTTGTATCAACAAGTTAGTTGCATTGAGCTTGGGGCAGTTATTGATTTTGTTCTGGTTTTCTTTCGTATTAGTTTTCTTAAGTCAATACCATGCTCCAGGAAACTATAACAAGCACATTACAATATAATCAATATTTGTCAAAGGTGCCCCATGTTTGTCTTTAGCGAAATAGATATTTTTTCATTTGAATATGACCCATATTCTTTTATATATAATAGCTGGTTTCAAGCTGTCCGAGTTTAAAAAAATGTTTTTTGTTTTTTTTTGGGCCCAGCCGCAACCAGCGAGCACAGCTCAGCCTGTTCTTACCACAACTGCTCCTGCACTGGTCCAAGCACCTTCATCTCAGAAACCATCTGCACCTGCAGCTCAAGACAAGTTCACAACACATGCTTTGAACAAGAACCAGCAAACAAGAAAGGTGGGTGATCCAACAGATGAGAGAATAAATGAAAAAATTGAGGAACGGGTGGGGTAGGAGAAGGGTTAGAACCTCTGATGGGTTTTCCTTTCAAGAGATTCTCTTCTTTTCCTAACCATTGTTGATACAAACTGATTGAAAACTGCCTATACAGATAAGGAATATATGTAGATAAAAACAAACTGCAGCTCTGACGAAAGATGAATAAAGTCCTTGCTATAAGTGAAGGTAATTTTACAGTGGCTGTAAAAAGTCTACACACCCCTGTTAAAATGTACGGTTTCTGTGATGTAACAAAAAAAAAAACGACACAAAAATACATTTCAGAACTTTTTCCATCGTTTAATGTGACCTATAAACTGTACAACTCAATTGAAAAAAAAACTGAAATCTTTTAGGAGGGGAGGGGGAGTAAAAAAAAAAAAATATGGTTGCATAAGTGTGTACACCCTTAACCGCATGCCGACCAGCCACCACAGTTATACTGCAGCAACATGGCTTGGCTGCGCAAATCGCTGTCATGGTACGCCGTGCCATTGGTGGCCACTAGGGGGCGCGTGCGCACCTCCCACCCGCCCCCAAGCCGATGCAAGGTCTCGATCACTGCCGAGAGTATGAGGATCTGTTTCCCTGCACAGTCCACATCCCTCTTCAGTTAGAACACTTCCTAGGACACACATTAACCCCTTCACTGCCACCTAGTGTTAACCCCTTCACTGCCAGCGACATTTTTACAGTAATGCATTTTTAATTTCACTGATCGCTGTATTAATGCAAACAGTCCCAAAAATGTGTCAGAATTGCCCGACGTGTCCACCATAATGTCAGTTACGATAAAAATCGCTGATCGCCGCCATTACTAGTAAAACAAAATTAATAAAAATGCCATAAAACTATCCCCTATTTTGTAGACTCTATAACTTTTGTGCAAACCAATCAATATACGCTTATTGTGATTTATTTTTTTTGTTTGTTTTTTTTTTTTTTTTACCAACAATATGTAGAAGAATACGTATCGATCTAAACTGAGGGGAAAAAAATTATTTTTTAGTGATATTTATTATAGCAAAAAGTAAAAAATTATGCGTGTTTTTTTTTTTTTTTTTTTTTCAAAATTGTAGCTATTTTTTGTTTATAGCGCAAAAAATAAAAACCGCAGAGGTGATCAAATACCACCAAAAGAAAGCTCTATTTGTGGGGAAAAAAGGGCGTCAATTTTGTTTGTGAGCCCCGTTGCACGACTGCGCAATTGTCAGTTAAAGCGATGCAGTGCCAAATCGCAAAAATTGCTCTGGTCTTTGGCCAGCCAAGTGGTCCGGGGCTGAAGTGGTTAAACTAATACTTTGAAGCACCATTTCATTTTATTACATCACTCATTCTTTTTGGGTATGAGTCTATCAGTATGGCACATCTTGACTTGGCAATATTTTCCCACTCTTTGCAAAAACACTCCAGATTTGTCAGAATTATGTGGTTGCCTAAAAGTTCACACCCTCTTATAACTGCGGATGTAGCTGTGTTCAGAATTAAGCAATCACATTTAAACGCATGTTAAATAGGAATCGGTACACACCTGCCATCATATATAGTGCCTCGGGTTAAAGTTCAGCTGTTCTAGCGGGTCTTTCCTGACATTTTCTTAGTCGCATCCTAAAGCAAAAGCCATGGTCCACAGAGAGCTTCCAAAGCATCAGAGGCATCTCATTGTTAAAAGGTATCAGTCAGAAGAAGGGTACAAAATAATTTCCATAGGGTTAGATATACCATGGAACACAGTGAAGACACCAAGTGGAGAAAATATGGCACAACAGGGATATTATCAAGAACTAGATGTCCCTACGAAATGTCCCTACGAAAGACTAGAAGAAAACTGGTCAGGGAAGCTGCTAAGAGTCCTACAGAAACTTTAAAGGAGTTTCAGGAATATCTGGCAATTACTGGCTGTATGGTACATGTGACAAGTCTCCTGTATTCTTCGTATGTCTGGACTATGGGGTAGAGTGGCAAGACGGGTGCCTTTTCTTATGAAGAGCAACATCCAAGCTTGGCTAAATTTTGCAGAAACACATCTGAAGTCTCCTGAAGGCATGTGGGAAAATGTGGTATGGTCTCATGAAACCAAGGTTGAAGTTTTTGACTATAATTCCACAAGGTATGTTTGCTGCAAAAATGCTGCACATCACCAAAAGAACACCGTACCCACAGTGAAGTATGGTGGGGGCAGCATTATGCTTTGGAGCTGTTTTTTTTGGAAAAGGTTGAAAAGTTCCCAATACCAGTCATTGGCACAAAACCTTCAGACTTCTGCTAGAAAACTAAACATGAAGAGTAACTTCATCTTTCGGTATGACAACGACCCAAAGCATACATCCAAATCAACAAAGTAATGTCTTCACCAGAAGAAAATTAATGTTTTAGAATGGCCCAGCTAGAGCCCAGACCTGAATCAGATTCAAAATCCATGGAGTGTTTTGAAGAGGGCTGTGCCCAGGAGATGCCTTCACGATCTGACACGTTTTGGAGTGTTTTTACAAAGAAGAGTGGGCAAATATTTTCAAGTCAAGATGTACCATGCCGATAGACTCATATCCAAAAAGACTGCTGTAATAAAATCAAAAGCTGCTTCAAAGTATTTGTTTAAATGTGTGCACATTTATGCAATCATATTTTCATTTTTTTTCATTTTTATTTCCCTCCACCTAAAAGATTTCAGTTTGTTGTTCAACTGAGTTGCACAGTTTATAGGTCACTTTAAAGGTGGAAAAAGTTCTGAAATGATTTAGCTTTGTCTCGTTTTTTTTACATCACAGAAACCTGACATTTTAACAGGGGTGTGTAGACTTTCTATATCCACTATACATGCCTTACGAAGCCTGACTGAAATACTCCCAGGACATTGCTAAGTGAGGCCTAGTCACCACTGCTCACCTCCACCTTCAGGAGTAAGCTCTCAAATGCTGAGCTCGGAGCTACTGCATCAGAGGAGAGCGAGTGCATGTGTGGGGTTTGAATCGGCTCATTCCTGTTAAGGTGACTAGGCCTCACTTGACAATGGCCTGGGAGTATTCCAGTCAGTCTTCATAAGGTACAGTATGTAAATGGCCTTCACCTATTACAAGGGTATTATTCATCTTTAGTCAGAGCTGGACAGTTTGTTTTACTCTACAAACACCCCTTACCTGCATAGACAGTTTTTTTTTTTTTTTTGTAAAGGTGAACTATCCTTTTAAGTAGAGTGACTTATGCAGCACTGGGTATATTAAATGTCTGTTTACCCAGTAATATACAAATTCTTTACTAATATCTAAAGTATTTCCACTAAAGTGACATAATACAGTATCCCGGGAATTAATTTGGATTCACTCAATGTCCTCCTAATCGACTTGTTTTATGCTAAGAAATTTCTATTAGCCCTCATGCCAAAGTAATGCCACTCTAGGTGATGTTTAATTCAGTGATTTACTCAAATCTCATATACACATACATTGCATATATATATATATATATATATATATATATATATATATATATATATATATATATATATACACACACTAGCATGGTTTGGCAGTTAAACAACTAATAAATCAATCAGAAATACACTCCCACTACGCTGAGAGCCTACACTCATATTTGCATATCGTATAGCAGATAAATCAAAAATCTCAGTCTTGAACAGAACAAGCCACATCTTCTCCAAGCCATCACCCACCAACACAGATCCAGCAGCTGGAGCAGCAGTACTCAGGGGGCATAAAAATGCTAAACGCCCTTAAGCACTAGGTGCATTTTAGCACTTCACCGTTTATTTCATTGGCCAGAATAAATAAAAAAAATTCTAGACAGTGAAATAAACACCCGGTTTGAAAAAAAAGCAGCTTAGATGAGTTTTTAATGTTAATTTTGTCCTGTCATGAGAAACACATTTACAATAAACCGATGTGCATGACCTCTAAAGGACAAATGATTTAAAATGTATAGTATCTGCGTCTCTTACCGATGAAGAGGTGCTACTGTACAAAGTATGTGTATTATGTACAATATATGATCAAAGCTGTCTTATTTCTGATATCCAGTAGGGGGAGATAATGTTTTGCAATACATATCTCTCCTCTTAAACAGTTCAGCGGGGAAGGGATTCATTTAAAGTTTATTTCTGAAGAATTAACCTTGTACAACATATGGAACTGTACAAGGATGATTTATAAAACTAGCCAGTGTGTAGTTATTGTAGGTGATGGGAATATTATGGATTGTTAATGGGTTATCTGTATGTCTGTACAACTGTCTAATTGTTTTTCAAATTTAGGCAAGCTTTCTTTATTTCATGAATTGGTACAAAACCTGATGAGTTTTTGTAAGAATGTTATATCATTGTATCTTTAGATATATAGATATATATATTAGTGTGGCAGCTAGAGCACACAAATGGACATTAATGTTATCTCTTAGATCTCCAGACCCATGTACTATGTAGTTTTCCACGCAAAGGCTGTAAAACGGAACTAGTAGTTGAATTTGCCAGTAAACTAACAAAATATCAGATTATGGGTGCTTAAAAAATGTCTGTAAACGTGAGTTGCAGTATTGCTTCTACTGGATATTCTACATTACTTCACATCCGAGTAGAGAGTTCTGTTGGAAGAAAGGTTACTGTTGAAGCAAACTGCTTTGTAATGGTCAGTTTACATTTTTTTTTTTCAGCACAAAAAAATTGGTTATTTAAAAAAAAAAGGTTTCATATACAATGAAAGACGATCAACTTTACGGTTTAAACAATACATCTAGAAGCAAATAGCAGAATTATGTAAATTGCTATTCAAATGAATACATTTTGTAATGAGCTTGTGTTTTGGCTGGAGCTGTCATTTAAAGAATTTCTTTTTCTCAGGGTGTGACATCTAAAGAGGGACGTTTTAAGACCCCACACTTCTAACTCATGGCAAAAGGCCCAAGGAAATAGGACCCTGTTTAGTGTTCTTCTGTCGCTTGTCTTGGACCCAGACAGAAGCAACTTCAAGTGTGATGCTTTATTGCTAACGCTGATCACATCTCCATAGCCAGTGCATAGCAATCATAAATTATATGGAATGATAACCATGCACAGCCATGAGGAACTTTGTAAGCTAATCATGTTGGCAGATTTTGGATATTGGATAACTTTTGGTTATTGTAATTCATTTTGTACTTTTGTTTACAAGTATCTGAAATCTATTTTTCTATTTCTAGCCTTGATATAATTATAATGACTTTTTTTGTCTAACTGGTTTTCTTGCAGGTTTGTGCTCCGACAACATCAAACAATGTATTTTCATATCCGCAAAATCCAGTTACCAAAGTTCCGCCATTATTTAATGCCAGCGTGTCAACTACATCCCAGCAAACAAGAACACAGCAGGCTGCTCCGGTGCAGAATGGTCCCTCAACAGTTCAAGAGGTCAGACATTCTCTGATGAAATTATACTTATGTCTCAGAGCATAGATGCTTTTACACATGGTTGAGAAGGCTGGATCACAACTATTTTTTTTTAGCGGGGCAGGCTCTAATGTTTTTTCAGTCATAGGACTTTAAAGTGATACTAAACACAGTGTTTAATTTATACTGTCCCTTCTATTTCTGTATATGGATGATGGCACTGTAATTATTTTAATTTAAAAAAATATCGAAGTACCCTTTTTTCTAATCGATATACAGCTGTCTCATGACCCAGATCTTTCCCAGCCTGTCTGCAGGGAAACATAAGGAGGAGCTTCTGGTCACATGTTTAAAAAAACAAAAAAAAAGTCTTTGGCATACAAAGTAAAAATAATTAATATCGATAAACTATTTTAAATTGTCATACAAATATATATTTGAAATTAAGTCTTTATTATTTTTTTGGCAATACCATGATGGGGGCGGATTGCTGCCATTCACTTGCTGTGTCACTCCCTTCCAGCCTGAGTAAGAGGAAGACGAAGCCACCATAAATCTACATGTAATATCCTACCCTTGTGTTTAGCTGGTAAGGTTGAGCTCAGACATGTTTGCAACCCGCACGTGCAGAACCCGCCAGGAAGTCTCCACTGCACAGCGCTAATCCCAGGCAGTGAGACATTTTCCTGATCCATGGCTGCAGAGATTGGGAAATGTCTCGCTGCTTGTGATTAGCGATGTGCAGTGGCGACTTCCTAGCAGGCTCTGCACGTGCGGGATTGCGAACACACCTGAGCTCATCCTTATTAGCTGGCTAGTAGGCATGGAAGAGGAGGGAGGAAGTGGGTTGTCATTTACCATGTATGCTCACATGTGACTCTGTAGTCACATGGGCTGCTCAGATGTGATAGGGAGGAAATGCTCAGCATAGAAACTCACTGAAAACTGAGCATGTGCAGAGCTTCCAACACTGCAAAATCTGCAACTGCAGTGGGGACTTGGACAGAAGGAGGAGAACAGCTGGATCAACCAGTATTTTTGCAGAATACAGAAAATGAATCTCATAGGAACTTCATATAATACATCTTTTATTAATATTTTTTTATGATGTGGGTTTAGTGACATTTTAAAGGGGGTGAATCCCAAAATACATTAGTGGTTCTGTCTTATGTAAGAGGTCAGCAGCCAGTGTGCAATAACCAACGGGGTCCATTCAGGATCCCAATTAGCAGCTTCTGTGCTGGTTTTGTGCTAGCGTTTTATAGAGCCATGCTGTAGTTGGTGGGAGAATTGGTCCATGTTTGTCTTTTTATTGCCGGCATATTTCTTAATTAAAGTCTTTCATTATATGGGTTATTGAGCTTCATGCTGTTATTTGTCCGATGCCTGGTTCATGTTGGAGTTTTTGTAAGCTTTGTTATTTTCATCTTCAGTGTACTTTTGATATTCTTTTTTTGACAATTTAATTGTAAATATTTCCTGAGTTCAGAACTGGCAAGGATTTCTCAGGCACTGTTCTCAGAGCTTTCCAGAATCTAATTTAGGTTGTATATCTTGGTAAGCCCTTCGTTCCATATGCTTTCAAACTATTTTCTGTTTAAACACTGACGTATCCATGAATATTAAATTGATTTTAGAAAAAATACAGGTTTATTTAAAAAGTGCACAAGATAAAATCTCTGAGGATGCAGTAATCTAGTTGCAACCAATCAAAATTGAATGCATTATAAGATCCATTAGAAGATTAATTCCAATTGATCAGGTTTTACATTATTTTACACGTGCTAACATATAGCTAGTGATATGGTAATTATTTTTTCTTGTTAAAGTCTGTTTTTATTGTCTGCCCCCATAAGTAAACCTGTCAGATTTTTACCACTTGTGATGTTACTGCACATTTGATGTAAACACAGTGCTGAAAACTTTAGTCTTTCATTGATTTGCTACAAGTGCTCCAATGGTAGGCTCTGTAGCAAAATTGGAAGCCCGGGAGTTGATTGCTTTAGCTCTTTGGCTTTGTGCTGGCTGCCAATTGTCGCAGACAGCCATTGGTTCCAGCCTCCTCATGTACATGGATCTGCAAGGGCTGCCATTTTAAAATGGTGCTGAAACTAATGGTGTTATCCCATCGCAAGTTAAACCCAAAACCAAAAATGTTATATATTTCAGCTTGCAAATCATTTGTTGTGGTGGCTACAATCATGTTGTTTTTTTTTTTATATGTTTTTTCTATCGGTTTTTATCTGATGAGTTAGCCAGTAACACACCACCTCCTTATTAGCGAAAAACCGAAATAATTATGCTCAAAAGTTTACATACCCTGGCAGAATTTGATTTCTTGGCCATTTTTCAGAGCATATGAATAACAAAAACTTTTCTTTCACTCATGGTTAGTGTTTGGCTAAAGCCATTTATTATCAATCAACTGTGTTTACTCTCTTTAAATCATAATGGCAACGGAAACTACACAAATTATGCTGATCAAAAGTCTACATATCCCAATTCCTAATACCGTGTATTACCCCCTTTAACATCAATGACAGCTTGAAATGTTTTGTGGTATTTGTGGATGAGGCTCTTTATCTTCTCAGATGGTGAAGCTGTCCATTCCACTTGGCAATAAGCCTCCAGTTCCTGTAAATTCTTGGGCTGTTTTGCATGAACTGCATGTTTGAGATCTCCCCAGAGTAGCTCAATGATATTGAGGTCAGGAGACTGAGATGGCCACTCCAGAACCTTCACTTTATTCTGCTGTAGCCAATGACAGGTCAACTTGGCCTTGTATTTTTAATCATTGTCATGTTAGAATGTCCAAATACATTCCATGCACAGCTTCCTGGCTGATTAATGCAAATGTTCCTCTAGTATTTTTTGGTAACATACTGCATTCATCTTGCCATAAATTTTAACCAAATTTATTTTGCCTTTGTAGCTCACACATCCCCAAAACATCAGCGATCCACCTCCATGTTTCACAGTAGGAATGGCGAACCTTTGATCATAGGCCTTGTTGACTCCTCTCCAAATGTAGCGTTTATGGTTGTGATCAAAAAGCTCAATTTTGGTATCATCACTCCAGATGACTTTCTGCCAGAAGGTTTGAGGCTTGTCTCAGTGCTGTTTGGTGTATTGTAAGTGGGATACTTTGTGGCATTTGCGTAGTAGTAGTGTCTTTCTTCTGCCGACTCGACCATGCAGCCCATCTTCAAGTGCCTCCTTGTTGTGTGTCTTGAAACGGCCTCACCATGTGTTTTTCAGAGTCCCATATTTCACCTGAAGTTATTTGTAGGTTATTCTTTCCGTCCCAAACTATTTTCCTGGCAGTTGGGGCTGAAATTTTAGTTGGTCTACTTGACCGTGGTTTGATTTCAACAGAACCCCTAATTTTCCACTTCTTGATTGCCAATCAGCCGTGTTCAAACTCCATTCTTAATTCTTTTTTATATCCCTTTCCTGGTTTATACAGTTCAACTACCCTTTCCCGCAGATCCTTTGACAATTCTTTTGCTTTCCCCATGACGCAGAATCCAGAAACATCAGTGCAGCACTTGAAATATGCAGTGGTCTGTCAGAAGTCAAACTCATTGACCTTATACGCACACACACACTAATTACAAGCAAGCAAATCACAGATGAGAATGGTTACCTTTTAATAGCCATTCAAATCCCTTTGTGTCAACTTGTGTACATGTTATCAGGTCAAAATCACCAGGGTATGTAAATTTTTGATCAGGGTCATTTGGGTATTTTCTGTTGCCATTATTATTTAAAAAAAAGTTAACATACTGGATTGATAATAAATGACTTCAGCCAAACACTAACCCATGAGTGAAAGAAAAGTTTTTGTTATTCATATTCTCTGAAAAATGGCCAAGAAATCATCAATTCTGCCAGGGTATGTAAACTTATGAGCACAACTGTATCATGGGATTTTATAAGTGCCAACTGTGACATAACCTAATACGTCAGATAAACTTATTTAATCAAACTTTGCCATGACAAAATATAGTTGATATATTATTATTGTCTTTTCAACATGTTTCATAATGAGCTTCTTCAGGAAAAAATACTACTTGGCAAGAATGTATCACGCCCACTCAAGGAGAATGTATGATGTCAATTATCACTTTGAGACCGCTGCAGCCATTGCTACGGCAGGGACATGAGCAAAGTGCAGACGGGGCCGACAAGGACCAAGTACCCGCTATTTAAAATCAAAATGAACAACATAATAGGTTTATCTGATTTTGTTACAAGCATCTCTGCACCCTAAATATAGTATTTGTATGAGATCTTTAATGATTGATATGTATTGTAATAAAGTTCAATTTAAGAATTTTGTGTGTGCTCTATTCAGCTGGCACCTATAACATCCCATTATTATCATGAGTTGTTTCTAGGTTTATTGTATTGGGAATGTGGTACCCAAGTGACTTCCAATCAAACTTTTGTATATCGTTACCCTGTATTAGAGTGCCTTCACTCTGGATGAAGGAGCAACAGAGATACTCCAGGGGAGGGAAGTGTTAGCTGTACTAGCAGATTTAGATACAATAACAAATTGAAGCTAAACTCCAGATCACTCTTTTCAAGCAGTTACAGCAAACAGTTGTGTTCCTTTTGGGATGGTTTTACATACAATTTAAAATCTGATCATTGTAAGCACCCCTGCCAGTTTGTCTCCACTTTTACTGATACATCTCTGGGATGGGTTGTTCTGTTGAAAGACAGACTTACTGGTTAGATGAACAGATGAAAATAAAGCCTGAAGACCCCTTTCACACTGAGGTAGTTTTCAGACATTTTAACGCTAGAAGTGGCGCCTGTAAAGCTCCTGAAAACTGCCACCCATGCCGCCCGAATGTGAAAGACAGAGTGCTTTCACACTGGAGCAGTGTCCTTGCGGGACGTTTGAAAAAGTCCTGCAAGCAACATCTTTGGGGTGGTTTGGGAGCGCGGTATACCGTGCTCCCAAACCGCCCCTGGCCATTGCAGTGAATGGCCAGCACTTCCGAAGAGCCTGAAAAGCGCTTCGGAAGCGCCCCTACACAGGTATTTTTAACCCCTTCGGCTGCTAGCAGGGGTTAAAAGCGCCCCACCAGCAGCCAAAAAGCGCTGCTTAAATAGCACTAAGGCGCTGCCAAAACAAGCGCCGCTTTAGTGCTTAGGCTACTTTCATACTGGGCCGTTACAGGCGCTGGTGGTAAAGTGGCGCTATATTTAGCAGCGCTTTACCGTTGTTTTCAATGGGAAGGGCCGCTTTAGGAGCAGTAAATACACCGCTCCTACAGCGATCCAAAGATGCGGCTTGCAGGACTTTTTTGACCGCCCTGCAAGCGCACCGCTCCAGTGTGAAAGCCCTCGGGGCTTTCACACTGGAGACACAGCAGCGGCTGTTTCGGGGCGCTTTGCAGGCACTATGTTTAACATTTTAGCGTCTACAAAGCGTCTCAGTGTGTAAGCAGCCTTACACAGCCACACCCCCAGTGTGAAAGGGGTCTAAAAGAAAACGAATGCAGCCATCACATCTAAGAATTGGTAAGATGTAATATGTATGTTTTTGTTGGGTTTAATACTGCTTTAAGTAACAAAGCTGTTATCTGTTAATGAAACGTAAATGTGTGGATTTCAACATTTCCTAAAACATCAGTAGCTGGCTAAAGTCACCCTGCACCTACCTACTGACCAGGAAGACCACCATTCGTGTTGCTGGCACAATAAAAATATTTGGGAGGATATACACAGTTGGCAGTGTCTACTTTCATATTCAAACACTCCAGATTTAGAGGCCACTGAGATGAGAATTGCACACATGTATGTGCAGGGGATTCATGCGTTTGATTCCTGGGTTTAGTTTGGGGACTTGCCTACAATCTAAGCACAAAAGTGATTTTCATGTTCCAGCACAATTTTATATGAAGAGGCTGTTGTACTAAAATAAAGCATGAAAATGATTTAATTCTCAAAGTCAGAGAATGCTTCCAGAGTGCAGATCATAACGCTTGTAAATCCCTCAGATTGTTGCATCTGTTATCTTTTTATTAACACTGTTTTGTTTTCTTTCTGCAGTCCAATTCCACATCCCCATCCCAGCAGTATGTTCGGCATTCTTTGTTCAACAACTCCAGTGCTAAATCAAAAGACCCTCCACGCTATGAAGAGGCCATAAAACAGGCACGTAGCTTACCAAAATCTGCAATTAGTGGGTTTTTAGATCACGCCGTCTCATATTCTCGTTTCCTCTTAAAGGGATAAGTAATTATTTGATTTGTCTCAGGAAAATTTTTCAAAAGTAACAGCTGCCCGGCATTGTCCTTTAATTTCTGAACACATTATAGATCTGAAAATGTCGTTTTTATTTATCCAATTTTATTAATATGAATAATGTCTGTTTAAAGCAGCATTAAACCCAAACGCAAACATTTTTTTATATTGCAGCTTACCAATACTTAGATGTGATATCTGCATTCATTTTCTTTTTTTAGGCTTTCCTCTTTTTTTCACCTTGTGAGCCAGCAAGTCTGTTGTTTTTTTTTTAAAAGCACAAGCACTCCAGCAGATTGCATATATTTGCAGGCATGGAACAAACCACTTTACACTGGCAGGGGTGTCTAAAATCCGCTTTTATTTAATTATATAAAACCTTTATCCCAAAAGGGGGAAAAAAAGGTGTTTGCAGTAACTGATATTGAAGTGTGAGCTGGAGTTTGGCTTAAATGCTTTAGTGCGGGGATATGCAATTAGCAGACCTCCAGCTGTTGCAAAACTACAAGTCCCATCATGCCACTGCCTCTGGGTGTCATGCTTGTGGTTGTCAGTCTTGCTATGCCTCATGGGACTTGTAGTTCTACAACAGCTGGAGGTCCGCTAATTGCATATCTCTGCTTTAGTGTATTAAAATCTGCTAATATGTTTAACACTCCCCTCCATCCAGACTGACAGTGCTTCTCTCTGTGCCTCCTGTGCTTACTCCTCCAGTGGTGTCTCACTAATACCAGAGGAGTATTACTTGCCAGATCACCAGGTGAAAACAGAGGGAAATAAGCTAAAGAGAAAAGATGCAGCCACAACATCCAAGTATTGGTTGGCTGCAATATAATACATTTTTGGTTTTGGATTTAATGCCATTTTAATTGTGATGAATGTCTAACCTTAACGTAATGAGAGCTGCTGACTTTCTGAAGTTCTAGATATATATATATATTTTTTTAAGGGATAGTTGAAATGTAATATAATCCTATGCAAAAATCTGACATGTATGCTTTTGAAATAGATTCTGTAGACCTAGCCCTTTGTAACTGTTAAAATTGTCATGCTGCGTTTCCTGGATATTTCCCTTTTTTCTAGCACTGAGACATCTACAGTTACATATAGTTTAAAATGTCTTTCTCCAGGATTTTTTGATCACATTAATTTGGTATTTGGATTGTGATGTCAACTTTACCAGAACCATATCATCAGGTGGTCATAAAATAATTTTTTTGCACTGCTACAAAAATTGTTTTATTTTTTAGCCCACAATCCCATAGCCTAACTAATTGCCCCCCCAAGTCCCATTAAGCTTAGGTTCACAATTTTCTGTAGAGGCGTGTTGCACTTGTGCGCACATTATGTGCATTGTTGTACCATTGTTTTTGTGGTTGGACTGCCTTAACCCACTGCAAAATAGCTTGAAAAAGAGTGTGAACACAATACAGTCCAGCAGAAAATTGTGATTCTAGCGTAATATTTCTGATTTCGATAACTTTGGTTAGGGCACACAAGCCTAAAAAACTCAAGTTGGACAAATGATTCTCAGGTTGGAAACTTGTTATTCTAAATGCCTAAATGGTCATGGGAGAATGATGGTCTTGGCTTTAATCCAAGTCCTTGGAGGAGGGACGTAAACCCTTGTTTTCAATGACAATGACACAAATCACTTGTCTTTATAGTTTTGATTAGAGGGTTTTTTGGTTCAATTTAACAAGTAATATCATAATAGTTTACCCTAGAGAATGTTGCTCCCATATTTAGAGTGTAGCATGGTACTATGCCAACGCACTCCTAAACTGACTCCCCCTCTGACAGCATGGGGGGTTCTTCTCCCTACCGGCAGCTGTCAGTTCTGGATTTTTTTGCGTGTGTGTGTGTGTGGCTGGCTAGCTGCGTCCACAACACTGCATCATTCATTCACAGAAATCTGTGAATTAATAATCTACAACTTGTGGTTTCATTGAAATTAAAGTGTTGTGATTACCATACCCATAGACCATTAAAGCGCTGTTCACATCTAGGCATTTTTGGGCGTTTTTCTGCTCTAAGCCTCAGCTCTAAAAACGCCCAACAAGACGAATCCTATTAATTTCAATGGCCCCTGTTCAAATCTGAGCGCCTGTTGCTCAAAGTACATGAGCTTCTTTTTTGGCAGATTAGAGGTTTTAATGCTTTTACATTGGTGACCTTTTGAACTTCAATAAGCTTGTACAAAAAAATGTCAGAAAAACCCAGAAAACCGCTTTTAAAATGGCACCACCTAGATGTGAATGGAGCCTTATACCTCCTAGCTCTCTAAAGTCATACATAGACATAGTTCTGCAGGCACTGGCCAAGATTCAAACCATGATGATTAATCAAATTGGGTACAACCAGCCTGTCGGATTAATCAAGCTTTTTCTTTCCTGCAATCACGGGTTGCAGAAAAAAATAAATAAATAAATCCACATCTATGTGCAGCCTAACTGAAAGAATTAACTGGAGGAAGAGTCTGCAGGAGCCTGTGCATTGCACCCCCTCGATCCAGTGTTAATGCTTGCAATGCCTTGCAGGCTGCAAAAATGTAAAAACTAATAAACATTTTGAAAATGTTGACGTGTTGGCCTTTAAGTGACACTTTTTTTGTCCCTTAGCACTGGGTGGCATGCTTTTATTTCTGCTCAGATTTCGTTTACAGTGGTTTCTGTTTACATTTGAGTATGCTAGGCTAACCGAAGATAATGTACATCTTTTTTCCTCATGCCTTCCTGACTTCTTTATGTTCCTATATACAGACTCGCATATATAAACACAGATGCATTTTCAGTGCTGTTACTCTAAAACACAGTGCCATTGTAGAAAGGCTTACTTGTTCCTGTGAGTCACAGCTCAGGTATTAGAAACATCTGCCAGACAGCACTGGAAACCATTGAATGACTTCACCATCTATGCTGGACAAAACGGAAATTAATATAACTTCCCTGAAAGAGTCTTGTTTTCACAGATACAGGACAACACCCAATACATATTAGCATTTAAACACATGTTAAACTGTTTAGGTCGGTGTTACATGTAGAATAATAAAGAATACTCAATACAGTCAGCAGATAGTAATATATAAACTAGGGATGCACCAATGCCTTTTTTTTTTTATACATGTCTCAGTGGTGTCCCCTGTGCAGGGCATCTGTAGGCACCCCCTGCGCGGGGTCTCAGCCAGTGCCCCTGTTAGTGGCCCAATGGTCTCGGCCGGTGCCACTTGTGAGAAGCCTTGGTCAGAAACCCCTGTGTGGGGCCTCAGCTGACGTCCCCCGTGTGGGACCTCGGGCATGCCCCTGTGTGGGGCCTAAGGCACCGGAGGTTTCAAGCAGCCGACCCCCCCAATGTTCTTTGCGTTTTCACAGGTGGCGCTTAGTCTTATAGGCTAGTAAATGGCACCCCCCGCTCTCCCCTGCCTCATCGGTCTCGATTGATCCCATGTCTGGCTCTGTAGTCCTGGATGTGGCCCACCTTACGGGGTTGGTGGCCACACTCTGTCCTGTCAGTGAGGTTGTTCCTCCACAACTTCTGTGACGCACAAGAAGGCGCTGGTTGTCTCCCTTATTACATCTTTGTGGGAAACTTTAAAGCTGGAGGATGAGGTCTCACACAGCAAAAGTGTTACCTTCTCCCTCCTATTTTGAAATATTTGTTCGTATAGACTGTGAGCGTCCAAAGCGTCCCTTTGTGGTTCCAAAGACGTTTTGCTGTGAGGTACCTCTTGTGGGGTCCCTCAATAAAGAATGGACTGATCCCCCTGTCTCTAGGTTGTGCAAGGCAACCATGATTCTGGTAGAGGAGTTTCCAGCTTTTAAGGATCCGGCTGACATACTTGGAGGGGGAGCAGATTCCCTCTGCTTTCGCTGAGTTGGCGCACCAGTTGGTCTGGGGGGCTGCAGTTTGTATGCGATGCCTCTTGGATGCAGTTCTCTTGGTTGGTAAGCTCTCTGTTTCTTCAGAGATGCTTAGACATGTATTGGGGCTTAAGTGTTGGTCTGCGGACTGGGCTTCTAAAAAAAAAAAAATAAGAATAAAAAAAAAAACCCTGACTGGTTTACTATTTCAAGGCAATGTCTGTTTGGAGCTACCCTGGATGACATTGTTACGAGTCTCGCAGGAGGGAAGTGTACATGTCTTCTACAGTCTGAAATGGGGAAAAGAGAATCTTAGTGGATGCGGTCCTTCTTGGCACGCAATGGACGAGGGCTGGTGAGCCGAGAGCAGGGCTCCCTGGGCCCACGGACAAGGCCCCTTCAGCATGAAGGCGTGCCCCCACCTATGTCCTAGTATTCTGGCCTTGAACCCCGAAAAGGGTTTTTTCCTCCCAGTTGGTGTCTGTCACCGGACTGTTGGAAGTTCTCCTTGGGGCTGTGCAAGCCCTGTTGCTTCAGGGTGTGCTTGTTCCAGTGGGTACAGAAGGTCAGAATGGAGTTTAAGCCCCATCCATAGGGTGGTGGCATCCCTTCATCATGGGGACTTTTAGTCTTCTGTCGACATCACAGATGCAGATTACGCACTCCAGTAGGTGAACGACACTTCCTCCATTTTACTGTGGGAAAAGAGCATTTTCAGCTTGCGGAGTTTACTTTTGGTCTCGCTTCCACCCCTCACATACTCACAAAGGTGTTGACTCCAGTTCTAGCGTGGTTACATCATCGGGGGATTGCGGTCCTGGGCTGCTTGGACAATCTTCTGCGAGCAGAGTTCTCGGCTACCATGAGGAGCAACGTAGCTCTCTATACAGACCTCAGTTGGCTTCTATACTACCTGATGTTTGCTCCGGCTTCTTCCAAAAAATTGGATTATCTGGGCCTGACTCTGGTTTGTCTCTGGCCAGTGTGTTTCTTCCTCTGGACAAACTCCAGAAGTTGCATGCTGCGTTTCAACTACTGCTGTCTCGCAGATGGGCCTCCCTGCGATCCTGCATGTGGGTGTTGAGCCTGATGGTATCTACCTTCGAGGCGATTCCATTTGCACAGTTCTATACAAGTTTCTTTCAAGTGAGATCCTGGCGTTAAGTGCCCGAGGTCTCTAGGCTATCGTGTTCGGCTGAGCCAGAAGACCAGGGGTCCTTGGTCTGGTGTCTTCCCTCTCTGGGGTTTCGACAGGGCACATCCTTTCTCCCCTTATATTGGACAGTGGTCACCACCAATGCCAGTCTGTCTGGGTGGTGAAGTGTCCTGGGGACTGGGTTCTTCTCAGGATCATTGGACACTGGAGGAACCCAGACTGCCGATCGATATCTTGGGACTTTGAGCGATAAGACTATGTATGGATCATGGACGTAGACTTTGGGGGCTCCCGTTACAGATCCAGTTGGATGATGCCACAGCGGTAGTCTATCTCAATCACCAGGGCGCAATGAGTGTGTTGGCAGCCCTGACAGTAGCCAGCATCCTCTGGGCAGAATGCCTTGTTCTGGCCCTCTCCGCCATATGCATTCTAGGAGTAGAAAAATGGCAAGCGGTTGCTTCTATCGGCTAGTGTTGCTTCACAAAGTAGTCCCTTCACCAGGACATTTCATCTGATGTGTCTCCGATGAGGCATCCCCAAGGTAGACTTGTTTATGTCCCGGCTTAACGGAACGGTACTGAGTTTTCTGGCAAGGTCACAGGCTCCTCTGGTGGCCCTATAGAGCCGGTATAGTTGAAACTACGCCTCTCCTCCTCAAGATTCTGCAGCAAATTTTGCGCAGGATCGAGGCCGAAGGTATTCCGGTCATTCTAGCGGGCCTGGATGGTCTTGTCGGTCTTGGTAGGCCGACCTGGTGCGCAGGTCGCTGATGTCCCTTAGCGACTGTCTCAGGGAGGTTCTACTGTCCCAAGGGCCGATCTTCCATCCTTCTTCAGTCACTGGTTTTGAAGGCCTGGCTGATATGAGCCAGGTGCGGTAGTTAACGATGCTGCTGAAGGCAAGGAAGCCTTCCTCTGGGAAGATTTGCCACTGGACATGGATAGCATTCATATCCAGGTTTGAGGAGTGTTGAGCAGAATTTGGCCTGGAGTACCATAAAGGGGCAGATGTTGGCCTTGGCAATTTTCTTTGGCGTCCTCTGGTCTCACACTCCCTGGTGCATACTCTTAATCAAGGGGTTCAACATCTGCCTCCACCTGCGTGGTCGCTTCTACCGCCGTGTGATCTACTATTGGTATGTTCGGGTCTACAGGATCCTCCCATTGGAAATATTCGGGAGGTTCCTCTGCTTGCTCTGTCCCAGGTGGCTTTTTTGGTTGCTATAACCTCTGCTCGCAGAGTGTCTTGAACTGTAGGCGTTACCATGTCATACTCCTTACCTGGTGATCCACAAAGATGAAGTGGTTCTTCGCCCTTGTCCATGGTTCCCTCCTCTAATTCCTTTTGACTAAGGACGTTGTATCGCCTTCCATGTGACCAGGTCAAAATGTCCTAAAGGATTTGCCTTACATTCCCTGGATGTGTTCGGGCGATTTGGGTGTATTTGGCAGTCACAGGGCCTTTTCAGTGATCAGACTCACCGTGATCACATACGGGTCTAAAAAGGGTCCGTCTGCTTCTTCTGTGACCTTTCTAGACAGATCAGACAGACGATGACTCTGGTCTATTCTACCAGGGGTTGGGTTTCTCCTTTCCCTGTTATGGCGCATTCTACTTGGCCTTGTTGCTTCTTGGGCCTTCCATAAGGTGGCCACTTGGCCATTGATGTACACTTTCACAAAATTCTACAACTGGATGTGTTGAGCTACAAAGTGTTGCAGGCTGCTGTTTAGAGGATCTATTCCCGCTTGAAGGGGTATTATTCAGGTTGGGCTCCAGTTTGTTTCTGTGTTGAGCTCCTGTTACCTGGTTGGCTCTTGTGTTAGCCTTGGGATTTTTCGTTGTCTCACCTCTTATGTTTGGCACTGCTTTGGGACGTCCCTATGGTTCTGAATAATGGAGCGCTGTGTCAATGAACAAAAGAGAAAATGGGATTTTTGGCTTACCGTAAAATAGTTCATTGGCAGACACAACACCCACCCCTCTGAGGAGTTTTGATGCTTCTGACACTGTTGCTAAACTGAAGGCCTATGGCAGAGAGGGAGGTGTATATCAAGTAGCCAAGTTTTTTTTCTGCCCAGTGTCCTACTCCTGTAGGGGTCGATATAACCTTATGGTTCTGAATAATGGAGCCCCCCTGAAGCATCCCAACGCAAATGATGTGAATGGACCCTTAGAGATCCTGTATTGCTGGACATTTTCTCCTCAGAATGTATCCATTTTTTTCAGTAGTCATGTACTTTCATCTATTCTTTTAAGGTAGTTTCTTAGTTACTGATAAGGTATGCCGGGGCATGCCCACCCCTCAACCCATTGTAGCATATATTGTGTCCTGGGTTAGTGCATTTTGATAGCAAGCATAACTTATGATGTAAGCCATAGAACAGCTCTCACAAACGGCTACTGCAAAATGGCAAAGGGATCAGTAGAGATCCCCTCTATTCCATGGTTCCCAGACCCAAAATGTAGGTAAATAGGAGCCACTAACTGTGTTGACATGTTTCTTTGGAAATCATAATCCTTCCAGCAGTTTTAATTCAAACGTAGTAAACACAACTGAATACAAGAATAGACCATTTTTAGCACTTAAGTCAAATACCAAGGTATTGGAAATTCATGGAATGTGTTTTACCCTGTATAGGTAATGAATGCGCACAGCCAGCAGATGGATGACCTGTTTGATATTCTCATTAAAAGTGGAGGTAAGATATCTTGTGTTAGAACTTCATCGTGGTTAATTATTTTGCCATTGCAATTTGCCTTAATTGTTTATTAACTTTGCTGACCTTGCTTACTATGTCTGCATTCGATTTTGGAAAGTAATTTGCATATTACACATAAAAAAGGATGTGAATCATTGTTTTCCAGTAGGTGGTGCAGGTGTGAGATTTCTGTATTCAGATATAGGACAGACTATTTCTAGTTGCTCTAAATGCTTAGAACTTTCGTTTATTAAAAGAGAATTATGGCCAAAGCTTGCGCTTGTACTTCCCTTTTGGCTCACAGCAGTGCACTTGTGTGTTCCTGTTACCCAGAATAAGCTGACAGCAGGCTAAAGATCATTGTCGACAATGTCATGATCTACCCAGATGCCTTGCTCAGCCTCTCAGCCTGCCACTGAGAGGCTGATCAGCCGCTCCCACGCAGCACTCCAGTGAGTGCTGGAGGGGCAGAGCAGTGACTGTCAGTCACCACTCTCTGCTCAGAGTGGACCTGAGAACTCAATGGTCAGGTGATCGCTAAGGTCTCGGGCTTAGAGCTGCAGCATTGGACCAATTCCCACATTTTTCCTTTTAAGAAGTTTGATATAAACCTTTTGATTATACTATTGGTACGTTTTAAGTAGTGCTTTATTCATGAAATATAATATTAAAATTGTAAATTTTTTTAAATTGCATACAAATGTTTTATCTTATTCATAGAGTACAGGACACAGACAAAGTATTCGTAGACCCTGGGTTATAGGCTTTTACTGTTGATGATTGGTCACGGGCAAAGTTTTTAGAACACATCCATCGGGTGCTTCACCTATAACCCTACCCCACGCCATGAGTTCTCATTTATGTGCTGGTGTTATAAGATGATGGCCCTCTTCTTCATGGAGAAATCCCTCTACACTAGTTTATAACATTCCTTTATTATTTTATCTTTGGATTCTTTAATCAACTTGTAATACCAAAAATAGAAGCGTCGCTTTACCTGACAATTGAGTGGTCATGCAACAATGTGCCCAAATAAAATCGTCCTTTTTTCCCACAAATAGAGATTTCTTTTGGTAATATTTGCGTTTTTTTATTTTTGCACTATAAACCATAAAAGACCTACAATTTTTTGAAAAAAACACAATATTTTTTACTTTCTGCTATAATACGTATCCAAACGTTAAAAAAAGCAAAAAACTAATTTCTTTATCAATTTAGGCCAGTATGTATTTTGCTACATATTTTTGGTAAAAAAAAATCTCTACGCGTATATTGGGTTGCGCAAAAGTTTTATAACGTCTACCAACTACGGGACCTTTACTTTTTAGTGGTAATGGCGGCAATCTGCGATTGTTAGTGGGACTGTGGCATTGCAGTGGACAAATCTGACCCTAAGTGTCACTTTTTGGGGACCAGTACCAGTGATCAGTGCTCAAACACTTTCTAATTGTGGGGGGGAGTGGATTCACTGGAGTAAAAAAAGATTGTGATTCAGCTTGATCGTGTTTCACAGCTGAAACACGATCCCTCTCTCTTCCTCCCTGTCAGAGCAATGGTGTGCTCTGTTTACATCAGTGCACCACTGCTCCGTGCCTCTTCTGAACCATCGTGGATCGCGCCCGCCACACCCACTGATCAGCTCCCGCTGTGTCCAATCACAGCGGTAGTGGTACTTGCACAACCCCTAAACTGCGTGGGCGAAATCACGTACAGGTAAGAACATAGAACACTTAATTGCTCTACCCAAGTTTAATCTTTCACACCAACGTTTGATCATTCATTTTGACGCAAGGCTTGGGCCACAAAACCCACTAAGCTTTTCCGCAAAGCCCTCTTCCCAATGAAGTTGACATCTGGTGTGGTTTGCCTCACTGGGTCACAGATGTCCCAGACCTGTGGGTTCAATGGCTGGTTTTAATGGGGTACAAAATAGAGTTCAAAACTTTTACCTCCTCACTGCTTTCTTCCTTATCCACCTGCAATACATAAATACCTCTATCGATTTGCAAATGGATTGCCGGGGTTATGGCTGAAGCAATCAGCCATAAACCCCAGTATCTTGTTTTTATTGGCACACCAAAGAAACGATCAGTGCAGCCGGCTGGTCAGAGACATTAAGAGACTAGATAGTGGTGGCACCAGAAGTCTGGCAGTATTGAAGGAAGCAAACCGGATAGTCTCATGGATGGAAACTCGCTGTCCAGTGACTGCTGTGGTTCACATACCAGGAGTCAAAAACCAGATCGGTGGAAGTTTCTTGGACATTTTGGCACCAAGGCAATTTAGCCTTTGTGGTGCTGCCATTTAGTCCTGCACAGTTTTGTTTGCCTAGTTGTTGTCCTCCCTTCTCATTCATTGCTTGGGGATGTCCCATGGTCTATAAATACTGTGCATGTGTCCTGTACTATATGGTTAGAGGTTGTAAACCCTGGTTAAAAAAAAAAAAAACCTGTATGACAAAGGCATAATAGGCTAATATGCATCACATAATAGGCTAATATGCATCGCATATTAGCTTATTATGAAATGCCTTAGAACAAAGCCCTCCGGCAGTGCCCACACCGCTGAGATGACTGACATCTTCCCCGGTGTTTCTTTAAGGTTCGCGGGCTCCGGTGCTGTGAGTGGCCGGAGCAGTGATGACTCCTGCCACCATTTACGGTACGGGCTCTGAAGGTCCGGCATGGTAAGCAGAACCTTCAGAGTACACACGCCGATGTCATTGACTGCATGCACTCTGAATATCTTCTAAACTGTGCAAGTTTAGGAGATATTTACAGTACCTGTAGGTACAATAAAAAAAAAATTTGTTTACTTCCTCTTTAAAGTAAGGAGTTGTGACTTACCTGTAATTTCCATATCTTGATGTACAGGACAAAAGCTTCCTTCTCCATTTCTTGGTCATTCTGCATTGCTTGCTATAAAATGGAGGACTCAACGTGTGGTGGGGTTGTGTCCGCAAAAGCTTTGCCAATTTTCATTCACCTGAAGGTAAAAGCCTATGAAAACTTATTCTGTGTCCTGTACTCCAAGATATGGAATTGAGTGTGCAAGGGTTAGAATTTACAGTATCTCACAAAAGTGAGTACACCCCTCACATTTTTGTAAATATTTTATTCCGTCTTTTCATGTGACAACACTGAAGAAATTGCACTTTGCTACAATGTAAAGTAGTGAGTGTACAGCTTGTATAACAGTGTAAATTTGCTGTCTCCTCAAAGTTATTCAATACACAGCCATTTATGTCTAAACCGCTGGCAATACAAGTGAGTTCACGCCTAAGTGAAAATGTCCAAATTGGATCCAAAGCGTAGATATTTTGTGTGGCCACCATTATTTTCCAGAGCTTAACCCTCTTGGGCATGGAGTTCACCAGAACTTTACAGGTTGCCACTGGAGTCCTCTTCGACTCCTCTGTGATGACATCACGGAGCTGGTGGATGTTGGAGACCTTGCGCTCCTCCACCTTCCGTTTCAGGATGCCCCACAGATGCACAATAGCGTTTAGGTCTGGAGTTATGCTTGGCCAGTCCATCACCTTTACCCTCCACTTTAGCAATGCAGTGGTCGTCTTGGAGGTGTGTTTGGGGTAGTAATGTTGGAATACTGCCCATGTGGCCCAGTCTCTGAAAGGCCATGGCATTCATGGTTCCCTCAATGAACTGTAGCTCCTCAGTGCCGGCAGCACTCAGACCATAACGCTCCCACCACCATGCTTGACTGTAGGCAAGACGCACATGTCTTTGTACTCCTCACCTGGTTGCCGCCACACACGCTTGATGCCAGCTGAACTAAATATGTTTATCTTGGTCTCATCAGACCACAGGACGTGGTTTTAGTAACCCATGTCCTTAGTCTGCTTGTCTTTTGCAAACTTTTGCGGGCTTTCTTGTGCAAAATCTTTAAAAGAGGCTTTCTTCTAGGATGACTGCCACACAGACCAATTTGATGCAGTGTGCTGCATACAGTCTGAGCATTGACAGGCTGATCCCCCACCCCTTCAACTTCTGAAGCAATACTGGCAGCACTCATATGTCCATTTCCCAAAGACAACCTCTGCATAAGACGCTGAGCACATGCACTCAACTTCTTTGGTTGACCATGGCAAGGTCTGTTTCAAGTGGAACCTGTCCTGTTAAACTGCTGTGTGGTCTTGGCCACCATGCTGCAGCTCAGTTTCAGGGTCTTGGCAATCTTCTTATAGCCTAGGCCATCTTTATGTAGAGCAACAATTCTTTGCCACGAGGTGCCATGTTGAGCTTCCAGTGGCCAGTATAAGAGTGATAAGGCAAAATTTACCACAACTGCTCCCCAGTCACACCTGAGACCTTGTAACACTAAAGTCACATGACATTGAGGAGGCAAAAAGGCTAATTGGGCCCAATTTGGACATTTTCACTTAGGGGTGTAATCACATTTCTTCCCAGCAATTTAGACATTAATGGCTGTGTGTGTTATTTTGAGGGGACAGCAAATTTACACTGGCTGTACACTCACTACGTTACATTGTAGCAAAGTGTAATTTCTTCAATGTCACGTGAAAAGATATAATAAAATATTTACAAAAATGTGAGGGGTGTACACACTTTTGTGAGATACTGTATGTAAAGGTTTTATTGCTGTCTGAATATCAAGTTGGGAAGACTTCCCTTATATGTTCCAGTGAGGGTGTTCATTAGAATGGGAGGTGAGGGGAAATATCCTAATTGTGGTAACAGATACCAATAACAAACCATGCTCTGAATTTCTGAATTCTATGAAAAAAATTTGCATAGAAAGGGAGGGAGAAGAGACGGGGGGGGGGGGGGGGGGATTTTTTTAACGGTGCTAAGTGTACCAAAAAATCTAACAAGATATACCGGTAATAAAAATTCATAGTAGTTTATTAATATACATTAAAAAGCACTGAAACAGCATAAGCTATATGCAAAGGTACAGAGAACAATATACACATTGTTACTCAACAAGAGGAATCCCAGAAGTGAGAGTTGACAAGCTGACAGCACTTGTTCCCGACATGTTTCGCAATTAGCTTTATCAGGGGAAGTGTGCAACACTTATTGCCAGACCACTCGCATACCGGAAATCGACCACAAGATGGAGAGAGAGTGCATTACCCTGGCCAAATCAAAGGCCGCCAAGCCGCACGGAGGACATAGACAGGGGTAAGCCAGTGTACGGTGGGAATTGTTGAAAGTTGGGCAGACTAAAATGTATCCACTTCAAAGAAACTGTCCGCAAAGTTTAAGCAGATAAGCTGAACAACTGTGCAGCCAGACAGACGGATTAACAAACAGCTGCGCTGCCCCTCAATAGGTTGTTTCCCAAGGATTGGCAATACTGCGCCCAGGCATCCAGGAAAAATGTAACCATGCGTGCCTCGGTTACATGCATGGTTACATTTTTCCTGGATGCCTTGGCGCAGTATTGCCAATCCTTGGGAAACAACCTATTGAGGGGCAGCGCAGCTGTTTGTTCATCTGTCTGGCTGCACAGTTGTTCAGCTTATCTGCTTAAATTTTGCGGACAGTTTCTTTGAAGTGGATACATTTTAGTCTGCCCAACTTTCAACAATTCCCACCGTACACTGGCTTACCCCTGTCTATGTCCTCCGTGCGGCTTGGCGGCCTTTGATTTGGCCAGGGTAATGCACTCTCTCTCCATCTTGTGGTCGATTTCCGGTATGCGAGTGGTCTGGCAATAAGTGTTGCGCACTTCCCCTGATGAAGCTAATTGCGAAACATGTCGGGAACAAGTGCTGTCAGCTTGTCAACTCTCACTTCTGGGATTCCTCTTGTTGAGTAACAATGTGTATATTGTTCTCTGTACCTTTGCATATAGCTTATGCTGTTTCAGTGCTTTTTAATGTATATTAATAAACTACTATGAATTTTTATTATATCTTGTTAGATTTTTGGTACACTTAGCACCGTTGAAAAATCCCTCCCTTTCTATGCAAGTTTATATTTTGTAGGGGATGACGTGCCTATTCTCTTTGGGTGTCACTGGGTTGACTGGACCAAATTGCTACTATTATGAAAAAAATTTTTGGTTGAAGTCATGTCATGTATTATGTTGTGAAATAATTACTTGCAGTATATAAAGGAGAAATCAACTACATTATGATGTGCAGAATGCTTCATAGACTTAATTCTGGACTGCTTTTTAATATGCAAAGCAAGTATGCAGGTATTTTTTACTAACCAACATCCAAAGTTTCTGGCTAAGCACTTTGTTTTTGTTTGTTTGCGCTTTACATTATCTCGCTAAAATAATTGGATATCAGGAGTCTAAATTCAGACTTTGTTTTTTATATTCGCTCTTGCTGAGAGTTCACCAAAGATAGGGGAGTGACAGACTAGTGTTACAGACAGGTTGGACGCTGACTTGAAGACTGGAGCCAAAGTTAAATAAGCAACAGCTGAAGAAAAATTAAACCATAAATTGAGTAGGCACAGCAGCCTCTTTTTTATATGTAGAAGAACTCGGCTTATCAGATCATTTCTGTTAACCCCTAGGATGGAAGCTTTCACTGCTAAACCATTTATGAAAATCCTTTATCTCTGCATGTCAATGTTCATTTTGCACTAATGCAAAAAGTTTTTTGTAGCAATACATCTGTAAAAATCACAAAAGGGTAAATATGATTTGATCCATCTATGGGTAGGCTGTTTGTACTGAAGGCAATCCATCGATTGACTTTAGCTCAACTAGCCTGTCAGATTTTTTATTTTTTTTTCATGTGATCACTGTCAGTGTCTATAACCTCCAGGAGGGGGGGTTCCCCCACTGACTGTGTTTATGATAGAATCATATGATCGAATCAAGCAATAGTCTTTCCTTCCACCGATGGGCTGCTTTAGTCTAAAATGTAGATTAGGAAACTTGGTTTATGTTGAATTAAACTTGCGTCTCATCCAGATGTTTCAGACAGTGACAATTGTAGCAAACGGCTCTGGTTTGTATAAGACATGTATCTGCATTCCCAAATGTAATTAAAGTTTGTCAAGCCTAATTATGTGTATGCTTTGACACCAGTGAAATCTCCATACAGTGTTTCCATACAAATGTCCGAAATGTATGTGCGGTTTTCAGAAGTTTTCCTGGCCGAGAAGCCTGAACTAGCCAAAACCCCACAGATGCCAAATTATCAGTCTTCACGTGCCGCAAGTGGTCTCTGCTTGTATCGTGGTTAGTTCCAGAATCACTCCCCATGCAGGTATATTCTGCAGTGGGTTCTGGAAGAATACAATAGTAGTTTTACTTCCTAAGCATAGCAAAGTCCTGATGAATTGCATAAAATGGCTCTTGGAAGTATCTGGGGCCATTCATAGCCTGACTTTATGATTTTAAACTACTTACCAGCAATGATCATAGAATGTCTTGAACCCAACAACTGTAAAGTCAGGAGACACTGGTTTGTGAACAGTAAGAGTGATCAGGGAAAGCTTTGTTCATGTATTATCAAGAGTCAGCATTTATTTCTTGGAATGAGAAACTAGCTCTGGGGCAACAGTCTTGTATATTGTTGTATCTGTGCACAGATGAACACCCTGCCTGGATGTTGACAGAGCAGTGAGGGTCTACCTAGCTGCAACATCTTCCTTCAGAAAAACTGAGCCTTTTTTTTTCCCCACTGTAGGTCCAAAAAAAAAAAATACACCCTGTTATCACTTCCACCATTGCTAGATGGCACAGTCAGATCATTTCCAGAACTTAAACTCTCAGGGATTGTTTCCTCCCTTTCCTATCAGGACCCATTTCACCAGCTCTGTTGGTGTTTTCTGGGCCTTTCAGCATCAAACATCCATTTTGCAGGTTTGCAAGGCCACCACTTAACCTTCTGTTCATACTGTCCCAAAGTTTTACTGGGTGGATCATAAGTCTCTAATATATGCTTCAGCCACAAGGTGCTTCAAGCTGTCACCTGAGTGTTTCAAGTCCACTAATCCTTCGTTTTTGTGGGCCTGTTTGCCATGTTGTCCTGGGGACATGCCATAGTGTGATTTCCTGCACTGTACTAATAAGTTAATGGGGATTTTGACTTAACTGTAAATTCCAGTTGGAATTCAATACAGGACACTGCTCTCTCCCATCAGCTGTCTGTTTCTTCTTTATTGCTTGCTACAGAACTGAAGTCCTGCAGAATGGTGGGTTATATTGGGGGGGGGGGGGGGGGGGGTGTCACTGGAGGCATTTCCAGATTTCCAGCAAAGCTTTTGTTAGTGTCTGATCACTTAAAGGTAGCAGCATATAATCCATGGTCTGACTTACTGTTGTGTGTCCTGTACTGTACTCCACATTACAGCCAAGTCAAAATATACATTTTTGCTTTGTATTGTGACATGCGAGGAATATATTCATGTAGACTTGTTGAGTTACTGAATAGATTACTTTATACTCCGCATGCAAACATTAAATGAAGGTTGAATGTGAAGGCAAAATCCAGCCTACAAAGAACTTAGAAAAATATTTCCATAAACATTTAAGTTTTTATTGGCTGAACATGCATGTTTATGCCTATTTAGGAGAGAGGGGAAGCACTCAACAGACACCCGTAACCTGGTTAAATCAGGGGAAAAACCAATGTGATTGGCTGGAAAATTTCAACTGGACAGCTGACAGTAAGTGACTGGATCGGGAAGAGAGTCTTATGTCTGTAGGCACTTTAACCATAAGCTGATATATTTGCTAAATACTGTCTAAGGAATCGGTTTTTAGATGGGCCAGTTTGCTTGGTGTATTTTGCTTTTGCTACAATACAAAACTGTATAATGTGTATAAAGTAAGAGGCCCATCTTGTGCTTATGTTGCTAGCCCTACCAACGCGTTGGAGGTCTATGAAGACCATTTAAGCACTCTGTGAGGACTTGCTAGGCTGGTGTGACCCCACCAGTATGGGCTAATGTTATCCATAAGCAGTTTTTTTTGTGTAGCTTCGGATGTTTAAAGAAAAAAAAAATACACAGAAATAGTGCACAATATTACTTGGCCTGAATTTTCATGGTCTCAATCTTGCAACACTTTACACCAAGTTACATAGGGCATCTCATATATTTACTGTGGCTCCATTCCAGTGCAAAAAATATGGATCATTTTTATTGTGTGTACATTTGCTGTAATAACTGCCTTTTGCTTTAGGTTACATTACATTGCCCAGAGACATAAGTTGATGGCTGCAAAATCTTGCCAATGTTATCCTGGTCAGGTATTGAGAACCTACCTCATGGTACCATATGTCTTTAGGCCAAACTCCAGCAACTGATATTTGAGAAGGATTTAGTCTGTTGATTTGGGTTTACCTGAATGATCATTGAACAAAAAGATAAGACTAGTGCTGTAGGTGTCTAACCCAGTGCTATGGTCACCAGCAGTCAGACCATTTGACCATCATCTCAATGAAAATAATGGCTTTCTGCTTAAAATATTAGGCTTTACCATGACGTCAAAGCTTTTTATCCTAAGACATTTGCTTTAAGCAGCCATATGCCATTCTTTTTCATACATCATGGGACACAGGCTAATATTCATTACCTACTAGGTTATACTTCCTCTCCAGGTGAATGGACATTGGTAGACCAAAGGTCTTTAGACGGGAAGTGATCTCCTAAATAACCCCCTCCCATACAGCAAGTACTTCCTTTTTTTTTTTTTTTTTGTGTCTGCAATGTGGTTGGCATTGTTGTTTAAGCTCTCTGAGCTCCAGGCCTGTAGTCCCACAAATGGTTCTTAAATGAATCAAGGGATTGACCAATCCGATCGATTTGGCACAGGCTCTATATGCTTAAATGGTACCCGAGCCTCACAAAGAAGACACAAGATCCTGCAAGGTTTTGCCTGTAATGCAGCCTCTGGGCACTGGACCCTGCAGAGTGGAATCCTGGACACCACAGTGCTAAGGCATTCCTGTAGGGGGTGCTGTACAGGTCCAAGGGAGTGCACCCTAAACATGCAAAAGGTACCCAGTCCTTGAAGGTCCTCAAGTGACAACCCGCCATGATGGGTGAAGATTGGGCTCTTAGTTTACTAAGCTGCCCTGTGGCTGGATGGGTAAGTGAAACCCCTTTAATTATTGTGGGGTGTCCCAGTGATTGTAACAATCAGTCAAGCTAGCTAAAGGAGGAACACCTGTGTGTGGTGACCGTACGGGTGAGTTTTGGACTAGCTGTATGTATTTTTTAAAGTGTACCTTTTTTGCTTGTGTCTGGCTGTTTTTTACCTGTATGATGGCACACAGTGGTGCGCCATTTTGCCTTGGTTCACCATGGCGCATGTGCATTTGCAAAAGTGCCGCTGTGCTGAGCAGTTTGTTTGGTGTCATGGCGCATGCAACTTTGCCGCACATGCGCCGTAGCCTTTATCTCGGCGCATGAAGATTTGCGCCATAAGCAAATACAGCCATGCCCGTGTGTGTGCACAGAACATCCTGGCGCACAGCCAGTTTAAGCTGTGCATGCCAAACATGCGTTGTTTCCAGGAGGCAGCTGTAGGGCACACAGCAGGCTCTGAACCTGAACCAGGCATTTGCAGAGGTTCATTTCTTTTTATCCAGGTCACGTGAGTCATCAGATGTTGCTTGGCAGCCTAAATGTGCTTAGCAGGATTGTTGCATAGGGGCTTGGTAAACCCTATTAAAGGATCTCCCTTCTGAGGTGTGTTAATACTACACCCAGGTACTCTTTTTGTGGATAGTAAACATCTTCAAAAAAGAGAAGCGGGACTATCACTACAGGGAAGGGCGCACCTATGTCGTCAGTAGTTCCTGATGAACCTAGTCGTATCCCTAGTGTTGTACCCCCTGAAAGACCTGAGGCTTCCGGCCAATCTGAGCCGCTGCGCCTACAGTCAACGCTGCTGCTTCGCCCTTTATCGCCAATGTTAAACTGTCCTCATCCCTAGCCGCATTAGTGCATAGGATTGCTGGCATGATTGCCTCCATCCCTCAGGGTGGCAAGAAGCTTGACAGATCCCCCTCCCTGAAGCCTTCTAGGTTTGGAGCAGGAATTGGTTGAGGATGGAGAAGCGCTAAGAGCCCAGGATTCTGTGGAGGGCTTGGCGGATGAGTCAGCTTCCGAGCAATCTGGACAAGAAGATATCCAGTTGATTGCCCCTCAGTCGCAGAGGCTGTTGATCCTGACTCTTACCGAAATGGTTCGTTCTGCCTTTACGTTGCCTCTTGCAGAGGTTACTAAGCGCCCTTGGTCCTCTTTTGGGGCCCCAAGGCCTCTTCAGGCCAGACACAGGCTTTCCCCTTGCACCCTCTGTTGGAACAGATGGCGTATGCTGATTGGGAACATCCGGACAGGATTTTTATTCCTCCTAAGCGGTTTTCCCTTTTTATATCCCATGGATAAAAAGTTTAGCCGTAGATGCAGAAGTTTCTAACTTAAACAAGAACTTAACTTGTCCAGTAGATAACGCACAGGGCTTGAAAGACCTTGTTGACAAGAAATTGGAGTCATTGTTAAATCTTTCCTTTTCTTTGGCCAGTTCAGCTATTCAGCCAGCTGTTGCAGTAATTGGTATCTGCCAGTCCGTAAAGGCTCAGGTCAGACGGCCTGAGGGACCTAACTGGGAGGATAATCTGGCTGAAAGTAAGACGGATGTTTCTCGAGCCCTGTGTTTTGCTGTTGACGCCTTAAAGGCTTCAATACAACAGGTTTCTTGTTTGGCTCTCTTGTCTGTATATATGCGCAGACTTTTGTGGCTTAAGAACTGGTCAGCCGAGCTTCCTTGTAAAAAGTTATTGGCAGGTTTCCCTTTTCATGGGGATCGTTTATTTGGTGATCATTTGGACAAATATATTCAAACAATTTCCAGAGTGAAGCGTTCTCTACTTCCTGTGACGAAAAGCACCAGGTGTCCCTCGTTTAAAGCCTCCGATATGGCTCATAAAATGGTGGGCGCTGCAGCGATTACCAGTTGGGTCCTAGAAACATTAAGCAAGCGTATATATTTGCCAGCACACCATGGATTGACAACTTCCGTCCTAAGGTTTCTTTAATGAAAGATCACATCACAAAGAAAAGTGCAAAGTTTTGGAGCCACGCACGGCCCCTTCGTCAGGCACGTGATGATCCTCACATGCCTGATGAAGGGGCCCTGTGTGGCTCCGAAACGTTTCACTTTTCTTTGTGATGTGATCGCATTCATTAGAGAAACCTTAGGATGGAAGTTGTCGTTCCATTGTGTGCTGATGATAGGTACACAGAGCCAGGGGCAAACCGCAAGGCCGGGGACACAAAAAGCCCTGGGTCCAAAATGCTTCTAAACCCAGCACCAAGCTGCTGCACTTTTCAGACATTTGGAGAAAAATGGTTCAGGATGAGTGGATCACCTCAACTATATCCCGCGGTTACAAGGCAGAGTTGCGGGGTATTCCCCCTCAGAGGTTTTTAAGATCCAGTTTTCGCTCGAATCCTCCAAAAAGAGATTTGCTGCAGGCACTACATAATGTAGTGCATCAAGGCGTGATTGTAGAGGTTCCTGTATCCAAAAAAGGCACAGGGCTTTACTCATAGTTACATAGTCATAGTACTCAAACCTGTTTACGGTTCAAAAACCAAAAGGGGACACAAGGCCCACTTTGGACCTAAGACCCCTGAACCAGTATCCACTGATCAGTCCTTTCGGATGGGGTCTGTCCACTCAGTAGTAGCCTCACTCCAGATGGGAGACTTTCTAGCCTCCATCAATATAAATGATGCGTATTTACACGTACCTATCTTTCAGCCCCATCAGAGGTTCCTGTGATTTGCAGTAGGGGAATGTCATTTTCCGTTTATCATCTATCCTTTGGGCTTGCTACAGCTCCCCAGGTGTTCACAAAGGTCCTAGCACCAGTATTGAGTCTTTTAAGGTCCTAAGGGATCTTGGTGCTCGGGTATCTGGATGACCTCCTGCTCAAAGATCACTCCCTAAAGGCTCTAGAACAGAACATAACATGCACAGTGCGGTATTTGGTAAGTTTAGGCTGGATCATGGCATGGTTATTGAAGCCAGGGTGTTAAAGGACCATTGCACCTCGGGACCAGTAGTGTCTACGCTAGTGAATGCTAGAAAAGCTGTCACTAGGTAGATCTATCATAAGGTCTGGAAGACTTATATTGGTGTGAAGCCAGAAAATGGCATCCTCCGGAAATACTTGATAGATACATGGGAGAATTCTCTTTTTCTATAGTCAGCTGTGGAAATCAGATTGGCTTTGAATACCATCAGAGGTCAGATTTCGACCCTGTGAGTATTCTTCCAAAGGCCTTTAGCCTCCCATTCGCTGGTCCCATTTACTTCCTGATGGCCATCAACTCAGCTAGAAGGGTGTCGGGAGTTGGCGGCCCATTCGTGCAGGGAACCATACTTGATCCTTCACCTCGACAGGGTAGTGTTACGACCTGTTCCATCCTTTTTGCCAAAAGTGGTGTCAGCCTTTCATTTAAATCGGGACGTTATTTTGCCTTCTTTTTTCTCTGAGAGACAATTGCATTCCTTGGATGTTGTCCGGGCAGTCGAGGTTTATTTGTCTAGATCTGCGGAGATCCGAGGATCAGACTCCTTTTTTTTGTTTTACCAAAAGGAACCAGAAAAGGGGCAGGCAGCTTCCAAGGCTTCCATTGCCAATTGGGTCTGTCAATTGGTCATTCAGGCCTATGGTCTGAAACTTAAAAATCTCCTCCCTTTAGGGTGAGAGCTCATTCTACCAGGGGTGTAGGAACCTCCTGGGCTTTTCGCTATTGGGTATCTGTGGCTCAGATTTGTAAGGCTGCTACCAGGTTTTCAGTGGATACGTTCACAAAATTGTATCAAGTGAATGTTGGAGCAGCCGAGGATTCAGCTTTCGGCCACCGTGTACTGCAGACTGTCGTAATAAGATCTGATGGCTGCTGTTTGGCAGGGTGTCTCCCTCCCATCAAGACTATTGATATGGCATGTCCCAGTAGGTAATGAATATTAGCCCAACTCTTTGTCCCATGATGTATGAAAAAGAAATAGGATTTTTTTCAACATACTTACCTGTAAAAAAAAAAAAAATCTGAGTACATCGTGGGACACAGAGGTCCCTCCCCTCTTTTTGAGGATTCAGTGCATGCTACAAAACTGAAGCACTTCCTGTATGGGAGGGGTTATATAGGTGATCGCTTCCTGTCTAAAAACCTTTAGTCAACCAGTGTTCATTCACCTTGAGATTAAGTATACCCCAGTAGGTAATGATTATTAGCCTAACTCTATGTCCCATGATGTACTCAAACAAAAGGATTTTACAGGTAAGTATGACGAAAAAAATAAATTTTTTAGACCTACTTGGATCCTGCAGTCATCAGCTTCTTGACAGATTTGCTTGTGTTCAAATGTTCCCATCACTTTTTTTTTTTTTTTTTAACCACTTCACCCCCGGAAGGATTTGCCCCCTTCCTGACCAGAGCACTTTATTGCGATTCGGCACAGCATCACTTTAACTCACAATTGCGCAGTCGTGCGACGTTGTACCCAAACAAAATTGACATCCTTTTTTCCCCACAAATAGAGCTTTTTTTTCGTGGTATTTGATCACCGCTGCGGTTTTTATTTTTTGCGCTACAAACAAAAAAAGAACAACAAATTTGGAAAAAAAAGCAATATTTTTTACTTTTTGCTATATCCCCAAAATATACAAAAAAACATTTTTTTCCCTCAATTTGGGCCGATATGTATTCTACATATTTTTGGTAAAAAAAATCGCAATTGTGCAAATTGTATAGCATCTACAAAATAAGGGATAGTTTTTATGGCATTTTTGTTCATTTATATTAGTAATGGCGGAGATCTGCGATTTTTATCGTGACTGCAACATTATAGCGGACACATCGGACACTTTTGACACAATTTTGGGAACATTATCATTTATACAGCAATCAGTGCTATAAAAATGCACTGATTACTGTGTAAATGACACTGGCAGTGAAGGGGTTAACCACTAGGGGGCGATGAAGGGGTTAAGTGTGTCCTATGGAGTGATTCTAAGTGTGGGGGTGGTGGGCTTCAACGCACATGACAGAGATCACTGTTCTCGATGACAGAGAGCAGTGATCTCTGTCATGACACTAGGCAGAATGGGGAAATGTTTTGTTTACAAAGGCATCTCCCTGTTCCACCTCTCCATGACATGATCGCGGGCACCTGGCAGACAGTCCGCGTGACACGCGCCCACCGTGCCACTTCTTAAAGGGGACGTACCTGCACACCCTTTTGCCCACCCGTGCCATACTGCCGACGTATATCTTCGTGCAGCGGTTGGGAAGCGGTTAAGGAAAGGCAAAATACTCTTTCAGCATGTAATGGATGTGCGTGGCTGATGACATAATTTCCCTTTTATATATTTGGCACCTAAGGGAGACAGAGCAAGACCTACAGCTTGAGAATCCATTACAATACCCAGTGGTAGAAGCGTAGGCTGATTATGTTCATGGCAAGCAGTCAATTTTCAGCTCTGTTTCATCTTGCTGTCAAAGAATGCTGATGTTAATGAGAGTGCTGAGATTTAAACATTTGATAGCTAGCAGTAAGTTTGGATTTCAACCACTTCCTTAGTACGGTGCAGTTCTCCTCTTGTTTCAGACCCAGGTTATGGAAAAAGAAGTACTTAAAAAAAAAAATGTTAAAGTTTATGCATTGTTCTGAACTTAAAGTGGTAGTAAACTCTCTCTAATATATATTCCCCATTTAAATCATTAATAAGCACTGAACAAATTGCTGTGTATGGATCGATTCTTACCTGCTCTGTTTTCTTGTAATCTGCCCTGTTCATTTTCACAACTTGACATGCATATAACTGGAAAAAAGTAAGAAACATCCAAAGTGGGGAAACACTAATGCAAAATGTTATGGAAAGCTTTATCAGACTGCATTTATTAAGGGATATTTGAGTTTACTACAGCTTTAGTAACATCAATTTAGCTGACTGTTCCATATACCTAATGTAAACTGTCCCCCAAGTTTTATTGCAAAGCGAAAGACTAGTGGATATAAAACTTGTAGTATTCATTTTTGTTCTTTTATTTACAAACCTCAATTTATCTAATGTTTGAAAAGTGTTTTGTTTTTTGTTTGTTTTTTTTAGAAATGCAACTCTTGCATCAAACTGCAAAGTCTGCTTAATTTGAATGCTGCCTATGTAGATATGACGCATTAAACACACAATAAAACCACACACACAAAGTACTACTAGCTGAGAGTATTAAAGAAACCCTTTAGATGTTTTCCTCAGGGAGGAGGATTACATGGCTATGGGAATTATTGGAGAATAAAAATCGCACCCATATGCACACACTTGGGTTGAGCAGGATGGACCTGAGTTTTTTCAACTTTATAAACTATAACATTGTTAGAATATGAAAAACATACCTATCGTAAATATTCCAAATCTCACTCGAAGCTCTAGTACAGTGCAGAAACATTTTTTGCAGGCTTTAGGATAGTTTGCTTTCTCAATATGCTGTAAGAACCATGACCACACCCTTGCCTAGGAGCTGCAGGCAGAGTAAGTAGGTGATTGTAGTACAGCCACTTTTACTTGCCCGATTCCTCACTCCCGTGTTCTCCTCCTCTGCCCAAAGCTATGATCTGTGGGTAGAGAATCAGCGTCATTAGAAAAAAAGAAAGTTGAGGAAGGTGGAGCTTAGATAGCAGATGCGGGGGACCAGTTACAGCGTGGGGAAGAACCTACTGGAGTGAGCAGTAGGGTAAGTGTTTGCACCTCAGTCCTATACCTGAAGAATAAGTGAGCATTTAACCCTTACAGGGAGAGAGGGGGTTAAGGAGGCTACATATTTGCCTTACAGCTGCCTATCGATCGCCCCTGAAAAGAGATGCAGAGGGGCACCAAGGGCTGATTTTGTTGGGCCTCTAAAAAGATTATTCTGAAAACCTATTTAAAACAGTATATCCTAATGGCAATCACATACATCTTATTCATTAAGATGCACTGTCAGGCTTCTCAAAAAGGGGAGTGCAAAAATGCTTCAGTTCACAAAATAAAGATCATCGGTACTGATCATCTGACACAACATTGTGAAAATGCCCTGTAGGATTGGACACATATGTGATAATACTATTGTACACAGTGTATGTAGTATATGTAGTTGGCCATATCTGCGAGTACACGCAACTTGCTTGCTTGATGGCATAGTGTTAGTTAAAGCATAATGTCTTTCTTCTCTGCATCTTAAGTTGAGTATACACACACACACACACATAGAAATTGGGCTAGGTCAGCAGGAACTGGCCAAATTTGATGTGTGTAGCCCTGTTTGTTTAACCTTCTCCTTTTGTTCAACTAGAAGGATCCTTTTGTTCTCACTAGTTGAACAAAAGGAGAACTTAGTGTATACCCAGCTTAATTTTTAGAAAATTTGACTGCTAATGAAAGACTAGATTCCCTCTGACTATTTCCCTCTTGACCCTGTGTCTCTCCTTTTCGCTTTGAAGAAACGGGACAGGTGAGAAATTTAAATATATTAAGTTCAGAACTAGCAGGCAGTTGTAGCAGATATTTGCCAATTACTAGGAGAATGTGACACTATGACAGCTGAAGTACGTTAGAAGGAGCTTAATTAAAGTTATAGTAAACTTACTTTTTTTTTTATATTAAAATCACTAAAATGCTATACTTTCCTGCTCTGTGGAATACTATTGCACAGAGCAATCCTGAACCACCTCCTCTGTGGTCCCCCCGCCTGGGTTTTAGGTGGCTCCTTTTTTTCTGAGTGCTCCTGTAGCAAGCACAGAGGAAGGTTTTTTATGTAAGGCATTAAGGTAAAACAAGAAAAAAACTTCTGCCTTTAGAACCACTTTAATATCTAGCACATTTCCCTTTGAAAATAGGAAAAATGGGTACCTTGATCAACACTTAAGGTTTCTTTTGAGTTTCACATACATGTTTTTTTTTTTAAAATATCTATAAATTTGTACTCGACCTAGCACCATAATTACCATGCAATCCCCTATGTTCCCATTTTATTTTAGTTGTACACGCCTCCTTTTCTTTAATGTTATTGTGAAAAATATGAAAAAAATGGTTGTACTTATAAAATAGGTATTCTTGCTATTACAATTTTATACATCTGTTTTATTCTATACACATACACAAACTGAAATGCAAGACTGGTCAGACTATTGGCAGATACCAGCAATATATTGTAAGACGTAGTTGCTCTTACTCCTCGAAAGCAATCGGCTTTTACTCTGCTATAGTCAGACCAGTGCATGATATGTTCTGAATATAATCTGAAATATTTGTAAATTAGTAGTTGGCAAGAAGAGCTAAAAGTTGAATAAGATAAAATAGTGTTTGGGCAGTAGGATTTTGTACTCTTCATACGGTCCTTTTGTATTTTTTCCTAGATTTATATCTTCAATGAAACCTGTTTTAATGCAGCTTATGGCAACATTTTTGTGTCCAGAGACCAGGATGTATATTCTCCGTTGATTTAGTATGTTCTATATTTCCAGAGGATTAGGCTCCACTTTAAAAGCTTTGTTCAGAATAGACATGGTAACAATGCAAGTGCTGTATATGTTCCCCATGACATGCAGAGCAATGATTCCTCTAGTTTGGAAAATCTATTAGTGTTGAATGTTGATTGTCTGTAATTTATTACCAATGGGAATACAACAGGAGTACAAGACTCAAACTATGAGAAGAGGCTTTATTGTGCAGCAGGATAGTAGATGCGGATACATGTACACATCTGGGAAACAACATAAGTGTTTAATATTTCCACAAAGATATTTGAGTGTTTGACAATTGTTAATGGTAACCACTTATCTGAAGTGTACTGTAGATAATCAAGTAATTCACCTAGAAACCTAATAACTATTGCATGGTGGAATAATCACACCCAAGTCTACTTGAATTGCTGTGGTGTTCTGTTTAGAGCTATGAAAAACTATATTTATGTATTTGTCAGCCCCCCCCCCCCCCCCCCCCCCCAAAAAAAAAAGTGGATCTAAAAATGTTACAAAAACCAAAGATGGACTTAAGCCGAAGCCTCTTGCCAGTGTGTGAGTATTCCTGTGGGTATTACCCCGAGACACTGGTTCACTCATGCCACCTTATCGCACTGTGGTGCAGCAGCCCAGACTGGACTATTCATTCATTTATTTAGCAGGGGATTTGAGATTACATGTCATTCTTTTGCCAGGATGGATGGAACCAGGATCCTAGCAACAACTTGTGTTTTAAATTGCAGGACATTTTTTAGCATTCAGCAGATACGTTGTATGCCATATGCATGACTTTCTTCTTTGTTTATGCTTTGTGATGCAATATAGATAGTACGTTAACCTTTTGTAAAAAAAAGTTCTAAGAAAAACCTTCCATGTTTGTATTCTGTTTTCAGAGATTTCCCCTCTTGTGAAAGAAGAGCCTTCACCAATTTCAAAAATGCGACCTGCGACTGCCAGTGTAACCACCATGCCAGTAAACACAGTGGTATCAAGGCCACCACCACAGATACATGTAGCACCTCCTCTGTCTTTGGAGCCCACAAACAGTCTGTCTATTAGCTTAGAAAGTCAGCTGGAGGCATTTTTAGATGGCACGCTGCCATCAGGAGCTAACATTCCTCACCTGGATAGTCACAGTGATGGCAGAGATACATTTTCTCTTATAGATGACCTGAACAATGATCTCCTCCAGCACCATAGCATACTGGACCATGATCCAACACCGATGGAAACCACAGAGACTCCATTCACTGCAAACAGCTGCTTGTCTCTAGACCTTCAAGATACCAACCTGGACAACATGGAGTGGCTGGACATTACTATGCCCAATTCAGCCTCTTCTCTTACTCCCTTGGGCTCGACTATTCAAAGTATGTTCTCCACTGACTTTTTGGATACTAACGACTTGCAGTTGCAATGGGAATAATCTTTTTCTGTGGGTTTTAGAATTGGATTTCACTTTTAAAAACATGGGCTGGACATATGGCTGTAACTGTAGAAATTACACAAATAACAGAATGAGGGCTACAGTTTTTAACTGCACTGGATACCCATATCTGTATTAATGCACCACTAGAGAGGGTAGCTATGTTTTAAAAAGAGAAAAAAGTGACCAGGGAACCAGTAATGGTAGGTCAGATATTCAGATTAGATCCAGAGGAATTATATAAGATACCATTGCAATGATGAGTGGATCATTTGTACAGAAATTTAGGAATTAATGTTTCAATTTATTTTTTGTTTTAAAGAAATAACTGCACTTGACTGTTCCTGTGAACAGGCTGAGCCAATAGGAATACATGGCAAAGCGCTGGCTGGTTCAGGGTTCTCATGATAAAATCGTTTGCGGAGTTGAAGCACACATGCTATAATGTGTGATTGGCTTTATGAATCTCTTAGACAATGTAACCTTAGTGATATACTTTACAGTCGTTTTTAGAATGTAAAAGAAACTACAAAAGCCCACATTTTCAGAATTAGTTGAAATTGAACTTGTAAAAATAAAAGATAATCTGGGCAGTAACTGTAATTCAATTGCTGGCAAATGTGGAATTCATAAGTGATTGAGCGCTACATTTTACAGATGTTTATTGAATGAAATCTCACTGGCTGTTTATATTTGCTTTTATTTTTTATTTCATTGTTGTTTTTTTAATGTTTCGTAACAAAGGGATTTTTATGGCCACTACTCCGAAACAAGCTGTAATATAATTGTACAAAAATGTATTAAATGATTTTTATAAGAATAGCTTACCTGCTATGAATTGAGCGCACAAGTTTTGCTTATTTTGAAAAGACACAACACACCAAACAATGCTTGGCTCGGTTATTTATTTTCTAGTCCAATATCTAGAAGTGAATAGCTAGTTAGAACAGTCTGGGACAAAAAATGCTTAAGAATATTTTTAAGAAGTTAGAAAGCCGTTAGGAAACATAAATACACAAATTAAAGAAGAATCAAAGTTTTGTTGAATAAGAATAACAATGTACTACTTCTGCATGTTATAGGGGGTAAGTGCATATGAAAGATGCGTTTTTGTAGCTTAATATTTTACTTTTGCAGGCTTATATTCCTTGAATTTTCTATCACTTCAGGCATGAGTTAATTAAAGGATACCACACAAAAGTAAAACGTGGCAATTTATTTTTACAAGAATGCTAGCTCTTCTAAGTTCACTATCCTTTTGGGTAAAACAATACTAAAGAAAAATATCTCCTAACCTTCTATTTTAAAAGTGTATTCATCTTAGAAATACTCAAAGCCAAGCTAGCTGTAAAGTGAAGGAATCCAGACACTTTTATCATATTATTTTTATGGTGCAGGCTTTCCAATTAAGAATTGTATCGGTTATACAGAGTTTTTTTTTTCCATAACCTTTTGGGCTCAATCACACCAACCTCTTACCAAGCTTTTTTTTTCTTTTTTTTTTTTTTTTTTTTTTTAATAATCCCTTTTTTAGCTGACTTGAATGAAAAAAAATGCAAGTCAAGGCACCAAAGAAACGGAATGCAGGACACTTTTCTTAATGCACCACAATGCAATGTGTTATATGCCTTGTTGAAAAAAAAAAAGGATTTCATAGTGTATTTTACGTGTGCTTGAAAATTAAACAAAGTACACGAGATCACATCTTGTGTGAGTGAGCGCTTGCTCTCCTGTAAAATGTAGATGAGGGTTGTATCTGGCGCTTTTTTCCCTTCATAACTTGTATTTGCAATCCAATATTTGCAATAACACCTAAAGTAGCCATCACCTTAACATGTTCTTGTAAAAACTTACAAAAAAATGAAACTGGCCCATCTAACTGGCAAAAGGACCTAGGTGTTTACAGTCTGGGATTTCTGGAAACTAATTTTATACAGTTGGCCTTACTATGCAACATAGTGTATTTGTTCTTAAGAAGTCAGGTTCTCTGAAGCCTACTTTGAAATAAATTAAATCATTTGAGGTTAAACCTAGTAGATTATTGATTTGTTTCAAATTAATCTACCAAGAAATCTCTGCTTGGTAGAAGTTAACATGGTGCATACATGTATAATAAAAAGAGTAAGAGAGTGTATCAATAGTGAGGGCATCCAGTGCATGTGTGCACACAGTGTAAGGCTGGCCGTACATGAATGTTTTTTTTTTTTTTTTAATCAGCCAGTGGTGTGATTGAAAAAAAAATGAATAGTTGACCCCATCCACGCAAGGAAGGTGGATGGAGGAATCCTCCCTGCTATGCTAGTGAATTTTGACAGTAGAGACACTCTCGCTGTCAGAATACACTGTTCAGGGCGGCAGCCGATTGGTTCCAGGTGCCAATCAAATGACTTTTCCAACAGTCCCGTTCTAGAGTAATCAATCATTACATCTCTCTCACTCTACCACTCTGTCAAGCGGGAACAGCCATTGATGGAATGAAATGTGGCCGGTCCCTGAATTTCCATTCATCTATGGCAACTTAAAACTTTTCACTGAGATTTACCAGATTCCAATAAACTTCTATCACAGTTCTGTACTGGAGGTAATCAAACCTACTAAGATGGATATCAGAATGGAACAGCACAGAATTGGAGTTAGCACAATCTTATCAACAACAGGTCCATATCTTACAAGGCTGACGCTGAGGCATGTTTCCAGTAAAATGTTAAAACATTGTGTATGCTATGTAAACTTTCAATAAACTTTTATTGTGAGAATAAAACAGTAGTGAAAATAGGACTACTTTGGAAGTGAAGTGAACTATCCCTATCATTTTATGATTGAACTTTCTGCACCCTCAAAATTGTGCCAAAATGAAAGGTATGGAGGTATAGTTTGTATGCTTTCAGGATCCCATCATGTAAACCAATCTTATATGTACTTTAAGATATAAGTCTAGTATGATCTATCTGTTCCTAAAATGCATGGAACAAGATTTTACATTAGAAAAGTTTTATGCAAATTCTAACTACTATCATGTATGGATTGTAAATGATCACAAATGCCAGCATTTCTATACAGCAGACGGGTTGCGGTGGTTGTGGGATACCCTGATACTCTATTCACCTCTGCTGAAAGAGTATAGAGGAACAGATACAACTTAAAGCAGAGTTCTAGCCTTTTCTGTTTGAGTCGTCAGCTACATTGCTTGTATCTGCTGCCTTTTAATAAGCATACTCCCCTGTTCCATGGTCCAGTGATGTGGCCGCTCAAACCCCTGGCTCTCTTGTCTCCACAGCGCCGGCATTGCTAGTGTGGGCACCCCGTTGCATTAGAAGTGGGAGAAGGTAACTTAACTAGGTAACTGCTAACCCCCCCCCCCCCCCCAAAAAAAAACATGCCAAATATGGCATGTAAGGTGTGCTTGCAGTGGAACTCTGCTTTACAGCCAGTGCTTTTGCTGCAGGAGCAGTCATGAGATCCTATGGCATGTAATTGGATGTTCATATTTGATGACAGGGGAAGTGAGAATCTGATAATTTCCAGTTACCACCAGAAGCACTGGGAGGCTGGAGACACCAGTCTTAAAGGTGGGACCCCACATGTACCCATTTATTTTTTTTATTTACAGAAATGTCACCCTATTTAAATGGGATGGGGACCATTTTTCCTTTAAAGCAAAAAACAAGAATGGTTTTTACCGCCTAGGAAATACTCTTCTAGCTGCAAGTCAGTTATGACATGCACATTTAGCATATTGTTGTGGCATATTGCTAACTAACGTCACCATTAAACTTCCTTTTTAAAATGTAATAATTGGAAACATTGAAACAATAGCACCCTGTAAAATCAGTACTGGCAACGCTCTATACATTTTACATTTCTACTATATCTAATGGGCTTTTGAATACTTGGGTCATATATAGTACATATGGAAAATAACACAATAATACTTTTATCCAGTTATGTACTGATTAGAATATTACATTTTAATCTGTACTTTATACTTTGTTAGCTTCCTTTAAACACTGGGAGATTGCTGATCAGGGAGAACAGAGTAAGCAGTCATTACACACCTTTAGGTCCCTTACACACTGGGGCAGTGCGGGCATCGGTGCTAAAAATAGCGCCGCTTTACTGTTGTTTTAGCGGCGCTATTCGACCGCTAGCGGGCAGTTTTAGCCCCCGCTAGCGGCCGAAAAAGGGTCAAAACCGCCCGCAAATTGCACTTTGCTGGTGGTATAGCCGCGCTGCCCCATTGATTTCAATGGGTAGGAGCAGTGAATACACCGCTCCTTCACCGCTTCAAAGATGCTGCTAGCAGGACTGTTTTTACCGTCCTGCTAGCGCACTGCTCCAGTGTGAAAGCAGCCGCTTTTTTCAGGCGCTATACAGGTGCTATTTTTTAGAGCTGTAGCACCTGAAAAACGCCTCAGTGTGAAAGGGGCCTTTCTTTCCAGTCCGCATTCTTGGGGCAAGGCAATAACCAAGCAGTGTTGCTTCACTGTAGTGGAGTCATCGGGGTGCCTGGATTATAAGACTTGACAGATCAGAATTAAAGATCTTAACAGGTAAGCCTGCAGACGTGTTTTAACAGTGTACTTACCTGTTTGCTTGGAGTTCAGCTTTAAAATTATATTGTAACAAGCTTATTGGTCCACTGGAAAGCATGTTTGGTTCAGTTACTACCAGATACCACGAAAGGCTGTATTACAAAGCCACATATAAACACTCAGTAACTGTAAGCTTTTGTTCTACCTTCCTTTTACTATGAACTGCCAAAAGACCTGTTAAAACTAATGTTCTGTATCTGTGCTAAGTGAAAGCTGTACCAAAATGGCTTCATATGGGCCCTATATTCAATGGACCACAATACTAATGCTGTAGCCTGGGCAGGTACCATGTACGCAAAGGCGTTTTTATTGTAAACATTCCTATGCATCACCAAAGCACTTGTGTGTACAAGTTGAACTTAGGACTTTAGTTCAGGTGTACAAATATGGAAGAATAGGATTGTTTCTACATGTAGTAGGTACATAATACTTGCTGCTATCAGCATATTTGTAGATATCCAGAAGAAAGGACAATGAAGCTTTGAATGCTTATAGCATTCTCCAAAATTGTAAATGTAAAACGTATGGCCCATAAATGTAAAGTACTTTGTTAAATTGTTGTAGCTTATACTTGCTCCTACACCTTTCAGCTTTAAGTTGTAATGTTAATGTGCATTGCTTACAAAACTTTTTCGTTGGCTGGAAGCTAAATGCTAGTCGCGGTACTGCTCACCAGTCAGCTGATGGTTCTCGCCTTTCTGGTCAGTATATATTAAGTGACTGAAATTAAGTAATAAAGCGCGCTTTTAATGAAATCTAGGGGAAAAAAAGGTTTATTAAATCTATTTCAAATGGCAAGTTTTGCATATGCAAAATTGACAGTAGACCATTTATGCTTGCCTTTCCAATCATTGCAGCCATCAAAGTGGGGCTTTGGTGATGGTGCTTGGGTACAAATAATTATAGGGGCTGCAAATTACTATAGTCAGTGACCGGCAACCAAACTGTCCTTCACAAGCCTGCTGTCTATGGCCTCATGTACACTGCTGCTGGTAAACGGACGTTCAGAGGCAGTTGGATGTTTTTTTCAGCTGCCCCTGAACTCATCCAATGTTATCTTATGTGTACATGTACAAAAGTTTGTTTAATGTCATTTTTAGGCAGTTGAGTTTAGAGGCCTTTTTTGGAAACAAAAATGAGTTCAGACGCTGAGTTGAGGCATTTCAAGAGCTAAACGTGGTAAATTGTGTTTAGCCGCATTTCGTTTACAGGCATTTAAAATTTTTGGATATTTTGGGGAAAAAAATGTAAAAATTTTTTTTTTAAAACTCTTCGATACGCAAAGGCGGCATGTAAACACGGTAAAATGGATGTTTTAAACGTGGGTTACTGTCTGTCAAGTTAAATAGTTCAGGAGAGGTTTTTCAAAAAGTCCTGTGTACGTTAAGCCTAAAGAGGGAATCAGAATTTGGGTGAACAGATATTATGCACATATCTGTTTTAGTTATACCTTTTATAATTAGTGAACAATTTAAAGTGTGTTTAAAAAAGCCTAAATGCATTTAGTTGGTAGCCCAAGTATCCTTGCATAATTAATCCATAATAATTTGAACAAAGAAATTTATTTAGTAGCGCATTAGAGAGATTATTCAGTTGCCTCTGCTTCTATGCTTCCCAGCAGTATTGGCTTGCCTGACCCCTAACCAGATAAGAGTTTAGGGTCAGGCAAGATAAGATAAGACCTCTTACAGATAAGAGTTCTGTGGGTTGCAAGCTTATGGGGTCTTTCTTTGTGATCCATCGACTAAAAGCAAAAGAGTAGAATAAGTGGCATATGGGCTGCCACCTGCTTTTCAGCAATGCAGGGAGTTTCACAACCTATTGGTGTAGCGAGACAAGACTTGTATTTATTTTGTAAGAAAAAAAAATATGCTTGATATAATGAACATTACTGAAAAACATCTTTACATGTTGCTGAAAAAAGTACTTTGGAGATTTCTGTAAAGTTTAACACATTTGTGGGTTTTGCTGATTCCTGCTATTTTTGTTTTAACATAATCAGAAGATCAGTTTGCATCAGTCCCTTCTGCTGCTTTACAGTTACTGTGATTTCGGTGATTCTTTCATTAAATATATAGCCATTGATTGTGCAGTATGAAGACATGAAGGTTTTAGGTAGGAGACCATCTGCAGTGATTATTGGGACTGCAGGGAAAACCTCCCATAGAACTGAAGAAACTGTACAATCAGAGGACCGCAGTTGCGACCTTGATCAGGGGCCTGCTTATGTATTCATGCCTTTCTATGAAAAGTTTTGATGCCTTTGTACATGCAATTTGCACCCCCTGCAATCAATTCCTTAACATGATGTTCAAATGCCAGATGTTTTGCACATTGTATATATGTAATGCATACTGTATTTTTATATGTGTAGCACATTTATCATTGGATATTTTGTACATAGTGGCAGTGTTGTAGCTACTGATAAATTGTTGAATAGGAGCATCATGTTTCTGCATTTTTGTGTTCAAGAGTAAAAATAAATATACCTTTCTTTTGAAACTTGACTTGATGGTTTTCTTTTACTGTGTATAATATGTATAATAGTAGCCCTGGGATTGTTTTAAGCAGTGTATACACTAGTAGGTTTTGATCTGAAAATTTTCATTCCTTCAATTTTTCTATTTGTTACTTTGGGTAACTTGATAAACAATTTTGACCACAGTGACCAGAAAATTTGAACAATGCAGGATGGAATTTTTTTTTTCAAATTTCTAACAGTATTTTTCATTTTGGAAATTCAATTCACTCAAATCAAATGTTTAACCACTTTCAAACCGGACTATTTTGCTGGCTTAAAACCAGACCACTTTTTGCGATTCGTCACTGCGTCACTTTAACTGATGCGCATCGTGCGACGTGGCTCCCAATTGACGTCCTCTTTTTCCCACAAATAGATCTTTCTTTTGGTGGTATTTGATCACCTCTTCGGTTTTTATTTTTTGCGCTATAAAGAAGAATAGAGCGACAATTTTGAAAAAAAAAAGCATTATTTTTTACTTTTTTGTTATAATAAATATCCCCCAAAAATATATAAAAATATTTTTTCCCTCAGTTTAGGCCGATACGTATTCTACATATTTCTGGTAAAAAAAATCGCAATAAGCGATTGATTTGTGCAAAAGTTATAGCGTTTACAAAATAGGGGATAGTTTTATGGCTTTTTTTCTTTTTTTTTTTTTTTTTTTTACTAGTAATGGTGGCGATCAGCGTTTTTTTATTTTTTATTTTTTATTGTGACTGCAACATTATGGTGGACACATCGGACATTTTTGACACATTTTGGGACCATTGTCATTTATACAGCAATCGGTGCTATACAAATGCACTGATTCCTGTGTAAATGACACTGGCAGTGAAGGGGTTAATCAGGGGGTGGCAGTGTAGGGGTTAAGTGTTCCTAGGGGCGTGTTACTAACTATGGGGGGGCTGGGCTTTGTATTAGTGAACACTGATCTCTGCTCCAATCACATGGATCAGAGATCAGCGTCACTTGTTGCTAGGCTGTTTACAACGGCATCTCCCTGTGAGTCGATCGCGGGACCCGCGTCCGGGTTCACGGGGGTCCCGACCAGCATGCGAGCGCGTCGTGCACGCGATGGCAGGGCAGCATATAGAAATGGACATACCTGTACGCCAGTATGCCTGCCCGTGCCATTCTGCTGACGTACATAGTCATGCGCCGGTCGGGAACTGGTTAAAGCAAACAAAATTCTGAACTACATTCAAGTGACATTCATCTAGCTGTCAAATGTACTGAGAATTTTGTATAAATATTTGAAAATCTATTACTGTATACCCAGTTTTGAGTTACTAAAAAGTTCCCAGGAAAACATGTAAAAGATGGCGAAAGCCATAGCCTGCTGTGAAAAACCCAGGTCAGACCACTGCCCCTTTTCACCAACTTGTGACAAATGACTGGTCAACCTCACACCATGATATCACTGATACACAACAATGACACACTCAGCCTCACACTGCACAAAGATTTTCTAGCTTTTGGGACTACAATCTAAGTGCCAACAGACTGCGAGCAATTGTCAGAGAGGAGTTAGCAAAGCAATTAATCCTTTACACCCTACTGCCACCAGATAGCTTTCAGCCCATCAACCCTCCACAATAACAGCCATGAAAATTATGAATCTAAATAAACATCTACACACATTGTCACCACAGAGATTTATATCACAGTAGCACTCCTCAGACCGAGGTTCTTTTAGTTTGCATTAGAGACCGTTTTAACACTTTCCAAAAATATGGTTTTGCTCTGGTTCATATTGGTACAATTTGACATCAAACAAATCGGTGGCAATGGCACAGTCCTAATGCTGCGTCGCACCAATTTCATAAGGTTTCTGTACTACTTTTTGGTATTACAAAGAGACAAAAATGCAACAAATAATTAAAGGAATTGAGAGTGGGAATACTTGAACAATGTTCTGGTTCAGCAGAGTCCAATCAAGCAAGATGGTTCTCATAGGACTTGACAGGTGTTCCTTGGTTCGGTGTTAAACAAGAGCTGACAATTTCAGGGGCAGTCCCCTTGAAAGCAGTGTTGTCATGGGATGTCTCTGCGCTTCCGAACATTCCACAGATCTGGTTTTCTATAAGTATTATCTTTGAATACCTTCAGGTTACATGCATATTATTATCCAGCATGAAATTACCTGAGAAATGGATATAGATATGACAGATTTCGGATGTCTACTTTACCTAGCAGGGTTAATATGCTTTGTTGGCTCCCCATATTGTCCAATATAGGGGTGTTTGGACATAAAACATTACTAATTAACTGATGGAGGTAAATATGTTCATTATTCTAGCTGTACTTTCATATACTGAACATTTGAGTCTTTGCTGTCTGTCAGGAATGTGTTTTTGGGTATTGCACCAGCTGAGCTATTTACGACTGTTAAATGACTGATAGGCCTGGGACCAAGGCGAGTATCTGTTAAAAACCCTAGTTACTCAGGCTTGCAAGTTCGACAGTTTTATTAGGGGTTCTAGACTGTGTGTGGATTCGGGTAATAGGCGTGAGAGGTTCTGCATCTGTCCTCTCAAAGATCTGATTAGGAAGTTTTGGAATTGGCTAACAGTTTGTGTATTGTATGAACTGAAGGAGAGGGGAGGTCACTACAGCGGAGTCTCTCTTGTGATAAAATGCCATTGGGTGACTTCTGACCTGAACAAAATGGCTCCCACACAGTTTTTGATGTGGCCTGTATGCAGGACCATTTACATCTGCATTTTCAGAGGTGAAATATACTGTATAATGTGTTTATTTTAGGGTACATATCCACTGCTATATTTCCTGTGAGATGATGCATCTTACTGCATAGTAATGCTTCCTAACATGGACCTTTCTCCATTTTTTCAATAAAAATCACATCAGCCTATAGCTCTGCATGCTCATATGAAATCTTACATTCATTAGTTTATACTTTTTTTGCTTTTACTTACAATTAGTGTTTTTCCACTTCCTGGATTGAATGAGGCACTGGTAATTATAACCAGATCTCACAACTGCATCCTGGGAAGTTCCTGTCTTGTGTTCCAGGAGGCAGACCCAGAATTCTTGGCATAGTTTCTAGGAAGTAAAGGGAGATGGATTCATCTACCCTTGGTAAAATTGGCCAACATGAAAAGAATGTGAAAGAAAAGAATAAGGTATGCAAAGAATAAAATGCCTGCAATTTTTTGAGTACTGTATATGTGTGTAGATTGCCATTACTCAACCTCTCTAAAGGTGTCTTTGTTCTAACATTTAAGATATGTTGAAGTTTCTCTTTAAATGCTTCCAGTTTTATGCGAGTATGCCCTAGGACAATCTGCTGGGGTTTATTCACTAAAGGAATTGAGACTGAGTGAATGTTCATTTAACAAAGTGACTATTCACTTCTTTTTTAAAAGGTGTTTATATGTGTTTTTTTGTTCACCATATACAGCGGATAAAATAATTATTGAGCACTTCACCATTTTTCTAGGTAAATAGATTTCTAAAGGTGTCATTGACCTGAAATTTTCACGGTAAAAACTCAATCCTTGCATGCAAAGAAACCAAAACAAATAAGTTCAGAAATGAAGTTGTGTAATAAAATGGAATGAGACAGTGAAAAAGTATTGCACACATGAAGAAAGGGAGGTGCAAAAAAGCATGGAAAGCCAAGACACTAGCGCTAATCTATTAGAAAGTAATCCTGCCCCTTGTCAGTGTAAATTAAGCTGGTTCAGTGTCAACTGATGGCCTATAAAAAGGTGTCTCATTACCAAGGTGTCACACTAACATCTCATGATGGGTAAAAGCAAAGAACTCTCAAGACCTTTGCATCCTTATTTTTGCAAAACATACTTATGGCATTGGTTACATAAGGATTTCTAAACTTCTAAATGTTCCAGTGAGCACTGTTGGGGCCATAACCCAGATGTGGAAAGAACATAATTTCATCATAAACCAGCTACAACCAGGTGCTCCTTGCAAGATTTCTAACAGGAGTGAAAAGAACTATCGGAAGAGCTGTCCAAGAGCCAAGGACCACTTGTGGAAAGGTTCAGAAAGACCTAAAATTTACAGGTACAATTGTTTCAAAGAAAACAAACAAATGCGCTCAACCGCCATTGCCTGTATGAAAGCTCACCATGCAAGACTCCATTGCTGAAGAAAAAGCATGTTAAAGCTGGTTTAAAGTTTGCTGCACAACATTTAGACAAGTATGTGAAATACTGGGATAATATAGTCTGGTCAGATGAGACAAAAATGTAACTCTTTGGATGTCATAATAGTGGTCATCAACCCTGTCCTCAGGGCCCACTAACAGGCCAGGTTTTATGTATTACCTTGAGGAGATGCAGTCTAGAATACTGCAATCACTGAGCAGCAAATATCACCTGTGATGTATTTCAGTTATCTTGCAAACCTGGCCTGTTGGTGGGCCCTGAGGACAGGGTTGAAGACCACTGCCATATTGCACACCATGTTTGGAGGTCAAATTGCACATCACCCCAAAAACACCATGCCAACAGTGACGTTTGGAGGCGGGAACATCATGGTGTGAGCTGTTTTTTTTACCATACGGTACTGGCATACCATTAAAGATAGATGCATTGAAAAATATACCAAAATATTCTTGATAAAGTGTGCCTCCATCTACCAGGATGATGAAGATGAAATAAGGGTGGACAATTCAGCAAGGCAATGATCCCAAACACAAAGCCAACAAAACTCTCATTTGGTTTCAAAGAGAAAATAAAGCTGCTAGATTCGACCCAGCCAATCACCTGACTTGACTCTAATAGAAAATCGATGAAAAGCACTAAAGATCAGAGTTCATAGAAGAGGCCCACAGAACCTTCAAGATTTGATGCATGCGACTAGTTGCTCTATACAGGAGGCGCCTTTAAGCTGTCAACAAAGGATTTTGTATGAAGTACTACATTTCACTTAGCGTGTTTAAAACTTTTTCCCTGTCATTCCATTTTATTACACAACAAAATTTCTGAACTTAAGTGTTTGGGTTTCTTTGTATGGATTGCATGGGTTGTTACCGATGTAAATTCATGTCAATAGCACCTTTAGAAATACTGTATATTTCCCCTTAATATAGTGACCTGTTCAATACTTATTTTACTCGCTGTATATGTCAACTGGCTCATTGTATACTCATAGGTGTACTAAAATTCCGTTCGCACCTCTACAGCTGATCAGGGACCTTTTATCTTAAATTAATTTGTGACACAAAATGAATTGACAAATCCCTAATGGAGAGGATAAAGCTTTCCCAACATTAGTTTGCCAAGCCGGATTTCCAAGTACATCAATGCAGGGTTACCATATCTTAGATTTTTTTTTTTAGGGCAAGCCCTACTATTTTGAATTTGGGTACAAGAGCGTCTATACCGTTGTTTAGTTGAGTTAGCCTCAATGGAGTTGTGCTTTTCCATTTAAAAAAATTAAGCCTCCTTGCATTGAACATAATAGAGAATGAATTACAATTTTTAAATTGTTGCACCATTTTTCTCTCAAACCAAGCAGGCCAGTGTTGGGAATGTTGGGTCCCTGGAAAGCAGTTTCCAGGCATCCAAACACTTGGTTCCATAATTCGACCACAGAGTAACATGTCCAGAACATGTAATGCATCAGCAGGTGATATTGAACATCTGTGGCATGTAGCAGTGGGGATTATTATTTTTTATAAAATTGAATGAGCAAATCAGCCATGCTTAGAGTATCTTTAAACTATCTTCGTTCCAGATCCTCCCAATAATCTTCTTTCAGGGATGGTAATAAGTGTTTCCACTTACAAAGCTATCTGGAATGGACAGGAACCTTTAGATTGTAGATAGGAGTTTACAGCTGTGGTAAAAGGTTTTGTGAATGACACTAATACTCATTTTCACAATATCTGCTGCTTTAGTGTTTTTAGAGCTTTTTGTCAGATATTAATATGGTATACTGAAGTATAATTACAAGCATTTCATAGGTGTCAAAGGCTTTTATTGACAATTACATTAAGTTTATGCAAAGAGTCAATATTTGCAGTGTTGACCCCTCTGCAATTCGCCCTGGCATGCTGTCAATCAACTTCTGGGCCACATCCTGACTGATGGCAGCCCATTCTTGCATAATCAATGCTTGGAGTTTGTCAGTGGGGTTTATTTTTATTTTTTGTTCACTCGCTTCTTGTGAATTGAACACAAGTTCTCAATGGGACTAAGGTCTGGGGAGTTTCCTGGTCATGGATGCAAAATTTTGATGTTTTTTTTTTTTTCTCCAAGCCACTTGGTTATATCTTCTGCCTTGTGGCAAGGTACTCCATCATGCTAGAAAAGGTGTTGTCACCAAACTGTTCTTGGATGGTTGGGAGAAGTTGCTCTTGGAGGATGTTTTTATACCATTCTTTATTCATGGCTGTGTTTTTAGGAAAAATTGTGAGTAAGCACACTTCCTTGGCTGAGAAACCTCACACATGATTGATCTAGTGGTCCTTTACTGTTGGCATGACACGAGACTGATGGGTAACGCTCACCTTTTCTTCTCCGAACAAGATTTTTGAAAATTTGGTTGGGCTAGACTCCTATCTGTGGTGGTAGCCTGTAATTCTCGTTTAGCTATATGGGGATTTTTTGCTTCAGATTAAGAATGATATAAAGTCATGCTATATTTAATAACTTTTTGTATACAAATCTAGATGACGCCTTCAGCATGTGTAAAATTTTATAAATTGTGTTTATAAGATTTATTTTACAAATCAAGTTAAGGGGAAGGGTATCCCAAATTTGTAGTAGGATTGCATTTGATTCATGCTGGGTTCCAAATGAAATAGGATACATTTAGGAAAAGTCCCTAGAAATTTGTATTGAGCTAGTTGTATAATGCATGATCAGGCATGGAATGTGGTGGACCTTTGCAGAAAGGCTACATATTCGCAGGTGTCCCTGTGACTGTTCATTTAGTAGTACATTAGACTGAAGCTGTGTTCACTTTTAATACGCAATTGTTTGCTGACGTGATGGAAATCAACACAGCCAAACTTGTTCCTTCACTTCAAGGGAAAGGGTGGGAGGGGGATTTAGTTGTGCAGAGAGGCAGCTGTGGGAAGGTTGAGGATTTGATGCAGAGGTGAGAGCTGAGTAGAGCGAAATGAGAAGGTTGTGCAGAGGCGAGAGCTGTGGATGTTTAGTTGTATAGAGGTGAGAGCTGGGAAGGGTGGGGTGAGATTTATACTGAGGTGAGAGCTGGGAAGAGGCAGGGTGATCTGTGCAGAGGTTAGAGCAGTAGGGGGTTGCGCATGTTGTGGAAAGTGAGAGCTGTAAAGGGGATAATTTGTGCAGCGTTAAAACAGCTGTGGGAGGGGAGGGGGTGCAGAGGTGAGAACTGTGGATGGAGGTTGGGGAAATGATAAGCTATGGTTGGGGATGTAAGCTGTGGCTGGAGGGGTGCAGAAGTGAGATATTGATGGGGGTGTGCTAAGGTGAACTGTGAACAGGGTGAAAGGTGAGCTGTGGACAAGGATTGCAGAGGTGGGTAGTGGATGGGGGGGAGGGCATAGAGGTAAGCAAAGAGATGTGCAGGGTGGAGCAATCAATGATTCCTTGGGGGGGGGGATACTTGTGGAAAGGGGGGTTTGCTTGGGGATGACAATGAAAATTTGCTGGGGGACAGCAAAGTATACAGAGATCATTGACCAAGAGTATGTAATATATTTTAAAGCATGCTTCTTTCTCTCGAGGAGTGCAGGGTTGGGGATAAAGAAGAGTGAGGGTGAGTTCCTGCACTATTCTCTCAGAGAAAAGGCCCTTGTGGCACACTTTAACCACTTGCCGAACTACTTCTGTACATATACGTCAGCATTTTGAAGATGGATATCTCAGTAACGGCAGCAGCTGCTGCCACAACTGAGGTATCCTTCTCTTCAGGAGCCGGTCGTGCTCACGATAATGGTGGTCTCTGCGGTGGATTCGCCGCAAGATCACCGTTGGCGGCGGGAAAGGTGCCGTTGGCATTATTATTATTGCATTTTAGTCCAAATATGAGAAATGAGGACTTTTTGACCCCAGATCTCATATTTAACCACTTGCAGACCGGACCATTTTGCTGGTCAAAGACCAGACCACTTTTTGCGATTTGGCACTGCGTCGCTTTAACTGACAATTGCGCGATCGTGCGACGTGGCTCCCAAACAAAATTGACGTCCTTTTTTTCCCACAAATAGAGCTTTCTTTTGGTGGTATTTGATCACCTCTGCGATTTTTATTTTTTGCGCTATAAACAAAAATAGAGTGACAATTTTGAAAAAAACGCATTATTTTTTACTTTTTGTTATAATAAATATCCCCCAAGAATATATAAAAAAACATTTTTTTCCCTCAGTTTAGGCCGATTCGTATTCTTCTACATATTTTTGGTAAAAAAAATCGCAATAAGCGATTATTGATTGGTTTGCGCAAAAGTTATAGCGTTTACAAAATAGAGATAGTTTTATAGCATTTTTATTAATAATTTTTTTTTTTTTTTTTTTTACTAGTAATGGCGGCGATCTGCGATTTTTATTGTGACTGCGACATTGTGGGGGACCCATCGGACATTTTTGACACATTTTTGGGACCATTGTCATTTTATACAGTAATCACTGCTATATAAATGCAGTGATTCCTGTGTAAATGACACTGGCAGTGAAAGGGTTAACCAGTGGGTGGCAGTGTAGGGGTTAAGTGTTCCTAGGGGTGTGTTACTAACTGTGGGGGGGTTGGGCTTTCATTTAGTGTACACTGATCTCTGCTCCAATCACATGGAGCAGAGATCAGCGTCACTAGTTGCTAGGCAGAATGGAGAAATGTTGTTTATACAGCATTTCCTCCATTCGGCCGCTCCGTGAGACGATCGCGGGGATGCCCGCGGCGATCGAGACCGCGGGTCCCGCGACCGGACTCACGGGGGTCTCGACCAGCGCGGGAGCACGCCAGCGCGCTCCCGATGGCAGGGCGGCATCGAATATTGGACGTACCTGTACGCCAATATGCCTGCCCGTGCCATTCTGTCGACGTACATCGTCGTGCGCTGGTCGGGAAGTGGTTAAGGAGACCTGTCATGCTTTTTTCTATTACAAGGGATGTTTACATTAATAGGACCCAATAATAGGACCCAAATTTTTATTTTAAAAACAGTGAAAGTAAATAAAATCAAGTAAAATAAATGATAAAAATGTATTTTTTTAAAGTGCCCCGTCCCAATGAGCTCACGCGCAGAAGCGAACGCATACGTGAGTAGCGCCCGCGTATAAAAACGGTGGTCAAACCATACGTGCGGTATCGCCGCAATTGTTGGCACGAGAGCAATAATTCTAGCCCTAGACCTCCTCTGTAACTAAAAACATGCAACCTGTAGAATTTTTTAAACGTACCTATGGAGATTAAGAGTAAAAGTTTGACGCCATTCCACGAGCGGACACAATTTTGAAGCGTGACATTGTTAGGTATCAATTTACTTGGTGTAACATTATCTTTCACAATCTAAAAAAAATTGGACTAACTTTACTGTTTTTTTTTTCCAAAAAAAAGTGTGCTTGTAAGACCACTGCGCACATACGGTGTGAAAAGTATTGCAATGACCGTCATTTTATTCTCTAGGGTGTTAGAAAAAAAACAATATAATGTTTGGGGGTTCTAAGTAATTTTCTAGCAAAAAAAAAACTTTTTAAACTTGTAAACACCAAAATCTCAAAACGGGGCTAGTCTTTAAGTGGTATCCATGATCTGTGAATATGCACTGATTGTGTCACACATTTCACAGAGCATGCCTTCTAGACTTTAAGTATACTGCAGAGGTGCTGAACAGAAGTGGTTTCTGGAGGCACAGTCAGTACAGGAAATATACCACATCATCATTGGTTGCAAGGTACAAAGAGATATGTAGTCCTTGAGAGTACGTGGACAGAGGAGAAACCGCAAAGCATGCAGACAATCTAGGAGGTTGTGGAAAAAGATTGTGGACACTGGACAGATGGGGAGCACTCACGATATGAAAGTGCTTCTACAATGCTGATGTTGTAAAATTAAAGCATGTGGTATGACTTCAGATCTTCTTTAGCCCTGGTTCACACTAGCTCGAGCTCGATTTTCCTGCGACATGTAAAATTGTAGGTCAAGTTAAAACAGATTGGTGCTGTCTTGATTGCTGCGTCTTGAGTAGTGGCATCAAAAATTATACTTCTGGCACTACTTTTGGGCGATTCTTGTGCTGCACGACTCCCATAGACCTCAATGTAAAATTGCCAGCAAGTCATACATTTGTCTTAATTGCAGCGACTTTGCTGCTGCTTCTTAACCACTTGCTGACCGCCGCACGACGATATACGTCGACAGAATGGCACGGGCAGGCATATGGGCGTATATATACGTCCCTGCCTTCCCGCGGGTGGGGGGCCCGATCGGGCCCCCCCCCCCCCCCGGTGCCAGCGGCGGTTGGTATCCGTACAGGAGCGATCCGGGATGAGGGGGCGGCCATTCGTTCATGGCTACCCCCTCGCGATCGCTCCTGACGAATGGAAGTGAGGCGTGACATCACTTCCTCTCCTGTAATGTAAACACAGGCAGAGGAAGTGATGTAATCTCTCCTCCGTGTCGGTATTGTTCGTTCCGGCACCAAGGAGAGAGGGATCGGTGAGTTGCACCAACACGACACTACACAGTAGAACATGCCAGGCACACTCACACCCCCCCCTTCACCCCCCGATCACCCCCCAAATTACCCCTGCCCCCCCAGTCATAGTGACACCAATTGCATTTTTTTTTTTTTTTTGCATTGGTGTCATTTGTGACTGTAATAACTGTTAGGGCAGTTAGGGTTAGCCCCCTTTAGTTCTAAGGTACCCCCTAACCCCCCCAATAAAGGTTTAACCCCGTGATCACCCCCCGTCGCCAGTGTCACTAAGGCTGGGTTCACATTGCAGCGGTTTATGAGAACGGATGTGATTCGCACCGCACTGCAGTGCAAATCACATCCGATCTCTGTGCGATTCGAGTTCAGCCATACAGATAGTATGGCTGAATTTGCGTCGCACCCGCCGCAAATTTGCACGGTACCCTTTTTTTGGTCCGCAGCAGAATCGGATCGCATGGGTGTTCACACCATGCGATCCGAGTTTGCAGATCACACTGTGATATGCGAACTGATCTGGGGGTGTCATTAACATTTCACTGACACTCCCAGCAGTTCGCATAGGGCAGTGTGAACTGCCGCCGGGAGGCATGCGATGCGGGAACCCGCCGCGGATTCGTGGCGTTCCTGCATCGCTCCAGTGTGAACCCAGCCTAATAAGCGATCATTTTTCTGATCGCTGTATTAGTGTCACAGGTGACGCTAGTTAGGCAGGTAGGTATTTAGGTTCACCGCAGCTTTTTATAGCGCCAGGGACCCCCATATACTACCGCATAAAGCCCCCTGATTGCCCCCTAGTTAACCCTTTCACCAGTGATCACCATATAACTGTTACAGGTGACGCTGGTTGGTTAGTTATTTTTTTATAGTTTCAGGGCACCCGCCATTTATTACCTAATAAAGGTTTAACCCCCTGATCACTCGGCGGGTGATATAAGTTTGAGGGTCAGATAAGGTCTGCGTTGCCCCAGGCAGCGTCAGGTTAGTGCCAGTACCGCTAACACCCACGCACAAAGCATACACCTCCCTTAGTAATATAGTATCTGATCAGATCTATATTAGCGTCGCCAGCAGTTTAGGTTTCCCAAAACGCATTGTTAGCGGGATCAGCCCAGATACCTGCTAGCACCTGCGTTTAGCCCCTCCGCCAAGCCCAGACCAGCCCACCCAAGTGCAGTATCGATCGATCACTGTCACTTACAAAACACAACACGCATAACTGCAGCGTTCGCAGAGTCAGTCCTGATCCCTGCGATCGCTAACAGTTTTTCTTGTAGCGTTTTGATACAGTCGCTGACAGCCTAGGTGCTTTTTTACCTGTGAGTCTCACTAGTGTACCCCTAAATTTAGGGGTGTCTACTTTCCAAAATGGGGTCATTTGGGGGGGGTTTGTGCCATCTTGGCATTTTATGGCCTTCAAAACTGTAATAGGTAGTGAGGAGTGAAGTCAAATATTTACGCCCTTAGAAAACCTGAAGGCGGTTCTTGGCTTTCGGGGCCCCGTACGCGGCTAGGCTCCCAAAAAATCCCACACATGTGGTATCCCCGTACTCAGGAGAAGCAGCAGAATTTATTTTGGGGTGTCATTTCACATATGCCCATAGCATGTGTGAGCAATATATAATTTAGTGACAACTTTGTGAAAAAAATAAAAAAAAATTAAAGTTTGTAATTTTCCCACAACTTGTGGCAAAATATAAAATATTCCATGGACTCAACATGCCTCTCAGCAAATAGCTTGGGGTGTCTACTTTCTAAAATGGGGTCATTTGTGGGGGTTTTGTGCCATCTTGGCATTTTATGGCCTTCAAAACTGTAATAGGTAGTGAGGAGTGAAGTCAAATATTTACGCCCTTAGAAAGCCTGAAGGCGGTGCTTGGTTTTCGGGGCCCCGTACGCGGCTAGGCTCCCAAAAAGGAGAAGCAGCAGAATTTATTTTGGGGTGTCATTTCACATTTGCCCATAGCATGTGTGAGCAATATATCATTTAGTGACAACTTTGTGTAAAAAAAAATAAATACATTTTTTTTTGTCATTATTCAATCGCTTGAGGCAAAAAAATAAAATATTCAATGGGCTCAACATGCCTCTAATCAATTTCCTTAGGGGGTCTACTTTCCAAAATGGGGTCATTTGGGGGGGTTTTGTACTGCCCTGCCATTTTAGCACCTCAAGAAATGAGATAGGCAGTCGTAAACTAAAAGCTGCGTAAATTCCAGAAAACGTACCTTAGTTTGTAGATGTGACAACTTTTGCGCAAACCAATAAATATACAGTTATTGACTTTTTTTTTACCAAAGACATGTGGCTGAATACATTTTGGCCTAAATGTATGACTAAAATTGAGTTTATTGGATTTTTCTAATAACAAAAAGTAGAAAATATCAATTTTTTTCAAAATTTGCGGTCTTTTTACGTTTATATCGCAAAAAATAAAAATCGCAGAGGCAATCAAATACCATCAAAAGAAAGCTCTATTTGTGGGAAGAAAAGGACGCAAATTTTGTTTGGGTACAACATTGCATGACCGCGCAATTACCAGTTAAAGCAGCGCAGTGCCAAATTGTAAAAAGACCTCTGGTCATTGACCAGCAAAATGGTCCGGTCTGAAAGTGGTTAAAGTGTTTTTTTTTTTTAACCCACACAACTCCTCCCTGGTAATCGTTGCTCAAAAACTTCCACCCTAGCACATCCCATTCACAGCTGAGCATAGCAGAAATACACATTCCCGCACCGTATTTTTCCAGTTTTTTAATGTGTAAACATACATCGCATATAGGGCTGCCCAGTGCGCGACAAACTCCCCAAAGTATCTCATGAACCTTTTCAGTTGTGGCACGCTGCGCATTTTGGCAGCAAATTACACATCAGCTCACCGCGATCGGTGGTTATTAACAATTAGCCAGCATTCACATCTACAGTGGTGTGAAAAAGTGTTTGCCCCCTTCCTCATTTCCTGTTCTGTTGCATGTTTGTCACACTTAAGTGTTTCGGAACATCAAACCAATTTAAACAATAGTCAAGGACAACACAAGTAAACACAAAATGCAATTTGTAAATGAAGATGTTTATTATTAAAGGTGAAAAAAAATCCAAACCATCATGGCCCTGTGTGAAAAAGTGATTGCCCCCCTTGTTAAAACATACTATAACTGTGGTTGTCCACACCTGAGTTCAATTTCTCTAGCCACACCCAGGCCTGATTATTGCCACACCTGTTCACAATCAAGGCATCACTTAAATAGGAGCTGCTTGACACAGTAAGGTCCACCAGAAGATCCTTAAAAGCTACACATCATGCCGAGACCCAAAGAAATTCAGGAACAATTGAGAAAGAAAGTAATTGAGATCTATCAGTCTGGAAAGGGTTATAAAGCCATTTCCAAAGCTTTGGGAATCCAGCGAACCACAGTGAGAGCCATTATCCACAAATGGCGAAGACATGGAACAGTGGTGAACTTTCCCAGGAGTGGCCGGCCGCCCAAAATTACCCCAAGAGCGCAGCGACGACTCATCCAAGAGGTCACAAAAGACCCCACAACAACGTCCAAGGAACTGCAGGCCTCACTTGCCTCAGTTAAGGTCAGCGTTCATGCCTCCACCATCAGGAAAAGACTGGGCAAAAATGGCCTGCATGGCAGAGTTCCAAGGAGAAAACCACTGCTGAGCAAAAAGAACATCAAAGCTCGTCTCAATTTCTCCACAACACATCTTGATGATCCCCAAGACTTTTGGGACAACATTCTGTGGACCGATGAGACAAAAGTGGAACTCTTTGGAAGGTGTGTCTCCAAGTATATCTGGCGTAGAAGGAACACTGCATTTCATAAAAAGAACATTATACCAACAGTAAAATATGGTGGTGGTAGTGTGATGGTCTGGGGCTGTTTTGCTGCTTCAGGACCTGGAAGACTTGCCGTGATAAAAGGAACTATGAATTCTGCTGTCTACCAAGAGATCCTGAAGGAGAATGTCCGACCATCTGTTCGTGTACTCAAGCTGAAACGAACTTGGGTTCTGCAGCAGGACAATGATCCTAAACACACCAGCAAGTCCACCACCGAATGGCTGAAGAAAAACAAAATGAAGACTTTGGAGTGGCCTAGCCAAAGTCCTGACCTGAATCCTATTGAGATGTTGTGGTATGACCTTAAAAAGGCCGTTCATGCTCGAAAACCCTCTAATGTAACTGAATTAGGACAATTCTGCAAAGATGAGTGGGCCAAAATTCCTCCAGGACGCTGTAAAAGCCTCATTGCACGTTATCGCAAACGCTTGGTTGCAGTTGTTGCTGCTAAGGGTGGCCCAACCAGTTATTAGGTTTAGGGGGCAATCACTTTTTCACACAGGGCCATGATGGTTTGGATTTTTTTTCACCTTTAATAATAAACACCTTCATTTACAAATTGCATTTTGTGTTTACTTGTGTTGTCCATGACTATTGTTTAAATTGGTTTGATGTTCCGAAACACTTAAGTGTGACAAACATGCAAAGGAACAGGAAATGAGGAAGGGGGCAAACACTTTTTCACACCACTGTATGCATTTCCTTACGTGCAGCAACTCGTGTTTGGAAACACGTGGCAAACGAACGCCCCACTTGCATTGCCATTTTGGCAACGTTTGCATCTGCGCATTTCTGAACAACCACAACCAATTTCAAAAACACGTTACCATTTGTCCAGTCACATCTCCCCTGTGTCAGCCAGGGGCAGCTGCAGGGGAGAGAAAAAAGCAACCCAGCAATGGCTAGTAAAACCTGGAGAGCTGACATCACCCATAGATTTCAATGGCCCATCCATTGTTGGCACTCCCTCTTTCCTGAAGTGGCCTGAAAATAGGTAAGTTCTTATCGTTATAATAAATTCTAATCGTTCTTAAACAGATTAGTTAGCATAGGTGTTAGGAGGGGGAGGGAAAAGTTTTAAGGCTAGTTAGGACTAAGCTGGAAATCCAGTTTAAAACTATGAAAAAACCAGGGACACTTTTTCTTTCCAGGGACAGTCCCCTAAAATTGGGGACTGTCCCATTAACATCAGGACATCTGCCCCTCCCCCCCTTTCAGTATACCTGTGATGTATTTCTGTTATCTTGCAAACCTGGCCTGTTAGTGGGCCCTGAGGACAGGGTTGATGACCACTGCTGTATTCTAATAAAAATATCCAGACTTAAATAATTGTTTTGACACTCCCTTCTCTAAATCTCTTGTATTTTATCTAACTTATCTATCTCTCTTGGTAGCTAGTGTTTTGCAGAACATTAATGTGCAGTAGCATTACCCCAAGAGGAGCCGCTGAATGGTTTTGTGGTTTCTCTGCACACCTGAAGATGATACACCTTCACCCAACACTTACCTACACACCTTAAAGTATTTCAAAGAATTTATTAAGCCAAGCATAGCCTAATAGGAGAAATTATTAGTAAGTGTACATATACGACAAGCGACGGCTCAAGACAATTTCTTTAGGGGGTGCTATGTTGGTGCTGAAATGCTAAAATGGGGGGGGGGGGGCGCTATTGCAGAGCACTCTTGTAAGCATGTCAAGTTTGGGCATGACCAAAAAGTGGGTGTTTTTGCATGGTCCCCTTGTACAGGAGACCATGCAACAGGGCCTAAAAAGTTGAAGTAAACATTTTGTAGTGCACATTTATCCCACAGGAAACTGTACCATGAAAGAACTTACTGTCTGTGTCCCATGTCCTTAGGCGTCTCCTGAGTCTTGAGCTTGTCAACAACTCTGAATATGCTTTTATGTAATGCTTTATGAATAATGGCCCTTGTTGTGCCATCTCACCATTAAGGTTAATGTTTTGATCTGATTGCTGGACTGGTACATGTTTATTCCAGTCTCTGCTCCTTTTTACTTAGCGGTGATATACTGATCCACACTTTTGATCTGTTGTGGTGCATTAAAGTGGTTGTATACCCACATTTTTAACTTTTACCTACAGGAAAGCCTATAATAAGGCTTACCTGTAGGTAAAAAAAATATCTCCTAAACCTGTACGGTTTAGGAGATATTCCCCTCGGTATGCGCCGCTGACTGCAGCGGCGCATGCGCACAAGGGGTTTCTCGCCGTCAAAATCCGGCAGCGGCCGAGCGGCCGGACTGAAATCTCCCGCGCGCATGCGCGGGAGTGACGATATCGCGGCTCCGGCCACTCACAGCGCCGGAGGTGCGATACCCGGAAGAAACGCCGAGGGAGCATGTCAGCTCCCTCGGCATGGATCGGGCCAGATGTCGGGGCCTCGTTCTAAGGTAAGTATTTCATAATGAGCTAGTATGCGGTGCATACTAGCTCATTATGCCTTTTGCTTTGCAGGTTTAAAAAAAAAAATGTGCGGGTTTACTACCGCTTTAAGGCAGCCCATTCATTATGCTGCCAATGCACCACAATGGATCAAAATGCTCCATCTCCTTTTTTTTTGTCTATCAACGCAGTGCACCATAACACATTAGTGTTGGTTGAGCTGTGGTGCATTGTGTGTTTCATTTTATTCTACAGTGCATTGGGGTGACAGATCAACACGCCACGCAGAAAGTATGCATGGAGTCTTAAACCACTTTCCTATTTTTTTTTTCTGCTTTCTTTGGAATACACTTTGACCTTTTTATAAAATTCCTTTTTTTTTTGTGATTCTGAATGGGAAGCTCTAGATAGACAATGTGGCGCTTATTTTAATGATTTTCTGGTGGAAAACAATTGTAAGGCAACTGTGGCCTTATTAGGTAATTGTTCATCAGTCTAAATTTTGAGCTGTAGCAACTGATTAAATGCCTACATAAACAATATGTTTCAATTTATTTTGTTTTCTAAGAAAAGAACATTATTGCATTACAAATTAGTTTGGCTTTCTATTCTTTCACATAAAATTGAAAAAATGAAATGGGGGTTAAGTATAGAACAAGCATGTGGATATGTTTTGCAAGACGTTGTAGCAGATTACATTTTCTGCGCAAATGCGTACAGGTCACCTGTGCTTGCGTATCAAAAATGTAACCTCCTGCACTCAGGTGTGGTCCTTAAACCCAAAAAGGAGTCTCTTCTTGGCTACTCATATAGGTGTAGTGCACAGCCATTCTGCTGCCCTCTCAGGATTGCAGGTATCCTTAGGTAAACTACAAAACGACAAAAGAGAGGGTACACCGACCTAGTGCATTATCATAACTCAATTTTTTTATGGAAGCAATAAATAACAAGTAATACTCGCAAACGCATGTCATGCACAAGCATAGCTAGACAAATCAATAAGACCGCCACCAAATTCACTACACTCTTCTGAGGGCATAGGAAGACCTCATAGCATCCAAGTACAGCTAACGTGTTCCGAGGGTCAAACCCTCTTTTTCAGAACCAGCCACCCATTCAATTCACTGCATGGCCATTGGGACAGTGGGGGGGGGGGGAGGGCGGAGGGCAAGGGTCAGCTGCCCATGAAGGGAAAGAGCTGGAGAGGAGACCCCATCGCTATATGGTGGGATCAGTATCACTGCAGACACCACGGACTGCAGAAAAAGTGCTGCTTTGTCAGTTTACCACGAGTTTTTCACATTACATAGAGATAACTGTGATAGGAGGATGCTTTGGTCACTGTGTGTGTGTGTGTGTGTGTGTGTGTGTGTGTGTGTGTGTGTCTCTCTCTTTCAATGTGATACCGAATAGAGGATAAGAGAAGGTAAAGTGAAGGCATCGGAGATCAGACATCTCCTTCACTTTACCTTCTATTATTCTCTGTTCAGTATCACTCACATTGTAAGGCAACAAGGTGTCGAGCATTTAATCACTTCCCATCTGCTGCACATTTCTGGACGTCCTCGGAGGGGAAGGGTGATATCTCAGTCATTGCTGCAGCAATGATCGAGACATCATTCATTAGTCCCAGCGATTCTGCACTAGATTAAAGTAGTCCAGGCAACTGGATTACTTTTACATGTGGCGGAAGGGGGATCCAACCCACCATCTCTACCAGCTCTCCCCTGCTATCGGAGAGCCCAGTAAGGATACGACCGGCGTTATCAAGCTCTAGGCACACAGAGGAACGGATGTTGTTCTCCTCACTGTGTAACATCAGAAACGGGAGGCGACGAGGATTTTGTCACTTCCTGTTTTGGCTCTTTGTTTACCTGCCCGTTTGTGACCAGTGAAGCAACCGATCAGACTGATCTGTGTCTGATCTACTGCATTTGAGGCCAGAGGAGAGATCTGGGGTCTAATAGACCCCAGATCTCTCCATAAAGAGGACCTGTCATTGCCCATGCTATTACAAGGGATGCTGTTCATTCCCTTGTATTAACAATGAAGTTGGGGAAAAGTTAAAGATAAAAAAAATTAACAAAAAATAATAAAATAGCAAAAAAAAAAAATGTTTAAATAGGTATTGGTAATTGCTATCGGCAAGTACTCGAGGAAAGGTATCAGTCTTAAAAAAAAAACTGGTATTTGATGCAGCCCTACAGAAATGTATCATTACCAGTTTCCAAGGTCCCTCCCCCCTGGCGGGGGGGGGGGGGAAGAGGAAAGAATTCTAAATCACATGAGCACAAAACCATAATCATATTAGACCAAGAGCAGTGCACCATCATAGGGTTAGATGTGCAATACCCCTTATACCTTTGTTTATTGCATGATTTCTGGAACCTGATGTTAACTCATTTTGTTTTTTATTTATGTTTTCTGACATGTTGGTTGGATGTTATGAATTGCATTGAGTAAATACAGCTGGATAAAACAAAAACTGTGTCTGCTTTCATTTCAAGCTGCAAAAAAAAGGGTGATTCTTTTCTATACCCACTGTATATTTAACTCTTCTCAATCCACTCCTAGATTCAGGATTCAAAGCAAACTTGTCAAGCCCTGATCCAAAGAAGAATAATACTCATCTGAAACCTAAGTCTCTTCCAAAGCTCCAGGCAGCAGTGCTTTCTAAAATTCCTGGGTGTCAAAAAGTGTCTCCCTGGTAAGGGCTTCAAGGAGGGAGGGAGAAGGGAAAAGGGGAGTTGGGCCTTAAATTTAACCCCAGCCTTGTTTTGCCCCTCCTTTCCTGTCTTGTTAACCACAAAGGAGATTGGAGCAAAAAAAAAAAAATCAATCTCTAGTACACCTCTGGTGTCTATTGTTCATTGTATTCATATAAATACTGGTAAAACAAAATTCTTTTTTACCAATGTTTTGCCTGTTCCTTTGTGGTACATATTTATCACGTCACCAGAACTATGTTTCTATAGACTTATGCCAATTTCTAAAAATATCCTCAATAAATCTGGCTTCTATACTCTTTGTGGCCAGAAAAAGATTTCATCCATTCTCATTTTATGCCTTGCACACAATGCTGTGTAAGCGGTTTGTGAAAAAATAAGACATCCGTGGATGAAGCTGGAACGACAGGTTTTGAGAGCTACAGCCAAGTTTTATATTTGGTGTATTTAACTATACTGTAATTCAAGTCTGGCTCTGCAAAAATAACTATATTTCTTAAATTGGTAAAATACACCAGATTCTTAACTGATTCTGTTGTATCTTTATGAACTTTTTTAAAAAATAGGAGAGCTATACTTAAGTTTACTTCAAACTTATCTCAACATTGCTCATATTGCTTAACATTTGTTCAGTTTAAAGATTATTGCTACTGTTCTTCGGATTATAAATATACTTGTCCCATGATAGCATGAAATTATCACTTGTTTAGCTCTGCTAAACTTTTTCCCTTTTTTTTCTTTTATTCAATATTTCTTAAAGGGAGGGTGGGGGTAAGGTAATTAGGGGAAAAAAGCAGGCTTCATTGTGGTGGAATAGTAAATTCACAGCAGTAAAATTATATAGAAGCACCATCTTATATAAGGATAGATATCATTGCTTAGGCCACAATGATAGGTCTGGGTCTCATGCCGCATACACACAATCGGAATTCCGGCCAGAAAGACAGATGAGAGCTTTTCATTGGAAAATGTGACCGTGTGTCTGCTCCATCGGAATTTAGCTGTCCGAATTTCCACTAGCCAAAAATTGATAGCATGTTCTCAATTTTCCCGACAGAAAAACTTTCTATCAGAAATTCCGATCGTGTGTATTCAATTCCGACACGCCAAAAATCATGCATGCTTAGATTCAACTACGAGACAGAAGCTATTGGCTATTGAACTTCCTTTTTCTAGTCCCGTCGTACGTGTTGTACGTCACCGCGTTATAAAAGATCGGAATTTGGTGTGACCGTGTGTAGGCAAGACAGCTTGAGCCGAATTCCATCGGAAACACCATCAGAGCTTTTTTCGCCGAGAATTCCGATCGTGTGTACGCTGCATAAGAAGTAAAGTATGATGGAACAATTTGCCTATAAACCGTTGTGACTGATGTCTATATGTGTCTCATATTATGATGGCTGAATAATAAAGTGTTCGTAAACCTAAAAAAAAAAAAAAATCTTCTCAGAATTAAAGTTATTCTGATGAGGTTATGATGACAGAATGCATAAAAAGAAGCTAACTTCATACCTCATCATATGTGTGAGTGGGAGGAGTAGTGCCCCAACATTGTTGTCAGTAGAAGGTATAGTGCCTCCTCATCATTGGTGTTAATGGGAGAAACAGTGCCTCGTATCAATGGGAGGAATAGTGTCCCAAGGGCAGGATAAAATAACCACATTTGATAGCACAGCAAACTTTCTGCCTGGCTCCTTCTCTCTCCTGCAGTGTGCCTATACACTGGAGATCAAAATTAGAGAACAATTTATGAACACTTGATTTTTTTCAGAAGTAATGTAATCTTCATTGCTCAACATTTGATGGAAATTTTGTTGTGGCTAAGCTATGCTAATAGAACAGTTTTTTTCAATATGACCAAGGCACATCAACAACAAAAAAAATCTTCATTTTGTAGAAAACACAATGATCAAAATTAGATAACAGCAATGACTGTAGCACAGAGAAAGATTGCAACTAAAATTTCTGAAGGTTACAACGATTAGTAGGAGGTGTACAGGCCCTTGCTTTTGAATGACTTCCGCACATCTGCGGCTGCAGGACATCACTAGTCTCACACTGCTCTGGTGTGATTTTGTTCCACTCTTCTTCCAGTCTCTTCCACAGTTCAGTGACTGTAGTGGGTTTCTTGGCCATAACTTTGTCACCAAGAATTTTTCCAAAGGTTTTCTTTTGGGTTTAGATCAGGACTCTGGGCTGGCCATTTCATTATCTCAATGTTTTCAGCTTCAATGAACTGCTTGGAATTAGTGTTCTTTGCACTTTGTGATAAATCTTTTTTCTCATATATGCATATTATCTCTTTAACTTGTTGAAGTACGGACTTGGAAATTACAAACATATGTACTCACCTCAATGCTGCAGTATCAGTGTATAGTAACGCTGCAGCTGTCCAAAATCAGCTCTAAGACTGAAAACTGAGCGATCCTACGATGGTCACCATATATGATTAATATTGCTATTAATTATCATCATGTAGCACAAGAAGTGGAATAAGTACAGATCCACAGAAAACCAAAATCTTAAACTGCCGATTTCTCTTACCACAAATGGTGGTGGCAGGACCCGAGAGCCGATCTGAAAATTGGCTGAGGTGCTGACATCACGGGCTCCCTGAACAGGTAAGTGTTCCAATGTAACTATGCATGTTGGTTACTAACTCTTTGATAATTGGTACCACTTGATGTGTGAATTTGCACCCTTCCATAGGCATAGGCTATTCTGTTACACCAGGCTTCACAGCAGAAGGATAATGTCTTTTCACCTGCCAGTCATACCTTCCTGGCACTTACTGCAAAGCTATTTTGAGCAAAATGGCAAACACTGATGTTCCTCCACCAGTTCTTAACACACGTCACACATTACACTTTACTTGTTTCAATCCGAAAGACATAGGCAAACGGCTGTATACTCTGTGAGACCCCCAGTCCATAGGATAGTTCTGCATACATAGCAGGCCCTAGCATAGGCGCTGAGATGGGTAGATTATATTACCACCAATCTACCATCCCAACATAACCTTCATCACCTGCCACCTACTCTCCTAAACTTGCTGATTCTTCTTTTACTCATCTGTTTCCCTTACGCAGAAACTTACAATTTAGGCACACACTTTGTTCCCCATTCCTATACACTGTAGGATTTCACTCAATTTATCTTCAGAAGAATCAGACCAGATGGTTAATTTGACCAAAACCAGTTTACAGAAAAAAGTTCAACAATCCTGCTTAAGGGTCCCGCAGAGGAGTGACCTTAGCCCGCTACAGCGTTCTGTCCCATGGCCAATCTTCAAACCCTCACTCTCCACAGACTGAACCCCCTTCAGGCCCAGTTTCTTTCCTCTTAAGTACCCCAGCTATGAAAACCTCAGCATGCCAAAAAGAACATATACCACCGCAAGTTAAACCTTACATTACCACACAGTAACTTGAATGAAAAATATAAATGACACCTGCCTACATGCATATGCCATACCTTTGGGATCCCCTTGGAAACTGAAAATCACAGTAGTAGGCACTGCTACTACAGTGATCTCCATTAGCTTCTGGGTCCTGTGTCAGACACCTGCCCCACTGCATTGTGAATACAGGAGGTCTCCCGTTTGGCACAGGCATCACTCAGAGAATGCTTTGCATCTTCTCAATTAACACAAAGCATTTTTGGATTGGATGAGATGGAGAGGCAGTGATGTCGCAATCTCCACATTGTCCAATCAGAGAATGCTTTACATTAATTGAAAGGTTGCAAAGTGTTTTCTGAATGGCACCTGTCTCAAGTGGGCAATCCCCTGTGTTCACAATGTAGCAGGGCAGCCACTTAACAAGGGACCAGAAAACCAGTGTAGATTATTGTAGCAATGCCTTCTACAGTGATTTCTAGCTTCCAGGGGGTCAACCAGATATTATTTATGCATATTTACATTGGTTCAAGCTGGACCAGTATAACTATGTAAAAATATCCATACCTGGAAGTGTGCTTTGTTAATTAATACTATTTTCCTTTACAATGGATACAATACAATATGGTACCCTTATTGTGATAAGACAGTTTAGCTTCCATGGTAAAAGCCATTACATCTTTAAAAAGTTGAAACGTATGTCAAGGCATTATAAAGAAATAAAAAAAACGCAGTAGATCTGTGCAACACATGAGGTTTCCTGTGTTCTATCCCAGACCCTGCAAGTGCAGACAATTGCCTATTGATCTGAAATAAATGCACTCTATTACTAAAGCCCTTAGGATTTTAATTAAAAATACACCCCTGTTTACCTGCTATTCACTAGATAATTGATGAGTATTAAAAACAATGTTTCTCTGACTCATATTCAATTTGTTTAAATTGCACAGCCTCCCCGTTCCTCTGCGGCTTCACAGAACTTCCAGTCAGGGAGAGTGCACTCTGAAAGTAAACAAAAGTCTCCTACTTGGGACTACATGTCCCATCATTACAAGTGCGATCACGCAAGAAATAATGGGACATGACTTCATTGTTTCTGTGCTTTGGGCTACCTGAGCATGTCAACTGCAGGCAGCCTGTGCACACATTCTGTGGGCATGACACATAAGGGTGGCTTCAGAAATCAGAACCAGCAATTGGTTGACTGGGTGATGAGGAAGGGTAGAAAGAAGTTACATTCGGAAGATGCAGAACACAGTGTAGGGATGAGTCATTGTGAATTGGATGCAGGTTTCTCCGCATCCAATTCGCATGTCAGGAAATATGAAGCTGGTTCACACATCTCCGCAGCGGCTCCAAAACTAATTGCACATGAGTCCTGTGCATCTTCTGAACCATTTCAGGCCCAAATTCAGCCAAAAATTTGGACTGAAATCGTACCTGAGATGGTGTACTGGGACACACCGGACCCCTGCTGTGAGCCGCTCCGTTGCCATAGTGTGAGCCCAGTGTTTTTCTTCCCATCAGCAAGATGGGAAGACTGTCTTCCCATCTTGCCTGCTCCACCCCTCGTCGATGCGCGTGGCTGCCATGTCTGCCAGCCACCCGCAATTGCTCCTCGGAGACGCTGAACCAGGGATCTGTCAATGCAACCAAACAGATCCCCGTTCTGTCAGGGGAGTAGAGAGAGATTGTCTGTTCCTAGTGATCAGGAACAGCAATCTCTCTCTACTCCCTGTCAGTCCATTCCCCCACAGTTATAAACACCTCTCAGGGAACACTTAACCCCTTGATCACCCCCTAATGTTAACCCCTTCCCTGCCAGTGTTATTTATACAGAAATCAGTATTTACTATCACTTTAAGCCCTGTTGGGGGCTGACAACAGCATTTTTGTGTATGCTTTGCTGAGTTTTTTTTGCCTTCCTCTGAATCAGCTGTGGGTAAAGGGTTGTGTATATAGGATTGCATAATTTTTTGGGGGCTGAACGTGTCTTTTTTTCAACCTAACTATGTGTCAGCCCTGCCCAGTGTCTTACATAGTAAGGTTGAATAAAGACACCAGTCCATCCAGTTCAACCTGAGTGAGTGTCTACAATTGTCCCTGTCCTTGTACATTGCACAATCACATCGGTCCCTACCCTCAAGGAGCCCACAATCCAAGGTCCCCATTCATATAGTAGGGTCAGTTTTGGACAGAAGCCAATTAACCTTCCTGCATGTCTTTGGAGTGTGGGAGGAAACCGGAGTATCCGGAGGAAACCCACGCAGGCACAGGGAGAACATGCAAACTCCAGGCAGGTAGTGTCGTGGTTGGAATTCGAACCAGCGACCCTTCTTACTGCAAGGCGAAAGTGCTAACCACTACATCACTGTGCCGTCTTTTGCTAAACTACTCAACCACTCCCATCCTAAAGGCTAAACATTTCATAGTCCAACATAAGATTTAGAAGGGCTCTTTAAGATAATACAGGAAGGGCACACAAGACAGAAAACAGCTCTGAATGTTTGAAATGATCAACACTTTTTTTGGACTTATCAACCAGATATAATAAAATGCTTCCAATGATACATTAACCACTTGCTGACCAGCCGCTGATATATGGCGGCAGGTTGGCTCGATTACACAAATCGCCATACCAGTACGGCAGTTCATTTGAGAGCTATAGCAGACATGCCCCCTCGCCGATGCATGTGGCCAGCCGCCGCGATGTTCACCAGCCACCCGCAATCGCTCCTCAGAGATGCTGAACGGGATCTGTCAATGTAAACAAACAGATCCCCATTCTGTCAGAGGAGTAGAGAGAGATTGTCTGTTCCTAGTGATCAGGAACAGCGATCTCTCTCTACTCCGTCAGTCCACTCCTCTCACAGCTAGAAACACCTCCCTAGGCAACACTTAACTGCTTGACCGCCCCTAGTGTTAACCCCTTCCCTGCCAGTGTCAATTACACAGTAATCAGTGAATTTCTATAGCACTGATCACTGTATAAATGTCACTGGTCCCAAAAATGTGTCAAGTGTCTGATCTGTCCGCCACAGTGTCACAGTCACACTTAAAATCGCTGATCACTGCCATTACTAGTAAAAAAAATAAACAATAATAAAAATGCCATAAATCTATCCCCTATTTTGCAGACACTTTAACTTTTGCGCAATCCAATCAATATATGCTTATTGCCTTTTTTTTGTTTGTTTTTTTAACCAAAAATATGTAGTAGAATACATAATGGCCTAAACTGATAAAGAAATTTGTTTCTTTACATCTTTTTTGGTATATTTATTATAGCAAAAATAAAAAATATTGTTTTTGTTTCAAAATTGTTGCTTTTTTTTGTTTATATCACAAAAAATAAAAACTGCAGAGGTGAATAAAATCGAACAAAAGAAAGCTCTATTTGCGGGAAAAAAGGACATCAATTTTGTTTGGGTAAAGCATCGCATGACTGCCAGTCATTTTAAGTGACACAGTGCCGTATCACAAAAAAAAAAAATGGCCTGGTCATTAAGAGGGGGAAAATCCTTCTAGGGCAGAAGTGGTTAAACAGACCAAAGAGAAACGAGTAAGAGAAATCTATTATTAGGGTTTACATACAATTTAAAACATTCAAAAAATGTATCTAATATTATTTGCACATACTCAAAATTCAGAAAATTCAAAAATGTAGAGGTATATTTGAGTCAAACATGAAAATTCAGGCAATCTAAACAATGTTCAGTTAAAGGAGAAGTACAGCCAAAGCTTGTTTGGCTTTACTCTTGTGGATCACAGGAGTGCAATGTGTTCTGCACTTCTGTGACCTGTTTTTAGCAGACAGTCAGTTGACGTCACAGAGCCGGTCCAGGCTGGGGAAAAAATCACAACCATTGGTCAGGATCCACCAAGAACCCTGGACCGGCACCTAGCTCAGCCACTTAGCAAGCCACTAAGAGCCTGGGCCAGCCACTCCCACCCCCTCCACAGTCCAGCCCTTAGTGAGTGCGGGGAGGGGGCAGAGCAGACAGCGGTGTCTGATGGTCACCAGCGCTCTGCTCACGGAGCACTGAGAACAGAGTGATCAGCGTGGTGTTTGATTGGTTCTCAGTCTTAGAGCCAGCGGGGGACAAATGGAGCATCAGACCAGTGCTGCAACCACCAAGGTAAGTATGATTCTTAAAAGGAAAAAAAAATCCCTGAACTTCTCTTTAAAGCTATAATTATTTTTATTTTATTCTGGCATCATCCTTCACTATATTTTTCAGCTTTCAGCTCATCGCCAAAACCGACTAAGCTTGCCAATACCCTTACAGAATTATACACTGCTGCCACTAGGGATCTTGGTCACGATCTGCCTTAGAATACACTTCCAAGACTGCAGCCTTGTCTGGTCACTGATATAAAATGAAATAAGGACCAGATGGTCTGTACAGGCACTTGCCAGGAAACAGAAGGTTTAATATTTTTTTCATATTAAGTGCAGGCATGGTAAGTAACATGCAAGTGAATTTACAGAAATCACAGCACTCCCCGTTACTTATTTTACATTGTTCACAAAAATGAAGCTGCCATCTGTGCTCAGACACTGTCCAGGGACAACATTTAGCCCCGGTTCACACTATAACCCACATGTGCATTTCAAAGAAACCACACCGCATTCCTGTGCTATTCACATGCAATTAAGTGCAGTGCAATTTGAGTCTATTCCATGTGAATGGTCTCAAATCACATCGCATTGCACCAAGGAAGTGCAGGCATCTTTTTTTGGAGCCGCACTACAGCCACATCACTTTTTGTACCATGTGATCCGGAGCGGGCAAACCGCACTGTGTTTGTGATCCCTTTGGGGTGTTGTTAACTTTGTATTGACACCTGCCACATATTGCAAACACAGCACAATTGCAATTGGGTGAGGGAAATGCACAGGGATCACTGCGTTTCCTGCACTCAGCAAATTTTTCTTGACAATCGATGGCAGTACTAACAACTCAAGTTGGAAGGCACTGTAATTAGCAGGACTTGTTTGGTAGGGTGTGGACTCTGGCCATCCAAATGTACCTGGGAGGAAATGCTCTAAACACAGCCAACATTTTTATTATTTTGGATTGGGTGTGGTCATGGGCGTGCGCAGGGGGTGTGCCAGGTCTGTCTAGGCATATCCTAATCACTGTGTGGTGTAGATTCCTCCTCCTGCCCAGGCTTCTCCTGTGTTGCGCCCCCCTACCACAGTGCTGCTAGATTCCCACCTCTCCTCTTCACCTGGCTGCTGCAGGGGATGTTTCAGGATGGAGAAAGGGGGGGGGGGGGGCTAATCAATATGGAATTTACCGGACCCTTCCTTTTCTAAATGAACACAGTGATAACACTCACTCACTATGTTCAATCACAACTGAAGCATAGTAAACGGTTTACTATGCATCCATTTGCGAATGAACAGGAAGCCACTCAGCACAGAGCACTTCCCATTCATTCACTGTCCCGGGCAGCTGAGGCTGAAGAGAAAGGCATGTGTGTTTGAGCTTTGGGGTACACACCCTAATGTGATAGGCTGCGCACACTTATGTTTGAGGTATAGGCTGCACACTGATGTAAAATGTCGACACATGTTGAGAAGGAATCCGTGTCTGGTTTACATCATGCATTCTTTCTGTTATAATATAATATTGTGCATCTGATATTAATATGCATACATCTTTTTAAATGTTTTCATATTGTCTGTTTTTAGTGTTTTCATATGAAATGTGAATAATAAAGATGTACAAATTTTTTATATACACTATATTGCCAAAGTATTGGGACGCCTGCCTTTACATGCACGTGAAGTTTAATGGCATCCCAGTCTTAGTTTGTTGGGTTTTTATATTGAGTTGGCCCACCCTTTCCAGCTCTAAAAGCTTCAACTCTTCTGGGAAGTCTGTCCACAAGGTTTAGGAGGGTGTCTATGGGAATGTTTGACCATTTTTCCAGAAGTGCATTTGTGATGCCAGGCACTGATGTTAGAAGGCCTGGCTTGCAGTCTCTAAGCGAATGCACATAAATATGTGGCCCCTTTGCACTAAGACTGGGCTGCTGCGAGGCCACATATTTGCGTGCAGTTGGCGCCTAGGGGTTAAAGCATTTCTAAATTTAAAAACAAAAATAAAATACATTCTAGCTTGCCAGTCCTTAGATGTGATGGCTGCATTCGTTTTCTTGTTTTTTTCATCTGGTGATTTTGCCAGTAACACACTTCCAGTCCTGGGATAATGCCCCACTCGTCTGTATCAGTACAATAGAAACAAGATGGGACTATGAAACCCTGCCTCTCCTAATTCTTCATAACATAGAGAGACATGGTTCTCTAATACTCTGAGATAGCTAAGACCAGTGTAATTTATAACAGCACAGGCAGAGAGCACAGAAGGTAAATTGTAAATGATCACCTTGTAAAACAACCCATTCAGTTGTTTAAAATGGAAATAAAATGCAAAACATTGTTGTATATATATATATATATATATATATATATATACATACACACACCTTTTTTTCTTTTTTTTATAATTGATCACATTCCCTCTGTTCTCAACTCCATAAAAGCTGTAGGGGGAGGAGAAGCAGCTGCATACTGAGCTTCCCAGTGAACGGCTGTGCAGCGGGGGGTGTCAGGACAAGTCTGATCATTGGAGGCGAGTACGCTGAGTTCCCAGCACAGCTAGAGAACTGACCACCGTGTATCCTTCCTGCTTAGTGTGGTCAGTTTTTAAGAGGAAAACAAAGGGACTGGCAGGAACACCAGGGATTTTACATAAAGGAAGTAATACAAAGAGAACAGGATACTTTCTCATACAAGTACATGGCACAGCATGCACATATCAGGGATATGAAATGTTGAGGTAACAAACGCTTTTAATAGTGAACACATTTTTCTGGCAACAGTTCTTTTCTGGAATTATCAACCAGCTATAACAAGATGCATTTATTGGTATATTTAACTGACAAAAGAGGTAACAAGTAGGAGTTTTTTTTTGTTAGGATGTACTTAGACTTTAACTCCTTTTAAACATAAATTGTCCACTTGCACTATTATAGGTTAGTATTCTCTATTCCATTATGCCCTACATATTTCTAAATGTGAAAATTTTGAATATTTAGAGAAGAAAATCCTGTTTTAAAATGTCTCTAATTTTTTTTTTTTATAAATTGTCTGCAAGTGCCTAAAGTAACTGCAAATAGCAGATGGATTATTACCAAAGCACTGCCTAATCTGAGCCATAAATATAAATACTAGTGCCTGCACAATAGAATTAGCCATTATGATGGAAAATTCTTTCATGCTTTTAAGAGGTGATTGCTTGACTTCTGATGATACAAATTCATAAATCAACCTTACAATATTTTCAAATTTACAAAAAAAAAAATCTGTGGAAACAACATAAGTAGCAAATGTGGAACATATTACCATGCATGCAACAAAACGATACCACAATTTTCAGAATGTCTGTATACAGTATATGTAAGCACGTACAATGGAATATATTCTTGGCCAATATGGAAAGCAAGAAATCTGTAATTTAAACAAGATGCTCATCTGACAGCTTAAATTATGAACAGTAGGATTTCATATTTAAATTATAGTTTAATATTCAATTGGGAACCACATCTTGTGCTATGCAGGATACGGTCAGAGTCAGTGTTCTAAAAAGAAACCAGAATTCTTTCCACAAATGTTTTCTAAGCAAAAACTGGCTTATGTATAAAAAATTTACCAAAAAGAAAATGTCTTGTTGCCCTAATCAAAAACCTTTTTTTTCATTTTCAAATCCTGGACTGTAGAAAATACAAATTAGAAGCTGGTCGGTTGCTATGGTAAAAAGAACATTTATTGGTAACAAATGTATGCATACATAATAATCTACATAGAGAATTTCAGTAAAATAAAGTAAATGGTTGCAGAGTAATTGTTTTAACCACTTACGGACAGCCCGCCATCATTATATGGCGGCTCTTTGAAGTGGAATATCTTTGTTATGGCAACAGCTAGCTGCCATATTCCTCTTTCAGTGAACACATACGTGAGTAGCGCCTACATATGAAAATGGTGTTCAAACCACACATGTGAGGTAGCACCATGATCGTTAGAGCAAGAGCAATAATTCTAGCTCTCATCTGAAACTCCTCTGCAACCTGTAGAATCTTTTAAACACTGCCTATGGAGATTTTTAAGGGTAAACGTTTGTCATGATTCCACGAGCGGGTGCAATTTTTAAGAGTGACATGTTGGGTATCAATTTACTCGGCGTAACATCATCTTTCATAGTATAAAAAAACAATTGTGCTAACTTGACTGTTGTCTTATTATTTAATGCAAAAAAGTGTAACCACCATTTTATTCTCTAGGGTGTTAGAAAAAAATATATATATAATGTTTGGGGGGGGGGGGGGGGGGGTTCCAAGTAATTTTCTAGCAAAAAAAAAAAAAAGATCTTAACTTGTAAACAACAAGTTTGAAAAATAGGCCCCGGTCCTTAAGTGGTTAAAGTGCAGAGCAAAGTTTCATATTCTGACGTTCAAGAAAAAGGGTAATATACATAGCCCATAGCAACCAATCAGAATCTTTGTGTTAGCACATGGCTCTTAATTGAGACAAGTACACACTATAGGGATGTGTTCATATTTCATATCTGAGGTTTACTACCACTTTAACAACAAACTTTTCATTAATTTCTCCCTTTGGGCCTGGTAAAAATACTACAGTATTTAACATATGTGTTACATCTGTTCTATAAGTGCAAAAAAATACTTGTTGACCTTTCCAGAAATCCAGTGAGCTCCAAACTTGTACTGAGCTCACAACACTGAATTATCCGTCAAGAAAAGTAAATACCCAGCCCTGGACTTGCAGGTTTTTTTTTTACTGATATTCCTATCTTAAAGTATTGATGCTGATGGTTTCCTCGACTTGTAACAAAATAGAAATGAAAGTGCTTCACCACTGCAAAGATTCCCAGCTACAACTTTGATCCAATAGAAGAAATGGGGACAATCCAAAAAGTATTCAACACGCTTCTGGGGTGCAAGAGTGCCCACTTTAGCAGGGCTTGACGGACAACAATGTTTGTAGACTATAAGTGAATTGGACCTTTAGGCTGGTTCCACACTGCACGCCGGAGTGGCTCACAACAAAGGGTCCGGAGTGTCCCTGTTCACCGTTTCAGGTCAGTTTTCAGCCCGAATTTTGGTCTGAATTCGGACCTTAAACGGACCAAAAGACGCACATGACCGCTGTGCAAATTCTCACCAGAAGTCGCGTGAAACAGCTCCATAGAGATCCGGTCACAATCTCTGACATGCAAATTGGATGCAAAGAAAACCCACTTCCAATTTGCACTAATGTGAACCCGGCCTCAATGTTATTTTTTCCAGTTTAGTTGCAAGCATACACCTTAAAGACTAAGTTCACCTTTTTTCTTTATCATACATCACGGGACACAGGCTAATATTTATTACCTACTGGGTTATACCTCATCTATAGGTGAATGGACCCTGGTATATAAGTCTTAGACAGGAAGTGATCCCCTATATAACCCCTCCCATACAGGAAGCACTTCAGCTTTTTACCAGTGTCTACAAGGTGGATGGGCAGGTTTCTTGAGCTCCAGGTCTTTAGTCCCACATACAGTTTTTAAATGAAGAAAAGGATTGACTGGATCCATTTGACACAGGCTTATATGCTTAGATAAACGGTAACCGAGCCTCGCAAAGAAGACAAGGATCCTGCAAGGTTTTGCCTGTAATGCGCCCTCCAGGTACTGGACCCTGCGTAGTGGAGTCCTGGACACCACAGAGCTAAGGCATTCCTGCAGGGTGCTGTAAAGGTCCAAGGGAGTAGGCCCTAAACATGAAAAGGGTACCCAGTCCTTGAAGGTCCGCAAATGACAGGAACCCACTGTGATGGGTGAAGATTGGACCCTTAGTTTCCAAGGGGGTTTGCCCTCAGAGGATTCTAAGATCCCGCGTTCCCTCAGATCCTCCAAAGAGAAACTTATTGTTTCAGACACTACATCATTTAGTGCATCAGGGAGTGATTGTACAGGTTCCTGTATCTGAAAGGGGTGCAGGATTTTATTCAAACCTGTTTATGGTTCAGAAACCAAACGGGGACACAAGGCCCATTTTGGATCTAAGACCCCTGAACCAGTATCCATGAATCCAGTCCTTTTGGATGGAGTTAGTCAGCTCAGTAGTAGCCTCACTCCAGATGGGAGACTTTTGAGCCTCCATCAATGAAATGTATTTACACATCTTTCAGCCTCATCAGACGTTCCTGCGATTTGCAGTAGAGGAATGTCTTTTTCAGTTTGCGGCTCTGCCCTTCTGGTTTGCCACAGCTCCCCGGGTATTCACAAAGGTCTTAGCACCACTATTGGGTTTTTTAATGGCCATGGGGATCTTGGTGCCCAGGTACCTGGACGACATCCTGCTCAGAGATCACTCACTATAGGCTCTAGAACAGAACATTTTTGCCACCCGTAAGGATCTGTGCCCTGACGGATCAGGTGCGTCAGATAAGGGGCACCAGACAACCCTCCATTCGGCTCTGTATGAGTTTTCTAGGAACAATGGTGTTCTTCAAGGCAGTGCCCTATGCCCAGTTCCATTTCAGGCCTATACAAAAAACAAGAAATCTTATTGGCTTGAAACGGGAGAGGGCAAGCTCTGGATTATCCCATGTTCTTATCTTCTCGGGTGTGCTTAAGCCTAAGCTGGTGGTTGCAGGATCAGAACCTGCGAAAGGGAAGATCCTTCCCCCAGGTATCTTGGAGAGTACTGACCAGTGACCACAGATGCCAGTCTCTCAGGCTGGGGAGCGACCCTAGAGAACCTGCCCATCAACATCCTGGAGTTATGGGCAGTACATCTGGCCCTACAGTCCTGGATGGTGGACCTTCAGTGTTCAATCCAACAATGCCACTGCAGTGGGCTATATAAACCACCAGGGCGGTACCAGGAGTCGTTCAGCTCTGAAAGAGGTGAACCACATACTAGCCTGGGCAGAGGGATATGTGTCGATTCTATCACAGTCCAAATCCTGGGAGTAGAGAACTGGAAGGCAGATTATCTTGGCCACCAGCTGGTCTGCTTGGGGGAATGGTCACCACAGACAAGGACGTTCCAGGAAATTTTCCAGCGTTTGGGATGGCCAGATGTCGACAACAAGCTACATCAGTTTGTGTCCCAAACAAGGGATTCTCTGGCAATCAGAGCAGATGCTCTGGTAGTTCCATGGAGCCCCAGTACTCCCTGGTTTATCCCCCCCCCCCCCGATCCCTCTGCTTCCACATTTATTGCACAGGATTCTATATTCCACCCGAATTTACAGTCTCTAAATTTGACGGAATGGTTATTGAAGCCAGGGTGCTGAAGGATCGTGGCATCTCAGGACCAGTGGTGTCTACCCTAGTGACTGCTAGAAAAGCAGTCACTAGAAAGATCTATCATAAGGTCTGGCAGACTTATATTGCTTGGTGTGAAGCTAGAAAATCGCATCCTCCAAAATACGTGCTTGGGAGAATTTTCTCTCTTCTACAGACGGCTGTGAAAATCAGGATTGCTTTGAGTACAATCAGAAGTCAGATTTCGGCCCTGTCAGTATTTTTTAAAGGCCTATAGCCTCCCATTCACTGGTCTGAACCTTTATGCAGGTGGCAACTCATTTGTTTCCCCTCATTAGGTCACCTATATGTCATTGGACTTAAATGTGGTGCTGTCTGTGTTACAGAAAAAACAACTTGAGCCTATCAAGGAAATGCCATTAGTCTTGCTGTCACGCAAGCCAGCCTTCCTGATGGCCATCACCTCGGCTAGAAGGGTGTCTGAATTGGCGGCCGTTTCATGTGAGGAACCATACCTAATTCTTCACCCCGCCAAGGTGGTGTGTGCTGTTCTATCCTTCTTACCAAAGATGGTGGCCTTTTATTTAAATCGGGACATTGTTTTGCCTTCTTTTTTCTCTCAGCTTCGTTCGGCGGAAGAGAGACAACTGCATTCCTTGGACGTCGTCTAAGTAGTCAGAGTTTATTTGCCTATATCTGTGAAGATTCCAGGATCAGAATTTTTGGTTTACCAGAAGGATCAGGCAGCTTCCATTGCCAATTGGGTCCATCAGTTGGTCATTCAGGCCTATGGTCTAAAACGTAAAACTCCTCCCTTTAGCTTCCGGCCCAATCACCACTGCAAAGTTATATTTGTAGTTCAAAATGTAAAGCACAAATGAATTACAAGGGTGTCCATGCATATATATATATATATTGTGTTTACTTATATTTATTATTTTATATATATATATATATATATATATATATATATATATATTTTTTTTTTTTTTTTTTTTACTTTTTCATTTTTTATATTTTTTTCATTTTTTTTATTCTTTTCATTTGTTTGCAAATTTTTATTTTTTTGATATTCTTCTGAAATTGTATTAATGTATGGCATTGAGATTAAATATATACAATCATAAAAGCAGAGACCACACCTAATGCAGCGAAATCCAGGTTTGGGCTGATAAGCTGTTAATACATTTGGCTTCCTATATAAAATCACATATTTTTTTCTTCAGTCATTGCTGACGGTTAACACATAGGTAAAAGATGGATAGACTTCGGTCTTCAAAATCTCTAACAAAATGGCCGCTGCCAACACCGCGCAGGCGCAGTGAGGTCTCCGTCTGCTATGTAAACAACGGAAGTGTAGCAGTGATACATTCCAGTCGACGTCTGATGACGAAACGCATGGAACAGCATTGCGTTACTTCCGGTTTCTGCTGATACAGCGCGTATGTTTTGAATATCGCTTGTATTTTTCATGGAAATGTGAGTGAGTAGTTTATTTTACCATAAAATCCAATTAAAAAAAAAACAAAATTACGCTATGGGCATCCCCTTCTCTTTTATATGGTGAATATATGAGACTAACACCTTATAGTGCCAGCACATCGAAGCCAGAGAATCCCTAAATTGCTACACAGTGGCACATACTGTGACGGCGCAATACCCCGAGAGGGGTTAGAGGCTCCAGTGAGTGCATTGGCAATAGGGGCACGGGCCATATCACCATGCACGATTCACCTGTGAAGGAATTCTCCCTGAGAAGCTGGATTTTCACTCATGGGACTATTCTGAGAGCACCTAGTCACCTGTTTTGTCCTGTTGGTTTACACAAGGCACCAGTCACTTTTTGATAAGCACAAGTCACTTTATGGTTTTGTTGTATGATTTGGTTATGTAAAAGCTGCAACATCGTGTGCGTTTTTTTTTGAGAAGCACGAGTCACTTTATGGTTTTGTTGTATGATTTGTTTATGTAAAAACTGCAACATCAATTGCGTTTTTTTCCCTCGATAGCACATAGTCACTTTGTTTATTGCATTGGTGCACCAGTCACTTTATATGAAAATATAGGGGGATTGAGTTGTTATTTACTCATCCACTATCGCTATCACTTTTGTATTTTCTTAAAAAGGATTTTGTCTGATTAATTTATTATTAATATAGAGTATTTTTTCCAAAAGTTTTTTTAAAAGTTCTTCTATTTACCAATATATTTGATGACATCTGATGCCATTTGTTTAACCCAATATAAGGGAAAAGCCCCAATATAACTTTTTGGGCAAGAATTAAATGCAGGCCGAGGTTCTAACACAAATACAAAAAAATCATTTTTTTCCCCTTTTTTCTTTCTTCGTTGTTATTTGAAGCAAGGGTATGTGGCACCTTGGGATAAGTCATTGTTTATGACGTTTTTTGTAGCCTAGCATAAAGTTTCTTTCTCCTCGCAAAAACTGTCATTGATAAGGAATATAATATATACATACACTGTTTATCAACCTCAAGAACAGCGCCAAAACCTACTGTACCATACTTTTGTCTTACTTTAGGGTGAGAGCGCATTCTACCAGGAGTGTAGAAACCTCCTGGGCTTTTCGCCATCAATCTGTGGCTCCGATTTGTAATGCTGCTACCTGGTCTTCAGTGAATACGTTCACAAAATTGTATCAAGTGGATGTTCGAGCAGCCGGGGATTCGGCTTTCGCTTGCAGTGTACTGCGGGCTGCCGTATAAGGTCTGATGGCTATTGTTTGGAAGGTTGTCTCCCTCCCCTTAAGGCTATTGCTCTAGGTAATGAAAAAAGGGGACACATTATGGGTCCACTTTCTTGAGACTGTGGACTCCCCAACCCCCCCCCCCCCCGTCCGCTATTGTAGATTAGTGCAGCTAGCAGGACAGCAAAGATTAGGATATCTGGGTGAGGCCCCTTTAAGAAGGTGAAAGCAATGGATTAGGAAAGGACCAATCAGGTTTAAGGGAATTTGCTGGAAGCTTTCCTGAGGCTATATAAGGTTAACAGGTAAGGGGGTGTTCCTCTTTGCCTGTGGACCACCAAGAAGATTGGAGCTCTCCCTCATAATGGAATCCCTATTGTGTCAGCACCTGGAGAAGGCGGGTGGTGCAGGAGGAGAGGAATGGCTTCGCTGCTGTCTAGCGTTAGACTCTGCTGAACAGCTGGAGGAAGATGGAGGTGGAGACTCAGCAGTGGGCAGCGTGCAGGCTGGTCTTAATGGCGAAGGGAGGAGAGAGCAAGAGTCAGCCCTTCGCGGGAAAGAACGAGGAAAAGTGTTCCTCCCGAACGTTTTCGGCAGGCTATGGACGAAGAGGAGAGCGGACCTCGCGAACGGTCGGAAGATTCGGTCGGTGCGTCAAGGGGCTTGAAGAAGTGGTGGACATACTCCCAGTCACCAGCAGACAGAGGCGGTCGGTGGAGTCAAGTACAGCAGCCATCAGCAGAGCCAAAGGGAAGGAAGCCAGTGCAGCACTTCTCAAGGCAGCCTGCAGCTGAAATGACACAGCAAGGCACTCGGCGAGTTGAGGTGCCTCAGCAGTCACAGGTGGAGTATTCCTTGCAACCCACAGAGCCAGCAGCGCGGCTGGAGGTGGAAAGTCAGCAATGTGTGGGACAGCCTCCAGCAGCTGGTGAGTTAAACCAATTGAATATTCTGAATGGGTTCGTAGGATCCTTGTCTTCTCTGGTTCAATCTCTTTTTCAGGTGTCTGTGCCTCCCTCTTATGCTGTGGCATCATTGCCTGTTAGCTCATCTGTTTCTGTGCTCTCTCCTGCTCCTACTAGTTTAACAGTTCACAATAGGCATGTTAATAAGGGATTGCAGCATGACATTACAGGCCCTGCATTACATACAGCTGCTCCTGCTAATATACTGAATGTACCTGAAACATGCATGAAAGGGGTTATGCCGTGTGAGATGTCACCATTAGGGTGTCATTTAAACGCATTGGTAAAAGATAAAATATGGAAGGGGGAATATGTAGACATACTTTCGCTCCTTCCCTCCTACAAGGAATTTATGATTAGATCAGACAAGAAGGGGGAAGAGAAAGGTAAGGAAGATAGGAGTAGGCTGGTCCTCAGGTCTTTTAACAATTGGCTACAGGCCAGGGGCGGACTGACAACTCATGGGGCCCCCGGGCAATAGGAGATTATGGGGCCCCCAGGCAATCAGACAGGTAGGTACTGGAGAGGTGGGGCAGCTATAATCTAAGGATTTTTAGACCAAAAGGATGTCAGTAAGGGACATTTCAGAGAGAGATGTAAAAAAAACACAGATTTTTACATACTGTCCCTGGTTTTACTGAGGCTGGCAACCCTGATGGGGCCCCCTAGTGGCACGGGGCCCTCGGGCAGTGCCCGAGTGGCCCAATGGTCAGTCCGCCCCTGCTACAGGCCTTCTGTATTTATGCTGGCATACTAGCAGAGAAGCACCCGGAGCTGTGTGGGGGTCTTTTTCAGCATTTGGACCATATATTAGAGGCTTATAGGAGCTTTGGTGGCCTGGGCTGGTTTTACTATGAAGAGTCTTTTTGTCAGAAACTGTCCATACACCCAGCATTAAAATGGGGAATGAAGGATGTTGGCTTGTGGCTCAATTTGATACTCCCTCAGAAGACTGTGTCACCCAGGCCAGCTACGTTTACTGCTGCAAATTCAGCTTTTAGAAAAGGCTGTTGTTTTGCTTTCAATGAAAGTCAGTGTCGTTGGAACTTGGCTTGTAAATACAGGCATGAATGTTCAATTTGCGGCGGTATGCACCCAGCAGCGAAATGTTTAAAAAAAAATAAAAATTTTTGAATGTCAGTCTTGGTCCTGCGCAGAGGGATATTTGTCCTAAAAGCCTGCACTCCAGTGAGGCTGGAAAAAATGCGCCCATGGCTGGACAGCTACCCAGACAAGTAGAAGGCATGTTTCCTCATTGAGGGTTTTTCTAAGGGCTTTCCTTTACCTTGTATTTTTGGGGTTGGTTGTAAATTAGTGGGGAATTTAAAGTCAGTAGACTTGTACCCTCAGATAGTTAGGGATAAGTTGTGTAAGGAACTTGCGGAAGGATGAATAGAAGGGCCTTTTGAGCATCCGCTATTCCTTAATTTTCGGATTTCCCCATTGGGAGTAGTTCCTAAGCGTGAGCCTAATGCCTTCCGCATTATCCATCATTTGTCGTTCCCGAAAGGTGATTTATTGAATGATGATATTGATGAAAACCTATGCTCTGTTTCGTATGCGACATTTGAGGATGCAATCAATATAATTAAGAATTGCAGCACTGGGGCTTTGTTGGCAAAGGCTGATATAAATCGGCTTTTCGTTTCCTGCCTATTTTTCCCATGGAGGCTTTCAATTCCCTAGGTTTTTCTTTTAGAAGCAATATTTCTTTGACAAATGTCTCCCTATGGGGTGTTCACCGTCTTGCGCATATTTTGAGTTTTTTTTCCACATTTCTTCATGGGGTGTTGGGTGTGAGATCTGGTTTGGATAGTGTAATACACTATTTGGATGATTTTTGTTTGTAGGACCATCAGACTCTACGCGTTGCGCTGAATTGTTGGTGTTATTTAAAACCGTTGCGTTGGAATTCGGTGTTCCACTGGCTGAAGAAAAAACGTGCTTGCCTGGTACAGTATTGGAGTTTTTAGGCATTGAAATTGATACATGTAGGATGGAGTTTCGTTTGCCCGAGGCGAAACTTAGCAAATTGAAAGGGCTGATTGCAAAAGTTCTGCAAAAGAAGAAAATTAAGTTGAAGGACATGCAATCTCTCCTTGGTATATTGGCTTTTGCCTGTAGAATTATGCCAATGGGCAAAATTTTTCAAGTCGCCTTTACATGGCCATTTCAGGTATGAAATCCCCTATGGCTCACATTTGCATGACTGTCCCTATTAACCACTTTCAGACCGGACCATTTTGCTGGTAAATGACCAGAGGTCTTTTTACACTTTGGCACTGCGCTGCTTTAACTGGTAATTGCGCGGTCATGCAATGTTGTACCCAAACAAAATTTACGTCCTTTTCTTCCCACAAATAGAGCTTTCTTTTGATGGTATTTGATTGCCTCTGCGATTTTTATTTTTTGCGATATAAACGTAAAAAGACCGCAAATTTTGAAAAAAAATGATATTTTCTACTTTTTGTTATTAGAAAAATCCAATAAACTCAATTTTAGTCATACATTTAGGCCAAAATGTATTCAGCCACATGTCTTTGGTAAAAAAAAAGTCAATAATTGTATATTTATTGGTTTGCGCAAAAGTTGTCACATCTACAAACTAAGGTACGTTTTCTGGAATTTACGCAGCTTTTAGTTTACGACTGCCTATCTCATTTCTTGAGGTGCTAAAATGGCAGGGCAGTACAAAACCCCCCCAAATGACCCCATTTTGGAAAGTAGACCCCCTAAGGAAATTGATAAGAGGCATGTTGAGCCCATTGAATATTTTATTTTTTTGCCTCAAGCGATTGAATAATGACAAAAAAATAAATTTTTTTTTTTTTTTACACAAAGTTGTCACTAAATGATATATTGCTCACACATGCTATGGGCGTATGTGAAATGACACCCCAAGATAAATTCTGCTGCTTCTCCTGAGTACGGGGATACCACATATGTGGGACTTTTTGGGAGCCTAGCCGCGTACGGGGCCCCGAAACCAAGCACCGCCTTCAGGCTTTCTAAGGGCGTAAATTTTTGAGTTCACTTCTCACTACCTATTACAGTTTTGAAGGCCATAAAATGCCAAGATGGCACAAAACCCCCACAAATGACCCCATTTTAGAAAGTAGACACCCCAAGCTATTTGCTGAGAGGCATGTTGAGTTCATGGAATATTTTATATTTTGCCACAAGTTGCGGGAAAATTACAAACTTTTTTTTTTTTTTTTTTTTTTCACAAAGTTGTCACTAAATGATATATTGCTCACGCATGCCATGGGCATATGTGAAATGACACCCCAAAATAAATTCTGCTGCTTCTCCTGAGTACGGGGATACCACATATGTGGGACTTTTTGGGAGCCTAGCCGCGTACGGGGCCCCGAAAACCAAGCACCGCCTTCAGGCTTTCTAAGGGCGTTACAGTTTTGAAGGCCATAAAATGCCAAGATGGCACAAACCCCCCCCAAATGACCCCATTTTGGAAAGTAGACACCCCTAAATTTAGGGGTACACTAGTGAGACTAGGTAATAAATGGCGGGTGCCCTGAAACTATAAAAAAATAACTAACCAACCAGCGTCACCTGTAACAGTTATATGGTGATCACTGGTGAAAGGGTTAACTAGGGGGCAATCAGGGGGCTTTATGCAGTAGTATATGGGGGTCCCTGGCGCTATAAAAAGCTGCAGCGAACCTAAATACCTACCTGCCTAACTAGCGTCACCTGTGACACTAATACAGCGATCAGAAAAACGATCGCTTATTAGGCTGGGTTCACACTGGAGCGATGCGGGAACGCCACGAATGCGCGGCGGGTTCCCGCATCGCATGCCTCCCGGCGGCAGTTCACACTGCCCTATGCGAACTGCTGGGAGTGTCAGTGAAATGTTACTGACACCCCCAGATCAGTTCGCATATCGCAGTGCGATCTGCAAACTCGGATCGCATGGTGTGAACACCCATGCGATCCGATTCTGCTGCGGGCCAAAAAAAGGGTCCCGTGCGAATTTGCGGCAGGTGCGGCGGGTGCGGCGAATGGCTGAACTCGAATCGCCCAGAGATCGGATGTGATTTGCACTGCAGTGCGGTGCGAATCACATCCGTTCTCATAAACCGCTGCAATGTGAACCCAGCCTTAGTGACACTGGCGACGGGGGGTGATCACGGGGTTAAACCTTTATTGGGGGGGTTAGGGGGGTACCTTAGAACTAAAGGGGGCTAACCCTAACTGCCCTAACAGTTATTAGTCACAAATGACACCCGCCGGGTGATCAGGGGGTTAAACCTTTATTAGGTAATAAATGGCGGGTGCCCTGAAACTATAAAAAATAACTAACCAACCAGCGTCACCTGTAACAGTTATATGGTGATCACTGGTGAAAGGGTTAACTAGGGGGCAATCAGGGGGCTTTATGCGGTAGTATATGGGGGTCCCTGGCGCTATAAAAAGCTGCGGCGAACCTAAATACCTACCTGCCTAACTAGCGTCACCTGTGACACTAATACGGCGATCAGAAAAATGATCGCTTATTAGGCTGGGTTCACACTGGAGCGATGCGGAAACGCCGCAAATCCGCGGCGGGTTCCCGTATCACATGCCTCCCGGCGGCAGTTCACACTGCCCTATGCGAACTGCTGGGAGTGTCAGTGAAATGTTACTGACAACCCCAGATCAGTTCGCATATCGCAGTGCGATCTGCAAACTCGGATCGCATGGTGTGAACACCCATGCGATCCGATTCTGCTGCGGGCCAAAAAAAGGGTCCCGTGCGAATTTGCGGCGGGTGCGGCGGGTGTGGCGGGTGCGGCGGGTGCGGCGGGTGCGGCGAATGGCTGAACTCGAATCGCACAGAGATCGGATGTGATTTGCACTGCAGTGCGGTGCGAATCACATTCGTTCTCATAAACCGCTGCAATGTGAACCCAGCCTTAGTGACACTTGCGACGGGGGGTGATCACGGGGTTAAACCTTTATTGGGGGGGTTAGGGGGGTACATTAGAACTAAAGGGGGCTAACTCTAACTGCCCTAACAGTTATTAGTCACAAATGACACCCGCCGGGTGATCAGGGGGTTAAACCTTTATTAGGTAATAAATGGCGGGTGCCCTGAAACTATAAAAAATAACTAACCAACCAGCGTCACCTGTAACAGTTATATGGTGATCACTGGTGAAAGGGTTAACTAGGGGGCAATCAGGGGGCTTTATGCGGTAGTATATGGGGGTCCCTGGCGCTATAAAAAGCTGCGGCGAACCTAAATACCTACCTGCCTAACTAGCGTCACCTGTGACACTAATACGGCGATCAGAAAAATGATCGCTTATTAGGCTGGGTTCACACTGGAGCGATGCGGAAACGCCGCAAATCCGCGGCGGGTTCCCGTATCACATGCCTCCCGGCGGCAGTTCACACTGCCCTATGCGAACTGCTGGGAGTGTCAGTGAAATGTTACTGACAACCCCAGATCAGTTCGCATATCGCAGTGCGATCTGCAAACTCGGATCGCATGGTGTGAACACCCATGCGATCCGATTCTGCTGCGGGCCAAAAAAAGGGTCCCGTGCGAATTTGCGGCGGGTGCGGCGGGTGTGGCGGGTGCGGCGGGTGCGGCGGGTGCGGCGAATGGCTGAACTCGAATCGCACAGAGATCGGATGTGATTTGCACTGCAGTGCGGTGCGAATCACATTCGTTCTCATAAACCGCTGCAATGTGAACCCAGCCTTAGTGACACTTGCGACGGGGGGTGATCACGGGGTTAAACCTTTATTGGGGGGGTTAGGGGGGTACATTAGAACTAAAGGGGGCTAACTCTAACTGCCCTAACAGTTATTACAGTCACAAATGACACCAATGCAAAAAAAAAAAAAAAAAAAAAATGACATTGGTGTCACTGTGACTGGGGGGCAGGGGTAAATGGGGGGGTGATCGGGGGGTAAAGGGGGGGTGTGAGTGTGCCTGGCATGTTCTACTGTGTGTGTAGAGTGTTGGTGCAACTCACCGATCCGCTCTCCTCCGTGTCGGAACGAAAAATACCGACACGGAGGAGAGAATACATCACTTCCTCTCCTGTGTTTACATTACAGGAGAGGAAGTGATGTCACGGGGGATTCCTATTCGTCGGGAGCGATCGCGAGGGGGTGGCCATGAATGAATGGCCGCCCCCTCGTCCCGGATCGCTCCCGGACGAAAACCGACCGCCGCAGGCACCGGGCGGGGGCCCGATCGGGCCCCCGACCCGTGGAAGGCAAGGGACGTACATGTACGCCAATATGCCTGCCCGTGCCATGCTGTCGACGTACATCGTCGTGCGGCGGTCGGCAACTGGTTAAGGAGGATTTATTGGTGTAGTGTAGGTTCCTAGATTGTTACAATGGCCGGTCTTTCTTTCAGTCTGAGTTTATTTTCGCCCCAGATTTCTGACTGTTCACGGATGCAGCTGGCTCGAAAGGATTCTGTGCTGTCTGGCAGAATCATTGGTGCTGTGCGAACTGGCCTGATTCATGGGTGCAGCGGGGCGCTACTAAGAATGTGGTTCTGTTAGAATTATTTCCAATCTTGGTGGCTCTGGAATTGTGGGGTTCAAATTTTTCGAATAGGCGTATACTGGTGGAGGCAGATAATAAAGGCGTACTGTATGCAGGGAACGGTTTGTCATCTAGTCCTGAATTAGTGATCAAAGTTCTTCGGCAGGTGGTCTTTAGGTGCCTTAAATTCAATATTTGGCTGAAGGCTAAGTATACCCCGGGGATTTTGAATAACATAGCTGATTCTTTATCTCGCTTTCAGATGGACCATTTTCGGCTGTTGCTTCCAGAAGCGGACAGAGATGCCATTCCATGCCCAGATTATCTGTGGGAAGTGGTATGAAGGAAGTATCTGAAGCCATTCAAAGGTTTTTAGCGCCCAAGACGTGGGCCGACTACTCAGCAGTTTGGAAAAGTTGGCTGTCCTTTGCCAGTGCGCAAGGTTTTCCTTTTAACAAACCATCCAAAGACAGGCATTTAGCCTTCGTGGCTGGTTTAATGCAGCAAAGCTACTCGTATAGTTATCTAACGAAAGTGCTGGCTGGTATTTCCTTTTTCTTTAAGTTGAGGGGTCTGCAACCTTGTTCTTCCTGTTTTTCTTTGAAACAGGCACTAAAGGGATACAGGAGGTCAACCTTCATGGCGGATGCCAGAAGACCGAGCTCTCTCAACATCCTTGGTGGCCTTTGTAGGATGACTGAAGTCATACAGTGCCTTGCGAAAGTATTCGGCCCCCTTGAACTTTTCAACCTTTTGCCACATTTCAGGCTTCAAACATAAAGATGCGCACCACGCACCACTTTTCAGTTTTTTATTTGCTAAAAAAGTTTAAAATATCCAATAGATTTCATTCCACTTCACAATTGTGTCCCACTTGTTGGTGATTCTTCACAAAAAATTTAAATTTTATATCTTTATGTTTGAAGCCTGAAATGTGGCAAAAGGTTGAAAAGTTCAAGGGGGCCGAATTCTTTCGCAAGGCACTGTATGTTTCTCGGCCTATGAGGTTTACTGTTCAAGACAGCATTTACACTTGCCTTTTTCGGAGCGTTCCGCATTTCCGAATTGGTGCCTGCAAATAGGCTAGGTGTTTCAGGTATTAGGAACGAACGGGTGGTGGTGGATAGCTATGGGGTACACATTTGGTTGCAATATTTCAAGATGGATCAATGTGGCAAGGGCAGGTGGGTTCATTTGCAGGAATACGGGGATATATTCGTGTGTCCAGTAGCAGCCGCTAAACAATTCTTGGCTATTAGACCACCGAGAATGGGGCATTTCCTGATTTAGGCAAATTTGAGGCCTCTGACAAAATATCAATTTGATGCAGTACTCAAAAGATGTCTAGAACGGCTGGGTTTGAGTGATTAAAGTTCTCATCACACTCATTTAGGATAGGTGCAGCCTCTGAAGCGGCTCGGTCAGGGTTCCCGGATGCTGACATTAAGGAAATGGGGAGGTTGAAGTCCCAATGTTTTCGGTTATATGTGCGACCTAATCTCTTTGTTTAATTTCTAGGTACAGAACAAACGGTGTGGATATTGAGACATTTGTTTATATACTGGGCGCAAAAAAGAGCGGCTCAACGCAGTTATTCAACGAATCTGTCGCTGCAACCAGAATCTTTTCAGTTACTTTGGAAGGGCATTAGAGGACTTCAGTGGTATCAACTTTATTTTCAGTTAAATAAGTTATGTCGAATATGGCCCTCGCCCTCTATATTGGTAATTCATTTAGGCGGAAATGATGTGGGGAGCCTTAGAACTTTAGACTTGCTTTTTATGATCAAGCAGGACCTCCTTCGTCTTAGTACTATTTTTCCGGGCACAATTTTAGTTTTCTCAGAGATAGTCCCTCATCTTTCCTGGCTCTCCTCTGATCAGAGGAGGGTTATGGAAAAGATGAGGAAAAGAGTTAATAGGGCGCTGGAGAAATTCATGCCGCAGCTTGGTGGATTATCTTATCGCCATGTGGACTTAGAAGGTGGCTATCCGGGACTGTATAGACCTGATGGAGTGCACTTATCAGAGGTGGGATTAGATATATTCAATTTAGGCCTGCAATATAGTATAGAGGAGGCTGTGGCCACGGCGGTTGGGGTGGGCCGTCCTTGATGCTCAAGGCCGGCTTGTGGGGACTGTTATTTATATTTAAAATTGTGCTAATGCTCGAGTTCTAAGAACTGAGCAGATAGAATTCTGTTTGGTTGAATTTATGGTTATGTGATTTAATAAATGGTGATGATAAATACACTGTTGAAAACCAAAAAGGTGCCGCGGCCAAGTTTCGCCAAAATTAAAAGATGGTCTCGTTGTTTTATTTAGTTAAGGTATTCTAAGGTTGTGGGTTTTGGGGGAGGTGTGTCCTACAATCTCATGAATATTAGCCTAACTCTGTGCCCCGTGATGTATGATAAAGGAAATAGGATTTTTTCATCACACTTACCTGTAAAATCCTTTTCTTTGAGTACATCATGGGACACAGAGGTCCCTCCCCTCTTTTTTGAGGATTCAGCGCTTGCTACAAAACTGAAGTGCTTCCTGTATGGCAGGGATTATATAGGGATCACTTCCTGTCTAAGACTTTGTCTACCAGTGTCCATTCACCTAGAAATGGTGTATAACCCAGTCGGTAATCAATATTAGCCTAACTCTGTGTCCTGTGATGTACTCAAAGAAAAGGATTTTACAGGTAAATATGACTAAAAAAAATCCTAGTTTTTATTTCTAAAATCCAGCTCTCCTATGTACCAATACACCATTGATGAACCTCTGTTGCACAAAAATACAAGTTTTCTTTTATTTTGAAAACGAGGCCTACCTCATTCATAGCTATATTTTGCAGATCATTTCAAAAACTTCCTGGTATACAGACAGGACAGGCATTTGCCTGGCTTTCCCAGTGTTCCTTCAGAGGGGTTCAGGGTGCATGTTAAACTCCCTGGGGCCACATGCAGCCCACAGGACACTCCTGATATAGTGCAAAAGCCTGCCTGATTGGATACACGGGGCACCTCTAAGAAGCACAGAAATACCGTTTTTGAAGAGTACATGTCACTTTTTTATTATTTTACTTTATTTTATTAATTTCATGATATATGGACTTTTAGATCACCAACACTTTATCTAGTATCCCCCAGAGGGTATCGCAAGAAGGATATCAGTGTTTTGTGTTTTATATGATGACACTGTTGTTTTTTACAAATTTATACCTTTTAATGTCACGCCAGATTGTTGTATTGGAACTGAGAATTTTTGCATATGAGGATTGCACTAATCATTGGTCAGGTTTTTGCACATTTGCATCACAGTAGTAGTGCACCAGATTGTTGCAATAGTATCCAGATCATTTGTACCTTAGGACTGCACATTTATTGGTTGGGTTTGAATCACTTTGATATTATCTGCACAGTTACCACATCAGAACACAGGGATCCACCTAATAGGTTTATCTCACGTTTAGGGACTCTTCCCATGCCAGGTTGTGAGATATTTCTCCCTAGAAGAGCGCCACATCTACCCTCTAACTTTTCATTCACAGAGTGATTGGATAGATGGTGTGTTGTCCTATTATGTAGTTTTGGTAAATCTAAAGGAGATTGTATAGTGTATGGTCACATTTATACATCTAAAATTATCTAGATGCACTTTCAGTGTTGTTAATGGCACACCAAACACAGAAGCAAACACACATTTTGCCATATGAAAAAATGGGTGACAAATTCAGTAGAGAACTTACAAAAATGTCCCATGAGCTACTTTGCCAGGTGTAGTGCAGCCCATTGAAATCAATAGGCTGCCCTATGTGTGTCACTGGAAACATGAGCCAAAAAACATGCGCTCCCACTACTCTAGGTGTGAATGGGGCCTGAAAGTGAAATTGGTGCCTTTACATGAGAACAATGAGGCTCCATTCACATCTGTGTGTTTCCAAACGTATGGCAAACTGAACAGAAATGTGTGCTTTGCATGTTTTTCAGAAATGCTGCAAAAGTAAATTGTGTTTGTTGTGATTACATGTTAAAGGCACCCCAAGTGAAGCACAGGCATGAAAACTGCAGTAACACACAATGCGCTGCTCCAAAAATAGTTCTGGAGCTTCTCTGGGGCGATTGTTGTGTGTAGGTCAGTCCATTCAAGTGAATGGGCTGCCCTATGCGTGACAAATGAAAACGCTCCAAAACAAATGTATGTGGGAATGTGATTTTTTGCTACGTGGAGATGTTAACGGGGCCTGACAACTGAGTGTCTCCGTCCGCTCCCTACTATGTACTTGTATAAAGTTGGCCATACACTATGCAATCTGATTGTACAATCTCTGTACAACGTTCTTCAGATTTACCAGAACTAAGGAATAGAGGACACACCTGAACAATCCATTCAATTTGTATCAAATCAGACAGGCCCTTGCTCTACATAGGTGATGGGAGATCTAAAGGAGATTGTACTATCGGATTGTATAGGAAGTGGGTGGAAGGTGGTATTGTAATGAGGGAGGTGTGGTCCAGAGTGGTGAACATAGCCAATCACACCCTCTTCTGTAATGCAACAAGGAAGTGAAGGTTCTTGGGAGATGACCTAAAACAAAGTGAATGCTGATACAAGCTACAGGAAGTGATGGAATCTGAAAATCCATTCAAAGATATAAAAAGACTGACAATATTCTAAACCGCCTGTGGATAAAGTAAGTGAAAGAAAAGCACACCGGGGTGGCTGGGCCAGAAATGGCATTGGAAAACGCTTCTATTTGTTATGAAAAGTGAAATTCTGCCCGAAAAGGTGAACTTATCCTTTAAAGTAGTTGTAAAGACAGTTTTTTTTATTTGAATGCATTCTATGCTTTAGGATGAAAAGCCTTCTGTGTGCAGCAGCCACCCTCATACCTGAGACCCCCCTCTATCCAGCGATGTCCTTGAGTGCCTGGGCTGTCCGTGACTCTCCTTCCTGATTGGCTGAGACACAGCGAGGGGGCAGGGCCGACCAATGGCTCCACCTCTAAATGGACACACAGAGCTACAGCTCGGCTCAGGGGCCCAGATAGCTGCTTGCTGTGGGGGCACTCGACAGGAGAGACAAAGAGGGACCCAAGAAGAAGATCTGTGCTGCTCTGTGCAAAACCTCCACATGGGGCAGGTAAGTGTAACATGTTTATTATTTTTATATAAAAAAAAAACGACTTCACAATCACTTTAAAAGGCATCAGCAGCTGGTTTGGCAGCCCAAAGAGACATTCTTGGGCCCCTGAAATGCAGTAGATACTTTTTGGAAATGTCCCCCTAACTTTTCTTGGAGTAAAGTTGGATATGGAACTCTTAGTAATGGTATGGCACTTAATTTTCCAAAAGTATACAAGGCAAGAGAGAGCGCTAGCCAGCTGGCGCTGCATGATGTCACTCGTGGCACCCATGTCACACCCGTGTCACGTATATAGGAACACTAGAAGAGATGAGGGCGTTACCTGAAGAAGGGGGCCGCTCCTCCGAAACATGTTGTCATAGCAACCACTTGTATGCGTGTCAGAGGAGTTAGCAGATTCACAGTGAATTCCCTCTGCAGCCCACGAGTGATGTCACACAGCGCCGGCTGGTCCGTGCAAGTGTTGAGCGGCATGTGAGATAAGGAAGTGGGCTTTTAGTATTAAGAGCTATAACCCTTCCCCACACCGCAAGTCGCTGTGAGCCAACTGATTTACACAGACCAGGAGAGGAGGCTTGCATTGAGCTGTTCATGCTAAATTACATTGGATGTTTGTGAGTGCAACCTTTGATTTTATGATTCTTTTATCAATAAATACAGTATTACACTAGTGCCAGCTTTCTCTCTCTTGCCTTGTATACTTTCAGATTTATGTCCGCCACCCAGTGGACTTGTGGGAGAGCTGCAGCACCTAAAGCAGAGAACGTTCATAGAGACTGATACTGTTGTAATAGGAACAGTGGGACAGCTCTGAATGTGGTTTGTTTTGTGTGTTTGTACTTCATTTTCCAGTTCTGTTAAATTGTATTCTTAAAAAGTGTTAGAAGCCCTAATTGAGTTAGCAGATGTGAAAGGGGGATGGTCTGTAGCCCTTACACACTGCTGTAGGGTGGGAACACTGCTTATCTAGTGATACAGTATATTGAGAGTGCTGACCTAGGGCAAAAACAAAACAAGCACTATATTACAAAAAAAAATTGGGACACCTGCCTTGACACGCATGTGAAGTTTAATGGCATCTCAGTCTTAGTCTGTAGGGTTGAATATTGAGTTGGGTTTCTGCTCTTCTGGGAAGGCTGTCCACAAGGTTTAGGAGTGTGTCTATGGAAATGTTTGACCATTCTTCCAGAAGCACATTTGTGAAGTCAGGCACTGATGTGGACAAGAAGGCCTGGCTCGCAGTCTCTGCTCTAATTCATCCAAAAGGTGCTCATCCCCAAACTGTTCCAACAATGTTGGGAGCATGAAATTGTACAAAATGTCTATGGTATTAAAGGGGGCTCCCAGATTCCGATAAGCCCCCACCCACAGAGCCCGACAACCAACGGCCAGGGTTGTCATCAACATGGGGACAAGGTGTTTTGGGGTGGGGGGGGCCGCAGGGCCGCCCTTCCCCAAAGCACCCCCCTATGTTGAGGGTATGCGGCCTGGTACGGTTCAGGAGGGGGGGCGCTCACTCGTCCCCACCCCCTTTCCAGACCGGGTGGGCTGCGTGCTTGGATAAGGGTCTGGTATGGACTTAGGGGGGACCCCCATGCAGGCGACGAGGCTAGCAAGGTGTCAATCTCGCTGATGGAGACAGCAACATTGACTTCCTTCGATAGTCCCGTCTACCTGGAGTCACGTTCAAAATGAACAGACTTTACTCCGTGTGTGGGCAAATCCATTCATTTCAAAAGTCTGGCTGACTAGCACACACACGGGCGGATTGTCCGCCGGACTGCCGAGTCCGGCAGACAATTTTGAGTCAAGACTTTTTTCTAAGAGTCCGCCGGAGTCCACACACGGGCGAATTGTCTGGTGGATAGTCCGAATTGTGTGTATGCGGCGTCATACAACTGTCCCTGTAAGGATGAACAAGAAAGCAGTTACATTTAGGCTTCCACATAACTATCTGTTCACAAAGATTTTGGCCAAATCTGACTAGGCAGTGGTATACATCAGGTACAGTGCCTTGCAAAAGTATTCACCCCCTTATCTGAATTATATGTGATGGATCAGAACACAATAGTCAAATTAGAAAAAATATATACCATATTTATTGGCGTATAACACCTTTTTGTTTTCCCCTTAAAATCAGGGGAAAATCATGGGTGTGTGTTATACGCCGATCCTCCGCCGAGCTTGGCGGCTTTCGGTCATTATCGGCGGCTTTCAGAAGGCCGCGAACGCAGAAAGCCGCCGAGAATGGCCGAGAGCTACCGAGTGTCGCTGAGATACACAGGACATCTGCTCTGTATCTAGGGGGCACCATTTTTAAACGGCAAGGTTGCAATGCAAGCCTGCAACGACACTGACAAGGTGACACTGACAAGGCTGCAATGACAAAGCTGCAGATGGACATTGATAAGGCTGCATTGATGGGCATTTAAATGTAAGTTTTTTTCCTTAAAATTCCCTCCTAAACTTGGGGTGCGTGTGTTATACGCCGATAAATACGGTACATAAAACTATTTTTCAGAAATAAAAAAAACGATAATTGGCATGTGCGTATATATTCCCCTTCTTTGTTATGAAGCCCATAAAAAGCTCTGGTGCAACCAATTACCTTCAGAAGTCACATAATTAGTGAAATGATGTCCACCTGTGTGCAATCTAAGTGTCACATGATCTGTCATTACATATAAACACCTTTTTGAAAGGCCCCAGAGGCTGCAACACCTAAGCAAGAGGCACCACTAACCAAAACTGCCATGAAGAGCATGGAAGTCTCCAAACAAGTAAGGGACAATGTTGTTGAAAAGTACAAGTCAGGGTTAGGTTATAAAAAAATATCCAAATCTTTGATGATCCCTTTGAGCACCATCAAATCTACCATAACCAAATGAAAAGAACATGGCACAACAGCAAACCTGCCTAAGAGACGGCCGCACACCAAAACTCACAGGCCGGGCAAGGAGGGCATTAATCAGAGAGGCAGTACAGAGACCTAAGGTAACCCTGGAGGAACTGCAGCGTTCCACAGCAGAGACTGGAGTATCTGTACATAGGACAACAATAAGCCGTATGCTCCATAGAGTTGGGCTTTATGGCAGAGTGGCCAGAAGAAGGCCATTACTTTCGATAAAAAACAAAATGCCACGTTTTGAGTTTGCGAAAAGGCATGTGGGGGACTCCCAAAATGTATGGAGGAAGGTGCTCTGGTCTGATGAGACTAAAATTAATCTTTTTGGCCATCAAAGTAGACGCTATGTCTGGCGCAAACCCAACACATCACATCACCCAAAGAACACCATCCCCACAGTGAAACATGGTGGTGGCAGCATAATGCTGTGGGGATGTTTTTCAGCAGTCAGGACTGGGAAACTTGTCAGAGTTGAGGGAAAGATGGATGGTGCTAAATACAGAGATATTCTTGAGCAAAACCTATACCACTCTGTGTGTGATTTGAGGCTAAGACGGATGTTCACCTTCCAGCAGTGACCCAAAATACACTGCTAAAGCAACACTTGAGTGGTTTAAGGGGAAACATGTAAATGTATTACAATGGCCTAATCAAAGCCCAGACCTCAATCCAATAGAAAATATGTGGTCAGACATAAAGATTGCTGTTCACAAGTGAAAACTATCCAACTTGAAGGAGCTGGAGCAGTTTTCCAGGGAGGAATGAGCAAAAATCCCAGTGGTAAGATGCGGCAAGCTCATAGAGGCTTATCCAAAGCGACTTGGAGCTGTGATAGCCGCAAAAGGTGGCTCTACAAAGTCTTGACTTTAGAGGGGTGAATAGTTATGCATAGGGATGAGCTTCGTGTTCGAGTCGAACGTACGTTCGACTCGAACATTGGCTGTTCGGCCGTTCGGCGAATTCCGAACGTTTGGGCCGTTCGCGTCAAAATTCGAGTGGCGCGCGCGGACCACAATGCACTGCGGTGGCGCAGTGCATTGCTGGCTCATGATTGGCCAAGCATGCACTGTGACCCCGCATGCTTGGCCAATCGTAGCGCCAGTAGCGAGGAGAGCCATGATTGGCCACAGGCATCCTGCCTGTGGCCAATCATAGCTCAGGCTGTGTAGTGCACGCCCCACACTATATAAGGCCGCCTTTGAGGCGGTCTCGTGTAGTGTGTTAGCATCTGAAGCAGTGGGTGTTCTGTGTACCTTCAACACAGTACACACCGATCGTTTTTGGCTGATTTCCTATCTTGCTGCTGTGTAGTGGTTGTTGTCTGTGCCCTGACCGCAGTATACACCACTATATTCACCTCACCTATATAGCTAGTGATCTAGCTTTAACCACTTAACAACTGCCCATTGCCGATTAACAGCTTCAGGGCGGTTGTTTAACTCTGAGAGGCCGTTAATTAACGGCCTCCCAGAATTCTGCTCTCGCGCGCCCCCTGGGGCGCGCACTCGAGAGCATCCGTGACCGCTCGTCGCGGCCGTTTACCACGTGATCGCTCCGTCAAATGACGGAGTGATCACTTGTAAACAAACCGATCGGTACAGCGGAGGGGAAAGAGATCGGTGTCAGCAGCGATGTGGGCTGCATCTGCAGTGCCCACATCGCTGCTCACCGAATTTAACCCCTCAATTCCCTGCCAATACTCTGCAATACCAGTGCATACTCTGCAGTACCCTGCCATTACTCTGCAGTACCCCGCCATTACTCTGCAGTACCCCACCATTACTCTGCAGTACCCTGCCATTACTCTGCAGTACCCTGCCATTACTCTGCAGTACCCCCATTACTCTGCAGTACCCCCCAATACTCTGCAGTACCCCCCAATACTCTGCAGTACCCCCCAATACTCTGCAGTACCCGCCATTACTCTGCAGTACCCCGCCATTACTCTGCAGTGCAGTACCCTGCCATTACTCTGCAGTACCCTGCCATTACTCTGCAGTACCCCCCATTACTCTGCAGTAACCCCCATTACTCTGCAGTACCCTGCCATTACTCTGGAGTACCCCCCAATACTCTGCAGTACCTTGCTATTACTCTGTAGTACCCCGCCAATACTCTGCAATACCCTGCCGTAAATTGCCATACCCAGCCATACTCGGAGATACCCAGCCATACTCGGTGATACCCTGAAATACCCAGCCATAGACGCCCCCCACCCCTCACCGCCCTCCGGTGCTTCTACCAACTCGCCAGTACGATCAAAGCCAGAATCTTTTTTTTATTTTTTTATTTCAGGCTTCCCAGCCTAGAGGTGAGATGTGGGGTCATCTTGACCCCCAGATTTCACTGTAAAGAGGACCTGTCACCCCATATTCCTATTACAAGGGATGTTTACATTCCTTGTAATAGGAATAAAAGTGATCAAAAATATATTTTTGGGGAAAAAAATGTCAAACTAAAATAAATAAAGTAAAATGAACAATAAAAAAAAAAAAAAAATGTTTTAAAGCGCCCATGTCTCCATGTGCTCGCATGCAGAAGCGAACGCATGCGTAAGCTCCGCCCACATATGAAAACGGTGTTCAAACCACACATGTGAGGTATCGCCGAGAACGTTAGAGCGAGAGCAATAATTCTAGTCCTAGACCTCCTCTGCAACTCAAAACATGTAACCAGTAAAAAAAGTGTCGCCTATGGGGATTTTTTAAGTAGCGACGTTTGGCGCCATTCCACGGGCATGTGCAATTTTGAAGAGTGACATGTTTGATATCTATTTACTCAGCATAACTTCATCTTTCACTTTATGCAAACATTGGGCTAACTTTACTGTTTTTTTTGTTTGTTTTTTAAGCACAAAACTGTTTTTTCCCCCAAAAAAACGCGTTTGAAAAATTGCTGTGCAAATACCGTGTGAGATAAAAATTTGCAACGACCACCATTGTATTCTCCAGGATCTTTGCTAAAAAAAAAATATATATAATGTTTTGGGGTTCTCTGTAATTTTCTAGCAAATAAATGATGATTTTTACATGTAGGAGAGAAATGTCAGAATTGGCCTGGGTGCTCCAGAACGCCTGATGGCGCTCCCTGCATGTTGGGCCTCTGTATGTGGCCACGCTGTGTAAAAGACTCACACATGTGGTATCGCCGTACTCGGGAGTAATAGCAGAATGTGTTTTGGGGTGTAATTTGTGGTATGCATATGCTGTGTGTGTGAAATAACCTGATAATATGACAATTTTGTGAAAAAAAAAAAAAAAAAAGGAAATAGGCCGTCAGTACTTCAGGTGTGATCAATTTTCAGATATTGGCACCATAGCTTGTGGACTCTATAACTTTCACAAAGACCAAATAATATCCACCAATTTGTACTTATTTTTACCAAAGATATGTAGTAGTATGAATTTTGGCCAAAATTTATGAAGAAAAAATTACTAATCTGCTAAATTTTATAACAGAAACGAAGAAAAATTCATTTTTTCGCAGAATTTTCGGTCTTTTTTCTTTTATAGCACAAAAAATTAAAAACTGAGAGGTGATTAAATACCACCAAAAGAAAGCTCTATTTGTATGAAAAAAAGCACAAACATTTCCTATAGGTCCAGTGTTGCATGACTGAGTAATTGTCATTCAAAATGTGAGGGCACCGAAAGCTGAAAATTGGTCTGGTTATTAAGGGTGTTTAAGTGCCCAGTGGTCAAGTGGTTAATAATAGAGCTTGCAGTCAGTAGTGTTAGGAGATAGTGCGTGCTGTCTGCATGCTCTGTACCCAGTACATACCGCTATAATATAGGGCAGGCCCCTACTTTCAAACATCCAACTTACAAACATCTCCTACTTGCAAACGCAAGGAGACAGCAGCAAGTGAGATGAAAAAAGATGGACGACAAAACAAATTATACAGGGGTGATAACCCTTCCCTATGTTTTCCAAAAAGCTTAAAAATAGTTTTTTTGACTGGAGCTACACTTTAAAAATGTACCGGTTGAAAATTACAAACAGATTCAACTTAACACAACAAACCTACACAGTCCCTGTCTTGTTTGCACCGCCTGTATACTGCTGTTCTGAGTATATAGGGCCTGGGGGCCACACGCATTTCCTTTTTTTAATATGTGTACGGGGTTCCCCTTAATATGCGTACAAGACCCAAATAGGCTGGTAATGGGCAGGGAGGGCTACCCATGCCATTTTTCTCAATGATTTTCAACCATATTGCAGGAACCAGATATAACATTAAAACCGCAAGCAGTTTTAAATGGTGTTATTTCCGTTTAATGTCATTTGGTGCAGGGACTGTTCTAAACACGGGAAACACGTGGCACTTCACAGGCATACTACAGACACCCCCCAGGCACCATATTTAAAGGAATATTTCACCTTTTTTTTTCACTTTAATCGTCATTAAAATCAGTGCTCCCGCCAAAACGGCAGTTTTTAAAAAATTTTTTGCAGTGACCCATGTCCCCTGAGGCAGGAGGCAGGTCCCCAAACCCTTTTTAGGACACTATCTTGATTATTAGCCGTTAAAATTAGCACTTTCCATTTCGAACGTTCGAGTCCCATAGACTTCAATGGGGTTCGAACGTTCGTAACGAACGCGGGGGTCGTTCGCAAGTTCTGGTGCGAGCCGAACCGGGGGGTGTTCGGCTCATCCCTAGTTATGCATATTGACCTTTTCTGTTATTTTTTCCTATTTGTTGTTCGATTCACAATAAAAAAAAATAAAAAACATCTTCAAAGTTGTGGACTTGTTCTGTAAACTAAATGATGCAAATCCTTAATAAATCCATGTTAATTCCAGGTTGTGAGGCAACAAAACATGAAAAATGCCAAGGGGGTGAAAACTTTTGCAAAGCACTGTAAGTGACTCACTGAGCCTTGGCATTATAATCCACCAAGGAAAGGCAATAACATTTTTACTGCAATAACAGGAATTAGAAATATTGTCTACTGAATTATCAGGAATTGGTAATGTATAATTGATATGGTCTACTTGGGTGTTCCAACATAAATCATAACAGACTAGCCAAGCTACCCACTGCCATTTGGTTATGAGGGGATGCATTAGAGAGCAGAAACAACCTAACAGGCCTTCCCCACCACCACCCTCAAAGTACATCTTGGTGGAGTTGCTATTTATGTCACAAATAGCCATTCAATACCCTTTTGCATGTATTCCCGAAGAGTCAAAATACTGCTGATGAAGAAAGAAAATGCCCTTAAATGGTTTGTTACCCTGTCTTAAACAAACTCATAGGTGTTCTCCCCACTTATTAAACTACATGCTCCTTTTAAATGTTTCTTGTTATACATACAGTAATGCACTAGAGATTTACCATCACTGTGAACCTTTTATTTTTCCAGTCGTTACAGGTTAGAGAACTGCTTCTCCTTTTTTTTCTATAATGGCTGTAACATAAATTATTGTATAAGATTAAATTGACTGTTATTATTTTTAAACTCTACTTCTGGGGATGTCAGCCTTCCTTGCTGCCCACTGTGGATCTATCCACTGACTCCTTGGTCACAGCATGATACCGGGGTCACAGCATGATACCGGGGTCAGCAGAAGACACCAGGAAACCGAAAATCTTTCAGCAATATAATCTTTTCAAAGCAGAAGAGCTTGACAGTGGGGGCAATGGGGCAGGTGACTATTAATGTATAACTAAATTCTGTACAAAATATTCCTGGTAACTACTGTATGTTTTAAAGCAGAAGCAGCAGCAGCTGTGTATATCTATTTTGCAAAATAAACTGTCTTACCTGCCTGCCATCAATGTTTTTTCTAAATGTACACTGAGCTGCGTATACGCAACTAAGCTTTCAATTCAGACATCTGCTGGGTGCTGGATTTAAAGTGATTGTAAGGGCTTGTTATATAAATAACAAACATATCATACTTACCTCCACTGGGCAGCTTGTTTTCCACAGAGTAGCCCCGAACCTCAACTCCTGGGGTTCCCACGGCGGCTCCTCCCCACTGGGAGAAGCGCTCTCCCGGGGTATTACCTTGCGAGCGCGCTCCAGAGTCCAGCATTCGGCCAAATGCAGGACTCGGCCCCACCCCCGGTGCCTGCGTGATTTGATTTGATTGACAGCAGTGGGTGCCAATGGCTGTGCTGCTATCAATCTATCCAATCAAGAGCCAAGAACCCTGGGCAGACAGACAGTGCGTCCCTGTGGCTCAAGTTTCAGGGCTCAAGTAAGTAAAACGGGGGGGGGGGGGGGGGGTCACTGCCAGGTGTTTTTTCACCTTAATGCATAGGATGCATTAAGGTGAAAAAACACGTGGGTTTACAATCCCTTTAACTCAGATGCACAGGCGTTATGTTGCCCCGGTTTTTCAATCAAAGCTCTGGAGGGGGCGCTTTGAGAGGTAAGTCTGTTATATGCAAATGTGTTGTGCCTACTTATTATGGTAAAAAAACCCTGGGACTGGCATGGTTGCTTTGCAAGGAATGGTAGTGTACTACTTTAAAAATAGTGACAGTGTCCCTTAAAATTTAGAAACTGTAGAAAAAGGCATTGTTTGATGTAGTGTTAACCACTGTTTATGTAACCAAGTCCTAGAAATTCAAGAAACCTTGCCAAATCCTAATATATGTATCAATTTATCAGAAAACAGGTTTAACTTTTATCATATTCTTGCTTCTGTTTCACATTATCTGGATCAACTCACCCATTACATGGACCCCCCCCCCCCCCTTTCTTTACTTCTTTCCTTCTTTCCAACCTTATCTTTTTAAACATTACCCTTTTCTAATATTATCTCATTTAGTGGAATTTCTTGTTATAAGCTACAGATGGTTAGCCTAATTGTATCTAAAAGCTAGGCAGAAAAAACCTCTTGAAAATTCATAGGTGTCCATACAAGTATGCTTAGAAATAAAAGTCAAAAAATGGAGCCCTTCATAAACATAAACTGCTGTTTGAGTCCCAACAGAACTGCACTAAATTACAATTTAGCTATACAATTAGGCATGCTATTATTTAAAACAAATGTCTGTTGTCTAGTAGTTGATACATAAAAGAGAGGCGATAAGAGTATATGTACAGTATTGTGCTGTAACATTTGACATTTCAAGTAGATACTTATTGCCTACAATAAATTGTAAAAAAAAAAAATACTTGCCTGATTAAAGAGGACATGTAAGCAGCCATAGGAGTGCACAGCCTAAGACTCAAACACACGTGTGCGTGCACGTGTATGTATATAGAGTGTGTGTGTGTGTGTGTGTGAGTATATATATATATATATATATATATATATATATATATATATATATATACATACATACTTTTATAAATATATGCAAGCAAACCTTTTAAGATGTATGAAAACTTTTTTAAAGTGATTGTAAAGTCTTGTTTTTTATACTTACCTGCTCTGTTTAGTGGATTTGCACAGAGCAGTCCCAATCCTCCATCCTGTTGAGTGCCCCCACAGTAAGCAGCTTGCACCCCTGTGTCCATTCAGACAGAGAGCTGCCCCCGGCCCCCTCTCTCTCCTGATTGGGTGGCTGAGTTTGATTGACAGCAGCGGAAGCCAATGGCGCTGCTGCTGTGTCTTAGCCAATCATGAGGGAGAGTCTTGAAAGGCCGAGACATTTGGGGACATCGCTGGACAGAGGGGGATCTGGTAAGTATTAGGGGGCAGAGTGGGGCTGCTGCACACACAGTGGCGGCCCACCCCCCTAATCCATGCGTCCGGCCCCCTAATCTACATGCAGGGCACCGGACGCATGAATTCCAATGGGGATTTTTTTTTAGACGCACATGATTAGAGCCAGAGGCTCTAATTGGCTTAAAAAAATGGTGGACTGGAGGTGCAGAGCATGTTGCCCTGTGCCCAACCAGTTGTGTGACAATAGCGAATTAATATCATCATAGAATGCATGAAGATAAAAAAAACCTTCTGACTTTGCAACTCCTTTAATATATAGACACTTATCAAGGTACACAAGCACTTTTAACTTTTTTTTTTAACTTCAAAAAATGCTGTGAGGCCAGTCAGTGAGCAGTTTGCGTGAGAATAGCCAGTCAGTGAGCAATGTGCATGATAAACGTCATTCAGTGAGCAGTGTGCGGTGAGGACAGCCAGTCAGTGAGGAGTGTACGGTAAGGACAGCCAGTCAGTGAGCAGTGTGTGGTGAGGACAGCCGGCCAATGAGCAGTGTGCGGTGAGGAAAGCCGGCCAATGAGCAATGTGCGGTGAGGACAGCCAGTCAGTGAGCAGTGTGCAGTGAGGACAGCCGGTCAGTGAGCAGTGTGCAGTGAGGACAGCCGGTCAGTGAGCAGTGTGGATAGCCAGTCAGTGAGCAGTGTGCGGTGAGGACAGCCAGTCAGTGAGCAGTGTGCAGTGGGGACAGTCAGTCAGTAAACAGTGTGCGGTGAAGACAGTCAGTCAGTGAGCAGTGTGCGGTGAGGACAGTCAGTCAGTGAGCAGTGTGCGGTGAGGACAGTCAGTCAGTGAGCAGTGTGCGGTGAGGACAGTCAGTCAGTGAGCAGTCTGTGGTGAAGACAGTCAGTCAGTGAGCAGTGTGCAGTGAGGACAGTCAGTCAGTGAGCAGTGTGCGGTGAGGACAGTCAGTCAGTGAGCAGTGTGCGGTGAGGACAGTCAGTCAGTGAGCAGTGTGCGGTGAGGACAGTCAGTCAGTGAGCAGTGTGCGGTGAGGACAGTCAGTCAGTGAGCAGTGTGCGGTGAGGACAGTCAGTCAGTGAGCAGTGTGCGGTGAGGACAGTCAGTCAGTGAGCAGTGTGCGGTGAGGACAGTCAGTCAGTGAGCAGTGTGCGATGAGGACAGTCAGTCAGTGAGCAGTGTGCAGTGAGGACAGTCAGTCAGTGAGCAGTGTGCGGTGAGGACAGTCAGTCAGTGAGCAGTGTGCGGTGAGGACAGTCAGTCAGTGAGCAGTGTGCGGTGAGGACAGTCAGTCAGTGAGCAGTGTGCGGTGAGGACAGTCAGTCAGTGAGCAGTGTGCGGTGAGGACAGTCAGTCAGTGAGCAGTGTGCGGTGAGGACAGTCAGTCAGTGAGCAGTGTGCGGTGAGGACAGTCAGTCAGTGAGCAGTGTGCAGTGAGGACAGCCGGTCAGTGAGCAGTGTGCAGTGAGGACAGCCGGTCAGTGAGCAGTGTGGATAGCCAGTCAGTGAGCAGTGTGCGGTGAGGACAGCCAGTCAGTGAGCAGTGTGCAGTGGGGACAGTCAGTCAGTAAACAGTGTGCGGTGAAGACAGTCAGTCAGTGAGCAGTGTGCGGTGAGGACAGTCAGTCAGTGAGCAGTGTGCGGTGAGGACAGTCAGTCAGTGAGCAGTGTGCGGTGAGGACAGTCAGTCAGTGAGCAGTCTGTGGTGAAGACAGTCAGTCAGTGAGCAGTGTGCAGTGAGGACAGTCAGTCAGTGAGCAGTGTGCGGTGAGGACAGTCAGTCAGTGAGCAGTGTGCGGTGAGGACAGTCAGTCAGTGAGCAGTGTGCGGTGAGGACAGTCAGTCAGTGAGCAGTGTGCGGTGAGGACAGTCAGTCAGTGAGCAGTGTGCGGTGAGGACAGTCAGTCAGTGAGCAGTGTGCGGTGAGGACAGTCAGTCAGTGAGCAGTGTGCGGTGAGGACAGTCAGTCAGTGAGCAGTGTGCGATGAGGACAGTCAGTCAGTGAGCAGTGTGCAGTGAGGACAGTCAGTCAGTGAGCAGTGTGCGGTGAGGACAGTCAGTCAGTGAGCAGTGTGCGGTGAGGACAGTCAGTCAGTGAGCAGTGTGCGGTGAGGACAGTCAGTCAGTGAGCAGTCTGTGGTGAAGACAGTCAGTCAGTGAGCAGTGTGCAGTGAGGACAGTCAGTCAGTGAGCAGTGTGCGGTGAGGACAGTCAGTCAGTGAGCAGTGTGCGGTGAGGACAGTCAGTCAGTGAGCAGTGTGCGGTGAGGACAGTCAGTCAGTGAGCAGTGTGCGGTGAGGACAGTCAGTCAGTGAGCAGTGTGCGGTGAGGACAGTCAGTCAGTGAGCAGTGTGCGGTGAGGACAGTCAGTCAGTGAGCAGTGTGCGATGAGGACAGTCAGTCAGTGAGCAGTGTGCGGTGAGGACAGTCAGTCAGTGAGCAGTGTGCGGTGAGGACAGTCAGTCAGTGAGCAGTGTGCGGTGAGGACAGTCAGTCAGTGAGCAGTGTGCGATGAGGACAGTCAGTCAGTGAGCAGTGTGCAGTGAGGACAGTCAGTCAGTGAGCAGTGTGCGGTGAGGACAGTCAGTCAGTGAGCAGTGTGCGGTGAGGACAGTTAGTCAGTGAGCAGTGTGCGGTGAGGACAGTCAGTCAGTGAGCAGTGTGCAGTGAGGACAGTCAGTCAGTGAGCAGTGTGCGGTGAGGACAGTCAGTCAGTGAGCAGTGTGCGGTGAGGACAGTCAGTCAGTGAGCAGTGTGCGGTGAGGACAGTCAGTCAGTGAGCAGTGTGCGGTGAGGACAGTCAGTCAGTGAGCAGTGTGCGGTGAGGACAGTCAGTCAGTGAGCAGTGTGCGATGAGGACAGTCAGTCAGTGAGCAGTGTGCGGTGAGGACAGTCAGTCAGTGAGCAGTGTGCGGTGAGGACAGCCAGTCAGCGAGCAGTGTGCAATAAAAATAGCAAGTAAATGGAAAGGCAAACCTCTCTCCGTCAGCCACTTATCACATGGCTGGAAGTAGAGGATTCCAAGGCTGCTATCTCTGCTTTGCCTTCTTTCCAGTTTCAGCTGTTCAATCAGCCAGAGCAGCCACAAGTGAGTGTTGATGAGGGAGAGTTTGGCCACACCCACGGCCCTGTTCACCACCTCAGCCAGGGGAGATACTGCACTGCTGAGAGTCCCTGTTGGCTGCAAGCCTTAGAGTACTGTGTGGCGGGCACTATAGGAACTCTGCAGCTGGGGTAGATATTTAAAGGCAGACCTTGCTGACCCATTGACAGAAATGGTCACAGAGATTGGGGTGAACCCAAGCATCCCCCACGAGCTGCCCCTGGATTAGGGTGTGCTCAGGCACATCCCTTGTGCACTACTAGAAGCAGCTAAATACACAACTGAACAATAATACACAACTGAACTTACAATAAGCAATCAGGTTCATGAGTATGGCTTTTCAGTAACACAGGGAATGAAAAACTTATAATCCACATCAAAGTATAAGTAACTCCGGGGGGCGTGACCGGATGTGCAAGATGGAGTGAGTGAGAGATGTGAGACGCCGTGTGTGACTCTCTCCCAGACCCCCATGACGAGAGCGTGGAGCGCTTAGTGCTACGGCCGGACGCAGCGTGAGGTGGGCTGGAGCTGATTATCGAAGCTGGACGGGAGGAGGAGTGACAGCGTATCACTGTACTATTGTGCCGAGCCCTCGGAGATTCACGCTTACTTCCGGGTCCCGAACCCCAGCGAACACGGCCGAAGAAGCACGAGTACCCCCGACCAACGCCGAACGCTTTTGAATCCTGCCGAGAGACGCCGCACACAGTGGACACCAAGAGGCTCTCCCGCTCTCCAGTAAGCCGCGATAGGAGGAAGGAGGTAAGCGGCAGGATTGCGGGGGGGGGGAAGAAGTCGGAGGTGTGAGGGGCATAGCAGGCGGAGATCTGGCAGAGCAAGTTGTGGACATAGCGATGCCTGAGAACTGGTAACAAGTAAACAGAAGGGCGCTGGCCGGGGGTGAGAAGGACTTATAGCTCTTGTTCTCTGGAACTCATTGCTTCGTTTTGTGCTCTAAGACGAATGAATGATAACCCAGGTAGTATATGCAAAGAAGTACCTGCTGTAAAAACTAACGTTTGTAAGCAGCGAACCAGGAAGTCTGTGATATTTGAATTGAGTGCTTGTGGACTGGCTATAAGACAAGATCAGTATCGCATTAATTGATTAACTGAGGGATGGTGGCTGTTCTAAAAATCAACTGGTTGAACGGTACTTGAACTAGTGCGTGCAAATAAATGTCTGTTGTGAAGCATTAAAACAGGAAGTTTTGGTGATACATGAAGTGAATACTGGAGAACTGGTTATAAGATACGGCTAATATTGCACTAAGCGATCAACTGAGCGATGGGCGGCTGGGTTAAAAAGTTTAAAATATATTAAAATACGATATATCCAGGACTGTTCTGAAGAAAGGGGCGAGAAAAGGAAAGTAAGATGCAGCACCTGCGTTCTGCAAAGGAATTAGGGGAAAAAAGTTCGCAACAGTCTGCCACAGCAGCTAAATTAGAACAATTTGCTCATAACCCTGTACAGTCATCTCAGACCCCTCCAAAAAAAGGGCAGACAAAGGGGCAGCATGGAGAAATGTCTGAAAGGAAAAGCATGGGACAGTCAAACATTAATATTAATACGCAGGCTGGAGCAGTGGCAAAATGTTCAGTTAATAAAAAAGCGGGCGCAGGGGAACAGAATATGGAGATCACAACGGGTGACTCTCCTCCATTAGAAAAAGAGCCAACAATTAAGGACGTGTTATTGGCCGTAAACGCATGTAACATCTCACTGAAAGAACTCTGTAATCAAATGAAGGGAGTGAAGGAAGATCTAATGGTGGTAAGGCAAGACCTACAGAAAGTGGTGGAAAGGACGACAGAACTTGAGATAAGGACTAGCAGATTAGAAGACGATACAACATTCCTAATTAAAGAAATAGAAAGCCTGAAGGAGCAGTTTGGTGGATATAGAACAAGAATGGACGAAATGGAAAATAGGCTCAGGAGGGACAATGTGCGAGTAGTGGGGCTTCCGGAAAAAAGTGAGGGTGTAAACCCTGCTGAATTTATGGAGCATCTTCTGGTTGAACTGTTTGGGAGGGATGCTTTTTCAACAGCGTTCTCAATAGAGAGGGCGCATAGGGTACCCTTTAGAGCACCATTGGAGGGGGGCCGTCCCAGGCCATTATTAATGAAATTACTGAATTATAAAGATAAAGTGGTGTTATTACGGAAGGCAAGGGAAATGGGGAATGTACTGTATAAGGGTGTTAGAATTTCATTATATTCTGATTTTTCCCCAGAACTTCAGAGAAAAAGGGTAGAGTTCCTCCAGGTGAAACGCAGGTTACAGAAGCTCAGGGTGCCGTATGCTCTTCTTTATCCTGCAAAGCTACGGATTAATGCACTAGGGCATACTCAGGTTTTCCGTTCCCCAATGGAAGTGGAAAAATGGATAGAAGAAAATAAAGAAAAGTTGTAGTTGTTGGGGTTTCTAGTACTGAGTGGGATGGGAAGATAGAAAGAGAAGGGGGGATGAAGTATGTGTGTTCTTGGTCTTTTTTTTTTTTTTTTTTGTGTGTGTGCTGTCTGTGTCTGTATGGGAGGGGGGTTGGGAGGGAGGTAACACACGGCGAGGGTACTAGGTGTGGGTGGTAAATAGGTTGTGAAGAGAGTGGTATAAGGTCACTAATAGCCCCTAGGGTAACACCTAGGAAGGTGGGGGAGGGGTGGGAGGGAGGTAGAAAGGGGGGAGAGGGGGTGGGTGTAGTAGGGAAAATAGAGGGGAGGCTGAAGGGGAAAAAAAATGCACTTATAAATGGAGTACAGGAAATAACTCAAATCAAAAAAGGACACAAATTGGGGGGTGGTAAAACTTGGGGTGGTAAAAAACAAGGAAAATATATTGGTCACAAGGGGGAAAATGGTAATAAACAATTATATAGTATAATTTATATCCAAAGACACATAATATATGAGTTAATGGTGACGCCTAATAAATTTGTTATTATACAAGGGAGTAATATTTGGGGAGTGCGGTATAAGGTAACAAAAGAAGTTAGGGGGGAGTTGGTGGGTACTGGGAGACAAATGGTTCTCAATAGTGTCCTTAGTAGACTGGTTATTTCGCTCTCTCTCTTTCCTGCCTTAGGTTTTTCTTTTTTTTTTTCTTTCTCCTCTTTATTTGTTTATGGCTATGCAGGACGGTAAAATTAAGATAGGCTCCTGGAATGTGAGGGGTCTGGGGACGCAGCTGAAACAAAAAGCTGTGCTATCCTTGCTGGAGGGATGTGGAGTAGAGCTGCTCTGCCTGCAGGAGACCCATTTAAATAGAGATACAATATACCGGTTGCGGAGCAGAAAATATCAATTTCAATATCATTCTGTTTATTCGACATATAGTAGAGGGGTGAGTGTCTTGGTAAAAACGGGGGTGAATTTTGTATGTAAACGGGTCAGCCTGGATGAAAAGGGCAGATACATTTTCTTACATTGCCTAATTGAAAATAGAGAATGTATGCTGGCAAATATCTACATCCCTCCACCATTTAAAATGGAAGTGCTTTTTAAATTACAGGAATTTTTAGTGGGGATAGATGGTGTTCCTATAATAATAGTAGGGGATTTCAACACGGTATTGGATATTAAAATTGATAGATTCCCAGAAAAAACACTGGCGGAACCAGCTTGGCAGGGGAGGTTGGGACAGTACCTGGAAGAAGTAGGACTACGGGATTTATGGAGAACTGGGAACCCGGGAGCTCGGCAGTATAGTTGTTACTCGTCCACGCATACTACGTTATCCAGGATTGATATGATACTGGGGAATGATCTGGCCTTACAAATGGTGGAAAAGATTGAATATCAGCCCAGGGGGATTTCAGATCATTCCCCAGTGACAGCAGTATTAAAAATGAGAGAACGTAAGGTACAGAGGTTGTGGAAAGTGAACCCGCTCTGGTTAGAACTGATAAAAAAAGAGACAGAAGAACGCCCTGAGAGAATTCAGTGGGAATTAAAAGAATTTCTAAAAAATAACCGGGGTTACAGTAACATCAGGGATCCTGTGGGATACTCTGAAAGCTTTTTTAAGGGGTCTTATGATCCAATCAATAGCAAAAATAAACAGAAAATCTAGGGAACAGGAGGTACAAATAGGGAGAGAAGTGTTAGAGGCTGAAAGAGATTTTATTAGCGACCCCACGCAGGGCAAAGAAAAAATCTTATTAAGAGAAAGAGAAAGAGAAAGAAAAAAATTATTTAGATACTGGGAAGGTGTGGTAAAGATAATAAGTAGGGCCTTTGGGACGGCAATAGAATTAAATCCCATAGTGTGTATTTTAGGTTATAGAAAGGAGGAAGTAGAGAGGAAGGGAGTAACAACGGTAATCCTAAGATGTTTATTTCAAGCTAGAAGGATGATAGCTAGGAGATGGCAATCAAAGCTAGCCCCCACAGTAGAGGATTGGATAAGGGCGGTAAATGAATATCTATGTAAGGAGAGGGCAGTATATGCAAAACGAAATAACCTAAAAGAGTTTAATAGGAACTGGCGAGAGTGGATAGAAGTGATGCATACCCCAGTTTAAACCATGATAGGAAAGGGAAGAGGGGAGGGGGAGGGGGGACGGGTAATGGGAAGGAGTAGGGTAGTGTACATTAAAGGTACGGGAATCATCATAACACATTTATGATATACTGTATAGGATAAAAGCACAAATATATATATATAGGAGGGGAGGGGAGGGGGGGTGGGGTTGATAGAAAGGGTGGGACGGAGGGGAGGGGTTATATTAGTAGGAAAAATGTAGGAATTGCAAAAATAGTTGTGGAAGGATAAGGGGGGTTATGGTATTGTTTAGATATTGTTTTCCTTTGCTTGTTAATTATATGTGATGTATGGATGTATTTTCATGTCCCCCTTCCCTTCCTAGAACTTTAAAACTCAGACTTCGGAATGGAAGAAAGATGTATTTGAATCCTGGCAATATTATTTTAAAATGTGGTCTGTATAATGTGAAAATTTAATAAAGATTAATAATAAAAAAAAAGTATAAGTAACTCCTTTTCTTCTCTATATGTGAAGATCTAATCTTAAATTTCAGCCAAGGTACAGGTTTAAAAAAGTTTTATCCAGAGGCCTCAGTTTTTATCAAATTTACAAGGGCATCCTCTAGCCTCGTAAATGAACTTATAGGTTTGTAATACCTGATTGATCAAGGACTTCCATTGATTACGGGGCACTACTATATGCAATACCACCATTTTTCTAGCATAAAACAATAAAAAACACAGGAATTGTTTTTGATATGAACTTAAATCAATCTCTTCCATCACTCCCAAAATGCACCACTGTGCTGCGCATATTGTGAAGATCAAAATTTCTAGCTATAAAGTGAGCAACATTAGACCACAATTTTCATATTTTTTTCAAAATTCCATAACATATGAAACACATTTCCCTCACAAATATGGCACTCATGACAGACTGGACTATCCCTCTTGTGCATCTGGAATAGCCAAAGTGGTGTATAGTAAATTATGTGAAAAATGCATAAATGTATAATTTTATCTCTAGCTGGGATAGTAGTAACAAAATAAGTATCAAGAAACTCCTCCCAGTTTTCCTCAGAGAGGTCTGGAATATCTGATGACAAGTGGTCTCTCAAAGATTGCAATCAGTTAGGCCTATGCTGTTCTAAAGTAGGAGGAGATTAAACCCAAATGCTCTGATTGTAATAAAACTTTTCAAGGATAGAATTTTGAAAATGGACTGTGGCCTTTGCTGAGCTCCAGCTGCATGTTTCAACTGGAGGTATCTAAATCGCCAGGAATTGGGGATTCTGAGTTCTTGTTGCAGTGTGATGAAAATTTTGAATTGGCCCTGGTCAAACAATTGGTGCACATATTTCAGTCCCTTCCCTGTCCACAAGCAAGCATGGGAAAAATGTAAAAAATGTGGAAGGGTTGAATTGAACCAGAGAGGATGGTTAGGAGAAATGACATTTGAAGTATCTGACACTAGAGTTAAACAGTGCTCATATATTTTCAGGGAGACTTGTAGCATGTCTGTACCTTCAGTGACATGTACCGTTTTGTAGTAAACCAAGTTAGTCAGAGCCTCAAAGGAAGAGAGCAATAGTGCTTCGGGTGTTTGGGGTACCACTTTAACCGTGTTATCCATGATTCTATATGTGCGATTTGGGTTGAAAGAAGGAAGGGGTTCATTCACTTGGGACATTAATATTTGTGAGCAATATCCTTCAAGAAATGTATGAAGATATGAAGATGGATGGTTTCACCTTTCAGACTACCACATCGTTTGAGGCGGAATGGGGGTTGTTATGTGTTTGCTCAGTGGCTGTATTCCATTGTTCTATTTTTTGTGTCTGCCTTGGGAGCAACCTATTATGGGATGTATGTCTATGTGGAGGGGGGATTTCTCCAGCAGCCCCTCTCAAAGAGGGTCTACTATTGGATAGTTGAATACCTGTGTGTCATGCTACTGGTGGAGGTAAAGTTTACCCTGCCCTGAATCCAAAGGGAGGGCGTATTGTCCCCTGAGTGTTACCTGTGTTTCAATAAACAGTTTATGTTTCACCTTACACTGAGTTACGGCTAGTGATTGGGTAGGCTAAGGGATCTTGGATCGTATTGGTATCGAACAAAGGAAGCATTTATGGCGGACAGACTCATCTTGAGTAGGGAGGTTTTTCCTTACCGTTAAAAACATTGAGAAAGAAAATATGTACAAAACTAAAATACATTCTCTTTCATTTTAGGATTTATTGCAAGGCCATAGGCAGAATTACATTTGAGGGAGGGGAGAACTGCTAATTCGGGCTTATGCAAGAATTTTGCTATGCAGTCTTTATTGCAATTGTGCAGACTTATTTTTTAAGATTTTCATTCTTCATTTAACTTTACTTACCTTGTCTAAGCCTGGTACTTTAGCTGCATTGTTATGGTGTCAAACTCACCTGAAGTCTGGCATGTCAACTGCATGACTTCATACACTGCAAATTCAAATGATGGGAAAAGGTATGTGAGATCAGGCAGTAGATATGTCACCAATGCTAAGGTTTAAATCAAGTAAATCAGGCTTAATAAGGGGGAATGTGCATCTTTCATAAATAAGGCTACACAAGTACATATTGAACACAGATACACATGCATTTGACTAGTTTGCTTTACAGATAGTTGTTACAAAACTTCAACATAAAGTGCACATAAAAATCTATTATATAAATATATCCATGGCAATCTGCACATTTTGGACCAAAATCTAGACTCCAGTATCCCTCCAGATTCTACTACAGCACTCCCTATTAGTGCTGACCTGACAACTTAATGCATAGTTCAAGCTTTCTTTAGAAGTAACTATAGCCATCAACCAATTTCCAAGCCTAGAAAAGTCCTAGACTCTGCATTTTTGCAACTACAAACAGAATTAACTAAGAAATGAAGCGCTGTTCCAGAGCGTGGTAGTATACTGCAGCCTATGATAGTCTATATGATGACAGTATTTTTTGGGGTTTGAGCCTATAACTTTCCCCCTCATAATTATATGGGTTAAGGTCGTGGTGGGTTTCTAGGTGTTAGTGGTAGATTTTAAGAATTACTTCTATGTAATTTTAGTTTAGTGTAGAGTTGGGTTAATTTTAAATCTAAGCAGTGGCGGCTGGTGCTCTATTTTGGGGGGGGGGGGGGGGGCAGCAAAAACCCCCATGGCCTGCTCGCTCGCCCACCCACTTTTACCCCATCCAGATTGCTCGCAGCTTCTCTGGCTTCCCTGGCTTCTCTTCCCGGCCAATCCAGTGGCTTCTGCTCCTGGCCAATCTGGTCTTAAGATCCGCTTCCCGTCCTGATTGGCCGAGAGGATAAGCAGGAAGACAATGGCGAATACTGATTCGCTAATGTCCCAAGTGGGTGAGCACCCCGAGCCCAACCTTTTCTAAGTCAATTAGAGCCTCAGGCTCTAATCATGTGCTTAAAAAACGAAAAAAAAAAACTGTAGAAATCCATGCATCCAGTGCTCTGCATGGAAATTAGGGGGCGGTGCCCCTTATGGACTGGCTGATGCTGAATCTAAGGGAGATGGTAGGAATGAAGTTTTCTTTTTCTTTTTCTTTTAGGAGTAAGGTTTTAACTTCTGTAAAAAGGCTTTCTTTTACTTATTTTTTCATTTCATATGATTACTAAAATTAATAAAATTATAAATTTTTTAAGTATTATTATTATAACATCTAAAACCCACCGATCATGTTAAATCTATTTCAAGGGTCCATCCAGGGTAAAGAGGTTGAGAAAGGCCACCAAGTGGAAATGAGAAGTCTGCTCCTGAGAATACAAGGAAAAAATAAATACATTTATCAAAATAAACCTCTATTTTTTCCTAAATAAGTGCTACTTTTAGTTCATCCCATTTGGAACTCTTGGAAATAGAACAGCAAAGTATTTTTAAAACAAACTTCTATTTTTGTCCCCTTAAATTATTGTCAGCCCCGGGACTTAAACCAAAATACTTAAGGGTATTTGTCAAAAGAAGGCCTTATCCTTGTATAAAAAGTACAGAGTGGGTGTATGTTCTTGTAATATACCACATGCCTAACACACACACACACACACACACACACACACACACACACACACACACACTCCTCCTTCACATAACACATGAAATGCAGCCTGTACCTGTATGACGAGCCTTTCTTCGGAGGAAGTGTCATGTGCATCACCCATGCTGACTAACTGCTGCAGGAGGCAGGCAAGCTGTTTCTCAAAACAAAAGGGTGCTAGGGTTTAAAACAAAAGCCCTCTGTGACAACAAACCTACAAATGCTTCAAAAGTGAAGAAAGTAGCAAAGCTGCTTATTATCTATCAAACGTTATGTGTAATGAGCTAGTTACATTCATTGTGAGTTGTGCAAATTGATTCTTTCAGTTGCAGGCAGCACTCGGCACTAGCAACCTAAAACAGGGCACTGTCTGTAACACAGCTAGTACTTCTACATTTAATATGTGTGCCTTGCCTTGAATTTTTTGCCAGCCAGCACCACCTCGCTGGTATTGTTGCACAGCAGCCCCTGCAAACATGACAGGCACACAGACCACACTTTACTCTGGGATTATTCCAGTAGTGATTGCACTCAAGTCTGCTCTGTTGCTCTGGGGAACTCCAAAGTGCAAGTGCAAACTGTTAAGCTTCTCAATTTAGAAAATCTCATTGCCAAAAAAGATTGACAGGTGGATGAGATAAGGAGAATGAGAATGTAAGCAGAAGGTAGGAAAAAAGGAATGAATGTGGGAGGCCACAGGAATGGGAAGAGATGCTGAGATAAAATTATATCGGGAGGTGGAAGGTGTACAAAAAAGACAACAGAGGGTGGATAAACAGGAATGACACTGGACACAACAGAAGGAGTCTTTTTGGTCAGATGACAGGCCTTGTGGGAGGTAGCCATGCTAGCTTTTAGCATCAACAAAAGCACAGATTCAGAGATGCCCATCTCTCAAAACTTCCACTTCAAGAGCCATGTGGTTTAGACCAGCGACAGGAAGTGCCTTGCAGGTCTGCTGGATGCTGGTACAGGGGAAGGGGAGTAACTGGTTGGGCTCATGAGATCTGAACCCCCTCCATAGACGATGACAGGCACAAGACCAGTTACTGGAGCAGCTAATGTGAGGACCTAATACATGATCGATAGACTGGTATGCAGACAGGTGCATAGTAAGTGGAGCTGCAGGCAGGCGAGCAGAAGAGATGGAGGAAGTCATGTCTGGCTTGAGGTCCAGCAGATCAGGTAGAGAATTGATAGCAGATGCAAAGTCAGGTATCAGATGAGCAGATCTAGAGCAAGAGAAAAAGGCAGTTGTGGTGCAAGCCAATGGCATGTTCATGCACACAGTTGCACACATTTTCACGTACACGTTTGTGCACCAACAAACCTGCTCATATAGAAGCACTATCTTCCATACTGTTATGACCTTTTTGACATTGTCCCCTATTTAGGGGCAACCTCTGGGTGCCCAACTGAGCCAACTTCTCTGTGCGAGCCCAGCCAAATGCCTGTACTATATCTTCTGTGTGGATACTGCATTCTGGTTCCCAAAAATTCTCTTCAGGCCCAAACCCTTTCCATTCAATCAAGTACTGAACCCGATTTCTCCTTTTTTGCAGTCTAGAATGGGTTTGACTTAGACATAGAATGCAGTAAGATTAAAAAAAAAAAAAAAAAAAAAACCTTTTGACTTTATAACCCCTTTAAGGAGTTTGCAAATCCCACAAACCACTGGATCCCATTCTTTTCAGTCAGAGTTGGCCATTCCAGAATGATTGTGACCTTCTGAGGATCCATCTCAATACCCCTTGTAGAAATAATCAGTCTCAGAAATGGAATACTTTGCTGCTCAAATTTAACATTTTCAGGTTTAGCGTATAATCCATGTTGCCTGAGTTGACTGAAAACCTTCTTGAGGTACCTCTAAGGAGGCAGAGAAAACCAGGATATCATCCAAATATACAATGAATAAAAGATTGAGAAAGACTCTGAAAATACAGAAACCACCACAGTGCACCACAAGTTCCAGCTTTAGTATTCAAAATCAATGGCACCAAAAGGTAAAAAAAAGAACAGCGTTAGCTGTTGCCTCGTGGTAACATCTACGTGGAGGGAAATAGGAGACGGTATGTTTTTCAAGGACAACCCCTTCTTCTTCAAACCTCTGAACCTTCTCAAAGCTTCTTTGGAAAAGGTGTAGTCCTTCCAAACATTCCTGCCCATTATTCCCTCCACCAAGTCGTTACAATTAGCGGCTGAGAACACTGTCAATTGGCACTTTTTTGACAGCTTTCAGAGCAAGATCCCTGTATATCGGCTATGAGATCGGGAGCTGCCACTACTTCAGCTTAGCCTGGTTATGTGTCTATAAGTGAACGCTACTCAACCTCTGAAGGTATGCTGTGGTATCTGGTATGAAGCTGTCAGTAGCAGATCCTTTATGTCCTGTAAGTTGCAAGGTGGGGCCTCCATTAACTTGATTTTCCAGCACATCCCATAAATTGGATTAAGATGTCAAGAGTTTGGAGGTCAGGTCAACACCTCAAACTAGTTGTGTTCCTCAAATCATTCTTGAATTCATCAGACCAGACCACTTTTTTCAATTGCTCCATGGTCCAGTTCTGTTATTCACATGCCCATTGTAGGTGCTTTTGGTTGTGGACAGTGGTAATCATGTGAATACACAGCCCCATGTGTAAAGGACTGTTAAGCAGTGCTGACTGCAGATGTATAGCTTATGGACATATGCAGCCTCAGCCGATTCCTGGTCGAAAGAGTAACCAACAGTGGGGTGAGAGCTGTATATACAGTCAGGAGCATGGAATAGCAGGGTCCTTTGCATGTTGGCATGTGACTCAGCCCGGAAGTGCTGTTAAACCTTCCAAGACCTTTGAGAGTCAACAAGAGGTTCTGTGTGGTTCTGGCTCAGGAAGATGCTGAAGGATCACCCACAAGTTGCAGGAACAGCAACAGAGAGGATCTGGTCGGGAGGCTTATGGTGCTATGTCATACCTTCCAACTTTTTGAGATGGGAATGAGGGACACCTATTAGCAAAAATATGTAGGCATAGGACAACCTTCCTTAAAGGAGAATTGTCCAAAAAAAATGATTGATTAAACCCACAAGTGCTTTTTTACTACTACAATTCATTTATATTGGGTTTTAGAATTTACAATTGCAGCAATTTAGAAATTGGATGAAATTTTAGCCCTTTAAAACACTTTTTGATAAGTAGTGCATTTTATATACAGCTATATACATAGATCAGACTAAAATGAGAGACAAATGAGGATGAAAGAGGGACAGAGGAACTTTGTTCCGAATGAAGGACAGCCCCTGGAGATCAGGGACAGTTGGGAGCTATACTATGTCAGCTGATCCTGGAAGGAGGCTTTCAAGTAACCAGTGACACAGTGAGTAGAAAGAAATCCTGGGGGAGAGACTGTTGCCTTTGTGCTCCCTTTTTGTTGGAATGTCCCAGACCTGCTGGCCAGGGTTGTTTCCACTGTGGGATTCCCCCTGTGCTGAACTGTTCACATTTTTTTTATATAGACAATTCTACAAAAGTTAACTGTTTGCTTGATAGTGTCCTCCATCAAGTTTGTTGGGTTCTGTGTATCCCAAGGCCCACCCTAATCCCTATCCCAGTTCTACAAACAATAAAAACCACAAAAAGACACTATCTGTCTTCCCACTGTGTAAAATACTAAGAGAAATTCTGTGCCCCAGGATGAAAATACTTTGTGACTGGCTGCTTTGCACTAAATTGGGATCAGAACCTTTATTAAACAGCAGGACCAGGTTAAAGTCTACGGGACCTAAACCTGAAAAATCAAAAGTCCCCATTTTGAAGATTTATATGCAAGTTATGGGCTGGGTCCTGCCCTGGGGACATGTATCAATGCAAAACAAACCACTTGCCTGCCTAACTGTAAATGTACGTCATTACCTTGAGGATAAATAGCAGGGTTATGGCTGCAGTTAGATTCCATAACCCCAGTATTTTTTTTCCTCAGGCAGTCAGCTTTCCCAAAAAGTGATCCAAATCGTGGATTTGCAGCAAGATCACTTTAAAACAGCTTCCTGGGCTAACGTTACCCCCCCTTTTTTGGCCTGCCAGGCTGTATGCTCGGATAAGGGTCTGATATGGGTTTTGGGCGCGGGACCCCACACCTTTTTTTTTTTTTTAATTTTGGTGGGGGATTCACCTTAAAATTCATACCAGATCCAAAGGGCCTGGTATGGATTGGGGGGGGGGGGGGGGGCACGCCATTTCTTTCAAATATTTCTATTGCCTGTATTCTGTCAAAATAGCCAATTCCTTGAGATCTCCAATCATGTCACTTCTGGTTACTCTAAAGCATCAGTAATTTGAGACTTATGACCCGTATACACAATCCAAAAATTGGACGGCAGATCGTCTGTTTTTTTTTTGCATGCTAGTAGGAAAATGCAGAGGTTACTAAAATTATGAACATTCTCATACGACAGAATAAAACATTTTGAAGTGATGTCATGTGTTGTAGTGTATTTGTATTGTATTTTCGGGCGACAACTGTACTCATTAAATGAGAATTGTACAATCTGGTATAGTACGAGAAAAATGTTCATGTTTGTCCGATTGGATAATATCTGATGAACTGTCGTGGTTCGCTCTCAAAAGCTCTGTACTAACGATCTGGTTATCATACTATCGCTTTGTAGTATTTTTCATCCAATTTTCGGATCGTGTGTACGGGCCATTAGACGATTTGCTGTTGTGACACGACACCGGCAAGCGTGTACACTCCGGTACATAAAGAGTTTGCTGTTTTGACAGAACAATGGCTAGGAGGAAAAAGTTGTCGGCCCCTTGGAAGCCGACATGTTGTTGGTTAGTAGCGTTCGGATGAACAATGTTTGCCTGTGCCCATCAGTGCAGACTCACCGTGCCCATCAATGCAGACTCACCGTGCCCATCAATGCAGACTCACCGTGCCCATCAATGCAGACTCACCTGTGCCTGGATCACATAGAGTGGCAATCTCCCACTGTGTTAAGGAGTTGGATTTGAATTGCCCAGGCAACGATTGTAACAAAGTCCTACCTACTAGACTGGCTCCTATGACAGACATCACACTGATTCAGTTTCCCAGGATTGGATCAGTGTTGCGTCTCTCACAAGGGGGGTATAGAACATTTGAGATCCAAGCTCAGTATAACAGCGGGAGATCGCCGATCTGCATGACACACACCGGGAGAGGAGGGAGGGGTGGACTCTGACAGCGGAGCACCAATGTATGGAACCCAGGGCAGACCACCCCCTGTTGATATGCTTCGGCATCCCCCCCTCTGCCTTAGCTTGCGGCGCCAAGATTGGCCCTGCCTGGGACATTGATTATTTTTTGGGATTCTCACCAGGACATCAGTCAGTTTCCCGTGAATGTCCCAGTAAATCTGTGACTGTTGGCAACAATGTACATGTCGGGTGAGCTTTAAACCCAAACACATATGAATTAGACCCCTTTCACACTGGAGGCGGTTTTCTGGTGCTTTAGTGCTACAAATAGCACCCGTAAAATGCCTCATCTGCAATCCCAATGTGAAAGCCCGAATGCTTTCAAACTGGGGCGCTGCACTGGCAGGACATAAAAAAAAAGTCCTGCAAGCATCTTCTTTGAGGCGCTTTAGGAGCGGTGTATACATAACTCATAAAGCGTCCCTGCCCATTAAATAACCCTTTATTCGGCCATTAGCAGGGTTTAAAAGCGCCCCACTAGAGGCTGTAAAACGACGGTAAAGCGCCGCTAAAACTAGCGGCGCTTTACTGCCGACGCCCTGCACTGAAAGGGCTCTTACACAGGTTCTGAGGCTAATTTAAGGCAGATAAGGCACCAAGTGAGTTTAAATTACCACCTTAACCAGCCACAGAACCTGTGTAATATGTGTTCGGGTTTGGATGAGGTGGAAACCCTAACTTTGCTGCAAGCGTGAATCGCAGCGGCCGCATGTAGACATCCCTATCCACTGCTTATTGCAGCTTAAGGGGGAAGCGGTTGGTTGGCGGGAGGCAAAATGCATCTCATCCACGCATTTTTGCCGCCACCAACATCAAATCTAAACAAAGTCTGTCAGTATATATAAAGTTATTGTTGATAGGTGTAAAATATCTCCAGACTGACATCAATCCGAACATACAGTGCCTGAAAACGAGGAGCTCTTTTAAACATTCGCATTTCGCAATGCAGCTATAGTGGAATATTTTTTAATAAAACGTTTTCCTTTGCATCTCAATTCACTGCATTCATGTACCTAGAAAATAATTCATCGTATGAAAAATAAACGAATAACGTCCGTTATATGAGGTGAAGTAAATGAAAGTGAAAGCTCACAGCATCCCCAACTCAGTGACGTCACGGGTGTAATGAGGCTGCAAAAACGAGCGAGCGCTTATAAAACGTTCGTACAAATAGAGCAGCGAGAGTCAAATTAAATATCAATGTTAATGAACACGGATAATGTTCTGTAACCGCGCGTTTAACTTGTTTCCGGCTGCGAGTTATGCTACATGGCGCTCCGTGTTATGACTGCACAGGGAACAAAGATGAATATCTAAATAAATACGAACAAATGCGGTACATTGAAAGCAGTGATCACATGTTCAGGAAAGGTAAGGAGCGTATACTTCCAAACTAGACGCAGGCGCGGTGGCCAAGTGGTAAGGCGTCGGTCTCGTAAACCGAAGATCACGGGTTCGAACCCCGTCCGTGCCTACACATACTTTTTATTTCCTATCATTCTATTTTATTAAACTAATCTTTCAACATAACTTTTGAAGTCTAGTTATAAAGTAGCCCGCAGCAGAATCCAAGGTAAGTACAGCAATACAGCAATGTATATCATGTATTACATTTGTAAAATACATAGTAAATCTTTTTTTTTTTTTTTTTTTTTTTGTAGGGGAAATTCAATAAAGCTTTTCAGGCGTCAATCCCTATGTTAACCACTTCAATACCGGACACTTTCACCCCCTTACTGCGCAGGCCAGTTTTCAGCTTTTAGCGCTGTCGCACTTTGAATGACATTTGCGCGGTCATGCAACGCTGTACTAAAGTTAACCACTTCAGCTCCAGAATATGTACCCCCCTTCACGACCAGGCCATTTGTTTGCGATAAGGCACTAGGTTATTTTAACTGACAATTGCGCGGACGTGCGCCGATGTACCCAAATAAAATTGATGTCCTTTTTTCCCCATAAATAGAGCTATAAACAAAAAAAGATCGACAATTTTGATGAAAAAAAAAAAACAATATTTTTTACTTTCTGCTATAAAACATACCCAATAAAAAATATATAGAAAATCAAATTGCTTCATCAATTTAGGCCAATGCTACATGTTTTTGGTAAAAACAAATCGCAATAAGCATATATTGATTGGTTTGTGCAAAAGTTATAGCGTCTCACACTATTGCGATGCGGGAACCAGTGCCATTCCTGTGTGGGTTCCCGCATCGCATCTCCCTAGTTGACAGTTCACACTGCCCTCTGCGAACCGCTGCGGGTGTCAATAAAAAGTTAATGACACCCCCAGATCGCAGAACGCAGTACAAACTGTGAATTCAGACAGGAATTGGATCTTTCACACCCATGCGATCCGATTTCAGTGCAGGGAAAAAAAGGTTCCTGAACCTTTTTTGTGCAAATCCAATGCGAGTTCAGACGTACACCCGTTTGGCTGAATTTGCTTTGCAGAGACATGGCATGTGATCGGCACAGAAATGCGGTGCGAATCACGTGCGATATCTGTGTTCGCATAATAAGTGAACCCAGGCTAAACATGCTTTAGTGCTAGACTCATCAAGCACTAGATCGTTCATTTATTCTAATTGCCAGAATACATTAATATTCTGACCAATGGAATGAATGAATGCCCAAGTGCTGGGTGAGCTTAAATGTGTTTGCAAAATGCGGCTTGATGTGCGTTTTTAATGCTTCTTATACCTCTCCTGGAGCATAGGTGTCCAGAGGAGGTGTGCAAGGGGCCTGAGAATGCATGAGAGACACTCGCAAAATCTGTCTGTGGCAGCCTTTATGAATTCCAGGGTGTGTGTATTGAAGGTTAAATTTTTAACGTGATTACTATCGATGGAAATGTATAAACGATGACTAAACTGTAAGGCCCCCTCCGCACGTGGAGGGCTCTGTTGCAGCCTTCCTGCTCAGCGGTGAATCTCTCTGCTGATACCCACTGAGCCACTGAGCAGAGGGCTGGTCTGTGTATGATCCACTTACTCAGAACAGACACAGACACAGCCCACTCTCCTCTATGAGCAGTCAGATACCAACGGACCGCCTGTCCGTTTACACCCGACTGTCGTTAGATCCGATCCGCCAGATGGTTGGGGAATGCATCTCCATATGTCTGGTTTTAGTGGACAGGATCTGATGTTGGAGGGTGTCAACGGACAAGTTTGACACCTGCCGCTCCATAGAGGAGACTGGAGGATCCAATCGGGTACATGTGAAAACTGACAGGTGGACCCGATCGGTCCACTCATATGTGAAAGGCGAAATGTGAAAGTTAGGGCTGTTTGACACCGGCATTCTGCCCGACAGACTCCGCTTTGCTCATAGGGGGATCAATCCGCTGATCCCCGCTGAGCAGGCGGATGACAGGTAGGGTTGCCACCTGTCCGGGATTCACCCAGTCTGGGTTTTGAATCATGTGTCCAGGTTTCAGTCCACCTGAAACCCGGACACATTATTTGGATTGGGCTGTGGCTCCCCAAGTAACCAAGATAGCCACACACAAATCTGTTGCTATCCAGGAGCTGCGGGCGGCTGTCTGGGAGCGGGTTTGGCATCACTGCGGGGCAGGGTGATGATGTCAGCAAAAGAAATTTGGCCACACTCACATTTTGCTGCAGCAGGCTATGTGCACTGCGTTACTAATGCTGCGTACACACGACCGGACTTTTCAACAGCAAAGGTCCGACAGAGCGAATCCGTCAGACAATTTGATCGTGTGTGGGCTCCATTTGTATCTTTGCTGTCCAAAAATCTGACGGACTTTAGAAATAGAACATGTTTAAATTTTTTTCGCCGGAACTCCGCCGGACCCAGTTCCTATCGAGAAATCCGCTCGTGTGTATGCTAGTCCGACGGATGAAAACCGACGCTAGGGCAGCTATTGGATACTGGCTATGAACTTCCTTATTCTAGTCCGGTCGTACGTCATCACGTTCAAATCCATTGGACTTTGGTGTGATTGTGTGTGGCCAAGTCCGTTCATTTGGAAAGTCCGCCAGAACTCCGCCGAAAGTCCATCGGAAAGACCGTCAGACCTTGTCCGTCTAAAAGTCTGCTCGTGTGTACACAGCATAAGTGTTCGGGTTTGGCTTAAAGAAAAAGTGGCAACCCTAATGACAAGTCCGTCTCCACTCACTGTCCTGAGATGGACATGCCAGAGTCCCGCTCTCCTCTATGGGGTGAAAACGGACAGGAGATCTGTTTTCATCCAATCTCATCCAATCTGATCCTCCAGATGGATGGAAAATAGGATCTCCATCCATCCAGATTTGGCAGACAGGATCAGACCGGATATCAGCGGATGTCAGCAAACATGTCACCGCTCACATCTGCCACTCCATAGAGGTGAATGGAGGGTCCAATCGGTTCCGCCTGAAAAACAGACAGACGGGACCTGATCAGAAAGCCAGTGAGAAAGGAGCCTTATATGGAAAAATAAAATACATGACTTCTGAGGGCTAAGGGGCAGAAATCTAAAATGTGGATATCTCTGCAGACATGTACAGCTTCTCCACACATGAAAAAAAGAGAACCCATCATGTAAAATAGAAAACGTGAACCAAAAGCAGAGCTCGCCAATTGGGTGTCACCTTGAAAAACTCTGTTACCCTTTTCTTGTGCCTTTGTACTGACTAGTTTACATTTATGGTACAAATAGGCAGTTGGGCTTTGGTAAAGTTGACCTATACCAAAAAAATGGGCTATGCAGATATGAGACGTCTGTAGATAAAAACAAACTGTGTTGAATAATGTCTTATAGGTATAGGCCATCTATGAACCTCATAAAGCCTGACTGTAAAACTCCTAGAAGGTTGTAAAGAACAGCTGCTAAGGGATTCCTAGCTGTTACTGTTCACCTTCACCGAAGGACGTTCTTTCTCTGATACAAGCCCCCTCATATGCAATTTCTCTTTCCTGATGCAGAAACTCTGAGCTCAGCATTTGAGAGCTCACTCCTGTAAAGGTGAGGGTGAACAGTTATACCGCGTACACACGACCAAACTTTCCCTCATAATAAACTCTGACGGTCTTTCCGTCAGAGTTCCGACCGAACGGACTTGCCTACATACGATCACTCCAAAGTCCGTTAGTTTCGAACGCGATGACGTACGACGGGACTAGAAAAGGAAGTTCAATATCCAGTAGCCAATAGCTGCCCTTGCGTAGTATAAGGTCCGTCGGACCAGCATACAGACAAACGGTTTTCCTGATAGGAATTGATTCATTGGAAAGATTTAAATACGTTCTATTTCTAGGAGCGTCAGAATTTTTGAAGAAAAAAGTCAGATGAAGCCCACACACGATCGGAATATCCGATGAAATGATTCTGTCGGACCTTTTCTGCTGGAAAGTCCAGTCGTGTGTACGCGGCATAACAGCTAGATGCCTGTTAGCAATATCCTAGGAATTTTCCAGTCAGGCTTCATGACGTACATTGTATGTAAACAGCCTACACCTATAGCAAGGGCATTATTCAACCTTTGTCAAGGCTGCACAGTTTGTTTTTATCTAAAGACAGCCCTTCTCTGTATTAGCAGTTTTTTGATAAAGGTGAACTAAGGCAAGTTATAGAGGAATTTACTGACTGTGTTAAAGGGGGGGGGGGGGGGGACTTTTCCTCCGAAGGGCGTGTGCCAGGAACTTGTCTTGCATACAAACGGTACACAATTGTCGGCCAACAAACACGAACGTAGTGACGCACCAAGAGGAATTTCAACTCTTGAGCAACATCCTTTGGGCACCTTCTGCTAATGTCATGTTTGGTGAGCATTAATTCTGAGCATGCGTGTTTGTACACTCAACTTTTGTGTGACGGACTTGTGTACACATGATAGGAAAATCTGACAACAGACTGTTGTCCGCTGAAAATTTAGTAGCCTGCCATCCAACATTTGTTGGTGGAAAGTTGGCCAAAAATTGTCTGATGGAGCGTACTAACGGTCGGATTTTAGGCAAACAGCCTGTCATCGCACAATACCCTGCCAAAAATCCGATCATGTGTACGAGGCTTATGACCCCTTTCACATGGTTTGTTGGTGTGGCCAAACCAGGCCATAGTGGTGCATTTTTAACATGCCCCAGCTGCCTATCAAAACATTGCGCTTTTCTGTTTGTTAGTTTTTTTGTAGTTTCACTGTGAAATCCCTCTCTTCAGACAGGCATGAGGGAGGCAGCATATCATCTTCTGATCACTAGGGATGAGCTCCGGTGCGTTCACACACTACATGTGCAGAGCCCGCCAGGAAGTCAGCACGGCGCTGCGCTAATCACAGGCAGTGAGACATTTGCCGATCTCTGCAGCCGCACATTGGGAAAATATCTCACTGCCTGTGATTAGTGCCATGCCAACTTCCTGGCAGGCTCTGCACGTGAAGTGTGCAAAAACGCCTGACTGAGCCCATCCCTACTAATCACCTACTAACTATGGGCCAGCCACTGCTGACAAAGCAATCCACCGCAGATCATGAGACAGCAGTCCCGCCCATGTGAAGGGTCCTTTAAGTGGTTGTAAACCCTATTTTTAAACTTTATGCTACAGGTAAGCCTATATTAAGGCTTACCTGAAGCTACCCAGGATATCTCCCAAACCTGCATATTTTAGGAGATAGCCCCTGTCCCCTGCATGTGCCGATGACATCAGCACATGCGTACTGGGGCAAACTGAAGCAACGGCACATATGTGCCGTTGCTTCAGTCTGTGTGCCGCTACCAGTGGCTCCCGTGCGCATGCGCATGAGTGATGTCATCGCAGCTCTTGCCAATCACAGCGCCAGAGCCGCGATACCCGGAAGTAACCCCTGGGAGAGATGTCACCGGCTGGAGGGGGAGACAAGGACTGCTGCGGGGGCTTCGTTCTCGGGTAAGTAATTCATACGATGCATACTAGCTCATTATGCCTTTGTCTTGCAGGTTTTATTTATTTTATTTTTTTTTTAGCAGGGTTTACAACCACTTTTAGGGGTCATGTTGATGGGTGCTGTTGACCAGCATTCAGCTGCATCCTGTCATTGATTTGTACATGTGGGTGTATGTAAACACCTGTCACTCCTGGACACAGAGACATGCTTGTTTTTCTTGGTGTATGGCTTTTTGCATCTGAGTGAATTAGCCCTAAGGCTGGATTCCCACCTATGCATTTTTTGTGCTTTTTGCATTTTGCAGCTTTGCACTACAGAACGTGTTCCATAGGAAACAATGTTAAATGGACTGTAGTGCAAATCTGCAAAATGCAAAAAGCACTAAAAATGCATAGGTGTGAATCCAACCTTAGGGCCAGTTCACACCAGAATGTGGTGCTGGAAACCCATGTTACGTGCGCATTTCCTGCACCATGTTCAAAATGCACTGCAGATGCAATTTGCAGCAGGTGTCAATAGCAAGTTAATGACACCCCAAATGCAGGTCCCAAAACGCAAAGCATTTGCCAACACTGCATTGCATGGTACAAAAGTACCATGCTATCGAGTTACTGTGTGTTTCTAAAAGTAGAGCAAGCAAAATGAATGGGCTGAAATCGCATTATAGAACTTCGAACGTGAATCACACAAGAACGAGGAGCACGGGGATGGTGTGAACCTGCCCTTAAGGTGAGTACTGTGATTAGGGTGCCTGTTGACATGAACCCTAATACTTACTTCTCTGGCAGGCAGTAAGTCCTAATTTTGCTTTCTTTGGCTTAGTCTACACTTGCGATTGGTGGGGGGCAGTAAAAAATAGTCATTTAGGCCTAGGTTTTACTGTCCCCCAAACTAGGATTGCCACCTCATCCCTTTAAATCCGAACACATATGAATTACACAGGTTCTGAGGCTAATTTAATGCAGATAAGGCACCAAGTGAGTGTAATTACCACCTTAATTTTTTTTCTTTCTCCTTACGCTGACAGTGGAGGAGAAAAAAAAAAGCCGAACACGGCTCATTTTAAAGGAACATCGGTCCCGAAAAGGAAGAGGCAATTATGCCTCGTTTATGCCATCTAACAGTGCCCACAAGTGCCAGCCATCAATGCCCACAAGTGCCACCTATCAATGCCCACCAGGGGTGCCAATCAGTGCCACCTAGAAGTGCTGCCTATCAGTGTAACCGATCAGTGCCCATCACTGCCACCCATCAGTGCCCTTCACTGCCACCTATCAGTGCCGCCTCATCAGTGTACATCAATGACGGACAAAAATTACCTGTTTTAAAATTTTATAACAAAATAAAAATAAAAAATAAAAAATAAAAATAATTGCACAGGTGATCAAATACCACAAAAAGAAATCTCTATTTGGGGGAAAGAATTATAACAATTTAATTTGGGTACAGTGTTGTATGACCGTGCAATTGTCATTCAAAGTGTATCAGCGCTGAAAGCTGAAAATTGGTCTAGATAGGAGGGGGGCTTAAGTGCCCAGTAAGCAAATGGTTAAAGAGGAAGCAAACTTCTTTCGCTGACAATTACCTATAGTTAAGCCTATAATAAGGCTTACCTATAGGTAGTGTAAATATCTCCTAAACATATACCGTTTAGGAGATATTTACATTAAATGAAGCCAATAACATCACTGGCACATGCTTTCTGAAGGAACGGCCACAGGTGTCGTTCCTTCCGAGCCTTGTGCCATTAATAGTGGTTCCTGCGTGCATGTGCAGGTGTGGCGTCATTGCAGCTCTGGCCACTCACGCTGCTGGAGCCCTCGAACCCCAATGTAGTATGAGATGCATACTAGCTCAGCCTTTGTAGTACAGGTGTTTTTTTTCTGTTTTTTCTTTTAAATTGAAAACCTCTTTAAGCTGCAAAGGCAGCCGTACAGGGGTGTACACATACAACGGTAATCATGCTTTGCTTCATAGGGCAAAAAATGATCCCTCCTGTCATGTTCAGTGGGCAGTACTGCTGTTGAACTTGGCCCATTCCAACCATAAGCCAAATGCTAGGCTCTTGGTAGTGGTATATTTGCATTTAAAAAGATCATTCAGCTGTCATACCCACCCCCACCCTAAAAAAAACGGATATTTAGGAGGCAGCAGTATTGCCTACCGAATGCCTGTCAGCCATGCCTGCACCACTCTCTGAAAAGCCATTCACCATGGATCTTCAAATAGTGCCATAGGTGTAAATGATTACTTCAAGAGCTATGGCCTCCAGGACAAATTTCTAGGTGTGTTGGATGCTTGATTGCATGCTGTAGTTTGCAGTACTGGGTGTGTTCCAATTAGCATATGTAAGAGAGGTAGGCAAAAAGAGAAGGCTTAAAAGAGAAGTATGGGAATAATTTTTTTTGTAGAATCAAACTTACTTAGCTGGATGTTGCATCTGCGCCCCCCTCCCGCCCACTCTAACACTGAAAACCGAGCAAAGTTGTTGTCAGTCTAGGTATGTGGGTGGATCCTGACCATATGGTTGAGATCTTACCCGACCCTGGACTGGCTCTGTGACGTCAGCAAACCGGACTTCAGCCCGCTGTCTGCTGAAAATGGGTCACGGGAGTGCAGAACAAACTGCACATCTGTGATGCACAGGAGAAGTACAGCCAAACAAGCTTTGGCTGTACTTCTCCTTTAATCAGTATGGTATTTTAGGATAAGTAGCAACCCTGTAGAGTTAATTACTTATTGTGAGTGCATTAGGACAGAAGTTCATAGTTTGAAAATAAGTAGCTGGGCACACCAAGCATTTTTGATGTTTTTTTTTTTTTTATTTGCTTACTTTTTAAACTTTGGTATTGTAGCTGTTATTATTGATGATAGCTTACTAAACCTATTAAGAAAGGAGACAAACCCCTATTAGGTACATCAGTGATAAAAGGAAAAAAATACATTGGGATCACAGAATTGGAAACTGGGTACAACAATTTTACTGTCAAAGACCTGGATATAGCAAACCATTCAAACAATTTGTTCTGTTTAGTCTTCTCAGAAATAAATGAGGCTAACAAAAAGTTGGGGGATCATATTGGTTCTTGTAATGATGGTTCAGTTTCAGGACTTCTAGAGACAGAGGTAGCAGAGAGATTAGCTCAGGTAAGGTTTAATAAAGCAGTGGGCTCAGATGGTATTCATCCAAGAGTCCTAAGAAAACTTCAAGGTATAGTTGTTGGACCAATAACTGATCTTTTAATTCAATCTCTTCTAACGGTAGAAGTTCCCCAATACTGACGGACAACTAATATTGTACTTATTTACCTGAAGGGTAGCAAGGTAGATGCTGGCAATTACAGAATTGCTCCTAAAAAAAGGATCATGATCGCTTAAAAACACACAATTTGCAGGACCTAAGGCAGCATGGCCATACTGAGGGCAGATCACTTCAGGCTAAGCAGATTGAATCCTGGGGCAACTTTCCTTACAGCTTAAAAGGAGAAGTATGGTCAAAGCTCTTTTGGCCATACTTCTGTGAGTTACCCAGATTCAGCTGACAGCACACTAAAGTCCGCTGCCAGCTTATATATCACAGAGCCGGTCCAGTCTCTGGAGATATCCTGACAATAATGTCAGAATCTGCCCTAATGCTTGACTGGCAGCTGGATCAGACTCTCGGTGTGCCAATCAGAGCCTGAGCCAGCCACTCCGGCACCCTCCCCAGTCTGGCACTCCATCAGTGGCGTACTAACTAGGGGGCGGGGGTGCGGTCCGCCCCAGGTGCCACACATTAGGGGGGTGTCAGGCAGCTCCCCTGTATGAAACAGTGAGAGTGGGACAGGCTTGGTAGTGCAGCCGATGTGACATGCTGAGCAGGGAGACCTCAGGCAGACTGACCCATTGTCACAATGCTCTCACTCTCTGTTTAATTATAACAGCCCAGTGAGTGAGTACAACTCCCCCCCCCTCCACAGAGATGGAAGAGTCTGCATTAGCTCTGCCCCCTCTCTCCCCTGCGTGTCCCATCCATGCTCCGTGCAGCCTTTGTGCTGAGCTGTGCTGCTCTGAAAGGAATGTGGGGGCGGGAACATTTAAACAGTGTGAGAAAGAATATCCAAGTAAGTTATCAGCACTGTCCCTGTGTCCCGACTCTGCCCTCTCTCTCCCAAATCTCATTCACTCCCCCTCTTTCCTCTGTTGTCCTCCAGAGTCTTTCCATCATGTTCCCCATCATATTCCCATCATGCTCCCCATCATGTTCCTTTACCAGGGTTTACACTAGTGTGTTCATAGACATTGCATGTGATTCGCACCGAATTGCTGTGCAAATCACATGCATTGTCTGTGCGATGCAAATTCAGCCATACAAACTGTATGGCTGAAATCACATTTGCACCAAAATGGTGAGGGACCCTTTTTTTGGTCTGCACTGGAATTGGATTGGATGGGTGTTACACCTATGCAATGCAATTCTTGCACCATTTCACAGTTCTCACTGCGATTTGCAAACCGATCTGGGGATGTCATTAATTTTACACTGACACCCGTAGCAGCTTGTACAGGGCAGCGTGAACAGCCCACAAGCAACATGCAATGCAGGAATCTGCACTGGAATCTCGCTGATTCCTGCATCGCATATATGTGAACCAGGACTCAAGTGGGTTCACACTGATGCGCTGTGGTTCAGTTGCCTCAATTTTCACTACAGTCCCACAGACTTCTATTGAATCTGTCAGAAAACACAGTACAATTACCCAAGCTAATAGACATCTGTGGGACTGCAGCTAAAAATGAGGATTATATGCAGAAAAACTGCATATACCCCAGCACTGCGACAAACTCCAGGACACCAGTGTGAACCCAAAGGCTTCAGGGTGCTGTGTAATGTAAAGGGGTCCTGAAGTGCAGGGGGTTGTGTAATGTAAAGGAGTCCTTTTGTACAAGGGGTTGTGTAATGTAAAGGAGTCCTGAGGTGCAGGGGGTTGTGTAATGTAAAGGAGTCCTGAGGTGCAGGGGGTTGTGTAATGTAAAGGAGTCCTGAGGTGCAGGGGGTTGTGTAATGTAAAGGGGTCCTGAGGTGCAGGGGGTTGTGTAATGTAAAGGGGTCCTGAGGTGCAGGGGGTTGTGTAATGTAAAGGGGTCCTGAGGTGCACGGGGTTGTGTAATGTAAAGGGGCCCTGAGGTTCAGGGGGTTGTGTAATGTAAATGGGTCCAGAGGTGCAGGGGGCTGTGTAATGCAAATGGGTCCAGGAGGTGCAGAGGGTTTTGTAATGTAAAGGTGTCCTGAGGTGCACAGTGCTGTGTAATGTAAAGGGGTCCACAGGTGCAGGGGGTTGTGTAATGTAAAGGGGTCCAGAGGTGCAGAGGGTTTTGTAATGTAAAGGTGTCCTGAGGTGCAGGGTGTTGTGTAATGTAAAGGGGGTCTAGAGGTGCAGGGTCCTGTGCAATGTAAAGGGGTCCTGAGGTTCAGGGGGTTGGGTAATGTAAATGGGTCCAGAGGTGTAGGGTGCTGTGTAATTTAAAGGGGTCCAAAGGTGCAGAGGGTTTTGTAATGTAACGGTGTCCTGTGGTGCACAGTGCTGTGTAATGTAAAGGGGTCCAGAGGTGCAGGGGGCTGTGTAATGTAAAGAGGTCCAGGAGGTGCAGAGGGTTTTGTAATATAAAGGTGTCCTGAGGTGCAGGGTGTTGTGTAAAGTAAAGGGGCCCTGAGGTTCAGGGGGTTGTGCAATGTAAAGAGGTCTAGAGGTACAGGGGGTTGTGTAATGTAAAGGGGTTTAGAGGTGCATGGAGTTGTGTAATGTAAAGAGGTCCAGAGGTTCACCGGTTTTGTAATGTAAAGGGGTCCAGAGGTGTGTAATGTAAAGGGATCCAGAGCTGCGGGGGCTGTGCAATGTAAAGGAGTCCAGTTGTGGAGAGGGGGTACAAAGTAGTGACAAAGAGATATTGGGGGGATGCAGAGGTATCCAGGGGACACAGTGCGGTGTTTTTACATTTTAAAGTGGGGGGGGTGCCAGATATAGGAGTCGCTCCGGGTGCCGAATGCTCTAGGTACGCCCCTGCACTCCATTGAGCGCTAGAAGGGCAGAGCTGATATCTGAGGTCACCGCTTTGCAGTCCTTGATCACTCAGTTCTCGTTGTAGAGCTGGCGGGAGACAACTGCAGCACTGGAACAATGCTGCAGTAATCTGGCATAATATATATTTTAGTTTTTTTACCTTCTCACCCTTCTCTTATAAGGGCTTATTTACATATGCACCGCCCAGATCAATGTATTTCTGCAGTGGGTACAGCCTGGTGTTTCTGATCATTTCAGGGCAAGATCTCTGGACAAATCAATGACAAGCTGACACTTTTCTTAGCTGTTTTCATGTAATCACACATAAGGGGCTGATGTAACTCCTGGACATGAACTGTCTGTGTCTACAGGCACACATCTGTCCCTAAGTGCCCGTTCACACAGGGGCGACGTGACTTGCAGCGCGTCTCACAGACGCGACCTGCACACGATTTCAGCGGCGACTTGCAAAATGACTTCTGTATAGAAGTCAATGCAAGTCGCCTGAAGTCGCCCCGAAAATACTACAGGAACCTTTTTCTAAGTCGGAGCGACTTGAGTCGCTCCTATTAGAACGGTTCCGTAGTACAGAACGGAGCGCGACTTGTCAGGCGGCTAAGTCGCCTGACAAGTCGCGGTAGTGTGAACCGGCACTAACTGCAGATAGTGTCAGGCTATCATTGATTTGTCCAGGCTTCCAGCCTGCGGCTGATCTAAAACACCAGTCCATACCAGCTGCATAAATATTCTGAACTGAGCGGTGTACAGCCCTAATTGGCCATGTGCCTGAGCCCTATAGAAGCAGCATAGGAGCAAAAGGAAGGTGAATATATACTTCTTGTTGCGATCATTCTGCATCAGCAAAGAGCAAGTACACTTTAAATTTATACAGGCTTTGCAGTGATCAGAAATGAAAAATGAGAATTTCTAACACCTTCAATTTAATCTCTGATATGATAGGCGGCCATAGACTGGTATATGCTTTATCTCCCCAAGGAAGATAAGTAGGGCAATATCTGCCCATACTCATCAAGCTGGATTAGTGGTTGAACCAGTTAGTATACTGACAGCAGCCAAGGCGAACCCTTCCTTTGCTCCATAACTATGTTTTTCTAAAAAAAAGTAAAGATTTTTTTAGTATATAACAAAGTTAGCCTCCACAGCATATGTGGCTTCTCAAACTTACTAGAACACCAGTGTTTACGCAACACACTTCGATTAATCTTCCATTATAATTGAACAGTGGCCCAGTTAAGGATGGTTCCTTTCGCTCTACACCTTCACAAAGGCAGCAAGGAGGCCTCTTTAGCTAACTGTGAACATTCTGCCAATAAAGTGTAACAGGAAGGAACCCCATTACACAGCAGAATTTAGTGCTTACATTACAAGAACCTGAAAGACATAATTACAGACTGAACAACAGAGGGCAGCAAAGGCACATTCAGTGTGAAAAGGCTGTGCATTGCTTTGCACTCTAGGCCTAAGTATGTGGCCTAAATATGTTTGCAGGAACTGTGACTTTACTACCTTGTCTTTATACCTTTATGCTTTATACGGTATATATATATATCTTACATAACAGCATACCTGCAATAAAATGTGTTAGCTATTGTATGGGTGTGTGACTGTAATTAAAGCTTATGTACAAAAGCATGACTGAAGTATTTATATAAAGAATAAAAGATCCTTTCAGCTTTGACGTTTGTTGGCATTTGTTCACCCCTGTATAACGATCCTGTCATTAGATCGAGTTGTCGCCAGCAACAGAATTGCAAGTTTAAACTGGACCCCGGAAAAAAACCTGAACACATCATTTAGATTGAACACAATATCCCAAAATTGGCTACCATGTACCAGAGTTAGTCAACTCAGACCTCAAGGTCCTAACCATAGCTTCAAATTATCCTTAATTCAAAGGGATTGTCCTATGTCCCCTTTTCCCACTTAGTTTTCCTTTTTTTTTTTTTCGCCTGAGGTATGCATCTCAACAAAAATATATTGTTTAACTGACAAAAGAGTTATACATTCAATAAAAAACTTTCATCCAACCTGTAAATGATTGCATTTGCAGATTTGAACAGGCAGTATACAGAAGAGGAGTGGTGAAATACAGTGCCTTGCAAAAGTATTCACCCCCTTGGCTTTTTACCTATATTGATATGTTACAGCCTTTGGTTCAATGTTTTTTTAATCTGAATTATATGTGATGGATCAGAACACAATAGTCTATGTTGGTGAAGTAAAATTAGAAAAATATATACATAAAACAATTTTTCAGAAATAAAAAACTGATAATTGGCATGTGCATGTATATATTCATCCCCTTTGTTATGAAGCCCATAAAAAGCTCTGGTGCAACCAATCACCTTCAGAAGTCACATAATTAGTGAAATGATGTCTACCTGGTGCAATCTAAGTGTCACATGATCTGTCATTACATATACACACCTTTTCGAAAGGCCCAGAGGCTGCAATACCTAAGCAAGAGGCACCACTAACCAAACACTGCCATGAAGACCAAGGAACTCTTCAAACAAGTAAGGGACAATGTTGTTGAGAAGTACAAGTCAAGGTTAGGTTATAAAAAAATATCCAAATATTTTATAATCCCTAGGAGCACCTTCAAATCATAACCAAATGGAAAAAACAACAGCAAACCCGCCAAGAGATGACCGCACACCAAAACTCATGGATCGGGCAAGGAGGGCATTAATCAGAGAGGCAGCACAGAGACCTAAGGTAACCCTGGAGGAGCTGCAGAGTTCCACAGCAGAGACTGGAGTATCTGTACATAGGACGATAATAAGCCGCATGCTCCATAAAGTTGGGCTTTATGGCAGAGTGGCCAGAAGAAAGCCATTACTTTCAGCAAAAAACAAAATGGCACATTTTGAGTTTGCGAAAAGGCATGTTGGAGACTCCCAAAATGTATGGAGGAAGGTGCTCTGATCTGATAAGACTAAAATGTAACTTTCTCTTTTGGTCATTGACGGACACAGCTCCTTTAAATCTTGACTTTAGGGTTATATCGTCACCTTCAGGAGAGGATTAGGCAAAACATGTAAAACATGTAAAAACAGAAAAACTGCATAGCACCGCCCAGGGGGCGGTCCCACTGGCTATAGCCCCTCACCCTGCTTCCTGCAGCTCGTTTTTTTTCTGCCTAGTGTAGGAGAAGGACCTGGCTCCCTGAGGGGACCATTGGTCTTGGGAATTTTTCATTTTTTTCTACATTTTTTGATCCTATGATCTACAATCAACAGCCAGGCTGGGTGACAGGCTGGATAATATAGATCCTTGTAGTCCCCCCAGCCTGGCCATTGAGTGTGAGCAGACCCTAGCTATGCCTTGGTTAAGCCACGACATGCCCCTTTCTGGTCCTGGGGCGGTCGGTGAGCTATATGCTCCGTGGGGGCACACATATGACCGAGCTACTGCTGTCCGTGTCACAGTGTGCCATGGCCACCCCGTGCTGCTCGGGTGATGGGTCTGCGATGGAATGCGTCCAGCGGTCCCGACAGGGGCGGTAAGTACGGCTCCACCTGTCTCAGCAAGATGGAGCAGCTGGGCATTCCCTGGGTGGTCGACTAGGGGGTCTCTCACGCTCCCTTTCTTCTCTCCCTATCCCACTTTCCCTCCTCCCCATACTGGGCCGCTGTGTGACTGGACATGAGGTGTGGTGTACATAACTGGCCGGGGTCCTCAGGAGGGGCTCCGGTCCTTAGTGGGGGGTTGTGCTGGCTGTTAGGGTCTGCTCCTTCTTTCCCTGTCTTTTCTGGTCACGGTGAGGTTTGCCATGAGAGGGGGTCGTGGCCATTTTCCAGAGGCTGTGGCCATTTTCCTGTAGCCTTAACCAGTGTATTACGGTTGGCCATATCCTAGAAGGTTCAGTGGCCATTTTCTTTGAGTTTTCTTTGCTAGAACAGCTGGAGGCCATTTTCTTGTAGCCTCAGCTTGTTTTTACCCCAGCACTGCTGACTGTATGCATCTAGAACGGCAACATTTTTACTCTGAACACCTCAAGCTTGGCACAGGGGAGAGCGGACAGCGACGACGCGGCACAGTACCTGGGTCAGGGTGGTAAGTCATTCGGGGGTTCTTCAGTCTGTGAAGCAGCTAGGAGGGTGGGATTTGTGTGCCTTGCCTTAGGTCCCTGAGTGGTGACAGGCAAGTAAGGGTCAGCATGGCGTCAGAAGCTGGCGCTTCTTCCCCAGACATCCCTGTTGTTGCAACTGGCTCACTTGCACCTGCAGTGCCCATGGATGCTTTGTTGGCGGACCTGGATATTTTTGTTGCCAGGGTGGAAGCGGTGTGCGGGTGCAAGGGGGTATAAAATGCCCCCTACCTCCCCTTCTTCTGTGAAAAGCTCTGATTCAGACTTGGGCCCCTGTTCTGACGTGTCACAGGATGCATACCGGGACCGTGAGGATAACTCTGTGTCCGGGTTAGCGCAGTAAAAGGCGCTTGTAGGAGCACTTATCACAGCAGTGTGGGGTACCCTGAATAGAAAGGATACAGCAGGGGCATCTGCAGAGGTGGCGGTCCTTTTTAGGTCCCGCAAACTGCCCCGTGCTGCTCAGGTGTTTCCGTATTTAACTTATTTTGATAAGTTTATATACAAAGAAGGGGGGAGCCGTAATGGGCCTTTTCAGTCCCGAGAAGGATGGCGGTGCGTTACCCCTTTAAGGAGAGCCTCTGGAAAAAATGGGCATATCCTCCAGTCATTGACCCCCCGGTATCCAGGTTAAGTAACCACTATTCCGGTAGAAGGGACTCCTGTCTCCAAGGACCCTACTGATAGGAGGGCTGAGGCGGTGGCCCGGTCCATGTGTATGGTAGTGGGGTCAGCGTTACGACCAGTGTTGGTCGTGGCCTTGGTGTCGCAGGTGTTTACTGAATGGGCAAAATAGCTGCACGGGAGTTGGTGAAGCAACAGACTTCCTTGGTCTGCATAGAACTGGCAGACCTGTTGGTGCATGGCCTTAAAAACTGGTCTCTCAACGATTAAGCTTTCAGCACAGGCTTTTTTTTAAATAGACATTCCAACTTTTTATCCATTGGATCCCTAAGCATTTGAGCATTGTCTGCCGGATATGTCAAACTCTTATTCACAGAGGATATAGCAGCGTTAATTGCTGGTATAACCTACTTAGTGAATTTTCTCCACCATAGGATAAAGTGTGAAAACTTTTTAGGAGGGAAAATAATGCTTATCTGGGTGATCCTCTCAGATACAAAAAAACTTTTCCAACAATGAATGGACAAGAAAAGGCATGCACAGCTTCAAGAGGCTTTAGCGAACACAAACACTCAGTTAAGAGTACATTGCACCATCAATCTTAAGATTGAAAAGCTGATTCTCCCGCATTTGACAGCCCAGAAGAGCAGTCCTCTGCCTCAACATGGTCCCCTGAGGGAATTCATCTTCTCCTGCCCCGAATTCCTGTGTTTGAGGGTCCTGGGTAATGGAAGAGAACCTGTCGCATTTTGACCCACACTGGGATGCGATTAACCACTTGAGGTCCATACTATAGCCGAATAACAGCCACAGCATGGACCTGAATTTCCGGGAGGTCGTCATAGGATGTCTTCCCCTTTGCGCGCTCCCTGTGCGCTCCCTGCAGGGCCCGTTTGGTGCGCACTGTGATCACCGAGTCACAGAGACTCGGGTGATCACAGATTTGAGCAAGGGGCTGATCCTGGCCCCTTACCACGTGATCAGCTGTCAGCCAATGACAGTTGATCACTTGTGTAATCAAAAGCTTGGTAATAGGCTTTTTTTTCTCCTCACGCTAACAGCGCGAGGAGAAAAAAAAAGCTGATCACCGGCTTATGCTCAAGGACATTGGTCCCGAAGAAGAAGGAGGCCCATCTGCCTCCTCCTCTGTGCCTGCAAGTGCCGCCTGCCATTGCTCACAGTGCCCACCACTGCCACCTATCAATGCTCATGAGTTCCACCTATCAATGCCCACAAGTGCCACCAATCAATGCCCACAAGTGCCATCTATCAATGCCCACCAGTGGTGCCAATCAGTGCCTCATCAGTGCCACCTAGCAGTGCTGCTTTTCAGTTTAACCCATCAGTGCCCATCACTGCCACCCATCAGTGCCCATCACTGCCAGCTATCAGTGCCACCGATCAGTGCCACTTCTCAGTGCCCACCAATGCCACCTATCAATGCCCTTCAGTGCCACCCATCAGTGGCACCTCTCAGTGCCGCCTATGAGTGCCCACCAGTTCTGCCCTATCAGTGCCAATCAGTGCAGCCCATTGGTGCCCATCAGTGTAGCACATCAGTGCCCCTCAGTGCAGCCTATCGGTGCCCATCAGTGCAGCCTTATCAGCGTACATCAATGAAGGAGAAAAATGACCTGTTTGCAAAATTATATAACAAAATATAAAAAAATATATTTTTTTTTACAAAAAATTCAGTCTTTTTACATTTTTTAAACAAAAAATAAAAGCCGCAGAGGTGATCAAATACCACCAAAAGAAATCTCTATTTGTGGGAAAAAAATTATAAAAATTTTATTCGGGTACAGTGTTGTATGACAGCACAATTGTCATTCAAAGTGCATCAGCGCTGAAAGCTGAGAATTGGTCCACACCAGAGGGGGTTTTAAGTGGCCAGTAAGCAAGTGGTTAAAGTCGCTAAACTTTTTTTTTTTTTTTTTAAACCTATCATGGCTGAGGAAAAAAAGATCTTTTTAGTAAAATAAACAAGGGCTGCAGTGTTGAAAACAGTTGCAAACATTTTATGGCCCTGATGCCCACTCTGACCAGCAACCCCCTCTCAGGGGAGGATGCCATTTGTAGAGATGAGTAGGCTTTCCAGAGCTTGAGGGAGACGCTTTTAGCTCTTTTTTGGGGTTTTTTCAACCCCCCCCCCCCCCCCCCCCTTCTGACCTTAGCTCCATGCACAAAGCAGAGGTACTACCAGAATAAATTGCATACACTGCTTGAGCAATAGTCCAGGCACAGCCACTGATATTAATGCTCAGCCTAATGCAAATAGTAAATGTGTCAAATAGGAAATGCCTGTGTCACCAAATCCTCTTTCATGCTCCTCTTTGCTCTTATGTCCCTCCGACAATTTTAGAGCCTGCACATATGGAGTTTTTTAAAACACCCTCCCACATTGGAGGACGCCCCACCCCCTCCTTCGCATCGTGCCCCCCTCCTTTCTCTTTAAAAAAAAAAAGAGTTTTCCCACGTGAGCATGGGCGTCCGATCCAAAGGGATTGGCTTGTAAATGAGGGAGGGATGGCGTGAAGGAGACCTGGAAGCCACCGCGATGTAGGGGCGGTGAAATAAAACGGCATTGCTGATGGTTTTTAGTTCTCCCTTATATTCGTGAAGAGGGGGTTCAGTGCAGGTGGGGGAAGTCTGGAGGATGCAAAACAGGTCTGCCTGCTAGCCGCAGGAAAAAGTCTGCTGCTTCTGTGACACAGCGTGATCTCTGAGCAAAGCCTGAGAAGGTACGTGCTCTATACAGCCCCCAGTGGTGACACTTAGGCATGACAACATTTACTTTAACCACTAGCCGACCGCCGCATGTATATATATATATATATATATATATACGTCAGCAGAATGCGACGGCTGGGCAAATGGGCGTACAGGTACGTCCCTGTGAATTTGCCGCTGTGTGGTCATTTGCCTGCCGGGAGCTCCCTGAGTAGGATCACGGATCACATGGACTCGATCGCCGTGGGGATACCCGCGATCGTCTCACGGAGCTGAAGAATGGGGAGATGCTAATGTAAACAAGCATCTCCCCGTTCTGCCTAGTGACACTGTCACTGATCATAGCTCCCTGATGATCAGTGAAGTGTCATTCATAGCCAAGCCCCCTAACAGGTAGAATCACTTCCCCTCCCTTAACCCCTCCCTAGGCCCCTAGTGGTTAACCCCTTCACTGCCAGTGACATTTTTACAGTAACCAATGCAGTTTTATAGCATTGATCACCGTATTAATGGCAGTGGTTCCAAAAATGTGTCAAAATTGTTTGATGTGTCCGCCATAATGTTGCAGTCATGATAAAAATCGCAGATCGCTGCCATTACTAGGAAAAAAATAATTATTAATAAAAATGCCATAAAATTATCCCCTATTTTGTTATTTTGTTGACGCTATAACTTTTGCGCAAACCAATCAATAACCACTTATTGCAGTTTTTTTTTTACCAAAAATATGTAGAAGAATATGTATCGGCCTAAACTGAGGAAACAAATTGTTTTTTTAATATATTTTTGGGGGATATTTATTATAGCAAAAAGTAAAAAATAATGTGTTTTTTTTTCTCAAAATTGTTGCTCTATTGTTGTTTATAGCGCAAAAAAAAAAAACCGCAGAGGTGATCAAATACCACCAAAAGAAAGCTCTACTTGTGGGAAAAAAGGACGTAAATTTTGTTTGGGAGCCACATCATATGACCGCACAATTGTCAGTTAAAGCGACGCAGTGCCGAATCACAAAAAGTGCTCTGGTCTTTCCTTAGAAAACTCCACTTACCTTTCCTGCCGCAGGGTTTTCTGTGGTAAAACCAACAGACCCAATCTTCACCCTTCACAGTGGGTTCGGTTAACAAACCTTCAGGAACCGGGCACCCTGGGGGGAACCCACAATCCTGGACCTGTAATAGCACCCCGCCAGTAAAACTTTATGGCCTTAATACCACAAGTACTGGATCCCGGGGTCCAGCTCTCTAAAAAGAGAAGCGTTTACAAGCAAAACCTTGTTTCTTTGGAAATGAGGCTCGGATACCATTAAATTCGGCCTAAAAGACACTTTGAATGGATCCGGCTGCATAGCTAGCCCCAGCAAGGATTGCTCCAGTGGAGCTCAGCACAACACATCTTTACTTGTGACCAACACCTTAGACACTGGCGAAAAAACTGAGATGCTCCCGGTATGGGAGGGGTTATATAGGGAGGCAACTTCCTGTTTATGGTTTACCATTGTCCAGCACCTGAAGGTGGACTATAACCCACATAGTAATTACTATGGCTCTGTGTCCTGTGATGTACGATTGAAGAAAACAAACAAAAAACAAACAAAAAAACAGTGCAGTGGTAATTAACCGCTTCCTGCCCGCCCTATAGCCGAATGCCGGCCTTCGGGCGGGCGGCTTCCCGTGCCTGGCCGTCCCTGGACGGCCTGGTGTTTACTTCCGCAATGCGCGCCGCCGCGGGCGCGCATCGCGGAAGTTCTGTGTTTGCCGTGTCCCCCGGGGACAGGCAAACACAGATCGCTGTAAACGGCCAATCACAGCGGCCGTTTACAGCGTGATCGGCGTGTCCAATGGGAGATGATCTCATATGTAAACATATGAGATCATCTCTCAGCGCCGCTCTCCCTCCTCACACAGACAGCGTGTGAGAGGGGAGAGAAGAACGGCTGCAGCAGCCGTCAGTGTAAAAAAGTAAAAAAAAAAAAAAAAAAGTAAAAAAAAAGTTTAATAAAAAGTGCCATCCTCCCCCAGAGCCATCCTCCCCCAGTGCCACCCCCCCCCCAGTGCCATGCCCCCCCCCCAGTGCCATCCTGCCCCAGTGCCATCCTGCCCCAGTGCCATCCTGCCCCAGTGCCATCCGCCCCAGTGCCATCCTGCCCCAGTGCCATCCGCCCCAGTGCCATCCGCCCCAGTGCCATCCACCCCAGTGCAATCCACCCCACCCCAGTGCCACCTGCCCGCAGTGCTATCTGTCCCCAGTGCCACCTGTTGTCAGTGCCATTTGTCCCCAGTGCCATCTGTCATCAGTGCCACGTATAAGTGGCATCTGTCATCAGTGCCACGTGTTATTAGTGCCACATAGTGCCATCTGTCATCAGTGCCACGTATTAGTGCCATCTGTCATCAGTGCCACGTATCAGTGCCATTTGTCATCAGTGCCACCTGTCAGTGTCACGTGCCATCTGTTGTCAGTGTCACGTGTCATCAATGCCACTTATCAGTGCCATCTGTCATCAGTGTCACGTGTCATTGGTGCCACGTATTAGTGCCATCTGTCACCGGTGGCACGTATTAGTGCCACGTATTAGTGCCACATGTCATCAGTGCCACGTATTAGTGCCACGTGTCATCAGTGCCACATATTAGTGCCACGTGTCATCAGTGCCACGTATTAGTGCCACGTGTCATCAGTGCCACGTATTAGTGCCACGTGTCATCAGTGCCACATATTAGTGTCATCTGTCATCAGTGCCACGTGTCATCAGTGCCACGTATAAGTGTCATCATTGCCACGTATCAGTGCCATCTGTCATCAGTGTCACGTGTCATTGTCCTGGTATTTCAAAAGTGTAATAAGTAGTCAACAAGTTAGATGTGTAATTTATGCTCCTAGAACACGTGATGGCGCTCCCTGCATGTTGGGCCTCTCTATGTGGCCAGGCTGCGAAAAAGTCCCACACATGTGGTATTGTAATACTCAGGAGGAGTAGCAGAATTTTTTGGGGGGTGTCATTTGTGGTATACACATGCCACGTGAGAGAAATAACCTATTACAATGACAATTTTGTGGAGAAAAATAAAGAAAATGAAAAATCTTCATTTTGCAAAGAATTGTGGGAAAAAAATGACAACATCAAAAAGCTCACCATGCCTCTTACTAAATACCTTGGAATGTCTACTTTCCAAAAAGGGGTCATTTGGGGGGTATTTGTACTTTCCTGACTTGTTTGGGTCACAAGAAGCGAGATAGGCCACCAGTACATCAGATGTGATCAATTTTGTGCGATTCGCACCACAGCTTGTAGACTCTCTAACTTTCACAAAGACCAAATAATATCCACTAATTTGGGTTATTTTTACCAAAGATATGTAGCAGTATAAATTGTGGCCAAAATTTATGAAGAAAAATTAATAATTTGCATAATTCTGTCACAGAAACAAAGAAATATGCGTTTTTTTTCAAAATTTTCGGTCTTTTTTCATTTATAGCGCAAAAAATAAAAACCCCAGAGGTGATCAAATACCACCAAAAGAAAGCTCTATTTGTGGGAAAAAAAGGACACAAAATTCATTTGGGTACAGTGTTGCATGACTGAGTAATTGTCATTCAAAGTGTGAGAGCACCGAAAGCTGAAAATTGGTCTGGGCAGGAAGGGTGTTTAAGTGCCCAGTAAGCAAGTGGTTAAATACCACCAAAAGAAAGCCCAATCTGTCTCAAAATTTGTTTTCATTTGGGTACAGTGTTTCATGACTGAGTCATTATCATGCAGAGTGTGAAAAAAAAAGACTCCCAAAATATATGGTGTAAGGTGCTCTGGTCTGATGAGACTAAAATGTAACTTTTTGGCAATCAAACAAAACTCTATGTCTGGCACAAACCCAACACATCACATCACCCAAGGAACACCATCCCCACAGTGAAACATGGTGGTGGCAGCATCATACTGTGGGATGTTTTTCAGCAGTCAGGACTGGGAAACTGGTCAGAGTTGAGGGAAAGATGGATGGTGCTAAATACGGGGATATTCTTGAGAAAAACCTGTACACTGCAGAGAGCATGAGCATCATGGGAAATGTAGTTCCAAAACATCTGGGGTGCCAAGGTTCACCATCACTGATATAGAGTGTGACAAGGCTTAGAGTTAAGTAGGGTATAAAAGAATAATGTAGAAGCTGAAAAAGCTTACAACCCATCAGAGAATAAATACATAAAATAATAGAGAAGAACATTTCACTGAGGTAAAAAAAAATGTGTTATGTTTCCTATATTATGCAGTAATTGGAATATGTGAACACGGTTCTCATAGGGTATGTGGCTTAGGAGGGGAGCGCCAAAACCGTCAACCTGCCCAGGCGCTTGTTTGGTCTTAATCCAACTCTGTTACAGTCTCATAGGGGCCGATGAAATGTTTCTAGCATCAATCAAACTATAAACCAAAGTGGTTAGGATAAAAACTGCAGCCAAACATCTAAATACACAGTTAAAACACATATATCTGTTCGTTTGTACATGCCAAAATATTTACTATAGTGCTCAGCAGCGTTTGTGTTTCACGCCAACCTGTGAGAGAAGAGGCTGCTAGAAAATACACATGAAGATTAGGGATGAGCCGAACACCCCCCAGTTCGGTTCGCACCACAACTTTCGAACGGACCAAAAATTTGTGCGAACTTTAGAACCCCATTGAAGTCTATGGGATTCGAACGTTCAAAGTAAATAGTGCTAATTTTAATGGCTAATATGCAAGATATTGTCCTAAAAAGGGTTTGGGGACCTGGCTCCTGCCCCAGGGGACATGGGACAATGCCTAAAATGTTTTTAAAAATGGCAGTTTTTTCGGGAGCACTGATTTTAATGACGATTAAAGTGAAAAAAAGCCTGGGGGGTGTCTATAGTATGCCTGTGAAGTGCCACGTGTTTCCCGTGTTTAGAACAGTCCCTGCACAAAATGACATTTAATGGAAAAAAGGTAATTTAAAATTGCTTGTGGTTTTAATGTAATATCTGGTTCCGGCAATATGGATGAAAATCATTGAGTAAAATGGCATAGGTAGCCACCCCTGCCCATTTCAGGCCCCTTTGGGTCTTGTACGGATATTAAAGAGGAAGTAAACCCTGATGGGTTTACTTCCTCTTTTTTTCCCTGCAAAGGTAAAGCATAATGGACTACTATGCATCGCATAGTAGCTCATTATGTGTCACTTACCTGACACAGGAGCCAGCGAAGTCGCCGCTGATCCCTGTAGTCCGCCGCATCCATGTTGCTGGTGGCGTCTCGCAGCTCCGACGAATCACAGCGGCGAAGCCGCGATGACGTCACTCCCGCGCATGCGCACGGGAGTCGCGTCTCGCAGCTCCGCCGCTGCCACTCGGCGAAGCCGCGATGACGTCACTCCCGCGCATGCGCACGGGAGTCGACAAATTAGGCAAATCCATTCATGGATTTGCCGCATTTAGTGCGCCTGCGCGCCGCTGTCTACGGCGCATGCGCCGTAGACAGCGGTGCCCATTTTCGGGCAAATATCTCCTAAACCATATAGGTTTAGGAGATATTGCTTGGACCTACAGGTAAGCCTTAATCTAGGCTTACCTGTAGGTCCAAGTTGTTTGGAAGGGTTTACTTCCTCTTTAAGGTAAACCCCGTACCCATATACTCAGAACAGGAGTATACAGGCGGTGCAAACAAGACAGGGACTGTGTGTTAAGTTTGTTGTGTTAAGTAGAACCTTTTTGTAATTTTGAACTGGTACATTTTTAAAGTGTAGCTCCAGTCAAAAAATCTATTTTTAAGCTTTTTGGAAAACATAGGGAAGGGTTATCATCCCTGTATAATTTGTTTTGCCATCCGTCTTTTTTCATCTCACTTCCTGTTGTCTCCTTCCGTTTGCAAGTAAGAGACGTTTGTAAGTTGGATGTTTGAAAGTAGGGGCCTGCCCTATATGCTCTGCAGAAATGGCGGAACAAGGTGTTGGTGTTGCCACAACACTGTAAGCCCTCAAAGTGACTCTAGCTGTGAACGATTATATCAAGAATTGCAATTACATGCCATTGTTGAACAGTGGTAGAAAAATTGGGCCTTTGGTGGTTGTGGTGGTGGTGCTGGTGCCACAACACTATAAGTCCTCACAGTTACTCTCGGTGGGCACAGGAACGAGCCCTGCTGTGAAATATTATATCATGAATTGTAATTACATGCCCCTGTTAAACAGGGGCTGAAAAATTGGGCCTTAGGCACTGCTTGCTGGTGCCACAACACTGCAACCTCTACCATATACTCTAGTTGGAGTACAGGAATGAGCCCTGCTGCAAAGCATTGCATCAAAAATTGTAATTACACGCCCCTGTTAAACAGGGGCTGAAAAATTGGTACAATACACAAGTAAATGCGCAAAAACAGGGTCAAAGATTTTCCCAATGTCCACCAGTCTCTCACCAATTGAAACCAAAAATCCAATTAAATGAATGAGAGTCCATATTATGTAAAGATCCGTATGGTTATAAATATAAAAGCTACTGTCCAGCAGAACAAAGGAAAGCATTTAAAACCAGGAGCTCCATATCCAGGGCTGCCATCAGTGAAGGACAGAAACCATGTTCCAAAGTCTGTGAAAAAAAGCAAAGGAAGAGGCGCCTCTGGGTGTAGAGATAACATACACTTTAATTAAAAAAACGTATTTAATACAGGCAACTCACATCTAGTAGTCCGTCAAGCTGAGGCACTGTAGCCGCTAGTGGCCAGAAAGTGGCACAGACGCGGAGAGAGATGACATCATGAGGTGGGTGCGACCGGTTTTGTGCGCGTACAGGCTGAGGTTGTTTGACAGCCGCGCTCCTTCATCAAGCAAGTGGGACAACAAAAAAGACTGATATATATAGGCCATGCACAGGAGGAAGGGGAGGAGGCACTTAAAATGCAGGTGCAGAGGATTACAAATCTTAGTTGCAAAAAAAAAAAAGAAAAAAAAAATGAAAAAAAAGGGGTGTCAGCGAGAACATGAAATAGGATATAAAAAAAAGAACAAAAGAGCTGCGCAAAATAATATATAAATCAAAAAAATATAAAAAATCAAAGGAACAATTTATGAAGAAAAGTCCATGAAAACTTTATGTTATCCAAGAAAGGAAAACGATCGTACCACAGTGACAGTCGGTGCGGTGGAATAGGAGGACTGCTCAGGTGCTTTACTATGTCATCTTGGGTGAAAGTAACCTGGGGCCAACCACAGAAACCTGTTCTTAATAAGAATACGAACGTGTACCTGGGTTACTTATGAGATTGTGGAGCGGCTACAGTGTATGGATCGTTCATTCCTGAGGGATTAAGGATAAAGTGTTCGGTGGAAGCGAGGAGCTGCCGATGACTTGGTACTTTAAACGCTCCTTGTGCTTTTACCATCTGGTAAGCGCACTGTTTTGTCCGTGGTGGGACACTATAGCGATAAGGAAGTGTGGAATCACTGTGGTGCGATCGTTTTCCTTTCTTGGATAACATAAAGTTTTCATGGACTTTTCTTCATAAATTGTTCCTTTGATTTTTTATATTTTTTTGATTTATATATTATTTGGCGCAGCTCTTTTGTTCTTTTTTTCTATCTATATTTATGTGTGTGTATTCCACTGTGGAGCAGCAGCCTTATATTCTGTGAAACATTCATTTGTAATTTTTGGATTTTTTGGATTATTTGTATTTATGTCTAAGATTAATTTTTTTGGGGATATTCATTTGAGGAAAATACTTATATTTTTTTGTTTGATATTTTTTCCCCTAGCACGATAAAACAAGAAAGAGGAATTGTTTCCCTTTTTTTGAGGGTTTCAGCGCAGTTTTCTTTTCTTTTGATGAAATAGGATATAAATGGATTGGAAATGGAAGATGAATAAATAAAATAATAAAGATGATGAATGTAAAAATAAAATTAAAAATAAAATAAATATAACAATGGTACTGAAAAAAAAAAAAAAAAATTTTCAAGACTCATGGGTCAATACAGAGACAGCAATAGATAAATGATATACACACTATATCATAAATGAATTAAAGTTAAACCGACATGATATGGAGAAAAGGGAGGGAGAGAAAAGGAACAATATAAAAATAACTGGCATGAGGAATAAAAACTAGCTGTATAAAAATCATGTATTAAGAACTTACTGCTGATGCAAAAATATAAATATGTATATAGGTCAAAAAATTTACACATATAAACATATATGTACATATGCACATAAACATAGGAACTATAAAGTATGTACGAGGCGCATGGCTACACAGAGGTGGATGCATCTAGAGCTTTGTGCACACATATTACATGTATATATATATATATACACGCACACACATACACATATATACACATACATATACAAAAACATGTGCGTGCGCCCTTAGTTAAAGATGCACGCCAATGATTTAGTTACTATTTTACATCTTAAGGAGAGGGAACGCACATAAAACACATGTGAGCACATATACACATGCGCGCGCAGTATATGCGCTCACATGCCCATGAATATACATGCGCACACACGCGTGCACCACAGGGCAACCATGCACGACAATGTTTTCAGATCTATTTATAAGAGGAGAAACGCATACTGTACTAAACATATACTGGTTACGCACATGCGCACGCATATACATACATGCGCATATGCGTGCACACGCGCATAGTCGAAGGTTACTGCAAGGTCAAAAATAGGGCAGAATAGAACTTCCCCCAGTTCTATTCTGCCCTCCCCCTCCCTTTTTTGACCTTGCAGTAACCTTCGACTATGCGCGTGTTTTTTTTTTTTTTTTGCAACTAAGATTTGTAATCCTCTGCACCTGCATTTTAAGTGCCTCCTCCCCTTCCTCCTGTGCATGGCCTATATATATCAGTCTTTTTTGCTGTCCCACTTGCTTGATGAAGGAGCGCGGCTGTCAAACAACCTCAGCCTGTACGCTCACGAAACCGGTCGCACCCACCTCATGATGTCATCTCTCTCTGCGTCTGTGCCACTTCCTGGCCACTAGCGGCTACAGTGCCTCAGCTTGACGGACTACTAGATGACCACATCCATGCTCAGCTTTTAAAGTGACTGAATGCTCATAGACCACATCCAAAATGTGAGTTGCCTGTATTAAATACTTTTTTTAATTAAAGTGTATGTTATCTCTACACCCAGAGGCGCCTCTTCCTTTGCTGAAAAATTGGGCCTTAGGCACTGGTGCTGGTGCCACGACACTGCAACCTCTCCCATATACTCTATTTGTAGTGCAGGAATGAGCCCTGCTGCAAAGCATTGCATCAAAAATTGTAATTACACGCCCCTGTTAAACAGGGGCTGAAAAATTGGGCCTTAGGCACTGGTGCTGGTGCCACGACACTGCAACCTCTCCCATATACTCTATTTGTAGTGTAAAAATGAGCCCTGCTGCAAAGCATTGCAACAAAAATTGTAATCACATGCCCCTGTTAAACAGGGGCTGAAAAATGTGGCCTTAGGCACTGGTGCTGGTGCCACGACACTGCAACCTCTCCCATATACTCTATTTGTGGTACAGGAATAAGCCCTGCTGCAAAGCATTGCATCAAAAATTGTAATCACATGCCCCTGTTAAACAGGGGCTGAATAATCGGGCCTAAGGCACTGATGCTGGTGCCACGACACTGCAACCTCTCCAATATACTCTATTTGTAGTGCAGGAATGAGCCCTGCTGCAAAGCATTGCATCAAAAATTGTAATCACACGTCCCTTTTAAACAAGGGCTGAAAAATTGGGCCTTAGGCACTGGTGCTGGTGCCACGACACTGCAACCTCTCCAATATACTCTATTTGTAGTGCAGGAATGAGCCCTGCTGCAAAGCATTGCATCAAAAATTGTAATTACACGCCCCTATTAAACAGAGGCAGAAAAATTGGGCCTTAGGCACTGGTGCTGGTGCCACGACACTGCAACCTCTCCCATATACTCTATTTGTAGTGCAGGAATGAGCCCTGCTGCAAAGCATTGCATCAAAAATTTTAATTACACGCCTTTGTTAAACAGGGGCTGAAAAATTGGGCTGCTGGCATCACCCAGAACCAAAAATGTTCTTCCAAGATATCAGCGGAGGAGGAAGAGGATAGACAGTCAACATAACAGGACAGTCACTTAGCATCAGCATAGGCAGTCTTGAAGGGATGTGATATTTAAAAAAAAAAAAATTCGTTTACATCAGCTTCAGGTGCTTGGTAGCTGGTGGTGATCCAAGACTGATTCATCTTTATGAAGGTCAGTCGATCAACCGAGTCGGTGGACAGGCGCACCCTGTGATCGGTTACAAAGCCACCAGCAGCACTGAAGGTGCGTTCTGAAAGAACGCTGGATGCAGGACAGCCCAGTAGCTCAATTGCATACTGCAAGCTCTGGCCAGTGATCCATCCTCAAGACCCAGTAAGCCAGAGGAATTTCCGTGGGAAAGGTGTCCAAGTCTGACCTTGCCCCTAGGTATTCCTGAACCATGTAAATCAAACGCTGGCGATGGTTGCTGGAACCGATCATACCTTGGGGCTGCAGACTAAAAAATTGTCTGAACGCATCGGTCAGATGGCCATCTTCTCCACCGCTCCTTCTGACCAAAGCCTCAGCAACACATTGTCCAGGACCAGGAGTTTGTAACCTCCCAGTCTCTGGGAACGCATTGCACAGACCTTTCTGCAAGGCCTCCCGGAGATGTCTCATCCTCTGCTCCCTCTACGATGGCAAGATAAGATCGGCAACCTTACCCTTGTACTGTGGATCAAGGAGAGTGGCCAGCCAGTAATGGTCCCTCTCCTTGATCCGAAGAATACGAGGATCCTTCCGCAGGCTTTGCAGGATCAGGGAGGCCATGCAGCGTAGGTTAGCTGAGGCATTCGGTCCGGAGTCCTCTGGGCCACTAAGGACAACATGATCCACAGCCATCTCCTCCCAGCCACGTACAAGTCCACGGGTTTCTTGGGACTGTAAATCATCCCTACAAGACTGCTGATGCTGAATGCCAGATTCCACCTCCATGCTGACACAATCATCTGCCTTCTCCTCCTCCTCCTCCTCCTCCTCCTCTTCCTGTGTGATGGGTGGGACAGCAGGAGCATTGTCTGGATAAAGGGGGCCTTGAGAGGCAAGGAAGTCCTCCTCTTCCTGCCTCTGTTCTGCCTCAAGTGCCCTGTCCATTATTCTATGCAGCATATGCTCCAACAGGTGGACAAGAGGTACAGTGTCGCTGATGCATGCACTGTCACTGCTCACCATCCTTGTGGCATCCTCAAATGGGGACAGAACAGTGCATGCATCCCTGATCATGACCCACTGGCTTGGTGAGAAAAAACCAAGCTCCCCTGACCTTGTCCTGGTGCCGTAGTCACACAGGTACTCATTGATGGCCCTCTGCTGCATGTGCAGCCGCTGCAGCATGGCCAACGTTGAGTTCCACCTGCTGGGCATGTCACATATAAGGCGGTTCTTGGGCAGATTCAACTCCTTTTGGAGCTCAGCTAGCTGAGCACTGGCATTAAATGATTGGTGGAAATGCACACAGTTTTTCCTGGCCTGCTTCAGGACATCCTGTAAGCCCGGGTACCTGCCCAAGAACCGCTGCACCACCAGGTTAAGGACGTGAGCCACACAGGGCACATAAGTCAGTTGTCCCTGTTGGAGGGCGGAGAGGAGGTTGGTGCCATTGTCGCAAACCACCAATCCTGGCTTAAGCTGGCGTGGCGTCAACCACCTCTCGGCCTGCCCCTGCAGAGCTGACAAAATATCTGCCCCAGTGTGGCTCCTGTCCCCCAAACAAACCAGCGCAAGCAAGGCATGGCATTGTTTTGCCTGCGTACTTGCGTAGCCCCATGAATGCCTACGGAGCACCGCTGGTTCCGAGGACAGAGCACTGGAAGAGGCCATGGAGGAAGAAGAAGAGGAGGGGGTGGAGGAGAGAGGTGTGTCACAACCAGTAGTAGTATTTTGGAGGCGTGGTGGCGGAACAACCTCCAACACTACTGCACCTTGTCCTGCATCCTTCCCAGCTGCCAGAAGAGTGACCCAATGGGCCGTGAAAGACAGGTAACGTCCCTGTCCATGCCTGCTGGACCATGAGTCAGTGGTAATATGCACCTTACCGCTGACCACCCTGTCCAGCGAGGCAAGGACATTGCCTTCCACATGCCGGTAGAGAGCCGGAATCGCCTTCCATGAGAAAAAGTGGTGTTTGGGGTCCTGCCACTGAGGAACCGCACACTGCACAAACTCATGGAAGGGGGCCGAGTCTACCAACTGAAAAGGCAGCAGTTGAAGTGCTAGCAATTTAGCGAAGCTAGCATTCAACCACTGGGCATGTGGATGGCTGGGAGTGAACTTCTTTCTACGGTCCAGCAGCTGGGGCAGGGAAATTTGCCTGATACAAGTGGATGTACTGCTAGCAGAGTGCCCGCAAGTACTTGGCTGTGACACACCTAATTCTACACCTTCATTCCTCTCAGTGCAGGTTTCAGAGAGGACTGAAGGTCTAGTGGGGTTGGAGATCCCAGCTGATGAGGAGCAAGGAGAGGTCCGCTTTGTTCTTTGGTGTGGGTCTTTGAGGTAAGCTTGCCAATGAGCTGCATGGCAGGTCAACATATGTCTGGTCAAGCATGTGGTGCCCAAGCTGCTGATGTTTTGGCCACGCGAGATACGCTTGAGACATATGTTGCAAATAGCAGCGGTGCGATCTGATGCACTCATCTCAAAAAAGGCCCACACCAAAGAACTTTTAGAATAACGCGCAGAGGCAGCGCCCTGCACAGGTGGAGCTCTGCGGTGTGATTCAGTCAGTGTGCTGCCCCTAAGCTGGCCCCCGGAGGGCATCCTGCCTCATTGGAGATGTGCCTCCTCCTCCTCCTCTCTCCTTCCAGGCACCCACGTGGAGTCAGTGACCTCATCATCCCCTCCATCTTCATCACTGGAGCAAACCTGTCAGTATGCTGCAGCTTGTGGAACATGACTGCCATATTGCTGTCCTTCTTGAGCATCCCCTCTCTCTGTGCTCACGCTACTGCCTTCCTCTAGCTGAGTATCATCATCAGAGCCTACAAAACACTGGGCATCCTCCTGGAGCATGTACCCAACACTGTGCTCAAACAGTTCGGGGGACTCCTCAGGAGGACATAGTGGGTCTAGGGAAGGAGTGACTGATGATGACATTGAGACGAGGGAAGAGGATGCGTTGGCAGCTGCTTTGCTAGTACCCTGAGCCTGGGAGAGAGAGGATGAGGAGGATGAAGAGAGCTTGGTCATCCACTCTACCAAGTCTTCGGCATGATGCGACTAAACACGTCCAGCTGCCAAAAATAAGGACAAGCGTGTCCCATGGCCACGTGCTGATGACGATGCACTGTGTCCATGACCAGCACTGTTGTCTCTAGACACAGAGCCTGCTTGCCCTCTTTTATTGGCTCGTGCCTGTCTGCTTCTCCTTGTTGGCCTTCCAGACATGGTAATGGCCTGCAGGGAGATGAGAAAACCAGCAATTGGGTAGTGTATATTGTGCTGGAGGCACACAACACCCATTAACTCCTGCAGATGCCTGTATGATAGAACACCAGCAATAAAGGGTAGATACAGGTGTATACTGGACTGGAGGCACAGAACACCAACTAACTCCTGCAGATGGTTGTATTAGAGAACACCAGCAATAAAGGGTATATACAGGTGTATTCTGTGCTATGCTGGAGGCACACAACACCCACTAACTCCCGCAGATGGCTCTATTTGAGAACAGCAATAAAGGGTAGATACAGGTGTATACTGCGCTGGAGGCACACAACACCAACTAACTCCTGCAGATGGCTGTATTAGAGAACACCAGCAATAAAGGGTAGATATAGGTGTATATTGTGCTGTGCTGGAGGCACACAACACCAACTAACTCCTGCAGATGGCTCTGTTTGAGAACAGCAATTAAGGGTAGATACAGGTGTATACTGCGCTGGAGGCACACAACACCCACTAACTCCTGCAGATGGCTGTATTAGAGAAAACCAGCAATAAAGGGTAGATAGAGGTGTATATTGTGCTGTGCTGGAGGCACACAACACCCACTAACTCCTGCAGATGCCTTTATTATAGAACACCAGCAATAAAGGGTAGATACAGGTGTATATTGTGCTGTGCTGGAGGCACACAACACCCACTAACTCCTGCAGATGCCTTTATTATAGAACACCAGCAATTAAAGGGTAGATACCGGTGTATACTGTGCTGTGCTGGAGGCACAAAACACCCACTAACTCCTGCAGATGCCTTTATTATAGAACACCAGCAATAAAGGGTAGATACATGTGTATATTGTGATGTGCTGGAGGCACACAACACCCACTAACTCCTGCAGATGGCTGTATTAGAGAACACCAGCAATAAAGAGTAGATACAGGTGTATACTGCGCTGGAGGCACACAACACCAACTAACTCCTGCAGATGGCTCAATTAGAGAACAGCAATATAGGTAGATAAAGGTGTATACTGCGCTGGAGGCACACAGCACCAATGAACTCCTGCAGAATGCTCAATTAGAGAACAGCAATATAGGTAGATACAGGTGTATACTGCGCTGGAAGCACACAACACCCACTAACTCCTGCAGATGGCTCAATTAGAGAACAGCAATATAGGTAGCTACAGGTGTATACTGCGCTGGAAGCACACAGCACCCACTAACTCCTGCAGATGGCTCAATTAGAGAACAGCAATATAGGTAGCTACAGGTGTATACTGCGCTGGAAGCGCACAACACCCACTAACACCTGCAGATAGCTCAATTAGAGAACAGCAATATAGGTAGATACAGGTGTATACTGCCATGAGGCACACAACACCCACTAACTCCTGCAGATGGCTGTATTAGAGAACACCAGCAATGAAGGGTAGATACAGGTGTATACTGTGCTGGAGGCACACAACACCCACTAACTACTGCAGATGGCTGTATTAGAGCACACCAGCAATAAAGGGTGGATACAGGTGTATACTGCGCTGGAGGCACACAACACCCACTAACTCCTGCAGATGACTCAATTAGAGAACAGCAATATAGGTAGCTACAGGTGTGTACTGTGCTGGAGGCACACAACACCAGCTAACTCCTGCAGAATGCTCAATTAGAGAACAGCAATATAGGTCGATACAGGTGTATACTGCGCTGGAAGCACACAGCTCCCACTAACTCCTGCAGATGGCTCAATTAGAGAACAGCAATATAGGTAGCTAAACATGTATACTGCGCTGAAAGCACACAACACCCACTAACTCCTGCAGATGGCTCAATTAGAGAACAGCAATATAGGTAGCTACAGGTGTATACTGTGCTGGAAGCACACAACTCCCACTAACTCCTGCAGATGGCTCAATTAGAGAACAGCAATATAGGTAGCTACAGGTGTATACTGCGCTGGAGGCACACAACACCAACTAACTCCTGCAGATGGCTCAATTAGAGAACAGCAATATAGGTAGATACAGGTGTATACTGCGCTGAAGGCACACAACACCCACTAACTCCTGCAGACGCCGGAACACTACACAAGGCCGCTGCGCTGGCAGCCTTATCTAGTGTGGGGCATGTACTAAACAGCCTGAGCTATAATTGGCCACAGGCATCCTGCCAATCATGGCTCTCCTCGCTGCCGGAGCTGTGATTGGCAAAGCATGCGGGGCCACAGTGCATGCTTGGCCAATCATGAGCCAGCTATGGACTGCGATGGCGCAGTGCATTGTGGGCTGTGAGTGGCACATGAATTTGCCTCGAACGGCCCACAGAGTTCTGGCTTTGCCGAACAAGCGAACAGCCAGTGTTCGACTCGAACGTGCGTTCGACTCGAACGTGCGTTCGACTCGAACACCAAGCTCATCCCTAATGAAGATACATGTAAAGTATATGAGGAAGATGTGTATGTGAGTGCGAAGAAAACAGCGTACACTACAATGAAAAAAACTAAAAATTCTAAATCATACATTGATAACAATGAAAATATACAGAAATAAAGTAAGACTAAAACAAGTACTGTAAATAAATAAATAACTTCTGCAACTTATGATGCTAATGTAAAAGGAAAGAGGAAGAAGAAACACTATACTGTATGCACTATTTGAAGGTAAACATTCACCAAAACAAATGCTATAGGCAAACAAATGGGGCAGAGAGTGCACCAATAAAGGGCAGCAACATTTTTAATGCAAATAAAATCATAAGTACACTCATGATAGAAATGAAAGACTCACTTATCTGTGACTCAGAGATGTGTCTGGTCCAGGATACCTTCAACTGCAGCCAGTGACTGGGGTAAACTTAAAAGTGTCTGGGATACTGGGTTTGGATGTGCAGGATTTATTTGCACATGAAGAACAGCATGATGCTCAGTGTCCGAGAGGGGAAGAAGCTCCTCCAACCTTCTAGGTCAAAGCTTCAGTGGTTATCAAGGTAATGGTTTTCTGGGAGGGACCTATTTTCTTAAGAAATGGTCCTTTAGTCACCATGGTACCTACTTAAGCTTTGACTATTTTTTCACACTGGATAACTCACTTTCTTGGACTGCTTTGTGTCAGGGCTGGACTCAGCCCTTCCTTCTCTGAGCTGGCCACTTAGCTGTCGGCTAATTGCCAGCTCTTATCTCTTTACAGTTACTCAGCTATTGATGATATTCTGCTTGTCAGTCCTGCCTACGTAAGCTGTCCAGTCCAGAGGTTCTCTGCCTTCACCTTGGTAAACATCACAGAAACTATCTTCTGTGATCCTGTTCAAGTCTTGCTTTGCTGACATCCCTTCTGGCTCCTGATCCTGCTTGCTGTTCCACTACATTGATCTCTGACTTCTGGCTTGGCTGACTATCTATTCCAATTACTGAACTTTTTGTCTATGTTTTGACTACGTTTGTTCTTTTTGTTATTAAACAAGTGTGACTTTGGCTTATTCTCCCTTTCTCCATACTTTTTTCATCTATGTTTTGGAGTGTGTCTCCCTTTCTTCCCTGCCTTTCTGCCCTGTGGCGATTGGCCAGGAGCTGCATGTTATGTGCAATGTTTGCTGGGTTCCCTCCTTGCATCACCGCCTTCGGCTATGCCTCCCGCCACGAGCATTGTGGGCATTGTAGTTTGGGAACATATCCAGGGCTCTGGCACATGCACACAGCATCATCACGTCTGCATCTGGTCGGTGACGTCAGACGCTGACCAGCTGGAAGGCACATTTAAGCCGGCGTTTTAGACCATACAAATGCCAGAGATGGAGGGCGGCTGCTTCACTGTATTTTCCTGCTATAGGTATAGGTGCTATTTTTGATCAATCATTTCACTCTCTTTTCCTGATCATTGTACATCCCCTTCTCTTATCAGTTTAGTCCATCTTCTCACCCTCACATTTACTCATCTGCATTTTACATCTTTAAAGGGTCTGCATCTATGGCTATTTCCATGGTTATTTAACTATGGTTACTCTGGGATTTTTCTGCTTCTTTCAGTTCCAAACTAATGATAACTTTCATTTTCTCTTTCCAACATATAGTATTATTTCAATTATATATTTTTTCTATTCTAATTTTCCCTTCATTATTATTGAGACATTGTCCTCTGCATCCAGGTGTATATGTATATGGAATATATATATAGGTGTATATGGAATATATATATATTCCATATGGATGCACATATTGGTTATCCTTGTTGATGTCACTTGGTTTTTTATCTTCTTTTTCTTTCCCAATTATATTCTCTTTGTATTATCTGTGCCTATACAGAAATCAGTCAACCTTATCCACTATGAGATCCCTATTGTATCCTCTATATAATTTTCCCAATTTTTTCTTCCCTTTTCCTTCCCTCCTATTATCTATGTTCACAAAGTTTTATACTCATACGTTTAGGTATGTGTATACATACGTGTATATATATATATATATATATATATATATATATATACACATACTCCAATGTCCATTCCCTATGGGGGTGGGGATTGTCGGGCTCTTTCTGGCCCGCAAGCATTGTGAAACATCAATGTGTTCATAGTTTAAATTATTCAAATCACTTCTAGTCAGAGCTGACATGATTGCAGCATGGCCAGGGCTGAAGAAGTCCTGCACATTCAATTACCCAATGAAAGCTTTTTTCGGTTCAGCTGCCCATTAAGTGGAAGAAGGCCACTCTTGTAGCTTCTGTGCCAAGGAGGAGTATGTCTTATGCAAACTGAACCGCACATCCCTATACTTTTAAGGAGGGGTGGGCTCCCTTCAGGCACACCTGCCCTTAATCTATCCTATTTTTAAATGAACTGTTAAGGTCATATCGGTTTTGCTGAAGGCTAGCTGGTAAGTGACCTGGGAATTTTTGTTTGCTTTTGATGCAATATGTAATAGGTGCTTGCACCACCAGTGCAAATGGGACAATAATGTTAGAATTGCATAATCCCTGGTTACCAATTCAAAGAAGGCAACATAAGTAGCATTGCAATAGTTTGGTCATGAATGTTTGCAATGCTTTGCAAAAGACCACTGCCCATTTTGAAAAATGCTGCAAGCAAAAGTTTGCTATGGGACCCTGTGACTTTTAGTTTTGCCATGTCAGTGATCATACTAAATAAGAACAATTTGAGTTTTGTGAGTATATAATCACAATGTATAATTTTAAAAAGTTACAACTTGTGAGAAGCTTATTTTTTATTGGCAATCATTAAGTAACAAAGTACATTCCTTCTTATAGTAATGCATTCCCTTTGTAAAACATGGAGCTATTTCCATTGTAATTTGCCCTGCCAGTCTTATCCCTAAATCCAGTCTCTCTGGGGCTGTGCATAATCTGGATATACCAATACCTCTGTGCATGCAAATTTTAACTTTCCTGTTGTTGCTATTATGTTTTCTGGTGTATCCTCATGCCCTGAAGAAGAGAGTTTCTTGCACTGTGTCAAAGATTCTTTCACATAACATTTCTTTTTGCCCTGAGAACTGACTTACCAGGATATAAAAAGAGAGAATAAACATGTGGAAAATGGAGAATGCAGTTAACCAATTTGATTTTTCAGATGTTTTTGGTTGACACTTGACCATCAGGTAGGAACTGCAGCCAGCCAGACTTGTTACCACCTCTCACATTGTGAGGTAATGATTTTACCACTTTAAGACTAGAAAATCCTTTGAGAACCCTGTAAAGAGCATTTGATGGACACTTATGACAGCCAACTGCAAGAGTTCACGTCACCAAAAGGCAATATGGGTACTGCAAGAAGGACTCTCCCACACCACAGACCAGAACAAAAAAGAAAGGTAAACAGCCTTTCACAATGTGGTTGTGGTATCTCATCCTCAATTAATCTGAAACCTCGCTTCTTCTCAGCCTTAAAACAAAATAGTGTAGAAAAAAGCATAATGTGTTCCCACTGCTGTGCAGGGTGGCATGTATTTTTTGTGATTTTATGTGTTTTAAAATTTCCAATAAATTGATGTACTGGTTAAGGACACTTTCAGCTTCACAATTGACAGCCTCCTAGCAACCAGTGATGCTGTTGTGGGTGGAGCCCGATGGGGAAACTGAGACAAGAATTACCCATCAGGTTCACTCTTTGTAATTGATGGTATGCTATCTATTGGCTAAGGATCCACCGTATGGACACTCTGGCCTCCACACTTGGCGCATGCCCCAGATTCATGTACCTGTTTACAGACACCAATGTAGTGGTGTCCTGTTGAAATTCTAAAAAGTGTCTTAGACACTCTTTGTGAATTCTCCTGAGTGTGTTTTCTTGTCGTTTTTTTTTTTTTACATCTCTTTGTCTATAGATAAATCAATATGGAGGATGGTTGTAATGCTGAAGCAATGCCAGCTTTCTGAGACTTAGGCCTGGAACATATATGTAGTTCAGGCTTTAATCTGGCTTTGGAATCTGCATTCTTGTTCCAGGTCAGTGACTTATGAAGTAGTAAAGCCAGAGACAGCAATTCAATAAGTACAGTACCTTGAAAAAGTATTCATACCCCTTGAAATTCTGAACATTTTGTCATGTTACAACCAAAAACGTAAATGTATTTTATTGGGATTTTATGTAACAGACCAACACAAAGTGGCACATAAGTGTGAAGTTGAAGGACAATGATTTTCCCACCTGAGCTGTTGATCTCTGCAGCTCCTCCAGAATTACCTTGGCCCTCTTGGTTGCTTCTCTGATTAATGCTATCCAGCCTGTCAGTTTAGGTGGACAGCCATAACTTGGTAGGCTTGCAGTTGTGCCATACTCTTTCCATTTTTGGATGATGGATTGAACAGTGCTCCGTGAGATGTTCAAAGCTTGGGATATTTTTTTATTAACCTAACCCTGCTTCTCCACAACTTTATCCCTGACCTGTCCGGTGTATTCTTTGGCCTTCATGGTGCTGTTTGTTCACTAAGGTTCTTTAACCACTTCAATACTGGGCACTTTTGCCTCCTTCCTTCCCAGTCCAATTTTCATCTTTCAGCGCTCTTTAAATTTCAATGAGAATTGTGCAGTCATGCAAAACTGTACCCAAATTAAATTTTTATCATTTTGTTCACACAAATAGAGCTTTATTTGGTGGTATATATTCACAAATCAGTTTTTTATTTTTTGCAATATAAGCGAAAAAAGAGCGGAAATAAAAATATATATATATTTTGTACTTTCTGTTTTAAAAGAAATCCAATAAAATCTAATTTTGTCATAAATTTAAGCCAAAATGTATTCTGCTACATGTCTTCGGTAAAAAAAAAATACCGTTAAACGTATAATAATTGGTTTGTGTGATCACGGACATATGTGTGCAGATGATCATTGGGACATATGATTTTACTGTTACATATGTGGGACAGGTGTTTTTAATGTGTGGGGAAATGTGTGTTGACATATGTGTGAGGACAGTGTTTTGGGGACACTATGTAGGGAACATTGTGTGTTTACACTGTGTGGGGACACTGGGACGGTGACCAATGTGTAAAAAGCTGTAAACAAATCTCATACTCACTGATCACCGGCTGGCTGCAGCAATCCCCTCTCCTCTGCTCACTAACAACTTCTGTGTGAGGAGAGGAGAGCTGATCCCCTAGCAACCAGCTCTTTGTTTACATCACATGATGGCTGTGATTGGACACAGTCGTCATGTGATCAGGAGGGCCAAACACAGAGTCCTCCTACCGATCGGAGATGCACCGTGTCTGAGTGCAAAGAGCACATTGGGATCATGCCGCTTGCTGCAAGGGCACATGTACACGTGACCCCCCTCCTTCTGAGGGATATTCCTGAATGTTCACTGAGAAGGGGGAAGCTCCCGCCTGGCCATATATGTGCAGTGGCCGGATGGGAAGTGGTTAACAAACCTCTGTGGGCTTCACAGAACAGCTGCATTTATACTGAGATTAAATTACACACAGGTAGACTATATTTTACTTCTATTATTTTATTTATTAGGTGACTCCTGAAGGCAGTTGGTTCCACTAGATTTTAGTTTAGGCCCCTTTCACACTTGTGCGACTTGTCCTGTGACTTGGGACTGCAAAGTCGCATGACAAGTCGTTCCCCATGATCTCCAGTGATAACCATTCATATATGTGCGACTTCAAGTCGCGCCGACATCAAAGTAGTCCCTATACTACTTTGGCCTGACTTTCATGTGAGTTTAGTTCCATAGACCTCAAGTTTACACAGTCATTCCCTGAAATTGCATCAAAATCGTGCTAAAATTGCGCAACTTTTGAATCATGTCAGTGTGAATGGGGCCTTAGGGGTATCAGAGTACAGAGGGCTGAAAGAAATGCACGCCACACTTTTCAGATATTTATTTGTAAAAAATTTTGAAAAACATCCATTTTCCTTCCACTTCACAATTCACAATTATGTGCCACTTTGTGTTTGTGTGTCACATAAAATCCCAATAAAGCACATTTACCATTTTGGTTGTAGCATGACAAAATGTGGAACATTTCAAGGGGTATGAATACTTTTTCAAGGCACTGTAATTTGAGAATTACAACATAGGTCAGCAATTGAATCCCCCTATTTCTCCCAGTAAAATTATTTAATATGGGTTCTGAGTACGCTGACACATATTTCCAACACACTGAAGTATACTTTACATGCAATAGTATAAAAAGTGAGCATCATATTAAGCTGGGCAATGAAAAAATAACTTTATGTGAAATGTGAATTTTACATTCTCTGCTGTTCATCCTCATAAATAAGTGCTGATAAAATTCAAAGATGGAGTATATTTATAAAGTAATGAATGTGACATTCACAGGTTGAAGCTCACAGTATACTCATTTGAACAGGTGCTAATTCAATTACTAAAATTTCATCATGTGCTTTAGGCACACTTTTATATGAATAAAAGCATTCTTTAATTTACAACTGTGAATGGACCCTAAAGCTTTGAATTCCTCTGCAAAGCCTCACTAATGCGGGCCAATAATTAATGATGTCAATGTTTTATTACAGTCTTGGTGCTATCCTTGTATCATGTTAACTGCTGAGCCTTTAAATAGCTCTGACTTTCCATTCCAATACCAAACTGTTGATGGGTACGTGAGTCTTATGTTTGCAAGAGAATGTTTTCTTTTGTCACATGCCCTTTATTCATGCTTATTGCCAACTAAGTCCCTGAGAAAATAAAACAGAATCCCTATACATAATACACACACTCACAAAAAAAAAGCACACACACATATATATATATATAATGCTGAACGTTGAACTTCAGTGATCATTAGAATACCATGACTTGACCGTAATCTCACAATGACATATATTTAGGCTGGCAACACTGGGAGTTTACTAACAATACTGGAATCCTATGCCAGCCAGATTGGATTTCTTGCTCGACAGCTGAATACCACGTTGCCAATCTCAAATCATACCATGATATTGTAGTGCAACAATCAATTATCTCAATGCTATGAATTTTCAAAGGGAGTCCCTTTACAAATTCCAGTCGGAAGTGAAAAGTGTGTCTATACAGAGCTCATATTGTATGATTCCAAATAAATATGCATCGTGTACTTGTTACAGAGAGTGCTGCTTGTCATGTTAACTAGAGACCTTCATTGAAAGAACAAGTGGTAGGATGGAGACATTAAGGATGATGAAAAAACAAGTGGAAATTAATTGAAAGTACAATAGGATTTACGGTTCAAAGGCCTATTAAGGTTGGCGTGTATTATTATTATTATTATTATTATTATACAGGATTTATATAGTGCCAACAGTTTGCATAGCGCTTTACAACATGGGGAAGACAGTACAGTTACAATACAAATGAATAAAGGAGGAATCAGAGAGCCCTGTTGTATATACACTCTCACCTCTGCCTATGCTGGGCAAGGTAATGGTACTTATTTTGTTGGGCTAATGTATGCAGCAATACAATACAGAAGGTGTTTGTGAGTAGCTGCCTCCTTTCTGGCCATAGCATCACTTGCATTAAGTATTAAGTACTAAGTATTAAGTATTAATTACTTGCATTAAGAAAGAGATTTGTGTGTCTCAATAAGATGACGGTGTTTTGCCCCATTATATGTTATATCTACATATTATGTTTGTTGTATAGAGAATAGAGAGTAAAATACATATCATGCAAAAATATTTTTCATCAAAAAAATTATCCCACTACAGACTCAAAATCAACCTACAAATTATTTCCACACCGATCTAACCATTTACTGTATGCTAAACAATAAAACCCTTTTGCTCCAGTTTACATTGAATCTGAACTGTAAGCAAAAAGTTAAAGCATAACTAAATCCATAAACAATGGGAGTTGGTATCGTAGTATTCATTCGTCTGACATCTCACTTTTTCAAAGACAATATGAGGCCCTACTTGATTTGGCACACTTTAACAATCTCATTTCGTCCAAAACACATGAATTTCTTAGGGTCAAGTTCCCAATAATGCCAACCTTTTATGCGTTACCCAAAACTCATAAGAGCATTACAGAATTATCTTGGGCCTTGAGTCTCTCACCCATAAAGCGAGTAGACTCATAGACGATTACCTTCAACCACATGTGGAATCTCTTCTTTCGTACTTAAAGGACACTATACATCTCCTGACTATTTTGGATAATTTATGCATCTCCATCGATGTGGAGGCATTATACACTAGCATACCCAATGAAAAAGACCTCCAGGTTATGTCATCATTCCTCAGGGAGAGAAGTACTGATTTATCAGGACTTTAATCAGTTTGTCTTGAGCCTACTTGAGTTTGTATTGACTCACAACGTAATTTTGTTTCAGGGCTCCCATTACCTCCTGGTGCAGGGGGTAGGAATGGGGAGAACTTGTGCCCCATCATATGCCAATCTGGGGGGGTGGAAGCATTTTTTTTTAAGTGGGGACTTATCGATGTACCTGCATCACATTGTATTGTGGTGCAGGTACATCAATGACATTTTTGTTCTATGGTCAGGCCCAATTGCTAAGTTTGAGGATTTTCTGTTCAAGTTAAATAAGAATAAGTTCAATCTCAAATTTACATCATCTATGCATGAAAATAATATAGTGTTTTTGGATCTTACAGTTAAAAAAGATTCCAAGAACTATATAGAAACTGATTTTTTAGGAAACCCACCACGGGTAGCTCTCTCCTGCATTTTGATAGTGCCCACCCTAGACACCTTGTAAAGAGTATACCTAAGGGTCAATATATGAAGATTCGCAGGAATTGTACAAATTATATCGATTTTGAAAGGCAGGCAGCCGAATTACAGCAAATATTTCTGCAAAGGGGTTATAGCCGCAAATGTCTAAAAGCGGGCTACCAATGAGCAAGAGACAGTCCGAGAGACCTACTTTTGTTTCAAGGTACACCAGATGATACACCATTCAAAATATGTCCTATTGTTATGTTAAATAATCAGTCAAACCAATTTAGACAAATTATGGATAAACATTGGCATATTCTAACAAGTGATCCAGTTATTGGACCCTTTGTGGATGACAAGCCACACATTACATTCTGTTGCAACAAATCCATTAAGGAAGCTTTGGTGTCCAGTCATTTTTTTCTGGTGGTCTTATTGACCCTTGTAAATATATTAATAACAGCAAGGATATAGTTCTGCCTAATTTTGTACCATTTAGGCCAAGATATTTTGTCAATTGCAACACTATAGGCATTGTGTACCTTTTAACATGCAGTTGTGCTTCTTTTTACCTAGGTTAGAGAGAATTTTGGCATTGCATTAAAGATCATGTTGCTACCTTAGGTATAGTCCTAGCCCTGGAACGCATTTTGATCACAAAATTCTGCAAACCGAAACAAGATGGATTTATTATTTAAAAGCGACCAAATTGCCAGGCTTAAATTAATCCATCAGTTATACCCCTTGTCTTATGCCTTAGTCAACTAAAATAACCTATAATAAACTGGCTGTATGGACATTAAACTATGCTTTACTAATGCTAAGGAATAGACATTATTCTAATATTATATATTGGGGTAATGCATAATCGGAAATTACAAATATCCGTCTGGTTATTATAAACTATCCACTCATCGTACACAATCTTCATGTCTTTTTAATGTATACATTTTCTTTTTTGATATTTAGGTGTTATATGTTGAAGGGAGGCGATGTCTTCTCTTTCTTTGCCTTGCCGGTTTATGTCCTTTCTTCACTTTGTCAGGCCTTTTCTATTTCCTTTTTTTACTTGCGATATATTAATAAGCACGTTTCTAGATATATATTACTGTGTTCTGGCTCCTTTGTCTCTGCAGCGATTGCTTCTTTACTGGCTGGTAACTAATGTCTGGGAGTTCGGGGTTGTACACCTAGATGGAGACATATGAGTGTTTACTTTATTTGCTGTGTGGGCGCCATATTGGTACACCTGAATTTTGGGTGTACAGGATGTTTGGTCTGAGTACTTCTGGTTTCTCAACTCCTGTTGATGCACTTCCTGTTAGGACACCATCTTTGTACACCCCGTGGCAATCATGGGTGTACATTATAATGTGGATGCTGTTTGACTTGGTCTTGGCAGCCTTTCCCCACATGACAGACCATCACGGTTTGTCACTTCATGGGGGGTGGTACAAAGGAGAAAGGTAAGGTCCTCTGAGTGTGGAGTGGGCAATGATTGGTCCCACTCACATCACACCTAGTGACCCTTGCAGGAGATACCATCAGGTATTTAGGGCACCTCATTCCCATTCAGGTTTGTGCTGCAATACTGGAAGGAGAGGTGAGACATATTATCTCTGATCTCTATGTAAGGTAACTTTCTTTTGATTAGTATAAGGCTACTTTCGAGACTAGCTTTACTCTGGCTGGAATGGTTTTCTGTTCCCCCTTTCTAAGTGCCTGTTTATTGTGGAATCCTTTTAGATTGTGTGTGAGTGACACCCCTGTGAAGATGACTTCTTTAATTTGAGTCATTCGCGCCCTTGATGAACTGATATGTAACATTAAAGATCTAAACAATTTTTTCATGAGGAATGGAAAGAATAGCTATTATTGGAAAAAACTTTATAATCTGACCTGTACCAACACTTTAATAATATGTTTGTATGTTTTGATAGGATATATGTTTTTGTTTTTCTGTTATAGATCTGTTTTAAAACGATTTGACTTATCAATTTCAATGTGCCTAATTCTACCGGTCTTGATGAAGCAGATGATCAGCGAAACACGTTGACCCTTCTACAAGACATTATGCACAGACTTAATTGTAATGTACTATATTTGTTAGCAACTTATGCTTTTTATATTGTGTAAAATAAAGAGAAAATTCTTTTAGACATATTGTATGTCATTCTATATCTAATGGTGCATACGGGGGTATATTTAAAGTCTCAACACCCATTCTCTCTCCTTGCTACTAATTATGGGATGATACATTCCCTCCGACAAACACAAATTCCTTGCATATATATATATATATATATATATATAAATCCATTGATTTAACTGTTTCCCAAAATAGAACATTCAAGCCATGCAGTGAATGATAACTACCCCACATGCTTGAACTCTCAGCTGAACTGCCATTACATCAAATGGCTGGTGTCATAACTGATCACATGTGCCGCACCATAGCAACTGCAGATCAAACAGAGGCTAAGATGGAAGCTTCCTTGGCTGTAAAGGAGAGTAGGGTTTAGTTCCACTTTAAATACACAGAAAAATACAGTGCAAATATGAATGTTGTTTTACTGGTTAAGTTTGTTGATTAAGTTCTAAGATTTACACATCTCTACTCCATGGCATATTTCTGTCTACCAGGAAAGGGGCTTTGAGCTTTCTCTGCTACAGTTTCCCTTTCACTTATAGACACCACAGGGCTCCAACTATTGCAAATGATCTTCAAGTGACATGTGCTATCCACAAATTTATTTGGATGTCTGGTTTAAATTTGAATATTAGAGGCCCTGCTAGTTTCAGCATCTGAGACAACAGCACTTTAAAATCTTCAAAAAGGTTTCTGCTTGGATAGAAGTTTCATACTTGGCATAATAGAATAATAAAGTCAATTTTCTGCATAAGAAATGGTGTCCTAGTTCATATTTCTATCTCTTTTCTATATCATTTTATTCGGCAAAATCAACAATCACAAACATAAATGTTTTTTAGGTTTGAAATACTTATTTTCTCACAGGAAATAAATTAAATTTTTGCTGAAAAAAACAACTTCCTACTTCATGAGAGGCTTTCTGCTACCATCACATGATTAGTACTAGTGATGTAATACGAGGAAAAAGAACAGTGGTGAGCCAATCAGATAAACAGAAAATTACATTTCTAGAGGAATTCTCTTCCGCAACAATACCATTACCAACACCAAGGTAATGGCATTCTAGGGAACAATAACCAGAGTTGCAATCTTAGAACTTTTACATATACAATGCAGCAATGAAACATTGAAACATGTTAACTTTGGCCTCTCTGCAATCAAACCATTAACAATTACAAAAATAAAATGCAACTTTAATTTATTGTAGACCTATCATACATTTTTTAAGCAATTCAATAAAATGCATATTTGGAGGTTAACTTCAATGAAAATTGCATTGATAAACAACTAGAACTGAAGATCTAGAGATTTCAGAGACAGCTGAAATCATATGCCTATCTCTTTTTCTGTAAAATTTGTGATTGGTCTCTCCACTCTCTCCTCCCGAGTTTCTCCATCGATGTCTTAATGTGATAAGCATCCTCATTGATCAAAGGGACTACGTTGGACTTTACAGGAAAGATCTAGATTTGCTTACAACTTCAGCTGCCTACGTGCTGAATTTACTAGGCCAAAGACTATTCACCAGTATTACTAACTTAACATGCCTTATTCTGCCTTGTGTCTCAGTGTGTGGGCGGTCATCATGGCAGAGATAGGGTTTTGCTTCTTCATGTCAAAGCCTCAAGTAAAGAGAGCAATAAGCAGCACGGTAGGGAAATCACTGAATCTCTCTAAATCTCCTGAGACTAAAGCCTAGTTGTCAGGGATGGGATCAGCCCTTCCTTCTCTGAGCTGGCTGCTCATCTGTCAGCTAATTGCCAGTTCTTATCTCTCCACAGCTGTTGATGATATCCTGCTCGTCAGTCCTGCCTACTTAAGCTGTCCAGTCCAGAGGAGCTCTGACTTCACCTTGGTCAACATCACAGAAACTATCACCTGCAATCTTGTTCAAGACTTGCTTTGCTGACATCCCTTCTGGCTCCAGATCCTGCTTACTGTTCCACTACATTGATCCCTGACTTCTGGCTTGGCTCACTATCCATTCTGGTTACTAAACTTTGGCTATGTTTTGACTACGTTTGTTCTTTTTACTTTTATTATTGAACAAGTGTGATTTAACTGTACTTCTGTCTTGGCCTGATTTCATGGTTTCTGACACGAATATGCACTAATAGTTTTCTTTAGTTTGACCCAGCTGGCTAAACAAATTAAAAATGACAGCTCAGGTCAGCACTGATGTACTAACAATCCAATGTTAGTAAAGGAATCTCTGCTGCTGTGCTATTGTGCTCTGACAGGGGGACTGCCCACCCCCACCCCCACCAGAGCACTCTGGTCAGCGCTCTCAGCCATTGCCAATCGGCAGACTTTCTTTGGTCATGCCCCCATGACAGAAGCTGGTCGAAAAGCTGGCTTATCTCGGACCTTGGCAGTACACATTGCCAAATGTCAGAAGGTTTCTACAGAACCGGACAATGTCATCCAACATTCGGCCCATTTGTACTAGACTCAACAATCTGAGGCAGCAGGGCCTTAGATCTCTGACTGCAGGTATACATACAAGGATGTGCACTGCTTTTTTTCAGGAAGAATTTTAGACAAAGGGTATACAGTGCCTTGAAAAAGTATTCATACCCCTTGACATCATTTTGTCATGTTACAACTAAAAATGTAAATTTTTTGGGGGGGATTTTATCTGCTAAACCAACACAAAGTGGCACATAATTGTGAAGTGGAAGGAAAATGATAAATGGTTTTAAATTTTGTTTGCAAATAAATATCTGAAAAGTGTAGCATGCATTTGTATTCAGCCCCCTTTACTCTGATACCCTAAAATCTAAAATTTTGTGGAACCAATTGCCTTCAAAAGTCACATAACTAGTAAATAGAGTCCACCTGTGTGTATTTTAATCTCAGTATAAATACAGCTGTTCTATAAAGCCCTCAGAGGTTTGTTAGAAAACCTTAGTGAACAAATAGCATCATGAAGACCAAGGAACACACCAAACAGGTCAGGGATAAAGTTGTGGAGAAGTTTAAAGCAGGGTTAGGTTATAAGAAAAAACCCCAAGCTTTGGACATCTCATGGAGCAGTGTTCAATCCATCATCCAAAAATGGAAAGAGTATGGCACAACTGCAAACCTACCAAGACATGGCCATCCACCTAACCTGACAGGCCGGGCAAGGAGAGCCTTAACCAGAAAAGCAGCCAAGAGGCCCATTGTAACTCTGGAGGAGCTGCAGAGATCCACAGCTCAGGTGGGAGAATCTGTCCACAGGACATATATTAGTCATGCACTCCACAAATCTGGAAGTGTGACAAGAAGAAAGCCATTGTTGAACGAAAGCCATAAGAAGTCCCGCTTGCAGTTTGCGAGAAGCCATGTGGGGGACACAGCAAATATGTGGAAGAAGGTGCTCTGGTCAGATGAGATGCAAATGTAACTTTTTGGCCTAAAAGCAAAACTACATGTGGTGGAAAACTGACACTGCACATCGCCCTGAACACACCATCCTCACCCCTAAACATGGTGATGGCAGCATCATGTTGTGGGGATGCTTTTCTTCAGCAGGGACAGGGAAGCTGGCCAGAGTTGATGGGAAGATGATTAGAGCCAAATACTGGGCAATCTTAGAAGAAAACCTGTTAGAGTAAGCAAAATACTTGAGACTGGAGCATAGGTTCACCTTCCAGCAGGACAACGACCCTAAACATATAGCCAGAGCTACAATGGAATGGTTTAGATCAAAGAATATTCATGTGTTAGAATGGCCCAGTCAAAGTCCAGACCTAAATCCAATTGGGAATCTGTGGCAAGACTTAAAATCTGCTGTTCACAGATGCTCTCCATCCAATCTGACAGGGCTTGAGCTCTCTAGATGTGCAAAGCTGGTAGAGACATCCCCAAAAAGACTTGCGGTTATAATTGCAGCGAAAGGTGGTTCTATAAGGTAATGAAAAGGGGGCTGAATACAAATGCATGCCACACTTCTCACATATTTATTTGTAAAAAAAGTTTAAAAACCATTTATCATTTTCCTTCCACTTCACAATTATGTGCCACTTTGTATTGGTCCATCATATAAAATCCCAAAACAATACATTTACGTTTTTGGTTTTAACATGACAAAATGTGGAACATTTCAAGGGGTATGAATACTTTTTCAAGGCACTGTATTTTCAAGGTATTGCTTAGGCACAATTACCAATTCCAAATGTTCCGAAAACATAGCAAATTTCCCTTTGGAGGTCAGGACAGGATCACTTTAAAGCCCCTACTTTTGACCATATGTCAAAATAGTTAGGTGTAAGCGAACGGGGAAGAAAAAAAAAGTCCGGACAGAATTCTCCAGTACAAATGTACAAGCGATTATTTTTACAGTGTTGCTGCTGCCTGAAACTGAGCCTCCTGACCCTGTTAAATGTTCCTGACCTTTGCCATGCCTAATTAACAGTAGTTAGAGGCCAACTGCAGTCTAAAGAAAGTTCTGTATGAAATAGACTTGTAAGGAGCAACTCATATTCGCCTGCAAGGCTGAGAATACACACTTTATTACTCCAGAATGGGACCAAAGGGTCTGGTATGCTCTTGGGGGGAACCCCACACCAATTATTTTTTTCAATTTGGCGGGGTTATCCTTCAAGATCCTTTAACGAACAAGCCGCACTGCAAGTCAGATCATCGTGATCTGACTTGTGGTGCGACTTCTATTTAAATCAATGGGCTCTCATAGGAAACCATCGATTTTTACATAAAAAAAAGTACCACCTCAATACAGTGCACTTACACCCCCTTCCTGACCAGACCAATTTTCAGCTTTCAGCGCTCTTACAGTTTGAATGACAATTACTCAGTCTTGCAACACTGTATCTATATGAAACTTGCGTCCTTTTTTTCCACACAGATAGAGCTTTCTTTTAGTGGTATTTAATCACTAGTGGGTTTTTTATTTTTTGTGCTATAAATAAATAAATAAAATGTAAATTTTGTGAAAAAAATCCTTTTTCTTTGTTTCTATCATACATTTTTACTAATTAGTAATTTTTCTTAATAAATTTTGGCCAAAATTTATATTGCTACATATCTTTGGTAAAAATAACCCACATTAGTGTATATTATTTGGTCTTTGTGAAAGTTATAGAGTCTACAAAGTATGGTGCCAATCACTGAAAATTGATCACATCTGATCAGGCCTTCAGTACATCGGGTGTATCTCATTTCTTGAGACACTAACAAGTCAGGAAAGTACAAATACCTCCCAAATAACCCCTTTTTAGAAAGTAGACATTTCAAGGTATTAAGTAAGTAGCATGGTGAGTTTTTTTAAGTTGTCATTTTTTTCCACAATTCTTTGCAAAGGGAAGATTTTTTTATTATTTTTATTTTTTTTACAGAATTGTCATATTATCAGGTTATTTCTCACACACAGCATATGCATACAACAAATTACACCCCAAAATACATTCTGCTACTCTTTCCGGGTATGGCGATACCACATGTGTGAGACTTTTACACAGCCTGGCCACATACAGAGCACCAACATTGAAGTAGTACCTTCATACGTTCTATGAGCAAAAATGACGCATCTCATTTCTCAACCACCTATTACACTTTTGAAGGCCCTGGAGTAACAGGACAATGGAATTTCCCATAAAATGACCCCATTTTGGAAAGCAAACACACCAATGTATAATCTGTGAGGCATAATTGTGAGTCTTTTGAACGGTTAATTTTTTTCCAGAAGTTTTTGGAATATGTGTAAAAAAATTAAAACGCATTTTTTTTTACACAAAGTTGTCAATTTATAAAATATTTCCAACACATAGCATGTATATAGCAAAAATTACACCCCAAAACACATTCTGCTACTCCTCCCGAGTATGGCGATACCACATGTGTAGGACTTTTACACAGCCTGGTCACATAGAGAGGCCGAACATTGAAGTAGTACCTTCAGGCGTTCTAGGAACATAAATGACACATCTCATTTCATTCCTACCTATCACACTTTTGAAAGTCCTGGAGCACCAGGACAGTGCAATTACCCACAAAATTACCCCATTTTGGAAAGCAAACACCCCAACATATATATTCTATGAGACAAGGGCTGCAAATAGGTACTCGGGTACTCTGATGGGCTGGTGACAGGTACTCGGGTACTCTGATGGCCTGGTGACAGGTACTTGGGTACTCTGATGGCCTGGTGACTGGTATTTGGGTAATCTGAAGGGCGGTGATAGGTACTCATATGGACTGTGACAGGTACTTGGGTACTCAGATGAACTGTAACAGGTATTCAGGTACTTAGATGAACTGTGACAGGTACTCAGGTACTCTGATGGGCTGTGACAGGTACTCGGGTACTCTGATGGGCTGTGACAGGTACTCAGGTACTCTGATGGACTGTGACAGGTACTCGGGTACTAAGATGGACTGGGGCAGGTTTATGGGTACTCTGATGGGCTGTGACAGGTACTCGGATACTCAGATGGACTGGGACAGGTTCTTGGGTACTCTGATGGGCTGTGACAGGTACTCGGGTACTCTGATGGACTGTGACAGGTACTCGGGTACTCTGATGGGCTGTGATAGGTACTCAGGCACTCTGATGGGCTGTGACAGGTACTCTGGTACTCTGATGGACTGTGACAGGTACTCGGGTATTCTGGTGGACTGTGACAGGTACTCGGGTACTCTGATGGGCTGTGACAGGTACTCGGGTACTCTGATGGACTGTGACAGGTACTTGGGTACTCTGATGGGCTGTGATAGTTACTCGGACACTCTGATGGGCTGTGACAGGTACTCGGGTACTCTGATGGACTGTGACAGGTACTCAGGTACTCTGATGGACTGTGACAGGTACTCGGGTACTCTGATGGGCTGTGACAGGTACTCAGGTACTCTGATGGACTGTGACAGGTACTCAGGTACACTGATGGACTATGACAGGTACTTTGATGGACTGTGAGTGACAGGTACTATGAGGGGTGGTGACAGGTCCTCTTTATTAGGGGGGCAATCAGTGTGATTGGTGTACACTGTAAGTGGTAACGAGATGTTACCACAATCTCCTCCTCACACACGATCGGTGTGAGGAGGAGAACCCGGTAAAATCTCGTTACAGCAGTTTGTTTACATTTTAGTGATCGGCTGTGAAATGATCACAGCCGATCACGTGGGTAAACACCCGGCCAATGGCTGTTTACCAGCGTCGGTGACGAGCAGTGTCTCGGGAACACGCCACCACTGACGTGCACACGCAGCGCGCACACCCCGTGCACAGTGGGTGTGTGGCCATCTGTGATCGGCCGTGACTTCATCACGGCCGATCACGTGGCAAACAGCCATACCCAATGGCTGTTCACCCCCTTCGGTGGTGAGCGGTGTCTCCGTGACACGCCGCCACCGAAGAAACAGGGATGCACGATCGCATGCATTCCCTGTTTAAATGGGAGGAAGTCATATGACGCCCTCCCACCACAATAGGTGCGCCGCCTGGCTGTCATTTGATGGCCGTCAGTCGGGAACTAGTTAAAGAGGCTTAACGGCTGTATCCAGTGATAAGTCGAGTTTAGCAGCCTTTACCAGCATCAGGCGTTTTTAAAGCTCTAACGCTGGTCTTCAGAACACACTGGCCCTGGGTTTTTTTATAGCTTGAAAAAGCTTATGCCACTTACAGCTCCTAAAAGTTTGTATGTGCATGGGCACTTAGAATAACATGGAGAGGAGTTTTTAAGCTGTAGAAAAAAATATCTGGTCACTTGTGTAACACTTACAGAGTTTTCTGTAAAGGAGAACTTACCATTTAAGTCTAACTGTAGTATTCATGCCCCTTCCTTACCCTGGGACACCAGTATTTGTTTTTTTTTATAGTTACTTTATTTTCATAGAAGTAGCAGAAGAGCAAAACATAATCATGTAAGGGCCGGTTCACACAGCGAGGCGCGGCGAGGCGTCTCCGACTTGCCTCGCCGCGACCTGCGGGGACCTCAGCGGCGACTTGCAGAGGACTTCTGTATAGAAGTCAATGCAAGTCGCCCCCGAAGTCGCCCAGAAGTAGTACAGGAACCTTTTTTCTGAGTCGGAGCGACTCGAGTCGCTCCTCTCAGAACGGTTCCATTGTACAGAACGGGGGCGACTTGCGGGAGCGAGGCGAGGCGAGCCGTGTCGCCTCGCATCGCCTCGCTGTGTGAACCGGCCCTTAGGCCTCATGTATACTGCTGCTGATAAACGGACGTTTAGGAGCAGTTGGGCATTTTTTTCAACTGCTCCTGAACTCTCTTCTATGTTATCTTATCAGTACATGTACACAGGGTTGTTTATAATAGTTTCTGGGCACAGAATGAATGAACAGAAATATCTCTGTACAGAGTTCCTATTCATTCATAAACTGAAGCATAGTAAACAAAAAAAAGAGGAACTGATGCCCTTTATTTGTCTCCTGTAGCTGTTGAATGCCTGCTGGAGGGAGAGGAGGAGAATCGGGCATCTGACAGGTTCTGAGATGGCCACCACCTCTGACCCTGTTGGCAGCAATGGCAAGGGGAATCTCTGTAAGCCTAAGCTGTAGAAAGAATTGGGCATTTGCCCTATCCAGAACATGAGGTCCCAACAACTTCAACAGTTTGCTGACAGGCCCTTCTGTTCTGTGTTAACCAGATGTTGTGGATCTGCTCGTTAGTCCCACCTACTTAAAGATCTCCAACTCACTTCATTCCTGCCTTGATTAAATAAACTGCGCTAAGCACTAGTACTAAAACAAAATAAAAAAAGAGCAGCTGCTAAAGGTATGATACATACAGTACAGACAAGAAAAACATATGTAGCAGCGCTAAAAATAGCTAAATAAATAAATATAAAGTGTAAACTGATGATATTGTTAAATCACACTGAATAAATGAATTATGATAAAAATAGTGAAAAAGTGGTAAATATTATTCACACCTTAATATGTGTGATGGGTGCCGGCTATGCGTGGATGCCTGTCCACTACGACCATGCATAGCCGGCCGGCTAATTGTTGCTTTTGTGATCTTGCTAATTGTAAGTGTGATACTTTATATTTTTTAATATGTAAGAAGGCCAGTATGGTGGCCTGAATTTATGGGAGGAGCCCGGGGGGGTATTTAACCAGCCCACTCGCCCGTGGTCTTTGTCGGTTTCCTGTGCGCAATACTACGTCACTAGGCCGACTGCTCGAGTTTCGTTGCCATTCGGATAACTTCTCTCTACTAGAAGTCTCGTGGTTTTCGTTCCCGTTCATGTTTTGTACAACGTCTCTGGCTCGACTGCCGCAGGTAAGGGTCTCGATTGACCTTCCTTTACTAGAAACATTTCTATTTTTGAGTATCGTTAAACCTGAAATATCTCGAGTCATTCGTTACGAAACCGGGTCGTTATCACTCAAAACGCACCATTTTCGCAGCGCCCCTCATTTCAGTAGAAATTGCTTGAAGAAAAACTGCACTGTTTTCGTAACTTGTTATGTTGTCTGCCTCATTACCGTGTTCTACAGACAAATCGTTGCCAGTCGCATCACACGGCACAACGATTCGTACGTAGGTCATTTCATAATTTCACTAATTTCTGTCACTCACTGTGCTCCGATTCGAATCCAGTCGCATCCGCTAAATGCGCCGATTCGTTCCGGTGTGCCCCTAGTTGCTCGGCCTCATTTCGGTACATGCTCCAGAGCCCGCTCGTTGCTAATCGATCCGGGTCTCTGTCATGGGAATCATTTCACTGTACCTATTACGTTCCGAATCGAAACCAGTCGCATTTCTCAACGCACAGGTTCGATCGACGTGTCCCAGTTGCGTTGGCCTCATTTCAGTACATGCTCTAGAGCCCGCTCGTTGACGGTCGCAGGCTGCGTCCTCTCCGATTCGTAGCTCTATCATGGGAAACATTTCATTGTCACGTAGTGCGTTCAGTTCGAATCCGGTTGCATCCCTGTGCATCGATTCGTCCGGACGGCCCCAGGTATTTTTTCAGCCTCATTTCAGTGCATGCTCCAGAGACCGGTTCGGTTCCAGTCTCAGTTCGCATCCGGCCGATCCAGGCCTCTGTCATGACAGAAGTTGTTCATTTAATTTCACTGTCACGCTCCGCGCTCCGGTTCGAATCCAGTCGCACCTTCACATGCACCGATTCGTTCCGGTTCGCCCCAGGTTATTTTCCACATTTCAGTACATGCTCCAGAGTCCGCTTTGTTGTCAGTCGCACTTGCGACACGACCATTTCGTGCCTCTGTCATGGCAATCATACCTCATTTTACTGTCACTTACAGCGCTCCGACTCGAATCCAGTAGCATCCGTGATGCATCGATTCGGTTCGGTGTGCCCCAGAGGCCACATTTCACTTTCTCCACAGGTTGCCTTATTGTACGGTCACAAATTCAGCACTTATTTACGCTCCTGCATTGGACACAGATCATCCCATCCTTTACGCAAATGATACGTCGGATTGGGACAGCGAAAAAAAAAAAAAAGGAAAATGATGAACTAATGGTGGTGATAATGAAAGGAATTACGACGAAACTGTCTACTCACCGGTGCACCTCGCACGCAATAGCCAACCGTTTGCGTCACTCTTCAGTTTACTTGTTAGGCTCCTCACCAGTTTGTCATCTGTTATTTCTCTCTCCAGGTCAGTCAAGTTCAGTAGGTCCACCCTGCATCAGCTTGGACGTTATCTTCCCAGGTAAAAAAAAAAAAAGAGAGAGAGAGAGAGAGAGAGGGGAAGGCGTAAAAATGCGACAGCAACCATGCTGGCATACATATATATATATATATGAAGGCTCGTGACAATATATATATATATGTATATGCGTTCGCTCCCGCCTTGGCACTCAGCAACAGGTGGATTCACTTGGTAAAATAGAGAAACAGTCTTGACTTATGTCACCCTCTATAGGTTCCGGTCGTCCATCCTTCGTCCCCAGAGAGATAGGACATCACTCCTAGGGCACGATTCACCTGGAGCCATGTCCCAAGTCGGCAGCGATGACTTTACCGCCCCCTTGTCTCCTCGCCCGCCTTCAGTGAGCGACAGCATACAGTCCTACAGGGGTTGGACTATCCCCAGGCTGACGGCAGAGCTGAGACGCAAGGGCATTCCCTTCCCCGCTACCGCTAAGAAGGCAGAGCTTTTCAGGCTCCTCTCCACCCCTCCAGCTACAGCCGGGCCCAGTACCCCACCTCAGGCTTCTCTCAAGTCAATATCAGCGGCTATTTCTCAGCTGCACTCAATGGTGTCGTCCTTAAACAACACGGTAACGGACGTCCAGACCAGAGTGACGCTTCTAGAGGCTCACCCAGCCACAGCCGCCCCTGTTCCAGTTACAGTCCCGCTACCACTGTCGACAGGTAACGCAGGGACATGTCTTGTTGTCCACCCAGCACATCTTGTGCCGGCCGGCTTAAGGAAGGACATCTTGGACGGCAAGGATATCAACCTTGCCTCCCTGCTTATCTCAGTCCCTGACCTTGCTGAGAACAAGGCCTACACATGGGGAGACGTCTCCGTAGTCCTCAAAGCCAAGGATCCCAGGCTGAACCGCAAACTTTCCATCCCAGAGTTTGCCCTAGCTTTTGGGATGCTTAGAGACGTCATTTGTTCAGCATCCCCCGCCAGAAGGGAAGAGCTGGACTTGTACCTCCACACAGTGGTGGACCTAGGTTACAAATACGGAGGCTTCGTCTTCTATGATTACCATCGTTCCTTTTCCGCCAAAGTAGCCGCTAAACTGGCACAGTTCCAATCACCCACGGACTGGAGCCTGATGGACACCGAATTGTTCTGCCGGCATTTTGCCGGCCTTCGTTCACCTCTGTGTGCCATCTGCCAGTCCTCCACCCATACCGCCCCCTGGTGCGCCAACGTCACGGCTAGCCGCCCGGTAGAGTTCCCCTCCACCTCCGGCACAGGCCAAGGCCCATCAGGCCCTACACCGAAAACTCAAGTGGACAAGTTTGGGCGTTCGGTCCGAACCATGGGGGGTGCGGCCATTTGTAATAAATACAACTATGGCTCATGTAATTTTAGCCAGTGCCGCCTATTGCACGTCTGTGTCATATGTCACAGAGCGCACCCCAGAAATCGGGGTGAGGTTAAAGCTCGCAAGGGCTCATGACTGAGCCGCATAGACGTCCTATGCCTGGGCTTCTACCTCTCCATGCACCCCACTCCTTCACTAGCCACTTTCCTCATCGGTGGCTTCACTACAGGCTTCCATACCGGCCTCATCTCCCTGCCCCACACAACCTACGAGTGCGGAAACCTCCGCTCAGCAGCTTCCGACGAGCAGGCCATTGATCAGTTGCTGCAAACCGAGGTGGAACGAGGCTTCGTCATAGGCCCCTTCACACAGCCCCCCTTCAATATGTGGAGAGTTAGCCCTATTGGGCTTGTCAAGGGCAAGTTTTCAAATAAAAATCGTTTGGTGTACGACCTGTCTGCGCCTCGTTCTTCCCACATTCCCAGCCTAAATTCCCTGATTCCTTCAGAAGAATTTTCATTAAAATATGCCTCCGTGGACATGGCGATCCAGGCTATCCTTGAAGTAGGCACAGGTGCGTGGCTGTCCAAAGCCGACATATCCGATGCCTTCAAACTGTTGCCTATTCACCCATCCCTCTGGTGCTGGCACGGCATTAAATGGAGAGATCAATATTATTTCGCCACTAAATTAACATTTGGCTCCAAGAGCAGCCCCTGGCTGTTCGACACGTTCGCACAGTCTCTTGCTTGGATCCTTCGGCACAAGGCCTGTTGTCAGCAAGTTATCCATTACCTGGATGACTTTCTATTGATTGAACAGCCAGGCATACCTCCAAGGGACCTTGGTAAGTTAAGGACCGTCTTTGGGTATCTCAACGTCCCCATCGCCGAACATAAGGTTGACGGGCCCGCACAATTTATCACCTTCCTCTGAGTCAATCTCGACACCAGCGCCATGCAGGCCAGCCTGCCCTACGACAAACTGACCCGCATCAGGGCAGTCCTCCACGAATTCACCTGCACCAGGGGATGTACAAAGAGGCAGCTACAGGCGCTACTAGGCATGCTGAACTTTGCCATGCGAATTATCCCACAAGGTCGCTCCTTTATCTCGCGCCTGTTGGTCTGCCTTTCTCAGGCACAAGACCCGGATCAAGTCCATAGCTTGGATGTCGCAGCTATAGCAGACTTAGCAATGTGGGACGAGTTCCTGTCCTCCTGGAACGGTAGCTCCCTGTTCATCCCGTCCATCTCACCTCTCTCACCACAGGTAGTAACAGATGCCGCAGCCTCCACAGGATTTGCGGCTATTTTTGGCCACCATTGGTTCGCCGGACCCTGGCCTTCTCAAATACTCTTGATCCCTGGGTTTAGTCAGTCTTCATCCCTTTTCGAGCTCTACCCCATTGTAGCAGCCGCCCAGCTCTGGGGTCATACCTGGACAGGACAAACCGTAGGTTTTACCACCGATAACCAGGCCACGGCCGAAATTATCAACAAAGGCAGGTCTAAGTCTCTCTCCGTGATGTCCTTCCTTCGCAGGCTGGTGCAGCTGTCTCTGCGACATCAGTTTAATGTATACTGCACGTTTATCCCTGGAAAGCACAACCTTGCCGCTGACGCACTGTCCCGTTTTAATTTCCTGTCCTTCTTCCGGCAGGTTCCCGGAGCAGATACGGTGTCAGCTCCTATCCCACACTGGTCTCAGTTGACCCTGGACTAGAGCCGCATCTACATGGAGCCACTCGGCTCATCAACCAATCACTCGCAGACAACACTTTGAGAGCCTACCAGGTAGCCTGGAAAGCGTTCAATACATTTCTGGTTGCCTCCTCAGTAGGCACCCCAACTGATGCCAGGCATATACTAGCCTTCACCTCGTACTGCCATAGTCAACTGGCCTTGTCCTTTAACACCATCCGGTTATACTTAGCTGGCATACAGCACTACCTCTCATTACAGGATCCTACCAAACCGTCCATCTTCTCATTTCACGCTATCCGAGCCGTCCTGCGCGGCATTCAGAAACAGCAACCACCACACAAGGTCAAGCGGCTCCCCATCACCAGTTCCATCTTCAGGGACATGTCCACCATGCTTATCAGCTACCCCTTCGGTGTTCTCCCCAGTGTGGTCATACAGGCAGCCATTTATCCAGCCTACTACGGCTTTCTACGACCCAGCGAATTCACCCATAACAACACACACAGTCCAGTCCTTCGCAGACGTCATCTGATCCGTCACCAGGACCACTTCATTCTCCACCTCTCGGTTACCAAGACTCAGCAAGCAGGCACTGGCGTAGATATCCACCTCTACAAAACCAACAACGCCTGGTGCCCGGTCGCTGTACTTTCACAGTTGCTCTCTCTTCTACCCGAGCTCCCGGACTCTTGTCCTCTGTTGCCCTTCCCGGTCAAACCACTAACGAACCACCAGTTCATCAAGCATGTAAGGGTTCTTCTCCGCAATTTGCTCCTCAATCCCGGTGAGTACTCCGGTCATTCCTTCCGCATCGGAGCAGCTTCATCTGCATCCCGGCACGGGGTCCCGGACCACGTCATCAAAAGATTGGGCAGGTGGAAATCGGCCTGCTTCGCTCGATACATCCCTAACCCACAGGTAGAAATGTCTCGGGCATTCACCCAACTGGCTCAGTAAGATAAAGCTGAAAACAATAAAAATCTCTTACCCCTACCTAAGTGTTTTTGCCCCCTTATTTTGGTATACCGTCCATTAGACCAGGGCACACTTTCAGGTCCATTTCATATAGGGTATCTTATGATAGACTTGTATTGCTCAGATACGTATCGGACATAGGGCTTCGACCATAAGTAAGAAGGCCAGTATGGTGGCCTGAATTTATGGGAGGAGCCCGGGGGGGTATTTAACCAGCCCACTCGCCTGTGGTCTTTGTCGGTTTCCTGTGCGGAATACCCACCCTCCCATCCCCTTTTTTAGGGCATTTCTCAAAACATTTCTCTTCAAACTCATTTATTTCTAATCACTGGGTATGCCCCCTTATTTTGGTATACCGTCCATTAGACCAGGGCACACTTTCAGGTCCATTTCATATAGGGTATCTTATGATAGACTTGTATTGCTCAGATACATATCGGACATAGGGCTTCGACCATAAATATATTTTTTAATAAATGTTTAAGGGATATTTCACTATGGATGGCCTCTTTCTTCTGGGCTAATTAATATTCAATCCGGAGTAACCTGGCATATGAGAGCCTGCTGTAAATATCCGCCGTGTATATTGGAGTCCGGATTTCCTGAATATTCTTTTGGTCTAGGATTGAGTCCTGTGGTTGGCATCTATTAGTATCGTGATATTCTTTTTGAGCTTATAAACTGGTAAGCCTTCAATCCTTAAGGTGGTCGCATGTGGTGGTGGATCTCACGTGGAAGCACTGTGTGTCTCTTTTCTAAGAAAATAATTTGCTACCAATCTGATCTAGAGTGTACCTCTCACCAAAGACTTTCAATCTATTTATTGTAATTATTATGTTTTTTTCACTTATTCACTTTCACAGATATGTGTATTGTATATGAATGTTTTGGTCTCCTCTATTAATTTAAGGTGTGAATAATATTTACCACTTTTTCACTATCTTTTATAATAATTAATTTATTCAGTGTGATTTAACAATATCATCAGTTTGTACTTTATATTTATTTATATAACTATTTTTAGCGCTGCTACATATGTTTTTCTTGATTACCTGATCTGGCTACTGAACTTTGGCTTGGCTGACTACTCGATCCAGTTACTGGACTCTGGCTATGCTTTGACTATGCTTACTCTATTTACAGTTTTATTTTTATTAATAAACAAGTGTGATTTTACTGTACTTCTGTCTCAGTCTGGTTCATGGATTCTGACAGTAATGTAGGCAGTGAAATATGTACGTGGAGCTATGTGTGGGTGTGGCTTGATTGTTGGCGGGCGCAGAGGGGCCCCATGATCTCCTATTGCCTGGGGGCCCCATGACTTGTTAGTCCGTCCCTGCCTCTAAGTCAACGTTGGTCAAGTCTTTGATTGTTCAGATCACCTCTTACCATTAAGGTTTGAGTTTGGGGCAATCTCAGAAAATATGTAACATTGTACCTCCTTTAGCACCACACTGCCAGCATGTACTAGGGATCTGAGGAAAAAGATGGTGCATGGTGGTAGGCACCCTGTGCGATCTAGTCAGAATCTTATAACTGGTTTCTTGAACCTTGGTAGCGATGGAAGACTTCTTTGCAAAGTGGAAGATTTTCTCCTTCTGCATGTCAGTATATTGGGTATCAGGTTTGGATTCTCATGTGGAAAGGAACGCAGGAACAAACCCTGTCACTGGGCGAATCAGAGAGGCATATATAGTTGAAAGGCAATGACAGATCGGTTCCCTCCTGTGACAGATGTTTTACAGTTCTGTTAGCTTGCAAACAATGCCCAGAGAAATTACAGATCTGGAAGCCACTCCAAAAGTCAAGAGGAGGGTCAGTGGCGGTCGCACAAACAGTAGAGGAGAGCTGGCCATCAGATCCTATGAAATCCCAGAAATGGAGACGAACACAATAACAGACCTTGGAAGGGAGGGTTCTGGACACCAGTATTTTGTGCTTTTTTTTAACTTGTGTGTATTTTTGTCATGTGACTTTTTGGGTCCTCTTTGGTCTTCTCTTTATAGTGGGTGGTCCTGAAAAATGCAGAGAGCGGCACTGATAAGATAACATTGGCACTTGTCCCTGAAGAAGGAGACTCCCAACGCTCCGAAACGCGTAGGGTGGTGGGTGATAAGCTCACCAGTTCTTTTGTACCTTATTTTACTATGTTTTTTTTATAATTCTATGATATGTTTTTATATCTTTTTATCCAATTAATAAACTTTATATTTCTAGTTCACTTCATGGTTGTACGTGCCTCCAAAGTCCACCACTAGGGGAACCCCCTGTTGTCTAGTTCTTCATTATTGGATGTGGCACAACAAATCCGCTAAACCCAGCCATTCTATCTAATTTTTCCTATCAGGAGGAGGGAAGGAGATGTATGAAGGACACAGGAGTGGCTGTCTGACCCGCTGCAGGGTCCCACCGCTCACCCGCATGCCTGACCCGCCACCAAGACGGTGTCAGGCAGGCGGCGAGCGGGCAGGGGGAGTCACAGTGGCAGCATTTGATGTGGCACTATTTGATGGGCACAGTGGCAGCATTTGATGGGGCACAGTGGCAGCATTTGATGGGGCATGCTGGCACTATTTTATGGGCTCAGTGGCAGCATTTTATGGGGCACAGTGGCAGCATTTCATGGGCACAGTGGCAGCATTTGATGGGGCACAGTGGCACTATTTGATGGGCACAGTGGCAATATTTGATGAAGCACACTGGTACTATTTGATGGGCATAGTGGCAGTATTTGATGGGGAACAGTGGCAGCATTTGATGGGCACAGTTGCAACGTTTGATGGGCACAGTGGCTGCGTTTGATGGGCACAGTGGCTACGTTTTATGGCACAGTGGCTGCAATTGATGGGCACCGTGGCTGCATTTGATGGCACAGTGGCTGCAATTTATGGGCACAAGGGCTGTGTTTGATGGTACAGTGGCTGCATCTGATGGGCACAGTGGCTGCGTTTGATGGCACAGTGGCTGCATTTGATGGGCGCAGTAGCTGCATTTGATGACACAGTGGCTGCAATTGATGGGCACAGTGGCTGCGTTTGATGGTACAGTAACTAGCGATTGATGGGCACAGATGCTGCTTTTGATGGCACAAGGGCTGCATTTGATGGCACAGGGGATGCGTTTGATGGGCATAGTGGCTGCGTTTGATGGGCATAGTGGCTGCGTTTGATGGCACAGTGGCTTTGTTTGATGGTACAGTGGCTGCAATTGATGGGTTTTTTCAGAATTTTTCAGTTTGTTTGTGCCCCCCCAAATATTTTGAGCACCAGCCACCACTGGAGGACAGTGATGGGGCCAGGTAAACAGTTTTGACACTGTTTCAGAGTCATAACGTAATCTTCTTTCATTGCAAAAGGGGCACGCACATAAGACTTTTACACAAATAATGCTAATTGTGACTTAAAGCCTGTTAAAGAGGGTTGTGATTGTTGTTAAGTGCATGCCAAATTCAATAACTATTTGGTCTAAGCACAATAGAGAGAATATAACTGGAAGAACATCAGGGTAGACGAAAAATTAGCATGGAGTAGCTCCATCATTGACTTCAACACAAACCTGTTAATCCTGAATGATAAGAGTCGGTAAGCACAGCTTCATCTTTTTCTATTTTAAGTAAAGGATTCACATTTTATGTTAATGCTATTTCTCCAGCGCAATCAACTCCCAAACAAAGTGATTAGATAATAAATCAAAATCAAGTAAAGTACTGTAGTGCAGGCAGATGCCTGGTGTTGCTAAAATGGGAATTATTAACAAAGTGAAAGAAAAATGAGAATTATTAACAAAGGTAATAAACTTTGTTATAAAATAGGGCTGCGGCATATGTCCAATCACAAAGCCTTCTGGCCCTGGTGGTCAGTTAGGTTCCATCCCTGCTCTGTTGCTAGAAGTGGGCTTTCCAGCTCCCCTCCCCCAGCAGCAGTCCATTACAGCACAGGGTGCAACAAACTGTGCAGCAATGGGGCGATGCTCTGCTGGGCAGCTTTTAAGGGGCCACCATTTCTGACTTTTATGACTGTTTTTTGTGCCCCGTGTGTGCACTTGTACGATATGGCGACGCACCTACACTCACATAATATTGCATAATTGAATATGTTATGTTCTCATATGAAGACATATATATTTTTTGTACTAGACACGTCCCCACATCTGTGGTCGATCCACGTGGGCCCTGGTGTTTTCTATGCCAGCAGGGATGCTTCTTATCTCACTCACGCCACACAACTGAATCATTTTGGCACCAGCAACATCACAGTGCCGTGGGGACGCATACCTAGCCCCCCAGCCAATATCCAAAACATTCTCTTATGCGATGGGGCATTCTAGGGATTGAAGCCCCTCCTTCATGTGAATCCTGATGTGCACTTTAATTCTCTAAAGATAGTTATATTGTAAGTATCACTTGCTTTATTACTTGCCATATATATATGCCATGCTATTACCTACTGTATTCTCACATTTGTACATTTGTTTATTTTCTCATCTTTTTTTATATCTTAGTTATTTCATTATCAGACAAAAAACAGCTTGTTTCTAATAAGCCCCTGAAGAAGGAATTTATCACTCATACCTGTATTTTGCAACATGTTGGGACTTCTAAGCACACACACTCCATTTGACCTCCTATCATGAGATCAACTGTGTGTTTTGGCATATAGCTGATATGTAACTATCCAGTCTAATTTGTTTTTAGGTTTATATACCCTATCTACCTACTTTACTACTGTTTTGTATTTAATACATTTTGTATATTTTTATACGCTTGTTACTCCTTTTTCTGGTTAACATCCTTTGCCCATAAAATCCTCCGGGGCACCCCCTTTTGCAATTTTCTCTTTTGTACTGGGATGTGACGAAGCTTTCCAGCATTATACCTATAGGTGGTTTTCTATGATCTGTACTTTTTTTTCAGTAGGTGCCACACAAATATGGTTCACACGATTCCCAAACATATACTACAGCTTTCCTAATGTGACATTAACATTCAAAATCTTTATTGGGGAGAGGTGTCTCAGAGGAGAGTTTAAAATTGACGCCAATTATTTTTTGCTGTTGATTTACTAAAACTGGAGAGTGCAATCTTTGGCAAAGTCCAATCAGCTATCATTTATTTTTATTTTTTTTGCCAAAGCTTAATTGAACAATGACTCAGGCAGGTCTCTGGTGCCTCCCCCTAATTCTAGGAGTTTGCAGAAACTTCCAGAAGCTGAATGATCTACATACTTAGGAGAGCTCAGCCAATCCGGCCGAAGGCCTGGCATGGTGTCTGAGTCAGCCCTTAAATATGGATGAATCATGCTGGCAGGGAGTTTGGTGGAAGATGAGGATGAAGTGCTAAGCAGACTGTCGTGGCCCTTGAGGGGGGACGCTCAATCTCGGTCTGGAGCTCAGACTGGCTTGGGAGGATCCTGACAGTATTGCAGTTTGAAAGGAATCTTTTCCTAAGAGGCAGCGGGAGCAAGGAGAACGCCAGCACCATCAGGGACTGACAAGGAGAACGTTAGCCCCATTTTTTTTACTGTGTTTCCCCGAAAGTAAGACAGTGTCTTACTTTCTTTTTATCCCCAAAAGCCCCACTATGTCTTACTTTCGGGGTATGTCTTATATTGGAAAAAAATTGTCGAATTTTTTGTTTTAACCATAAAATTAACATTTATTAACAACCTGAACAGTATTGTATTCACCACAAAACAGTTTTATAAAAGGAAGTGCCAAGAATGTCTTGTTACAACATTGCATAACATGTAAAACAATGAAAAATGGTAAGAACGAACAGTGGAATACTGGAAGATAAAACAGATTTATGTGTGATACAGTACCACCTGCTGTATTTAATCCAGTGTGACACCTGCTGATACCCACTGGGTTACATACAGCAGATGATACCCCAGTATGCCAGTGTGTATGTTTTACTGATGTATGATTAATACTGTGTGCATTACCGTATTTTAAGCAGGAGGCGGCAGTGACAAGTGCAGGGGACGGCGCGGTGACGTATGGAGAGGGGGACGGCTCAGGCGTGGGCAGGAGGCGGCGCTCATTAAGATCAGAGGGAAATGGCAGACGCGGCGACGTATGGAGAGGGGGACGGTGCGGACGTGGGCAGGAGGCGGCGCGCAGCTAGATGAGAGGGAGGCGGCAATACCCCTGTGTTTCCCCGAAAGTAAGACATATGTCTTACTTTCGGGGTACGGCTTATATTAGCCGACCCCTCTGAAACTCCCGATACGTCTTACAATCGGGGGTGTCTTACTATCAGGGAAACACGGTATATTGTGAAGGATAATGTTACACCGAGTAAACTGATACCCAACATGTCACACTTGATGGAATGGCGACAAACTTTTACCCTTACAAAATCTCCATGGGTGACATTTAAAAAATTCTATAGGTTGCATGTTTTGAGTTACAGAGGAGGTCTAGGGCTTGAATTATTGCTCTTGCTCTACCGATTGTAGTGATACCTCACATATGTGGTTTGAACACCTTTTTCATATGCGGGTACTACTCACATATGCGCTTGCTTCTGCACGCAAGCTTGGCGGGGCGGGGTGCGTTTAACTTTTTTTTTCTTATTTATTTTACCTTTTATTTTTTTATTTTTACACTGTTCTTTTAAAAGGAGTCACTTGTATCCCTCATAAAAGGAATGTAAACATCCCTTGTCATTAAATTTTTTTTTTTTAAAAATGGTAAAAACAAAAATCCAGGCTTACAGTGAAAAGTCAAAAAGAATAATTAAATGTAGCTGTGGCTACTGCTATCCAAAACTCTTAGACAAATGAGGACTAGGGATGAGCCAAACACCCCCCAGTTCGGTTCGCACCAGAACTTTCAAATGGACCCCAAATTCGTACAAATTTTAGAACCCCATTGAAGTCTATGGGACTCGAACGTTCGAAATTAAAAGTGCTAATTTTAACGGCTAATATGCTAAGATACTGTCCTAAAAAGGGTTTGGGGACCTGGCTCCTACCCCAGGGGACATGGGTCAATGCCTAAAATGTTTTTAAAAATGGCCGTTTTGGCGGGAGCACTGATTTTAATGACGATTTAAAAAAAAGTGAAATATTCCTTTAAATATGGTGCCTGGGGGGTGTCTGTAGTATGCCTGTGAAATGCCACGTGTTTCCCGTGTTTAGAACAGTCCCTGCACAAAATGACATTAAACGGAAATAACATAATTTAAAACTGCTTGCGGTTTTAATGTTATATCTGGTTCCTGCAATATGGTTGAAAATCATTGAGAAAAATGGCATGGGTAGCCCTCCCTGCCCATTACCAGCCCCTTTGGGTCTTGTACGCATATTAAGGGGAACCCCGTACCCATATTAAAAAAAGGAAATGCGTGTGGCCCCCAGGCCCTATATACTCAGAACAGCAGTATACAGGCGGTGCAAACAAGACAGGGACTGTGTAGGTTTGTTGTGTTAAGTTGAATCTGTTTGTAATTTTCAACTGGTACATTTTTAAAGTGTAGCTCCAGTCAAAAAAACTATTTTTAAGCTTTTTGGAAAACATAGGGAAGGGTTATCACCCCTGTATAATTTGTTTTGTCGTACATCTTTTTTCATCTCACTTGCTGTTGTCTCCTTCCGTTTGCAAGTAGGAGATGTTTGTAAGTTGGATGTTTGAAAGTAGGGGCCTGCCCTATATGCTCTGCAGAAATGGCGGAACAAGGTGTTGGTTTTGCCACAACATTGTAAGCCCTCAAAGTGACTCTTGGTGGGCGCTGGAGCGCCCTGCTGTGAACGATTATATCAAGAATTGTAATTACATGCCAGTGTACATGCCAGTGGTAGAAAAATTGACCTTTGGTGGTTGTGGTGCTGGTGCCACAACACTATAAGTCCTCACCGTTACTCTGGGTGGGCACAGGAAGGGGCCCTCCTGTGAAATATTATATCAAGAATTGTAATTAAACGCCCCTGTTAAACAGGGGCAGAAAAATTGGGCCTTAGGTACTGGTGCTGGTGCCACCACACTGCAACCTCTCCCATATACTCTAGTTTTATTGCAGGCATTAGCCCTGCTGCAAAGTATTGCATCAAAAATTGTACTTAAACGCCCCTGTTAAACAGGGGCAGAAAAATTGGGCCTTAGGCACTGGTGCTGGTGCCACCACACTGCAACCTCTCCCATATACTCTAGTTTTATTGCAGGAATTAGCGCTGCTGCAAAGCATTGCATCAAAAATTGTACTTAAACGCCCCTGTTAAACAGGGGCAGAAAAATTGGGCCTTAGGCACTGGTGCTGGTGCCACCACACTGCAACCTCTCCCATATACTCTATTTGTATTGCAGGAATTAGCCCTGCTGCAAAGCATTGCATCAAAAATTGTAATTAAACACCCCTGTTAAACAGGGGCAGAAAAATTGGGCTGATGGCATCAACCAGAACCAGAAATGTTCTTCCAAAATATCAGAGAGGATAGACAATCAACATAACAGGACAGTCACTCAGCATCAGCATAGGCAGTCTTGAAGGGATGTGATATTTAAAAAAAAATTATTCGGTTACATCAGCTTCAGGTGCTTGGTAGCTGTGGATGATCCAAGACTGATTCATCTTGATGAAGGTCAGTCGATCAACTGATTCGGTGGACAGGCGCACCCTGTGATCGGTAACAAAGCCACCAGCAGCACTGAAGGTGCGTTCCGAAAGAACGCTGGATGCAGGACAGGCCAGTAGCTCAATTGCATACTGTGCAAGCTCTGGCCAGTGATCCATCCTCAAGACCCAGTAAGCCAGAGGATTTTCGGTGGGAAAGGTGTCCAAGTCTGACCTTGCCCCTAGGTATTCCTGCACCATGTAAATCAGACGCTGGCTATGGTTGCTGGAACCGATCATACCTTGGGGCTGTGGACTAAAAAATTGTCTGAAAGCATCAGTCAGACGGCCACCTTCTCCACCGCTCCTTCTGACCGATGCCTCAGCAACACGTTGTCCAGAACCAGGAGTTTGTAACCTCCCAGTCTCTGGGAACGCGTTGCACAGACCTTTCTGCAAGGCCTCCCGGAGATGTCTCATCCTCTGCTCCATTTGCGATGGCAAGATAAGATCGGCAACCTTACCCTTGTACCGTGGATCAAGGAGAGTGGCCAGCCAGTAATGGTCCCTCTCCTTGATCCGAAGAATACGAGGATCCTTCCGCAGGCTTTGCAGGATCAGGGAGGCTATGCAGCGTAAGTTAGCTGAGGCATTCGGTCCGGAGTCCTCTGGGTCACTAAGGGCAACATGATCCGCAGCTACCTCCTCCCAGCCACGTACAAGTCCACGTGTTTCTTGGGACTGTAAATCATCCCTACAAGACTGCTGCTGCTGATGCTGAGTGCCAGCCTCCACCTCCATGCTGACACAATCATCCTCCTCCTCCTCTTCCTCCTCCTCATCCTCTTCCTGTGTGATGGGTGGCACAGCAGGAACACTGTCTGGATAAAGGGGGACTTGAGAGGCAAGGAAGTCCTCCTCTTCCTGCCTCTGTTCTGCCTCAAGTGCCCTGTCCATTATTCCACGCAGCGTATGCTCCAAGAGGTGGACAAGAGGTACAGTGTCACTGATGCATGCACTGTCACTGCTCACCATCCTTGTGGCCTCCTCAAACGGTGACAGGACAGTGCATGCATCCCTGATCATGCCCCACTGGCGTGGTGAGAAAAAACCGAGCTCCCCTGACCCTGTCTTGGTGCCGTAGTCGCACAGGTAGTCATTGATGGCCCTCTGCTGCGTGTGCAGCCACTGCAGCATGGCCAACGTTGAGTTCCACCTGGTGGGCATGTCACATATAAGGCGGTTCTTGGGCAGGTTCAACTCCTTTTGGAGCTCAGCCAGCCGAGCACAGGCATTAAATGATCGGCGGAAATGCACACAGACTTTCCTGGCCTGCTTCAGGACATCCTGTAAGCCGGGGTACCTGCCCAAGAACCGCTGCACCACCAGGTTAAGGACGTTAGCTACACAGGGCACATGGGTCAGTTGTCCCTGTCGGAGGGCGGAGAGGAGGTTGGGGCCATTGTCGCAAACCACCATTCCTGGTTTAAGCTGGCGTGGCGTCAACCACCTCTCGGCCTGCCCCTGCAGAGCTGACAAAACATCTGCCCCAGTGTGGCTCCTGTCCCCCAAACAAACCAGCGCAAGCACGGCATGGCATCGTTTTGCCTGCGTAGTTGCATAGCCCCTGGAACGCCTACAGAGCACCGCTGGTTCTGAGGACAGAGCACTGGAAGAGGCCATGGAGGAAGAAGAAGAGGAGGGGGTGGAGGAGAGAGGTGTATCACAACCAATAGTAGCATTTTGGAGGCGTGGTGGCGGAACAACCTCCAACACTACTGCACCTTGTCCTGCATCCTTCCCAGCTGCCAGAAGAGTGACCCAATGGGCCGTGAAAGACAGGTAACGTCCCTGTCCATGCCTGCTGGACCATGAGTCAGCAGTAATATGCACCTTACCGCTGACCGCCCTGTCCAGCGAGGCAAGGACATTGCCTTCCACATGCCGGTAGAGAGCCGGAATCGCCTTCCGTGAGAAAAAGTGAAACATTGTACAAACTCACGGAAGGGGGCCGAGTCTACCAACTGAAAAGGCAGCAGTGTAAGTGCTAGCAATTTAGCCAAGCTAGCATTCAACCGCTGGGCATGTGGATGGCTGGGAGTGAACTTCTTTCGCCGGTCCAGCAGCTGGGGCAGGGACATTTGCCTGCTATAATCGGACGTGGGTGTACTGCTAGCAGAGTGCCCGGAAGCACTTGGCTGTGACACACCTAATTCTACACCTTCATTCCTCTCAGAGCAGGTTTCAGAGAGGACTGAAGGTCTAGTGGGGTTGGAGATCCCAGCTGATGAGGAGTAAGGAGAGGTCCGCTTTGTTCTTTGGTGTGGGTCTTTGAGGTACGCTTGCCAATGAGCTGCATGGCAGGTCAACATATGTCTGGTCAAGCATGTGGTGCCCAAGCGGCTGATGTTTTGGCCACGCGAGATACGCTTGAGACATATGTTGCAAATAGCAGCGGTGCGATCTGATGCACTCGGCTCAAAAAAGGCCCACACCAAAGAACTTTTAGAATAACGCGCAGAGGCAGTGCCCTGCACAGGCGGAGCTCTGCGGTGTGATTCAGTCGGTGTGCTGCCCCTAAGCTGGCCCCCGGAGGGCATCCTGCCTCGTTGGACATGTGCCTCCTCCTCCTCCTCCTGCTCTCTCCTACCAGGCACCCACATGGAGTCAGTGCCCTCATCATCCCCTCCCTCTTCATCGCTGTAGCAAACCTGGCAATATGCTGCAGCTTGTGGAACATGACTGCCAGATTGCTGTTCTTCTTGAGCATCCCCTCTCTCTGCATTCACGCTACTGCTTTCCTCTAGCTGAGTGTCATCATCAGAGCCTACAAACCACTGGGCATCCTCCTGGAGCATGTACCCAACACTGTGATCAAAGAGTTCTGGAGACTCCTCAGGAGGACGTGGTGGGTCTAGGGAAGGAGTCACTGATGATGACATTGAGACGAGGGAAGATGATGCATTGGCAGCTGCTTTGCTAGTACCCTGAGACTGGGTGAGAGAGGATGAGGAGGATGAAGAGGGCTTGGTCATCCACTCTACCAAGTCGTTGGCATGTTGCGGTTCAACATGTCCAGCTGCCGAAAAGAAGGACAAGCGTGTCCCATGGCCACCTGCTGATGACAATGCACCGCGTCCACGACCAGCACTGTTGTCTCTAGACACAGAGCCTGCTTGCCCTCTTTTATCGGCTCGCGCCTGTCTGCCTCTCCTTGCTGGCCTTCCAGACATGGTAATGGCCTGAAGGGAGTTGGGTAAAACAGCAGTTGGGTAGTGTATATTGTGCTGGAGGCATACAACACCCACTAACTCCTGCAGATGCCTTTAGTATAGAACACCAGAGATAAAGGGGTATACTGTAATGGAGTCACACAACACCCACTAAGCCCTGCAGATGGCTCTATTAGAGAACAGCAATAAAGGGTAGATACAGGTGTATATTGTGCTGGAGGCACAAAACACCCACTAACTCCTGCAGATGCCTTTATTATAGAACACCAGAGATAAAGGGGTATATACAGATGTATACTGTGCTGTGCTGGAGGCACACACAACTTCCAATAACTCCTGCAGATGGCAAGTGGGCTCAAATAGAGAAGAGCTATGTAGGTGGATATAGCGGTGTGTACTGGGTACAGAGCACGCAGACAGCACGCACAAGCTCCTAACACTACTGACTGCAAGCTCTATTATAAAAGATAGATCACTAGCTATATAGGTGAGGTAAATATAGCGGTGTATACTGCGGTCAGGGCACGCAGACAACAACCACTACACAACAGCAAGATCGAAAATCGGCCGATAACGATCGGTGTATACTGTGTTGAAGGTACACAGAACACCCACTAACTGCTTCAGACGCCAACACACTACACAAGGCCGCCGCGCTGGCAGCCTTATATAGTGTTGGGCGTGTACTACACAGCCTGAGCTATGATTGGCCACAGGCATCCTGCATGTGGCCAATCATGGCTCTCCTCGCTGCTGGCGCTGTGATTGGCCAAGCATGCGGGGTCACAGTGCATGCTTGGCCAATCATGAGCCAGCAATGCACTGCGATGACGCAGTGCATTGTGGGCCGTGAGCGCCACACGAATTTGGCACGAACGGCCCATAATGTTCGGAATTCGCCGAACGGGCGAACAGCCGATGTTCGAGTCGAACGTATGTTCGACTCAAACACGAAGCTCATCCCTAATGAGGACAGAAGATATAATCAGAGGGGTGAACAGGGCTGATCAGCAGACATAAATAGGACCCTCAGAGGCAAAGTAAAAACTTTTTATTATTGTTAAAAAATAAAAAATGTTCACCAAGGCATACAGCAGTAAATTGATGGTCATGCAGAGACATGACAGTACCTGGAGGCTTGAGCCGCATGGATGTCACAGGGGCTTAGGGAAACCCAGCACAAAGCTATTGGACAAAGAACACAGGAGCAGCGCTGGTGGGGGGACCATCCAGGATCATAAGGCCAGGGGTCCAATGATGGGGGAACTAAATTGCATGTACAGGATCTGTTTCGGCCAGTATACAGTGGCCGCTTGCACTGTGTACGAAGCCTGAAAGTGATGTCACAGCCTAGTACAAGTCAGCCAAGGGAATCGGAAGAGTATGGGAAAACCCTGCTGGCCAATTAGGAACTACTGATGCTAAGGGAGCAAAGAGAGTCACACATCACCAACTGGAGACACTACATGTTAGAAAAAAAATTTCCCTTTAAGAGCCGGATACTGCACCTTTAATCTTGACCTTAGGGTTATATTGCCACCTTCAGGAGAGGACTAGGCAGAACATGTAAAAACAGCAAAACTGCACAGTACCCCCCAGGGGGCGGTCCTACTGGCTAGAACCCCTCACTCTGCTTCCAGCAGCTCAGTTTTTTTCTGCCTAGTATAGGAGAAGGACCTGGCTCCTTGTGGGGATCATTGGTCCTTGGAATTTTTTATTTTTTCTACTTTTTGATTCCTGTGAGCTACAATCAACAGCCGGGCTGGGTGACAGGCTGGATAATATAGATCCTGGCAGTCTCCCCAGCCTGGCCATTGAGCGTGTGCAGACCTTAGCTATGCTCTGGGTCGGCCATGACATGCCCCGTCTGATCCAGGGGCGGCTGGCAAGCTATGCTCCGGGGCACACATATGACCGGGCTGCTGCTGTCCGTGTCACAGTGTTCCGTGGCTGACAGCCACCCCGTACTGCTCGGATGATGGGTCTGTCCGTGGAATGCATCCAGCAGTCCCTGCAGAATCTGGGCATTCCCTGGGAGGTCGACCAGGGGTGTCTCCTTTTCCCTTTCTTCTCTCCCTGTCCCTCGCCCTCCTCCTCATGCTAAGGGGCCTCTGTGTGACTGGGCATAGGGGGTGCGGTGCACATACCTGCCTGGGGGTCCTTTAGGGGGTCTCTGGGTCCTGACAGGGGGCTGTTTTTTGAGTTTTTTGAGTATCTGTGTGTTGCCATGTGGGTACGAGCTCCCATTTTCCAGTAGCCAGTGGCCATTTTGTTGTAGCTGCTGCCAGTTTCTTAACTGCGGACATTTTCTTAAAGTCTGGCGGCCACTTCCTGGCGCTCTCACACGTTTGTTGCTGAGGTGTCCGGCAGCCATTTTCTAGTAGCCTCAGTTTTGCTTTACTCTAGCGCTGGGCGGCTGGTTTAGTCTGGAACCATGCAAAACTGACACAGAACACCTACTGGCTGGCACAGGGGAGAGTGGACAGCGGCAGTACAGCACAGTACCTGGGTCAGCGTGGTGGGTCCTGTGGGGGGGGGGCGTCTCAGTCTGTGGCAGCTAGGAGGGTGGGCATTTTTTGTGGCTTTTTGTGGCTTGTCCCTAGTGGTGACAGGCGAGAGTGGGTCAGTATGGCGTTAGAATCTGGCACTTCTTCCCAAGACATCCCTGTTATTGCAACCGCCCCCTCCCCCCACCGTCTTCTGGGGAAAGCTCTGATTCAGACTTGGGTCCCGCGACAGGTAGCCCCTTTTCTGACGTTTCAGAAGATGTGGACCAGGACCTTTCAGACAGCGAGGATGACTCTGTGTCCATGTCAGCGCAGGAAAAAGTGCTAGTAGGAGCACTTATCACAGTGATGTGGGATACCCTAAAGATGGAGGATACGGCGGGGGCATCTGCAGAAGTGTTGGTCCCGTTTGGGTCCCACAAGCCAGCCCGCACTGCTAAGGTGTTTCCCTACCTAACTTATTTTGATAAGTTTATTTACGAGGAGCGGGGAAGCCCACAGTGGGCCTTTTCAGTCCCAAGATGGATGTCGGTGCGTTACCCCTTTGAGGAGAGTTTCCTGAAAAAATTGACATCTCTTTCGGTCATTGACCCCCCAGTATCCAGGTTAAATAAGGTAACCACGATTCCGGTGGAAGGGACCCCTGCTTTCAAGGACCCTGCCGACAGAAGGGCTGAGGCTGTTGCCCAGTCCATTTTTAGGGTGGTGAGGTCAGCATTGTGGCCAGTGTTAGCCACGGCCCTGGTGTTGTTGCACCGTGAGTTGGAGATGCAACAGGTTTCCCAGTCTGCGTGGAACTGGCGGACCAGTTTGTGCAAGGCCTGAAGTATGTCTGTAATGCAGCCCTAGATACTGCCCCTTTCATCGGGAGGCCCTGTTTGGGGCAGTACAGGACCTGCTGCTGCTCGGGGGGTTAGTACCTGTGCCGACACTGGAAAGGTTTCAAGGATTCTTCTCCAATCGCCAATCAAATCAGGATTCAATCGGTTCGCTCCGTGGTTTCTGCACTCCATCAGGGGGATTTATTGGCGTCCTTGGACATCAAGGACGCATACTTGCATGTCCCCATGTGCATCAGGCATCAGAGGTTTCTATGATTTGCTGTCGGGGACGTGCACTATCAATTTGTAGCTCTCCCTTTTGGCCTAGCGACGTTGCCAAGGCTCTTCAAAGTGCTAGCCCCAATTCTGGCATTGCTAAGACAATGAGGGATCGCAATCATGGGTTACCTGGATGACCTCCTCCTGAGAGCAGCCTCAGAATTAAGGGAGGATGTGGCGATCACCATACAGACTCTCCGGGAGTTTGGTTGGGTGTTGAACCTCCAGAAGTCGGTGTTGGTGCCAACTGGAGTGCCTGGGAGTGCTGCAGACTATTCAAGCTGTGGTGAAGTTATTGGTGTCCTGCAGGTGGTCATCGCTGCGTTTTTGCATGAGGCAGTACCATATGCTCAATTGTACACTCAAGTCTTGCAGAAAGAGATCCTGTCCAAATGGGAAAAATCTCCAAAATTCCTGGATTGTTAACTTCGGGTGATCCAGCTAGTCGGGGATTCCCTTCTCTGGTGGCTAAGGTCTCCGGCCCTTCGCTCTGGGAAGTCGTTCCTTCCTCTTCATTGGAAGGTGATCACAACGGACGCCAGTCTGACCAGCTGGGGGGGAGTTTGGGGCGTACAGTCGGCCCAGGGTTGCTGGACACAAGAAGAATCCCGCCTGCTGATCAATGTGCTGGAGCTTCGGGCGATCAGGCGGTGCCTCTCCACATGGTCACAGAGGCTGCAGGGGCATCCGGTCAGGATCCAGTCAGACAACGCCATGGCGGTGGCTTATGTCATCCATCGAGGAAGGACAAGGAGCTTGGCTGCAGCACTGGAGGTCACTCACATCCTGCAGTGGGCAGAGCGGTGCATGCCGGCTCTGTTGGCTGTATACATTCCAGGCGTAGAAAACTGGCAGCGGACTACCTAAGTCGTCAGCTGCTGGACCAGGGGGAATGGTGGCAGCATCCGGATGTATTTCAGCTCATTTGCCTAAGGTGGGGCACACCAGATGTGGATCTCTTGGCCTCACAGATCAATCGGAAGGTACAGAGGTTTGTGGTCAGGTCAAGAAACCCCTGGGCAGATTTACGCTTTCCCCCTGTTCAGGCTCCTACCCCGTCTGCTACGCAGAGTGGAGGCTGAAGGGATTTCGGTGATTCTGATTGCACCAGATTGACCTCGACGTCCTTGGTATGCCGACATAATCAGAATGATGGTGGATGTTCTTTGGCTCTGCCGATGTGAGAAGACCTTCTGTCGCAAGGTCCAATACTTCATCCTGCTTTACTGTCGCTGGTTTTAATGGCATGGCTGTTGAAAGCAAGGTGCTAAGGGACTTAGGACTGTCGGATTCGGTAATCTCCACTATGCTGAGGGCACGGAAGTCCTTTTCTCAGGAAAATTTATCATCGTACATGGAAGGCCTACATCTCCATGTGTGAGGAGATGGGGTGGCTTCCGCGTACATATTCAGTTTTCAGGATCCTGCTGGTTTTGCAGGGAGGAGTGGATCAGAAACTTGCATTAACCACTTCAGCCCCTGAAGGATTTACCCCCTTCCTGACCAGAGCACTTTTTGCGATTCGACACTGCGTCGCTTTAACTGACAATTGCGTGGTTAGGGGGTTCCCCTCTGGTATGACCACCACTGCCTCCGTGGGATTTGAATCTCGTGCTTTCGGTGCTTCAGAAACCGCCGTTTGAAAACATTAGGGGGATTCCGTTATTGACACTTTCTCAGAAAGTAGTCTGTCTAGTGGCTATTACATCTGCGTGGAGGGTTTCTGAGTTGGCGGTCTTGTCATGCAAGTCTCCCTACTTGGTCCTCCACAAGGATAAGGCGATGCTGCTTAGTTTCTTCCAAAGGTTGTTTCGGCCTTTCATCTCAATGAGGACATTGTGCTTCCATCCTTATGTCCTCGGCTGTCACATCCCAAAGAGGTTGCTTTGCATTCTTTGGATGTGGTCTGGGCTCTGCGGGTGTATTTTTTTGCTACAGCTCTTTTCCGGAGGTCGGATTCCCTGTTTGTATCGGTGGCTGGTCCGAAGAAGGGCCTGGTGATCTCGTCAGCCATCATTTCTAGGTGGATCAGACAGATCGTGGTTCAGGCTTATGCCATAAGGGGGCGGGCCCCCCCTTTCCTGTCACGGCACATTCTACCAGGGCAATTGGTGCCTCCTTGAGTTTCCGACATCAAGCGTCCGTTTCCCAGGTGTGTAAGGCGGCAACTTTGTCGTCCGTTCACACTTTCACTAAATTTTACAAGGTTGATGTGAGCGCATCTGCAGATGCATGCTTTGGCCGCAAGGTCTTGCAAGCGGCTGTTTAAGGTTGCAACTCCTCTGTTGAGGAGTTCTTGTTGTTATGGGTGGAGTTTATTTTCTTTCTGTTCCCACCCCTCGTTTTTGACACTGCTCGGGGACGTTCCTAAGGTCAAGATTAAAGGTGCTGTGTCCATCAATGAACGAAAGAGAAAATAGGATTTTTGTACTCACCGTAAAATCCTTTTCTCTGAAGTTTATTGACGGACACAGCACCCACCCCTCCTATTCATGTTTGTACTGCTTTTTGACTAACTGAGCCACTGGAAGGAGAGTGAGGGGTTATAGCTAGTAGGACCACCCCCTGGGCGTTACTGTGCAGTTTTGCTGTTTTTACATGTTCTTCTAAGTCCTCTCCTGAAGGTGACGATATAACCCTAAGGTCAAGATTAAAGGTGCTGTGTCCATCAATGAACTTCAGAGAAAAGAATTTTATGGTGAGTACAAAAATCCTATTATTCCTCACATTAAGACGCCAACGGGAGCTAAAGTTAGTTTACCAAAAAAAAATAACTAAGACATTTCCAGATTACTATAAAGCTCTATACAATATCCCTACCTCGTCGAACTCTCTTTCTTGTATAGATGACTATATATCGTCTGCGCTGATGCCTACGCTATCTTCAGAAAGCGCAGCAAATCAAGATACCCCAATCACTGCTGAGGAATTGGAAATAGCAATTGGTTCTACAAAACAAGATAAAGCCCCAGGACCTGACAGTTACACTCGATACTACAAAACATTACTCCAGATTTTGAGTCCCCAGATGATTGCTTTTTACAACGACCTGGGTCAGACAGCAACCTTCCATAGTGACTCCCTCAGGGCACATTTTTCTGTTTTTCCAAAAGAAGGTAAAGACCCGACAGCATGTAGCAGTTACAGACCCAGACTTCACACCCGGGCATGATAATAAACAACTTTGGGGGTTGATAGGACTAGATGGAACTAGATGTATGCATTTTGCTACTCAACAGGGTTGGGTGTCTTTGCAGGATCTCTCCACTCTTTCACAGCCTCCCTTGAGCCCTTGGTCTGTCTTTCAATTGTCACACTATTTAAGGTCTATACCAGATGCAGAACTATATGTAAGACCACTGACACCCTTTGAGCATCTATGTGCAGAGTGGGAACATGTACCACACATGTCACTTCTGTATAAACAGATTATTCAGCCTTCAGAAGGCCAAATGCCTTCGTATATACAACGTTGGGAAGAGGACCTTCAGATTTTTTTCACAAGACCGCAAATTAACAGGATGATTTTACTGGCTCACAAATCTTCCATAGCAAGTCATTTTCAAGAACAGGGTTATAAGCTATAGGTCAGGTGGTATAGGGTCCCTGCCTTAATTAAAAAACCTTATCCGCAAACCTCTAAGTTATGTTGGCGGTGCATTATTACACATTTTTTGGCAGTGCCCTTTAATCACATAATTTTGGAAGGATGTGGGGAATATGATTTACATTAGTTGACCTTGGTACGGACCCTTTAGGCTATCTCCTACATTTAAATGAACAACCCCTTCACCACTATAAAAAAGACGTTGTTAGCGCAAATGTTGAGTGCTGCCCGGGCTTGTGTTCCAGACTTGAGGAAGTCCACGATTACACCTTCTCTGAAACATTGGTTCTCTAGGATAGATGAAATTAAGACAATGGAATCTATGACAGCGTCTCATTATGGTAGAGAGGTGGAGTGTAGGGACACCTGGCGGCCATGGACAACCTTTTCGAGTACACTCCAGTATGTTGATTGCATTTCTGTTTAGGTTAGGAATGTGGATCTATAATGATAAGCTGAGTTCTGAAGGGGGAATCTTGGGAGGGGGAGGAGTGGGGGGTTGGAAAAAGTGAAGGTTTTGAGATTGAGCTATTCAGTCGGGGCTTTGTTTTTTGTTTTTTCTATTTTTTAAGTAGATTTTGTCTCCGGACCCCCATTATTGGGGTCAGAAGAAAGGCTTTTCTTCCTAAAGTAGTTAAAGGGGTGTTCCAGTGGGGACTTTTTTTTTTATTTAACAGGCAGCAGCTAAAAAAAAGTAGCCTAATATGGACACCTTTCCTAGGCCGACCCGTCCCTCGGGTCCCATCCTCACTAAGGGAAACAGGCAGAGGAGCCTTGCGGCTTCACTGCCTGTTTCCTACTGCGCATGCATGAGTTGCGCAATGCTTTGTGAATGGGACGCGCTGTGTTAGGAAACACGCAGTTCCCAGAACACAGCGCGCCCCATTACCCAGAAAACAACGTGAGGAGGAGAGAAGACTGAAGATCACCGTGGAGTAGGAAGAGGCAGATTAAGAAGACTGCCAGCAACAGGGGTTTCTGGTAAGGTAAAAAAATATTTATTTTTTCAAATGTTATTATTATTTTTTTTTTTTACGAATATTAATGCTATTTTATTTTTTATTTTTTTATTTTTTAGGGTGGCCCTCCAATTTAAGTCAAGATATATATAATATAGATTAACAATGGTTGTAATTGTCACATATTAGATATACTTTGGAGGTTACAATTTTTCATAGTGTATTTTCACTAGGGTGGTGTATTAATTTATGATTTGTATTAACCTATAACCTATATTAACCTGTATTAGCCTATCTTTAGTTTATAAATTTAATATGTGTCAATGTTGGCTTATTTGTTACATATGCTTAGCGAAGTTGGTCGTAACTTTTTCTTTGATTCTAAAATGGGTTTATTCTTTTATTTGTTATTTTTTAAATGTTTGTTTTGTTATAACTGAAAAGATTTCTGGATAAAGAATTATACTTAAAAAACAAAACAAAACAATGGTATACTATCTGACCCTTTTCAGATAGCAAACGGGACTTAGCAAGGTTGCCCACTGTCCCCTCTCCTATTTGCCCTATCTCTGGATCCCTTCCTGTTTAGAGTTAGAATGAATCCAGATATACAAGGTCTTATAGTAGGAGACACTCACTATAAAGTCTCTGCATATGCATATTTCTCCCTGACAAACCCATCTCACTTCTGAATCTTCTCTGTGATTTTGACACCTATGGAAATATCCCCAGCTTAAAGATCAATTATAGTAAATCATACCTGATGTTGACATTCCCAATTTCGATTTTAAACAGGTGCACGCTCAAATTTTTTTTTTTTGTAAAAACTTTTTTATTGAGTTTTTCATTGGCATACAGAATTGCCCATGCAGGGGCCAAACATTTCCCACACAGGGGCAAACTTCCAAATGTGGCAACAGGCCACAAAAGGGCACACTACATAACATACATTCTGCCTCTGATGCAGCAACCGACCGCAACAGGGCAAATCAACACAAACATAACCTTGTCTATCTATACCCCAATGTGGGGAGAGGGTATTGTAGGAGAATTTGTGCTAAGTGTTATAATGACCGGATAAGGTGTCATAGGAGCAGTTGGGTCAGTCTATAATCATACTATATCCATAACGATGAACTATGGGTTATTCACTACATCCGTTGCCGTAGTGTTATCATCCAACCAGCAGTTCCACACCTTCTCAAATTTCTATGGGCAACCCCTACTCGAGTAGGTGGCCTTATAGAGGGGCAAGCTAGCGTTCACCAGGTTTTTCCAGAATTTGATAGAGGGGGGAGACGGTTGTTTCCAGGTCATGGTAATGGCCTTGCGCGCATAGTACAGTAACAGGGATATGAGTGTTTTCCTAGCCCTGAGGATCGACATTTGCTCCACTAGCCCCAGCAGACAATATTTAGGATCATAAGGAATACTAATCTCAGTAGTCTTAACTATCACCAGGAGAACCTCCTTCCAGTAGCATATAATCGCTGGACAAGCCCAGAAAATGTGGATGAAGTCTCCTGGCCAATAGGAGCAGCACCATCACGCCGGGAAATGCGTCGGCGACATCTGGTGCAGTCTGTGGGGCGTGTAGTGGGCTCTGTGTACAATTTTGTATTGGACCAATTTGTCCCTGGCTGAAACCAAAGGGGAGAACGGAAAATCCCAAACCTCCCTCCAGTCATCCTCATCCAGCTCCGGTATGTCCACCACCCATTTCCTGCGGAGGGAAGACAGCTCGAGGATGGCAGCAACCAGTAGGGACCCGTAAATCTGAGACATGGTTTTCTCCAGGTCTTTTACCCGAAGGATGGATTCAAGCCAGTATTCCAGTACGACCGGTTGTCCCAAAAATTGACATTGATAAGCATGTGCGATTTGAAGATATCGGAAATGGGCCCATGTAGGTGCATTAAATCTATCCCGCAGTATATGAAAGGGAGTGAGTTCCCCGTTGGTAACAACATGTTCGAGCGTCAGTATTTTATACTTGGCCCAGGCCTGCGGGTCCAGGATGGTACTAAACTGCGAAAGGCTAGGATTCAGCCACAGGGGGGTGTGAGGAGACCAGGAGTTCGGCAGGGATCTTCCACCTTCCACGCCCTTATAGTGGTGCGCATAGAAGGGGTGAGGCAGTGAGGTGTTTTCGGCCCCCTGAATATCAACCCTATTAAGGCCTCCAGAGACCCCACTATAACTGCCTCCAGGACCGTTGCAGCGTTGGTCAGGTCCAGCCACAACCACCAGTGTACGGTTACAAGCTGAGTGGCTAGGAAATATTTGTGACAATCAGGAAGAGCCAACCCCCCACCACCCACAGGCCTGGTGTGAGTGGTGTATTTGAATCTAGGGGATTTGGGTCCCCAGATGAAGGACAGGAAAAGTTGTTTCAGAGAGTTAAAGAAGGTTTTAGTCAGCCATTGTGGGGAGTTCCTAAATATGTACGTAAGTTTAGGGAGGATCTTAATTTTAAGAAGGTTTATGCAGCCAATAAGGGAGAGGGGGAGATTGCCCCACACCTTTAATTTGGACTTGATCTCTATCAGAACAGGTTCAAGATTGAGCCGGGACAAAGTCCTTGTTCTTTCTTGAAATAACAATACCCAAATAGGTAAACCTATCCACCCATTGAAGCGTGGTGGAGGATGGTGAGGTCCTGGCCCCCTTGTCCACCGGAAAGAGCTGAGATTTATGCCAATTCACCTTCAACCCGGTGAAGGCAGAGAAGACATCCATGATTCCGGGTGCGCCCCGCAGAGAGTCACCAGGATCATTTAAAAAAAGCAGAAGATCATCCGCATTGAGAGCCACTCTCTCCTCCAGCCAGCCCATCTGAAGACCACGGACCTCGGCCGAACTCCAAAGAGCCTCATCAATAGGTTCCATGGCTAGGCCGAACAAGGCCGGGGAGAGAGGGCATCCCTGCCTGGTGCCCCTCTGCAGGGGGAACGAAGGCGACAGGGAGCCATTCAGTTTAATGCATGCCAGGGGACCGGTGTATAGTGTGCGTATCCAGGCAATAAACCGCAGTGGGAAACCCATTCTTCTAAGCACCTGCCACAGATACGCCCACTCCTCTGTATCAAATGCCTTCTCCATATCAAGGGTGGCAATGATCCTAGTGCCTTGTTTATCATGGGGGGCATGAATGTTAGAAAACAGTCTACGAATATTGATGTCAGTGGACCTACCTGGCATAAAGCCTGTTTGCTCAGAGTCAATCAGACATTTGATTACTTTGAGTCTAGTGGCCAGAATTTTGGTCAATATTTTTAAATCACAATTCAGGAGTGCTATTGGCCTGTAAGAGGCGCACTGCTTGGGGTCCTTATTAGGTTTTGGAATGAGAACAATATGGGCCTCTCTCATAGAGGCCGGCAGGGAGCCCTGTTGAAGACAGGCTCGGTACATCTGAGCCAGCCTGGGGGCAAGCAGCTCTACGTGGGCTCTATAAAACTCCATGGATAGTCCATCTGGCCCCGGGGTCTTCCCTGCTGGGAAAGACCCAATGGCCATCATGACCTCCTCTGGTGGGATCTCCGAGACAAGGAGTAGTCGCTCCGTGTCAGAGAGCCATCCCAGTGCTAGCATATCCAACAACGAGGTCATTGGTGTGGGGTCAAAGCTTTCCGGGAGTGAGGAGACATACAGAGAGGAATAAAACCTGGTGAAGGCAGACAAAATATCCTCCGGAGAGGTAACCAGTGTCCCTTCTGCCGTGAGTATTTGTGGTATAACCGCTAAAGGCCTGTCTTTCTGCGCCAGCATAGCTAGTAGTTTGCTGTTCTTTTCACCATATTCAAAGTATTTCTGTCTGCTGTCTTGTAGACCAAGCCTGGTAGTGTCTGAGACATGGAGGTGCAATTCCCGCCTAAGTGATGAAAGGTGCTCGAAGTTGGGGACCGTTGCCCAGGCCGAGTACTGATTCAGAGCCTCCTCAACTTTGTGCTGCAAATCAGACACTTTGTCCCCAAGTTCTGCTCTAACAGCCACCACTGCAGAGATATACTGTCCCCTACCATAGGCTTTGGAGGCATCCCATGTCATCCCCAAGGAGGCTGACCCTGCATTACGCACCCAGTAGTCCTGCAAGGAGGGAGAAACTCTATCATGGACTGCCGCGTTATTGATCCAATGGGGCTGTAGCCTCCAGAGGGCTTTATTCTTGATCTTGGTGGTCCTAACAATTAATTTAAGGGGGTGGTGATCTGATAAGCCGGAGGGAAGGTAGCTAGCCTCCTGGACGTTAGCCAGGAGGAGGTCATTAGCAAACGCCAGATCAATACGGGAGGATGTTTTAAACGTGGATGAAAAACAGGAGTACGTTCTATCCTGGGGATAAAGCCTCACCTGCCGGAAGTCTGTTGCTGTGGGCCCATGTACCAAGATCAGGATTAAAGTCGATTGTGGGGAGGGCCTATCTAGATCACGGGACAATGTGGCGTTGAAATCTCCCATAAACAGGACACACGCCGGGCAATGCGGAGCCAACCTCTCATATAAGTTATACAGGACGTGCATCTGGCTTGGAGGAGGCAGATAGACCTTAACAATTACATATTTCTTATTATAAATGCTCAATACCACCACTGCAAATTTCCCCTGGGGGTCCAGGAGAACCTCATGGAGCACACAAGGCACTCGCTTACTAATCAGTACTGATACCCCTCGAGAGTACGAGGAGTAGGTCGCATGCAGCGCCCTTTGCACCCAGGGTTTTTTCAGAGCCAGAACCTTACTACCGGTTAAGTGTTTCCTGCAGCAGGACTATGTGAGGGTTATGTAGTTTTAAATATTGAAATAACAGTGAACGCTTGTATTTGGAGTTGAGTCCCCTGACGTTCCATGATATAATAGTCAGCGACTCGGTATCTGAGGGAGCCATCATGGAACCTTAGGGGGAAACAAAATCAGGATGATCTTAGATAACCAGTAGGTGTAGGCCAACCCAAATTCAGTACAGATATTCATCAATATTCGAGCAGCACTAAATGTAAACTTAGCTTTAAAGCAAGAAACCCCCTCCCCACAAAGCATATAAAACCCTACCCCAACATCATACGAACCGAGGTCAATGACCAAAACATTAGGCCATCGAGCCATACAAACCGATGCAGGGTTTCTTCCCATAACTTTAGAATCTTCAGATCACTGAGACCCCTGGATGGTGGGCCACAGATGGGTACAGTCCTTCCCAGTAGAGTCCGTATCAGTTTCGGAAGGGGGAACCCAATCTTGGAGGGGGAAACGGGGGGAGTAAACAGGGGGTGCTTCTAACCAAAAAGTGGGGTAAGTCAGTGGCCTTCAGTGGAGCTCCTCAGGCAGGAGTAACGGAATTTTATACTGCAATGCAAGACAAATAAGCAGTCATTAAGGGCAAACCAGGATTTAATGGGGAGGAAAGGGCTGGGGACAGAGAACAAATGATGCCAGGGGTCCACTCGGGTCAATTCTTTTGATGAAGAAGAGGGATACTTGGCTACCTCCCGTCGATCACGCTCAGCCACTCTGTCCCCCCGACCACACATGGTCAATGGGCATCCAGCCACGCCGCCGCAGCCTCCGGAGTGTCAAAAAAAGCGGGTGTTATCACCATCAGTAATGCGTAACCTGCTGGGATACAAAAGACCAAAACGAATTCCTCTTTCTCTAAGCCGGCGTCTCACATTGGTAAAGGACTTGCGTCTTTGCTGTATTTCCTGAGAGAAATCCGGAAAAAAGTTTGGTGTTCTCATATTTGATTTCAGGCATGGTACGAGCCGCCGCCAGGATACGGTCCTTGTCGCGGTAATTAAACAGCCGTAGCAGGAAGGGGCGCAGAGGTGCTCCAGGCCTCGGAGGGAGTGGTGGGACCCTGTGGGCTCTCTCCACCACAGAGGTGGGTGACATCTCCCCCAGGTTGAACAGGGTGGACAAGAGTCTCTCAGCAAACTCAGCGGGTCTAAGGCCCTCAGCCCTTTCAGGCAGTCCAAGTATGCGGATATTGTTTCGCCTGAGGCGATTTTCAGTATCTATTGCACGGTCTTGTACCACTTTCACTTGGGTCTGTAAGGCCTTCACCTCTCTGGAATCTGAGCGGACTGTATCCTCCACCGCGGAGAGCCTATCCTTCACCTCAGCAACACGCGAGCGGAACTTATCCATGTCCTGGCGGATGAGACCAACATCTACACTCAAGAAGTCGATCTTTGCTGTCAGAGTTTCTTTACAGGACGTTATGGCTGCTAGGATCTCTGCACCTGTGGGAGCCCCTACCTCCCCCGAGTCCGCGGTCACCCACGAGCTGGACACCATCATATCGGTGGACCTCCTTGTAGATGAGGCAGCAGCCGGCGGGGGGCACGAGGTGAGCTGGAGCTGGACTTGGAGCAGCGGGTCTTAGGGTGGGCCATCCGAGGCTCACCCCGAGATGTAAGAGGGTCCTGGGGGATCTGCAAGCTGAGAGCTGAGAGCTGAGAGCCTGCGTTTCAGCAACAAGGTGAGGGCTGTATTGGTGGTAGTGGCCCGGATCAGGAGCAAAGTCTCTCCACCAAGGGGCAGCAGTCCAGTGCCTGGGTTCCGGTCACAGGGTAAACTGTAGAGGGGTAGTCCACTGCCCAAAAGGGAATGGGGCCCTCAGCAGAGCACAGCCTTCATGGGGGGGGGACACAGGGAGGGGGAGGGGTAGTTCCAGGGCACAGGGTGAAACTCAGGAGGACACAGCAGTATCACAGCCCTGATCCTGAGGGAAGCAGGCCTCAAGATGGCACCTGTGAGCAGGCTCAATGAATCCCCCCAGTCCCAAACCAACCTTGTCCCAGGGCCCCCCGACAGAGGTGCAGGAATCCGATGCCTTTCCACCCACAGATTGCAGCTCCGGAGCTCAAGGATGGTGGAGACAGAATAGGCCTCAAGATGGTGGTAGGCCCCGGAAGTGCAGATCTGGACGCGGCCCCGCAGCGATCAATCGGTCGGCCGGGCTCCACAATATTAGATGGGGTGGCTGTAACTGATGCCCAGCGGCCTCTAGGATTGGCCCGGAGTCCCCCCAGGTGTAAGGGAAGGGGGGATGGCTCTGGATGATCAGGCCTCAAGATGGCGGCGGCCGCGAGCTCCCGGGAGTGGATACCGCTCTTCCCCGTAAATCCCCAAAGCTTCCTCACCGTCCTGTATCCCCCGGGGGGGCAGCCGATCTGGATGATGTCGATGCTCCACGATGCGCCGCTCCGCTTCGCAGATCGCGGCACCCGAGCCTGAGGATCCCGGAGGCGATGTAGGCCGCAAGATGGCAGTGGATCCACAGAGTGTGAAGCCAGCCACAGCCCTGTAGAGCCTCAATCGGCTGGCCGCGCTACACAATTTCTGCCGGGGCCTGTGCAGGAGACTGGTCTGGCTGTATAGGGAGAGTTTGGAGACTCTCCAGGCGCTAAGAAGGCAGGATGGATGCGGATTAACTCAGGATCTGCGGAGCTCCTCTAAAGTACGTCTTCTTCCGGCTACCGTGCACGCTCAATTTAACAAGTTTATCTGCCCTGTGTCCTTTTGTCCCTCCCTAAGCTTACTGGGGTCCTCGCGGTTCCAGATGTGAAGAAGTACTATCAGGCCGTCCAGCTGGGGAGGGTCATTGACTGGTGTTGAAATTGGGACTCAAAGCTGTGGACATGATTGGATCAGAGACAGACTCGGGTTCCCCTGACAGGAGAGATCTGGTGCTATGACCACTTGCCATCGATACTAAAAAAGCACCCATTAATAAGCACAACACACCGCATAGGCTCACAAGTCTGCTTCACACATTCATTGTCTACGTCTGACTCACTCCTGCTCTCTATACACACAGATACACAAGTCGGAGATGTACTGCGCGCTGCGAATCCCACAAGGGCACAACATTTTGTAATGAATGGCACATGGCCCTCTTTGGAGGCATTAAGATGCGACACAAGTCCCTTTAAACTATCATTCTGACCCGCCCTTCAATTGAGACACTTCCTCACATCGATACCGGATCAGCAACGTTTTGATAAACCACTCACGATATTTGAGGAGTACTGCACGATGGAAGATAGCTTTTCAAGGGTTCTGCCATTAATGTACAACCTCCTGAACTCCCAGACGGGTAACACCCCCTAGAATTGTATAGGTAAATGGGAAAGGGACCTAAACCGTACCTATTCAGCGGATCAAGTTCAGCGTATCATGAGATACGCCTTAAAATCCTCTATCTGTACCAAAATACAAGAGATCAACTATAAGCTGTTAACCAGATGGTATTACACTCTGCATGCTTTACATATCTGCTACCCTGATACATCCAAAGTTTGTTGGAGGTGCCGGGGTGACAGAGGTACGTTACTGCATGTGCTTTGGTCATGCTCAAGGTTGATTCTGTTCTTGTCTAAGATCAAAACAACAATTCAGCAATTTACGGAATATACGATTCCGAATGATCCGGCCTTCTTTTTAGTACACGTCTCTGACATACCGGCAAATCTAAACAAAAAAACTTTTGTACGTCACCTACTGAATTCTGCAAAGGCCTGTATCCCAATCTGCTGGAAACAACAGACACCACCTATGGTGACACAATGGCACCAGAGAGTAGAGGATATTAGTAAAATGGAGGATTTAGTTCTCACCGCAAAACACCAACAGGAAAAGTACAGTAAGACATGGGCGATATGAAAACAATTTATCTATTCTGTGGAGGGAATTGCTCTTAGAGCTTCCCAATAGAGCATACCTTTTGAAGGTTTTTATGACGGAACCAGGGCCCTAGTAAACTCTTTTCTTTTAACTTCCCTCCCTCTTCCCCTTCCAGTCCTTCCATTCTTCCCCCCCCCCCCCCATTTTCCCTCTCCTCTTTTCTAACTATTTTTTCTTTTCCACGCTCTTTAAAAACATTTATATGCTATAAGACGAAAATGGAGAGCGGGTAAGAGTAAAAGTGGGGATGTGGGAATTGTGATTTCCCTGCCCCATTTGCACAATCAAAGGGATTATTACACATAAGCTGTAACAAGTAAAATGCTATATCACTCATAATGTATATTTGTCAGGTCACCTTGAGGCCAGGTGACAGATGCACACCGTAGGGATTAGGAGTGCACCGCAAGGTTGTGGACCCTACGGCTGACTGCTGCTGACAGAGGTCAAGGTGATAGGAAGGCAGGGCCGCCAGAACACCAAGATGGATCCCACCGGGGATAGAGTGTAAGATTCTCTGGGGCGCGGAGTCTAAGAGCCAGCAGGTGTTCACCAGAGCCTCGAGTGGTGAGGATGGACTTGGCTGCAACTGGCTCCAGGTCGCGACCCCCAGGGTCCCCCAGCTCGCACCCACAGTAGGCAACAGGAGGATAGGGATGGTGAGGGACAAAGCCAAGGTTGGGGCCACAAGCAGACAGGAATAGTCGGGAACAAGCCAAAAGGTCAGGATCACAGGCAAACAGGGATGGTCAAGGACACGCCAAAGTCGGTAACGGAATAACAGCAGAGCACACGGCATGTAACAGGAAGCTAACACACAACGGTTGATCAGCAGGGCTGGCCTGCAGTACACAGGTTAATATAGAGCTCTCTGATAGAAACTAGGGTGGAGTCATGCCATAGGATGGATTATAAAAGCAGTCAGGTGAGGGTCGGCTGGTCTCTAGAAATGAACACATGGAGACAGGTAAGCAGACGAACTCTATTGCATAACCATGACAATATTTAAATCATTGTACCCCTGTGACTTTGTTTCTTTCTCCCTTCTCTCCAGAATGTTGTTGCTATTATGGTTTTTCTATGTATGTACCTGTAATATGTATGTATTAAATTTCCTTTGCCCACGTTGGGCGCTAATTAAAATATATTTGAAAAAAAAAAGAGCTATGGGCTGAAGTGATTCCCTATCTGTACCTATTCCCTATCTGTTCCTTGTGTCTGGAGAAAGTGTGGAAAATATTTGTTACCTGACTGTGCAAGGAGTGGGGAATCCAATCATCTGCAACCCATGCGGGGTAGTGCTACATGTATACATCTCAAGGTGTAATTACATCCAGAATGTACTGTACCTTTGAAAGAAATGTTTAGCCTAGTTTTATCAGTGTGTGCTAATATTTTAAATAACTTAGTACCGATTTATAATTTAATGCAGCATGCTTAGTACATAGGCAGCCAAATCTGTTGTTTACATACTTAAGCCAGCCATATATGGATCGGAATTCGGCCTGTACAGCAGAGACTGGCCAAATTTCTATCTAAGTATGGACAGGGAGGTTTTACAGAAAGTCAATCTATTGATCAAATTTTGAACAACCACCCTGCTCGCCACAGGCTATAGTCAGTAGTAATGACTGATATATTCTGATGGTGGGGAAGTTCCCCCACTGTCAGAATACAAAGACATAGAGGGGAGGAGTCTGCCATCCACATATAGTGTGTGGATGGGGGAATCAAGTAATGTTTTTCCCTTCAATCTACTGGTTGAAAAAAAATAAAAAAGACATCTTTGGGCTGCCTCAGACTCTACTTTTTGTTTTGCAGTGCTATAACCTATTTGTGCTACAGCGTTTTGTCACAATGCAGTCAGTCCACTTACTGAAAACAACGCACTCCCTTTGTATAACTAATATCTTATCTCAACAGCTGCAAAGTAAGCAGGTTGAAGCTCAAGTATTTGACAGATGACTAAAACTGATAGATTTTTGTGAGCTTAAACTTGAGGAAATTTGCTTAACATTACTTCTAGATAATAGAAGGGGTCAGAGAATATGAAGGAATACACATGAATATCTAGCTAAATCTATTTAAAGAGAAACTATAATAGTTTTTGGCCATTTTTATGTTCAGTTTTGAAAACGTCTTTTATGTAATCCTTGTTTTAGACGTATACATTTAATAATTGGTGCTTTCATCACACTATGAGGTATCAAATAAGACGGGCCAACAATAGCTTATCACTTGTGGACTGTGTGTGTTCTGAATTGAGATAAACAGCACAAGATCAAATTACTTGTATAGCAGTAACAGTAGACTCTAGAATTCCACCTGCTGATTGTGTAGAAAATATAAAGCATTTATTATGATTATTATACAGTATTTATATAGCGCCAACAGTTTGTGCAGCGCTTTACAACATGGGATTATTTATATTCAGTTTTTTTTTTACCTAACATAATTTTTCTTTTTAAATATATACTGTATTTCCTTTTTAGTCCTAACTATAATAAATAAATCAAATGTGTAAATACAGATGTTGACAAATTTGTTGGTACCCTTTCACAAAAAAAGAAGAACCCATAATCTACTCTTCGATAAATTGACACTGTTTAAATTAATTGCCATATATCATTGTCTATCACAATGTTGATAAAATCACGTAGCCTTTGATTTTTGATTCACCAAAATATTTTAAATAATAAAACAAATGAAAATGGCATGGCCAAAAATAATGGGTCCCTTAAACCTAATATTTTGTTGCACAACCTTTAGAAGCAAACACTTCAAGTGTCACTTACCTGGTTAGTGAGCCTGACATGAAGAGGAAAGCCTCTCGTACAGCTCCCACTTCGGGGCCACTGATAGTGAGACAGCAGCCACGAGAGCAAGGTGGGGTATGAGTGCCTGTGGTCAATCCAGTAGTCTGCGTGGTAGCAGTTGTCAGCAGGCAGTTGTGACAGCATGACAAGCTAATGACCAAGCTAGCTGTCATGGAGCTTGGTTGATGCAGACTTTGGAAGTGAAGCAGGACCAAGATGTGAGCTCTCTGGACTGAAGGAGCTGAAGGAGCTGAAGCAGGCTGGATAAGAAGGATCACGCAAGCCAAGCAAGCGTGCTGTCTGCATGCTCTGAACCCAGTATACACCGCTATATCCACCTATATAGCTAATTATCTTGCTCGTTTTTAAATAGAGCTGTCAGTCAGTGTTAGGAGATTATGCGTGCTGTCTGCGTGCTCTGAACGCAGTATACACCGCTATATCCACCTATATAGCTAACTATCTTGCTCGTTTTAAATAGAGCTTGCAGTCAGCGATAGGAGATTGTGCGCGCTGTCTGCGTGCTCTGAACGCAGTATACACCTCTATATCCACCTATATAGCTAACTATCTTGCTTGTTTTAAATAGAGCTGTCAGTCAGTGTTAGGAGATTGTGCGTGCTGTCTGCGTGCTCTGAACGCAGTATACACCGCTATATATAGCTAACTATCTTGCTTGTTTTAAATAGAGCTTGCAGTCAGCGGTAGGAGATTATGCGTGCTGTCTGCGTGCTCTGAACCCAGTATACACCGCTATATCCACCTATATAGCTAACTATCTTGCTCGTTTTAAATAGAGCTTGCAGTCAGCGGTAGGAGATTGTGCGTGCTGTCTGCGTGCTCTGAACCCAGTATACACCGCTATATCCACCTACATAGCTCTTCTCTATTTGAGCCATCTGCCATCTGCAGGAGTTAGTGGAAGTTGTGTGTACCTCCAGCACAATATACACTACCCAATTGCTGGTTTTCCCAACTCCATTCAGGCCATTACCATGTCTGGAAGGCCAGCAAGGAGAGGCAGACAGGCGCGAGCCGATAAAAGAGGGCAAGCAGGCTCTGTGTCTAGAGACAACAGTGCTGGTCATGGACGCGGTGCATCGCCATCATCAGCACGTGGCCATGGGACACGCTTGTCCTTCTTTTCGGCAGCTGGACATGTTGAGCCGCAACATGCCAACGACTTGGTAGAGTGGATGACCAAGCCCTCTTCATCCTCCTCATCCTCTCTCACCCAGGCACAGGGTACTAGCAAAGCAGCTGCCAACGCATCGTCTTCCCTCCTCTCAATGTTATCATCAGTGACTCCTTCCCTAGACCCACCACGTCCTCCTGAGGAGTCTCCTGAACTCTTTGAGCACAGTGTTGGGTACATGCTCCAGGAGGATGCCCAGTGTTTTGTAGGCTCTGATGATGATACTCAGCTAGAGGAAGGCAGTAGCATGAATGCAGAGAGAGGAAATGCTCAAGAAGGACAGCAATCTGGCAGTCATGTTCCACAAGCTGCAGCATACTGCCAGGTTTGCTCCAGCGATAAAGAGGGAGGGGATGATGAGGGCACTGACTCCACGTGGGTGCCTGGTAGGAGAGAGGAGGAGGAGGAGGAGGAGGCACATGTCCAATGAGGCAGGATGCCCTCTGGGGGCCAGCTTAGGGGCAGCACACCGACTGAATCACACCGCAGAGCTCCGCCTGTGCAGGGCGCTGCCTCTGCGCATTATTTTAAAAGTTCTTTGGTGTGGGCCTTTTTTGAGACGAGTGCATCAGATCGCACCGCTGCTATTTGCAACATATGTCTCAAGCTTATCTCGCGTGGCCAAAACATCAGCCGCTTGGGCACCACATGCTTGACCAGACATATGTTGACCTGCCATGTAGCTCGTTGACAAGCGTACCTCAAAGACCCACACCAAAGAACAAAGCGGACCTCTCCTTGCTCCTCATCAGCTGGGATCTCCAACCCCACTAGACCTTCAGTCCTCTCTGAAACCTGCTCTGAGAGGAATGAAGGTGTAGAATTAAGTGTGTCACAGCCAAGTGCTTCCGGGCACTCTGCTAGCAGTACACCCACGTCCGATTATAGAAGGCAAATGTCCCTGCCCCAGCTGCTGGACCAGCGAAAGAAGTTCACTCCCAGCCATCCACATGCCCAGCGATTGAATGCTAGCTTGGCGAAATTGCTAGCACTTCAACTGCTGCCTTTTCAGTTGGTAGACTTGGCCCCCTTCCCCTTGAGTTTGTACAATGGCAGGTCCCCAAATGCCACTTTTTCTCACGGAAGGCGATTCCGGCTCTCTACTGGCATGTGGAAGGCAATGTCCTTGCCTCACTGGACAGGGCGGTCAGCGGTAAGGTGCATATTACCGCTGACTCATGGTCCAGCAGGCATGGACAGGGACATTACCTGTCTTTCACAGCCCATTGGGTCACTCTTCTGGCAGCTGGGAAGGATGCAGGACAAGTTGCAGTAGTGTTGGAGGTTGTTCTGCCACCACGCCTCCAAAATGCTACTATTGGTTGTGATACACCTCTCTCCTCCACCCCCTCCTCTTCTTCTTCCTCCATGGCCTCTTCCAGTGCTCTGTCCTCAGAACCAGTGGTGCTCCGTAGGCGTTCCAGGGGCTACGCAAGTACGCAGGCAAAACAATGCCATGCCGTGCTTGCGCTGGTTTGTTTGGGGGACAGGAGCCACACTGGGGCGGATGTTTTGTCAGCTCTGCAGGGGCAGGCCGAGAGGTGGTTGACGCCACGCCAGCTTAAGCCAGGAATGTTGGTTTGCGACAATGGCATCAACCTCCTCTCCGCCCTCCGACAGGGACAACTGACCCATGTGCACTGTGTGGCTCACGTCCTTAACCTGGTGGTGCAGCGGTTCTTGGGCAGGTACCCGGGCTTACAGGATGTCCTGAAGCAGGCCAGGAAAGTCTGTGTGCATTTCCGCCGATCATTTAATGCCTGTGCTCGGCTGGCTGAGCTCCAAAAGGAGTTGAACCTGCCCAAGAACCGCCTTATATGTGACATGCCCACCAGGTGGAACTCAACGTTGGCCATGCTGCAGCGGCTGCACATGCAGCAGAGGGCCATCAATGAGTACCTGTGCGACTACGGCACCAGGACAGGGTCAGGGGAGCTTGGTTTTTTCTCACCAAGCCAGTGGGGCATGATCAGGGATGTATGCACTGTCCTGTCACCGTTTGAGGAGGCCACAAGGATGGTGAGCAGTGACAGTGCATGCATCAGTGACACTGTACCTCTTGTCCACCTCTTGGAGCATACGCTGCGTGGAATAATGGACAGGGCACTTGAGGCAGAACAGAGGCAGGAAGAGGAGGACTTCCTTGCCTCTCAAGGCCCCCTTTATCCAGACAGTGTTCCTGCTGTGCCACCCATCACACAGGAAGAGGATGAGGAGGAGGAGGAGGAGGATGATTGTGTCAGCATGGAGGTGGAGGCTGGCACTCAGCATCAGCAGCAGTCTTGTAGGGATGATTTACAGTCCCAAGAAACCCGTGGACTTGTACGTGGCTGGGAGGAGGTAGCTGCGGATCATGTTGTCCTTAGTGACCCAGAGGACTCCGGACTGAATGCCTCAGCTAACCTACGCTGCATGGCCTCCCTGATCCTGCAAAGCCTGCGGAAGGATCCTTGTATTCTTCGGATCAAGGAGAGGGACCATTACTGGCTGGCCACTCTCCTTGATCCACGGTACAAGGGTAAGGTTGCCGACCTTATCTTGCCATCGCAGAGGATGAGACATCTCCGGGAGGCCTTGCAGAAAGCTCTGTGCAACGCGTTCCCAGAGACTGGGAGGTCACAAACTCCTGGTCCTGGACAACGTGTTGCTGAGGCATCGGTCAGAAGGAGCGGTGGAGAAGGTGGCCGTCTGACTGATGCTTTCAGACAATTTTTTAGTCCGCAGCCCCAAGGTATGATTGGTTCCAGCACCCATCGCCAGCGTCTGATTTACATGGTGCAGGAATACCTAGGGGCAAGGTCAGACTTGGACACCTTTCCCACCGAAAATCCTCTGGCTTACTGGGTCTTGAGGATGGATCACTGGCCAGAGCTTGCACAGTATGCAATTGAGCTACTGGCCTGTCCTGCATCCAGCGTTCTTTCGGAACGCACCTTCAGTGCTGCTGGTGGCTTTGTTACCGATCACAGGGTGCGCCTGTCCACTGAATCAGTTGATCGACTGACCTTCATCAAGATGAATCAGTCTTGGATCACCCACAGCTAATAAGCACCTGAAGCTGATGTAACCGAATAATTTTTTTGGAAATATCACATCCCTTCAAGACTGCCTATGCTGATGCTGAGTGACTGTCCTGTTATTTTGATTGTCTATCCTCTTCCTCCTCCGCTGATATGTTGGAAGAACATTTCTGGTTCTGGGTGATGCCATCAGCCCAATTTTTCTGCCCCTGTTTAACAGGGGCATTTAATTACAATTTTTTATGCAATGCTTTGCAGCAGGGCTAATTCCTGCACTACAACTAGAGTATATGGGAGAGGTTGCAGTGTCGTGGCACCAGCACCAGTGCCTAAGGCCCAATTTTTCTGCCCCTGTTTAATAGGGGCGTTTAATTACAAATTTTTGATGCAATGCTTTGCAGCAGGGCTAATTCCTGCACTAAAACTAGAGTATATGGGAGAGGTTGCAGTGTGGTGGCACCAGCACCAGTGCCTAAGGCCCAATTTTTCTGCCCCTGTTTAACAGGGACATGTAATTACAATTCTTGATATAATATTTTACAGGAGGGCCCGTTCCTGTGCCCACCCAGAGTAACTGTGAGGACTTATAGTGTTGTGGCACCAGCACCACAACCACCAAAGGTCAATTTTTCTACCACTGTTCAACAATGGCATGTAATTACAATTCTTGATATAATCGTTCACAGCAGGGCGCTCCAGCGCCCACCAAGAGTCACTTTGAGGGCTTACAATGTTGTGGCAAAACCAATACCTTGTTCTGCCATTTCTGCAGAGCATATAGGGCAGGCCCCTACTTTCAAACATCCAACTTACAAACATCTCCTACTTGCAAACGGAAGGAGACAACAGCAAGTGAGATGAAAAAAGACGGACGGCAAAACAAATTATACAGGGGTGATAACCCTTCCCTATGTTTTCCAAAAAGCTTAAAAATAGTTTTTTTGACTGGAGCTACACTTTAAAAATGTACCAGTTGAAAATTACAAACAGATTCAACTTAACACAACAAACCTACACAGTCCCTGTCTTGTTTGCACCGCCTGTATACTGCTGTTCTGAGTATATAGGGCCTGGGGGCCACACGTATTTCCTTTTTTTAATATGGGTACGGGGTTCCCCTTAATATGCGTACAAGACCCAAAGGGGCTGGTAATGGGCAGGGAGGGCTACCCATGCCATTTTTATCAATGATTTTCAACCATATTGCAGGAACCAGATATAACATTAAAACCGCAAGCAGTTTTAAATGACGTTATTTCCGTTAAATGTCATTTTGTGCAGGGACTGTTCTAATCACTACAGACACCCCACAGGCACGATATTTAAAGGAATATTTCACGTTTTTTTCACTTTAATCGTCATTAAAATCAGTGCTCCTGCCAAAACGGACATTTTTAAAAACATTTTAGGTATTGACCCATGTCCCCTGGGGTAGGAGCCAGGTCCCCAAACCCTTTTTAGGACAGCATCTTGCATATTAGCCATTAAAATTAGCACTTTTAATTTCAAACGTTCGAGTCCCATAGACTTCAATGGGGTTCTAAAGTTCGTATGAATTTGGAGTCCGTTCGAAAGTTCTGGTGCGAACCGAACCGGGGGGTGTTCAGCTCATCCCTAATGAACACACATAACGCTATAGACCAAACAGCAATGAGCCAATTCTGCAGCCTTATTTAACCACTTGCCGACCAGCGCACGACGATGTACGTTGACAGAATGGCACAGGCAGGCAAATGGGCGTACATGTACGTCCCTTTAAATTTGCCGCGCTGGTCGGGACCCCCGTGAGTCCGGTCGCGGGACCCGCGGACTCGATCGCCACGGGCATACCCGCGATCGTCTCACGGAGCGGCCAAATGAAGAAATGCTTTTGTAAACAGCATTTCTCCATTCTGCCTAGCAACTAGTGACGCTGATCTCTGCTCCATGTGATTGGAGCAGAGATCAGTGTTCACTAAATGAAAGCCCAACCCCCCCACAGTTAGTAACACACCCCTAAGAACACTTAACCCCTACACTGCCACCCACTGGTTAACCCCTTCACTGCCAGTGTCATTTACACAGGAATCACTGCATTTATATAGCAGTGATTACTGTATAAATGACAGTGGTCCCAAAAATGTGTCAAAAATGTCCGATGGGTCCCCCACAATGTCGCAGTCACAATAAAAATCGCTGATCGCCGCCATTACTAGTAAAAAATAATAATAAAAAATTATTAATAAAAATGCTATAAAACTATCCCTATTTTGTAAACGCTATAACTTTTGCGCAAACCAATCAATAATCGCTTATTTTACCAAAAATATGTAGAAGAATAAGTATCGGCCTAAACTGAGGGAAAAAAATGTTTTTTATATATATTTTTGAGGGATATTTATTATAACAAAAAGTAAAAAATAATGCGTTTTTTTCAAAATTGTCGCTCTATTTTTGTTTATAGCGCAAAAAATAAAAACCGCAGGGGTGATCAAATACCTCCAAAAGAAAGCTCTATTTGTGGGAAAAAAAGGACGTCAATTTTGTTTGGGAGCCACATCGCACGACCGCGCAATTGTCAGTTAAAGAGACGCAGTGCTGAATCACAAAAAGTGGTCTGGTCTTTGACCAGCAAATTGGTCCGGTCTGAAAGTGGTTAAATATCCCATTTGGCGCCAGTACTGGTGACAGCTGTGAGCCTGAAAGTGCATGTTTGCATTCACGTGCACATTTGAGTGTACCTATACCCACATTCATGCACAGGCCAGTTGCCAGCCTGTACATGCACATACATATGCACCTGGAAATGTAATCTGTTCTATAGGCAAGCCTTCCCTGACAGCAAGCAAGCTGATCTGTGTAGCTCTCATTAAGATATATGCACCTGCCAACAGGTAGTATGGCCCTCTCTTCTTGAGTAAACTCCTCTAACTGTCTCAGGTTTGAAGGGTGCCTTCTCCAGAATGCAAGTTTCAGCTATTTCGATAAATGCTTGTAGGATTCAGTTTAAGGCTCATAGAAGGCCACTTCAGAATAGTTCAATGTTTTGTTCATAGCCATTCTCTTTTAGCTCTGTGTTTCTGATACAGTAGGTTTCCCTGCAGAATTAATTGATAGTTTTGAGATTTCATTGTGCCCTGTGCATCTGGTAGGCATCCCCTACCAGCTGCAGCCCCAAAACATAACTGAGCATCCTCCACAGTTTCACAATAGGTATGATATGTTTTTCTTTGAAAACTTAATTTTTTCATCTGTAAACATAGAGCTGAAGTGTTTTGCCAAAAAGCTCCAGTTTTATCTCATTTGTCCTAACCAAAGAGAAAATTTGAGAGAAAACAGTGTGGGGGTCCTCCCTCAATCCACACCAGGCCCTTTGGATCTGATCTGGATTTCTTTTTTTTTTTTTTGAAAACTGACACTTTATTGAAATTTCAAGTGAAACAAAGAAATCAAGGAAGGAATAATAAGGCACAAGCAATAAAAGTAAGCGGTCACAGACCACAGTGAGCAAAGGCACAGAATACAACATTGCATCAACTCATGCATTTCAGTACAATGACACTCAGTTACCGGGAGAGTCAGATTCCAGCAGCCTGCCACCGGTCAAGTAAACAAACCTGTCTGTGACCAAAAAAAAGAAAAAGGAAGGGAGCTCAAAGAAAGAGAAGGAAAATAGGAAAAGCGAACAAGAACACGGAGAATCGTGCGAACAGCCCAAGAATGGGAGAGAAAAGGTGTAGAGTAGATAAAGAAGAAGAAAGAAATGAAAAGGGAAGTAAAAGGAAGAAAAGTAAATCAAAGGACGCCTCTACGACCCACCGACCCCACGCCCCCTCCCCCTCCACCCTCAGATGGCGGAAGCCTCCATCTTATCCCAAAGATCCCAAACCTTGTTATGTTTGTCAAGCGTGTTATTTAGGGAAGCTGTAAGATATTCCATACGCCTGACGTCTCTAATTCTAGTGTGTAACTCAACTAGTGAAGGGATCTCATGTTTCTTCCATTTAAGGGCAATTAGGCAACGCCCAGCTGTCAGCACATGGGCTAACAGGAGTTGGGAGGATCGGGAGAACGTAGCAGGGGGGAGGCCCAGGAGGAACAGCTTGGGGTCTAACGGTATTTGTGCTTCAAAAATGGTATATAATAAGGCCCTAACCATTTCCCAATAGGGGACAACTCGAGGACAAGTCCAGTAAATATGGAACAGCGTCCCGACTGCACTACGGCAGCGCCAACAGCGGGAGTCCGCGGTGGGGTAAATAGAATGGAGCAGGGACGGAGTTTGATACCAATGCAGCATAACCTTGTATTGATTTTCCTTATATAAAGTGCAAACGGAGCTTTTAGCTGCACGTGACCAGACCCGCTGCCACGTCTCCAAGGGCATGGCCTCCCCCAAGTCCCTGTCCCATTTATCCATATACGCGTGCCGCGGACCCGTCAGGGAGGAATCCGCTATTAAAATTTGGTATGTACGTGAGATCATGCCCTTCGGAGACGAGCCCTCCAGGCATACCTTTTCAAACTCAGTTAAAGGGGAGAATTGTAGGGTCGGTGTAAAAGATTGGGCGAAATGGCGGATCTGCAGATAGCTATAGAATGCTTGTTTAGGTAAATCATATAAATCCTTCAATTCCTGGAATGATCTAAGTAACTTAGTCCTGGTGTCCACCAGCTGACCAAAACGAAAGAGACCTCTGCTAAACCAGGGTTGGCACATTCAAGATGTCAGACTATCCGGAACAGTGGGAGTAAACAAGAAAGAGGTGGCCAGGGAGGTTGGGGAGGACAGCGGATATACTTTTTTGGAGCGGAGCCATAAAGTGCGAACCAGTGCTATCGGTCCCAATAATTGATACTTACTAAGGCTAATTTCCGTGCTCCACAACATGGAGTTAGGATGCGTAGGGGCCAACCACAGCTTCTCGATTTGGGACCAGCGGTTATAGGCGTGTAGCGTACACCACGAAGCTATCGGTCTAAGTTGGGCCGCCAAATAATATTTGGTTACATTGGGGAAGGCTAGACCCCCCTGATAGCGTGGGGCAAATAGTACAGACCGTGCTAACCGGTGCCTTCCATAGTTCCAAAAAAACCGGAGAAGGTCACCTTGGAGCGACCTAAGGTGCGCCAGAGGGATAGGTATGGGTAGAGTCTCGTAAAGGTAGAGAAGCCTAGGGAGGATGGTCATCTTAATGGTCGCTAACCTGCCAAAGAGGGACAGTTTTAGTAATTTCCATTTGGCCAGGGACGCCCTAATGTCCTTGAAAAGTTGGGGGAAATTAGCTTTATATAGAGTCTCATAGGACGGAGTAAGATGTACCCCCAGATATTTTAGAGAGGATGTCTTCCAAGCGTAGTGAAAGGAGTGAGACAGGGTGGACAAAGTCCTCGGGGTCATATTAAGGGGAAGGGCTTCCGTCTTCGAATTATTAATTTTGTAGCCCGAGAGAAGGCTGTAAGCGTCTAATTCTTTATGAAGATTCGGCAGGGAAATATGTGGCTGAGTCAAGGATAGGAGGACATCATCCGCAAACAGGGACACTTTAAAGTCCCTGGTCCGGACCGGGATGCCATGAATGTTCGGATTTAGCCTTATATGGGCAGCAAGGGGTTCGATGCACAGGGCATACAAGAGAGGGGATAGAGGGCATCCCTGCCGAGTGCCATTGGTGATAGGTAGCGCGGGAGAGAGGGCAAACTGGGTCCTAACCAGGGTCAGCGGGGACGAGTAGAGGTGGGAGATAGCCTGTAGGAAAGGGCCGTCCAACCCCGCCCTCCGGAGCGGAGGGCGGAGCCATAAAGTGCGAACCAGTGCTATCGGTCCCAATAATTGATACTTACTAAGGCTAATTTCCGTGCTCCACAACATGGAGTTAGGATGCGTAGGGGCCAACCACATACCAAAATTTGGTATGTACGTGAGATCATGCCCTTCGGAGACGAGCCCTCCAGGCATACCTTTTCAAACTCAGTTAAAGGGGAGAATTGTAGGGTCGGTGTAAAAGATTGGGCGAAATGGCGGATCTGCAGATAGCTATAGAATGCTTGTTTAGGTAAATCATATAAATCCTTCAATTCCTGGAATGATCTAAGTAACTTAGTCCTGGTGTCCACCAGCTGACCAAAACGAAAGAGACCTCTGCTAAACCAGGGTTGGGACATTCAAGATGTCAGACTATCCGGAACAGTGGGAGTAAACAAGAAAGAGGTGGCCAGGGAGGTTGGGGAGGACAGCGGATATACTTTTTTGGAGCGGAGCCATAAAGTGCGAACCAGTGCTATCGGTCCCAATAATTGATACTTACTAAGGCTAATTTCCGTGCTCCACAACATGGAGTTAGGATGCGTAGGGGCCAACCACAGCTTCTCGATTTGGGACCAGCGGTTATAGGCGTGTAGCGTACACCACGAAGCTATCGGTCTAAGTTGGGCCGCCAAATAATATTTGGTTACATTGGGGAAGGCTAGACCCCCCTGATAGCGTGGGGCAAATAGTACAGACCGTGCTAACCGGTGCCTTCCATAGTTCCAAAAAAACCGGAGAAGGTCACCTTGGAGCGACCTAAGGTGCGCCATAGGGATAGGTATGGGTAGAGTCTCGTAGAGGTAGAGAAGCCTAGGGAGGATGGTCATCTTAATGGTCGCTAACCTGCCAAAGAGGGACAGTTTTAGTAATTTCCATTTGGCCAGGGACGCCCTAATGTCCTTGAAAAGTTGGGGGAAATTAGCTTTATATAGAGTCTCATAGGACGGAGTAAGATGTACCCCCAGATATTTTAGAGAGGATGTCTTCCAAGCGTAGTGAAAGGAGTGAGACAGGGTGGACAAAGTCCTCGGGGTCATATTAAGGGGAAGGGCTTCCGTCTTCGAATTATTAATTTTGTAGCCCGAGAGAAGGCTGTAAGCGTCTAATTCTTTATGAAGATTCGGCAGGGAAATATGTGGCTGAGTCAAGGATAGGAGGACATCATCCGCAAACAGGGACACTTTAAAGTCCCTGGTCCGGACCGGGATGCCATGAATGTTCGGATTTAGCCTTATATGGGCAGCAAGGGGTTCGATGCACAGGGCATACAAGAGAGGGGATAGAGGGCATCCCTGCCGAGTGCCATTGGTGATAGGTAGCGCGGGAGAGAGGGCAAACTGGGTCCTAACCAGGGTCAGCGGGGACGAGTAGAGGTGGGAGATAGCCTGTAGGAAAGGGCCGTCCAACCCCGCCCTCCGGAGCGTGGCGAACAGGAAGGGCCAGCCTAGCCTATCGAAGGCCTTTTCAGCATCCAAACTAAGGAGTAATGCTTCCGTATTGTTCCTGTTCGCCACCTCCACGAGGTCAATCACTCTCCTGGTATTATCCCCTGCCTGACGACCAGGGATGAACCCCACCTGGTCCTTATGTATCAATGAGGGCATAAAAGCATTCAGTCTGTTGGCTCTGATCTGGATTTCAAGGGTAGCCCCACACTGAAATAAAAATGGTGTGGGACTCCCCTAAATCTATACTGAACTCTTAAGTCTGGTATAGATTTGGAAGGAGAACCCCACGCCAAAATGTGAAAAAAAATAGTGTGGGCCCCCCAATCCAGCAGTGGGTAGGGGGCTTATCGGATTCTGGGAGCCCCCTTGAACAAAGGGCCCCCCAGATCCTACCCCCCATGTGAATGAGTATGGGGCACATTGTACTCCTACTTATTCACCCAAAAAGTGTCAAAAATAAAGATTTTTTTTTCACAATTCCATTATAAAAAGAACAAAAACCATGTTCCCTATCATGGATTCAGCATAAATCACGATGCAAACTACACTGACCCTGGAAAAAAAATCTCTATACCCATCGCTGTCTCCCGCTGTCTGCCAGCTCTGCTGTTATTTTTTTTTTAAATAACTAAGGGGTGGGGCCACCCACGATGTCAGACTGCGTTTGTATTTTTTTTGGATGGTAACGGTCATCATGATTGATGCTGGATCTACACCGGAGGATATGGTTTTTCTAATAAAGGAATTGTCAAATACTGTCTGTGTTTTACTTTTTTTGGTGAATGAGTAGGGGTACAATGTACCACATACTCATTAACATGCGGGGGGCTGGGATTTGGGATTCTCCAGATTCTGATAAGCCTCGTGCCCACAGACCCCCGCAACCACTGGCCAGGGTTGTGGGGAAGAGGCTCTTGTCCCCATCAAGGTGGGGACAATGTCATTTGGGGGGCCCCCTACCCCAAAGCACCCCCCATGTTGAGGGCATTTGGCCTGGTATGGTACAGGAGGGGGGAACTCCCTCACTCCCTACCCCTTTCCTGGTCTGTCAGGCTGCATGCTCAGATAAAGGTCAGATATGGATTTTGGGGGGGCCCCATGCCTTCTTTTTTAAATTTGGGTGTGAGTTTGCCCTTGGCGGGGGGGATCCCACGCTGTTTTTTTGTCTCAATTTGTTTTCAAAACTGATGACATGTGTGATTCAGATGCATTCCCATAGAAGGTAATTCGCCTGAAATTCCATCTGAACCACACCGCAGTATGCAGATATGTGAACTGGCTCCATAGAAAGCCAGTTTGGGTCACGTGTGTCATGTGAATCGGATGCGGTTCAAAACGCAACAATTTTCATATATGTGAATGGAGCCTAAAGGTCTCAGCTGGGTAAACTACAACAATATATATATACATATATGTGTATATATATATATATATATATATATATATATATATATATATATATATATATATAAATAATACTAATATTGAACTTGACATTTTGTCTTTCCTCAACTTTTATTTAATGCATGTCACATTTGTAAAAACTCGTGGTTAAGTTACAAGTTTTATATAATTTTGTATTAAGGAATTATATGCAGAATTCAGAATGAATTTATTTTTATTTTATACTTGCCATGTGCAATTTCTGTTATGTAAAATGGCACTATACATGTTAACCACATGAGTTTGCGGAAGGAAAGAGAAATGCTAATAAGAAATCCTAAATGTAGCCTCTAACTCACCTCCTCTATACACTGATCTATCAGTAATGCAATCAGACATTCTTCTATGAAGTTTGAATCTTCTTCTGAACAAGAACTGCCTAGAGGAGGAAGAAGTCAGATGACAAACGCAAGCAGTTGAGTTATACAGTCTTCACCTGATACTCTAACATGTGGCTGTTTATTCTGGTGTCACAAGTTACCAAGAGAATCCTGTATGGGTGTTTTTCCCTTAAGGTAATTTTATCCACTGCCAGGATTTTCAAAAGATCATTTCAAAGTATTTAGAAAAAATATAGACAGCAGTTTGAGCCCACTGAAAAAAACACTAAGTTGATAGTGACAGCTAAATAAAATATAAGGAGAATTGGTTTTATATCCACACAAAATCATGGTATACTGCTTTGAATTATCTCTGGATTTTAGCAGAGAAGAATATGAAATTTGCAAGCAAAATGGCATGTTTTAAACATTGCTATAATATACTGAACACATTGGGGATTATATAATATTGGAGTAGAGACTGTTCACATACCAACGTGAATGTTCTCTTTGCAAAGTGAAAATTTACTTAATAAATAGTGTTAAGCTGTGTTCATTTTAAATACCTATCATGTTCAAAAGAAATAGATTTTGACTTGCACATGACTGCATTATTGCAGTGAACACAGATTCATGCTATTTACAAAGATAATGGGACATTCACTTTGCAGAGTAAATGTTAACTTTGCTAAGTGAATAGCTTCTATTACATCATTACTATTATTATGCTGTAGATGAACTGCTCAGCTACCTGAAAGAGGTTTAATCATGTAATAAGGAAAAATGTAAAAATGAAAGATTCTACTTACCAAATTGGTTGTTAGGCTTAAGCCTCGCACACACGATCCGATTGTTGGCCAACAGAGCGTCAGACTTTTTGCCAAAGGGCGTGTGCCGGGAACTTGTCTTGCATAAAAACGGTACACAGTTGTTGGCCAACAAACACGAACGTAGTGATGTACTAGACATACTACAAGCCGATAAAGAGGTAGTTCAATTGTCATGTGCCACCCTTTGGGCTTCTCTGCTAATTTTGTGTTAGTAGAAGTTTAGTGAGTGTTGATTTGTGCTTTTCAGTTCGTGCTTTTTTTTTAGTTTGTTTCTGAACGCCCGTTCGTCAATCAGCCATGTTGCGGAATCAGAAGAGAGAACGTGCTATTATTGGCCTTGGAGGTATGGCTTTGACCCAAGTCCAGTCCAGGAACAGGAGCAGGAGTTCTTGGACCAAAAATTGGTTGCTTAATAATGACCAATTATGTCATACGCCTTTGCGGGAGCTTCAGGAGAATAATCTGGATGATTTTCCAAATTATCTCTGTATGACGGACCCCTGCTTTCACCAACTCTTAGCATTGGTGACCCCCTACATTATGAAGCAGGACACATTCATGAGGCCTGCCATCCCTCCAGAGAAAAGGCTTATAGCCACCTTGTGTTACTTGGCGATGGGGAGAAGTCTCCAGGACCTCAAGTTTACCAATAGCCTCCCTTCATGCGTTGTGGTGGCTTGGCTGGTGCCTCCCTGTTGAAAGAAGATTAAAAAAAAAAAAAAAAAAAAAAAAAAGAAATGTCCAGAAAAATGACCAAATAAGAATGTTCGTATCTACTATATATTTACCTTCATCTTTTGTATAGAAAGTCATACAAAGATTTTTGATAATCTTATATATACCGTAATTCTCTAGAACTACTTGGAGAAAGAAAGAAAGAACATATACAGACAGCTAATTTCCACATATACATATTGGTTAGATACAAATCTTTCTTACTTTTTTTTTTATGATCTGATGTATGTACTCCATCTGGTCTTGCTCATGGTATTTGAGATCAGACCATCATTTTCTGATTTGGTCCTTTGATCGTTCCACCGAAAAATCACTCTGCAAAACGGCGATGACCTTTTTCAAAATGCTTTCCTTTCAGCTGTTGGGCCTTTTGTAATTGCGCAGCTTGTAGTCACAGTCATGCTTCTCTAGTATGCGGACCATCTCCACCATCTCATCCTTGCTCATGGAGGTGGCTTTATGTCTCCTATGAGCTCCACCACGGGGCTGCCTGGAATCGGCCGAATCCGCCATGTTGCCCCTCCCGAATGTTCCACCGCGTGCGTCGCATGCAGAAGAGAGATGGTAATGCTCCAGTATCATGACGCACTCAGAGCGGAGTTTCACGCATGCACAGTGTATATAAAGCCATAACGCATGGCCGTAGGAATGATCTTGGAGTGGAGGATGAATGATCGCCATCGTCAACACATGAAAGGAGCCAGAAAACGAAACCTATCTTGTTTAGATTGAGGCCTAGATTGGGAGCAGCTGATTAGTTAAGCCAGACATTATGTTTTGTCTTGTGTTCTGTTTTGCAGGCATCATATCATTTATCATAACGGATAAATTTACTGCGCCTTATTTTTTGCCCCAATTCATTGACATGTACCAGGAGCTTCCCTGTCTCTGGAAGGTCAAGAGTCGAGACTACTCAAATAAAATCTTGAGGAAGGAGAAACTGCTTGAGTTGGTGAAACCAGTGTACCCCAGGGCAGACATCAACTATGTCAAGACAAAAATATCAAATCTGAGGAGTACTTTTAAAAGGGAGCTCAACAAAGTCATTGACTCAAAAGCCCCATACACACTATCAGTTTTTCTGCTGAGTTTTTCCTTCAGGTTTACCAAAACCATGTAGTGCAAGGGCCTGTCTGATTGCATACAAATTGAAACTCCTAAGGTTTGACCTCATATTATATGGTTTTGGTAAATCTGAAGGAAAAACTCAGCAGAAAAACTGATAGTGTGTATGGGGCTTAAGAGATCTGAAGCAGACAGAACCCAGGCCATTGCTGTCTACGCTCCCTTTGACATCTGCTGAGGCCACAGCTCCAGAGGCCAACACAGGTCCTGCGGCACAGGATGAAGATGTGGAGGAGCCCAGGTTGACCCAGGTATAGCATTGTTGAACATATTTGTATCCAAAAATACAATGATGATATCTAGACGTTATTGTTAAAATATTTCTGCCTTAACAAAGTGGTTTTCATATCAATAGACAGTAGTGACCAAAAATGATTTGTACAGGAATAAAAAATGCTGGGGTTAGAATGATAAGAATGATAGTCTTTTCTACTTGTCCACATTCAATTTGCAACAGTGAGGATATTGAAATGTGTGATTGATGACCAAACCCTAAAAGAGATTCTAATTATGTCCCCTATGCCCTCCTGCAAAAAGGGCCAGGAAGAGCAGGAATCTGAACTAGGCCACAGCTGCCTTCCTCAGCCAGGCCACTACTGCCAGTTTGGGAGTAGGCGAGTACTTTTTCAAAAATACAATGTAAAATTAACAAGGGACACCAACATAGTTGTATCTTTGATATTAAAAACTATGGGATAATAGTGTTGTGGTGACTTGGCCAAAGAAAACAAAAATACAAGCATAATAATATCATTCTTGATATCACTAGAAAAATAAAGCCTTTAAAAATATGTTTTACAGAACTCCATCCGTATCAATAGCAAAGCAGCTTCATTATTATCCCATTAAAGAAGAAGAGAACGTGCGCTGCATTTCGAGATTTCATAATTTGCCACATCACAAATGTTAATTAGCCATTACGAATGCTAGTTTACAAGGGCTTTCGGCTCATCCTTCCTTCTGATCATGCGTGTTTGTACTTTGGACTTTTGTGTGATGGACTTGTGTACAAACGAGACGAAAATCTGCCAAAAATTTACTAGCCTGCCATCCAATATTTGTTGGCAGAAAGTTGGACAATTGTCTGATGTAGAATACTAATGGTCGGATTTTAGGCAAGCAGTCTGTCATCACACAATTCCCTGCTCAAAATCTGATCGTGTGTACGAGGCTCAAGGCTGGGTTTACACTATTAAGAATTGGATGCGAGTTTCCACAGATCCATTTCGCATGACAGGAGAGTGTGACTGGCTGTCAATGGAGCCGGTTCACATATCTCTGGGGCAGCCACAGAGCGCACTGCAGAAGGTTCCTGTGTGTCTTTGGGCCCCCGTTTCAGGTCTGAATTCAGCCAAAAATTTGGACCTAATACAGCGAACTGGGACACTCGGACCCCTTGCTGTGCCCCGCGGCTACACATAGTGTGAACCCAGCCTCAAGTACAGGTTCATTGGCATGGGACAAATATATGTCCTTTAGTACATTTTCCTAGGGGTTACGTAGTTGTAGTACCTAGTAACACTAATCAAATGTACTCATTGGAAGTAGCTTGTTAGCTGTCAGATCCAGGTAATGTTTTGCATATTGATGTCCAGGTGCATATTCTGATAAAACAAAAAAAAACTAAAAACTAAAAAAAAAAAAATAGGATGGATTTTTACTTACCAAATTGGTTATTGGATTAACCACTTTCAGACCGGACCATTTTGCAGGCTTAAGACCAGACCACTTTTTGCGATTCTGCACTGCGTCGCTTTAACTGACAATTGCGCGGTCATGCAACGTGGCTCCCAAACAAAATTGATGTCCTTTTTTTCCCACAAATAGAACTTTCTTTTGGTGGTATTTGATCACCCCTGCGGTTTTTATTTTTTGCGCTATAAACAAAAATAGAGCGAAAAAAAAACGCATTCTTTTTTACTTTTTGTTATGATAAATATCCCCCGAAAATATATAAAAAAACATTTTTTCCCTCAGTTTAGGCCGATACGTATTCTTCTACATATTTTTGGTAAAAAAAACGCAATAAGCGATTATTGATTGGTTTGTGCAAAAGTTATAGCGTTTACAAAATAGGGGATAGTTTTATGGCATTTTTATTAATAATTTTTTTCTACTAGTAATGGTGGCGATCAGTGATTTTTATTGTGACTGTGACATTATGGCGGAAACATCGGACATTTTTGACACATTTTTGGGACCATTGTTATTTATACAGCAATCAGTGCTACACAAATGCACGGATTCCTGTGTAAATGACACTGGCAGTGCCAGGGGGTGGCAGTGTAGGGGTTAAGTGTTCCTAGGGGCGTGTTACTAACTGTGGGGGGCTGGGCTTTGTGTTAGTGAACACTGATCTCTGCTCCAATCACATGGAGCAGAGATCAGTGTCACTTGTTGCTAGGCAGAACAGTTCAGCCTCCTGTGAGACAATCACGGGTATCCCTGAGGCGATCGAGTCCGCGGGACCCGCGACCGGACTCACGGGGGTCCCGACTGGCACGAGAGCGCGCCGCTGCCGGCGTGCACGCGATGGCAGGGCGGCATATACAAATGGACGTACCTGTACGCCAATATGCCTGCCCGTGCCATTCTGGCGACGTACATCAGCGTGCGCCGGTCAGGAAGTGGTTAAAGTACGGGTTCATTAGTATAGGACAAAAGGTATGTCCTTCAGTACATTTCCTTGGTGTCAGATGGTAGTAGTATCTAGTAATCTGTCTGCTGCCCTATTCAAATGTACTCATTGGGAGTAGCTTGTTAGCTTTCAGATACAGTTAGAATTTAGGTATTGATGTCCAGGTGCAAAATTAAGAAGGAAAGGAATTTTTTTTTTTTATCAAATTTTATTTCAATTTTATTTATTTTTTTACAAGTGCAGGATGACAATGAGACAAACTGTCACACAAAATTAGAGAGCTGAAAATAGAAAAAACGATTAAAAGATGTGATCTTAGGCCGCGTACACACGCGCGGACTGTTCGCCCAACCTTGTTCGTCAAACAGTTTGTCAAACAGTCCGCTCACAATTAGCATGAGCGGACTTGACCACACACGATGAACGAACAGTCCGCTGAAACCGTGCGCGATGACGTGAACGGCACGTACGACGGGACTAGAAAAACGACGTCCTATACACTGCAATGCAACCTTCGGCGTGTAAATCCTTTCTGAGCATGCGCGGAACTTAGTTTGACGAACAAGCCTACACACTAGCGGACTGTCTGCTCAAACCAAGTTTCAGCGGACAGTTTTACGGAAATTCCGAAAAACTTTGTTCGTCAGACTGTCCGCTGAAACTGTCCGCTGAAACTGTCCGCTGAAGCCCACACACGAGCGGACTGTCCGCTGAAACACTGTTCAGCGGACAAAGTTGGGCGAACAGTCCGCCCGTGTGTACGCGGCCTAAGAAATTACTGTGACAGTCTAAGCCAGGGGTGTCCAAACTTTTTTCAAAGAGGGCCAGATTTGATGAAGTGAACATGTGTGAGGGCCGACTATTTTGCCTGACATTCTTTGAACCATTAAAATTTGGACGAATTTGATCGTTCGAGCACTAATACACTGCCCTACAAGAATTCTCTTGCCTTTGCCACGCTCGTTCCCAACGAGGGCTAAGCAAGTCTGGGAACTCTTTCAAGACTGTTGGAAAGCCATTTCAGGTGACTACCTCTTGAAGCTCATCAACAGAATGCCAAGAGTGTGCGGAGCAGTAATCAAAGCAAAAGGTGACTACTTTGAAGAACCTAGAATATAAGACATATTTTCAGTTGTTTCACACTTTTTTGTTCCGTATATAATTGGACATGTGTTAATTCATAGTTTTGATGCCTTCAGTGTGAATCTACAATTTTCATAGTCATGAAAATAAAGAAAACTCTTTGAATGAGAAGGTGTGTCCAAACTTTTGGTCTGTACTGTACATACAGACATACGCACACATACATACAGACATACGCACACACACACAAGTACAGACACATGCACACATGCAGACATACATGCACACACAGACATACAGCCACACATGCACATAGAGACATACATGCACACATATACATACAGACATACATGCACACGTATACATACAGACATACATATACATACAGACATACATGCACACATATACATACAGACATACATGCCCACACAAACAGACACATAAATAAAGCCCTTTTAAAATGAATCTAGCTTGTAGTATAGTACAGTACCTTTTCAGCTTCCTCATTCAGCCGGGTACTGTGCTGTAGGGGGAAGCAGAGAGCACAGCACACTCCTCTGCACTTTACTTTCACTTTTGAAGCCTACAGAGCTTCTCACAGTGCTGGGGATTGGCCCACGGGCCGAACTTTGGACATGCCTGGTCTAAGCCCTTGTACACACGGTCGGATATTCCGACGGAAGGTGTCCGATAGGACCGTGTTGTCGGATAATCCGACTGTGTGTGGTCTCCATCGGACTGTTTGCGTCGGAGTATCCGACGAACCAAGTTTTCCAACTTGTCTATAAAATTTTCCGACAACATGCTCCGATCGCGCATGTACCTGCCTGCTTACAAATAAACTGTCCTTATTGAAGTAAAACACATACGCAAGTATTTACAAAAAAAACCTTTATTTAGGTGTCAAACAACTAAAGAGGGAGGCAGTGCTGGAGAAACTTGTCAATTTGGCGCAGCCTTTGGCCCCCAGGGCAGACATGAAAAATTTGCGAATTCCAAATTGGTGGCCTGAGGAGTACATATCTCAGGGAGAGAAGTCTGGTCCAGAAGTCCTAGAGATCATGAAGAGCAGATGCCATCTATGTCCCCAGGATGTGGTTCTTCAAGAGGCTGCATCTTCTGTCAGACCAGACTGAACCCAGGCCATCACTCTCTCGTTTTCCTTGGGCACTTCCCTCCAGGCTTCCTTCCAGGCTATGGCTCGGCTCCTGTAGTTGTGGCAGGAGGAGGAGAAGGAGGGCGATGGTCGACCTCCTGGCTGTCACTTGCCACAGCCTCCTCCCGGCTGAGGTCTTCCTGTGTGTGAAAATGGGACATAGTTTTAGGTTTTTGCTCATCAATCACACAATTTTGTGCTCATGACTGTTGCAAATTGAATGTTACCAAATAGAACAGACTATCATTCTGAGCCCAGCATTTTTCATTCTTGTCCCAATCATTTTTGGTCACTACTGTCTATTGAGATGTAAACCACTTTGTTAAATCACAACTTACTGATCAATAATAACATCTAGTTAACATCATTAAATGTATGACAAGAAATATGTTCAACAATGCTATACCTGTCTCAAGATGGGCCCCTCCACATGTTGTTGCCTGGAAGGCTCAGGTTGGACGTTGGAAGCCTCAGCTGGGGGTGAAGGAAGCCTTGAAGGAAGACGGTTGAGTGGTGGCCTGGGTTCCCCCTGGTCTAACAGAAAATGCAGCCTCTCGAAGTACAACATCCTGGGGTAATAAATGGCATCTGGATCTCCTGATCTCAAGGACTCCAGGTGCTTCTTTCTCTCCCTGAGATATGTACTCTTCATGGCACCAATTGTGCCCTTCACATAGGTCATGTCTGCCGTGGGGACCATGATCCGCACCAAAGCAAGATGTTTCTCCAGCGCTGCCTTCCTCTGTCTTCGGTCATTATAAAATGGGTTGTTGATCTGCCAGAGGCAGGGCACCTTCCTGAACAGTTCAAGGAATAGCCCCATAAAATTGGCGTTTTGGAAGGGATCCATCTTGTCTGCAAGACACAACACAAGACAAACCCTAAAATACTAATACTGCCATGCTAAACCCTCCTAATCTTGTCCCAACATAGGCCTATATAGAAGCAGTCTAGTCTAGTGATGTACCAAGTTAAAAATTGTACCTTCGTTTGCACGATCGTCATGTCAGCTCATCACTCTGTTCCCAGATCGTACATACGACACACGTGTGTTGCGTTTTATATACAGTGCGCATGCATGAAACTCTGCCCGCCCCTGACGTTCTTTCTAGACTATTCCCCACCCCTTCTCTTTCGGCGCAGTGGGGAGAGCACATATTTACATAGTAAGGTTGAATAAAGACACCAGTCCATCCAGTGAGTGTCTACAATTGTCCCTATCCCTGTATATTGTATACTCACATTGGTCCCTACCCTCAAGGAGCCCACAATCCAAGGTCCCCATTCATATACTAGGGACAGTTTTTTTTTTTGGACAGAAGCCAATTAACCTACCTGCATGTCTTTGGAGTGTGGGAGGAAACCGGAGTACCTGGAGGAAACCCACGCAGGCACAGGGAGAACATGCAAACTCCAGGCAGGTAGTGCCGTGGTTGGGATTTGAACCAGTGACGCTTTTTATTGCTAGGCGAGAGTGCTAACCGCTACACCACTGTGCTGCCCATAAAATGGCGGAGAGAACACAGGTGCGCAATCAGAGTTCCACTAACGAGGAGGAGGGTGATGAATGCCCGGAGCCTGAAACGTCCCGATCCTGGAGGAGAAGATTTAAGGCCTCAAATATGTCTTTTGGAGAGATGTTGGAGATGGTGGACATATTGAAGAGGACCGACTATGATGGGAAGTATGGACCTTACTCAAACCCAAGTATCAGAAAGGCCAAGATCATGACTAAAGTTGTCTTCAGAAGAATTTTGGGGTACGCCGATCCAAGGATCAACTGAGAAAGCGCTGGTCAGACCTGAAACTGAGGGAGCACGATCAGTACAGAAGGATCAAGCGTGTGCTTCAAAAAAGTAAGTAGTTGTCGTATGTTCATATGATTATTATTGCTTGCATACTGCTCCATGTGCTTTGATTTCATGTTGTACAGTTTAAAATGGCCACTTTCAAGTTCATGGTTTCAATCGTTCGTAAGAAACATCGTTCATTAGCCCACTCCCAACACAATGTTTTCCCAAATTACACTTCACTACATTTCTTCACACTGCAGGTAAGTATTCCAGCTTAACAAAGTGTCCACAATATGTTGTCACCTTTGAACTCGGCCAAAAAACACAATTGGACCACACTTCCAAGCAATGTTTCATATTCCTATTTCTGCCCTCTGTGTGCTAAGTATTCCTTTTTTACATTCTCATAGGGGAGAGAAGACTCGGGAAGTCTGAGGACACCAGGGACCCCACACCTCCCAAAGAAGGCAAAATTCCAACACCAGAAGCAGAGGAGCAGGAGGAGGAGGAAGGAGAGATCGTTGAAGTTGGACAAATTGTCACCACAACAGGTGAGTGTCGGAGACCACAGCTTCCAGTAAGCTCATCAATGTATGTTTCGTCATATTTATAATACATGGTGTTTTTTTTTGTTTTGTTTTTAGGTGATGTGGAAGAAGAATCCCATTTTACCAGTGAAAGTGCCCAGATCCTGATTGGGGAGATAATGGGGTGCAATCGGGATTTAGAAATTATACAGAAAAACATCAATGATATTCAAAATAAAATGAAGAACATCATTGATGTTTTGGGGAGAGTCTGAAACACTCCAAACTAGCAAGGGTTTTATTTTTGTGTTTTGACAAAACAAATTTTGTATTTTACAAAAAGCCAAAATTGGTAGATGCACACAGTGTGTCAACATGTGGTATCTCCCATCATGGGGGATCAATGTACGTGTTTTGTGGAAAGTGGCTGAGATGAAGGGGTTGCAGCCCCAAAACATTGATCCCCCATGATGGGAGCTAGCACGTGTTGACACACTGTGTGCATCTACCAATTTTGGCTTTTCCAGGGGTGACACCCCATGTGATGACGGCAATATCAGCCCAGTTTGTACATACTCATGTCTGATATTGTCTTCACTTTTCAAAGTTGAACTTTGTAAGTTCCTTTGTTCTGTATGTTACGCTTTGATACATGCCTGTTTACACAAAAACGCCAAGTTACAAAAAAGTTACCTTAAATAATGTTTTTGATACACCCAATATGTTGGTTTGTTGTAAAACCCTTTTCTAAACGCACATGTGAATGTGCTTTGATTAAAAAGTTAAATGATCAAAAATGTGTGGCTTCCTTTTTCAACGCACAAAAGCAGTATTTGGAGTAAAATTGTTGTTTTCGGTGACAATGGGTGTTATTTACTAAAGGCAACTCCACGTTGCACTCCAAGTGCAGTTTCAGGTGCACTTTTGCAGTGCACTTGTAGTGCATAGTGGATTTGCATTAGTAAATAACACCCACAGTGATGTGTAAATTTGCCCATTCATGCCATTTTCCTGACCCCACATATTTCTGCCATGGTGTGGAAAATTAGCAAGATTTTGGTCAGTAATGCACTACATACATTAGTTAAAAAAAACAAGGTGTGTGTGTAGCAGACCCACAACATAATAAGATTATCTGAAGAAGAGACTGTCCCCTCATCTCGCTCAGAACTTGGGTGTGCACTGTTGTAGAAAAAGGCACAACAACAAAAATGATAAATTTACCTATGAGACACCTAAAACCAAGCCAAGCAGTAAATGAAAACAAAGATTATTGTAGTTTCAAAGAAAAATGTATTACAAAAATGCCTCTCAGACATTGTCTGGCATATCAATAGCCCCCCTACCCACAAAGTACTCCATGTATTGGGTTCTGACCTCGCGGGCGCTTTGGGGGGGCAAGCCAGGACGAGCAGCTTCAAGGGCCGTGAGGTTATCATTTTCTGGCAAGTCTGCATCTAGGCCAACTTAGACCACATAGTTTGCTGAATGTCTTTTCAAGAAATTGTGCAGAACACAGCAGGAAAGCACTATGTGATTGATTTTATATTCCGCCATGTGGATTGGCGTTAAAAAAAGGCGGAACTGGCTGGCCAGTATTCCAAAAGTGTTCTCCACGACTCTTCTGGCTCTGACCAGCCGGAAATTAAAGATCCTCTGATCCGGGGTGAGGGTCCTCATCGGGAAAGGCTGCATCAGATGGTTTGCCAGGGCAAACGCCTCATCCGCGATGAAGACGAACGGGAGTCCTTCCTGATTCTCCTCTGGGGATGGCAAGCCCAGACTGCCTCTCTGGAGACACCAGTAGAATTCCGTCTGTGAGAACACTCCACCATCCGACATCCGGCCATTTTGCCCCACGTCCACATACAGGAAGTCATAGGTCGCTGATACCAGCGCCAACATCACGATACTATTAAACCCCTTGAAATTATAATAGTACGACCCCGAGTTGGGGGGTGGGACGATGCGGACGTGTTTCCCATCAATTGCACCTCCACAATTGGGAAATTCCCAAGGACTGGCAAAGTGGGAGGCCACAGTCTGCCATTCCTGTGGCGTTGAAGGAAACTGTGGAGTGAAACAAGACAAAAAAATTGTAATTTTGCACATCAACATTGCAAGCAGATTAGACACCAACATTTTTGGCCATGATCAGTATAACATTTTGGGAAATTAGTATTTAAAGCCTAAAGTATATGGTCACCTTATCAGAGTCATATATGCATATGGGCAAATATAGGCAAATATGCATGAGGACAAAGGGGCAGAGCATATGAATTAGAGCATATTGCAATCATGGTAATTAGGGAATGAGGAAAGAAATCCAAGATATTAGCAATCATTAAATACATAGAATGTGATGTTAAAGGAGAAAACTTACCTACATATAGTCCTTCTGCAGGACCTGAATGATGGCAGAACAGGTCTCTGGAATAATGATCCCCAGAGCCTGGGGGGAGATGCCTGTGGAGAACTTGAGGTCCTGAAGGCTTCTCCCTGTCGCCAAGTAGCGCAACGTGGCGATGAGCCTCTGCTCCGGAGTGATGGCTTGCCGCATGCAGGTATCCTGCCTGGTGATATAAGGGGACAGCAAAGCCAGCAGACGGTGAAAAACGGAGTCCGTCATCCGGAGATAATTCCTGCAATCATCAGGATTATTCTCCAGGATCTCATGGAGCAAAGGCATGTGCGAGAACTGGTCACGCTGGTGCAACCAATTCTTGGTCCACAAACAACTCCTTACCCTGTTCATGGACCGGGATTGTGTGAAAGCTAAAAGCCCAACACCAAGCCCCTGCACAGCACAAACTCTATGACGAGTACGTACACGAAACATGGTTTAAAACGGTCGGCTGGTCAGAACGGACAACAGAAAGCACTGATAAACAGCAATGCCTGAAAGAACGACCTGAAAAGCAGAAGCAAACAGACAATAAGCGATGCAAATCAAAGCATACTATACCAAGATTCAGTCCACAATGAGAAACAAATGCTTACTGACTACACGCACTGATAATCAGATACGCAAAGACAAGCAGAAACTGAGCAGTACCGAACTGAAGCACAAATCTGAAAAGCGCGAATCGTCTCTCACCAAACTTCTACTAACACGTGATAAACACGAAATCAGCAGAAGGTGCCCAAAGGGTGCCGGACGTGGTGCTGAGCTTCCTTTTTCTAGTCCCGGCGTACGTGGCTTACGTCACCGTGTTCTTGGCAACAGGAACTTCCGACAACTTAGTCCGACTGTGTGTATGCAACATCACTTCCGGACCTCTTCTGGACTAAATCCGTCGGAATGAATCCGACGGATTTGGTTGCCGGAATGTCCGACCGTGTGTACAATAGTTCAAAGGTTTTTCATATAGATAGTAAATCCGTCCACAGTAAAGCACCAAAAGTCAGTCCCGGCCAATCTTCTGTGATGGCACCTATATGTGTGCAAGCCCCTTTTCTTACTGCCGTAAGGTTTACAACATGAATCAATCACAGGCAGCGGTCCTCAGAGGATCCCTCTTGGTTTATAAATGGACCTCCCTTCACTACTAATCTCGGTATGCGGGGTTTAAGCATAGGAAAGAAAGATGCCCATACCGTAATCCCATTTAGGAGGATTTATTATAACAAACAAAAGAGATTCGCTCACTTTTTAAAATATGACAAACGGCAACAATCCATGAGCGCTGAGTTCGTACACTTCCGTCCAATCCTGGTAATGCCTATTGCTCCAATCCCGACGTGTATCGTCACATCACGTGACTTCATAAGGGTATGACAAGGCTGTGTTTTTTGTCCTTAAATAGTGTGGTGAATTGGATTGACGACAGCCATTTTTGCATGGTCCACCATTGAAATTTATGGCGTCGGCCATTTTGCCTTGGTCTCCCATAGGATAACATTATGAAGGCCATTTTCCATTGCTTTCTGCATATGTTAATATTGCGGTGACTAAACACAGCTGTTCTCAGTGTAAACTAACACCAGATGACCAATGGTGAAGAGACATGGAGACCAGTATTGGCCAGCGCACGTATATAATTGTATGAGAAGAGAAGGAACTGACATAAAACATATACATAAAAATGTCTGAAATGGAAATCATGGGAATATATTAGTAAGAACGCACTAAAATAATCTAAGATGGGACACTTAGAATAAAAATAAGGTTATATGAATAAAAATACATATAAATGGAGGTAAAAAAATAATGTTAAAAAATAACGGAAACAATAGGAGCCCCAGGTATACCAGGAGTGGCGTAAGGAACAAAGTACAATAACAGATATAAATGCCAATAGCAGACTAAGTTGGAGACAATATGCAATTCCTATCGCATGAGATGAGGGAATGAAAGCCTGCAAGTCTACAGATGGATACATAGTAACATAGTTACATAGTTAGTCAGGTTGAAAAAAGACACAAGTCCATCCAGTTCAACCTTAAAAACAAATAAATAAAATAAAAAATAATCGTACAATCCAAATACCCAATTTTATGCCCACAATTGATCCAGAGGAAGGCAAAAAAAAAACCCCAGCAGAGCATGATCCAATTTGCTACAGCAGGGGAAAAAAATTCCTTCCTGATCCCCCACGAGGCAATCGGATTTTCCCTGGATCAACTTTACCTATGTTAGTACCCAGTTATATTATGTACATTCAGGAAAGTATCCAGGCCTTTCTTAAAGCAATCTACTGAGCTGGCCAGAACCACCTCTGGCGGGAGTCTATTGCACATTTTCACAGCTCTAACTGTGAAGAAACCTTTCCGTACTTGAAGATGAAATCTCTTTTCCTCTAGACATAAAGAGTGCCCCCTTGTCCTCTGGGTTGACCATACAGAGAACAACTCAACACCAAGTTCACTATATGGACCCCTAATATATTTGAACATGTTGATCATAGCCCCCCTTATTCTCCTCTTCTCAAGAGTGAATAAATTCAGTTCCTCTAATCTTTCCTCATAGCTGAGTTCCTTCATGCCTCTTATCAGTTTGGTTGCCCTTCTCTGCACTTTCTCCAGTTCCCCCGATATCCTTTTTGAGAACTGGTGCCCAAAACTGAACTGCATATTCCAGGTGAGGTCTTACTAATGATTTGAACAGGGGCAAAATGATATCTCTCTCTCTGGAGTCCATACCTCTTTTAATACAAGAAAGGACTTTGCTCGCTTTGGAAACAGCAGCTTGGCATTGCATGCTATTATTGAGCTTATGATCTACCAAAACCCCCAGATCCTTCTCCACTATGGATCCCCCCAGTTGTACTCCCCCTAGCATGTATGATGCATGCATATTCTTAGCCCCCCAAGTGCATAACTTTACATTTATCAACATTAAACCTCATCTGCCACATAGTGCAGCAATATGTAAGTTAGTGGAAGAGGAGTGTTACTACAAAAATATAAAACAACTAAAAATCACTGATAAAACAATTTAGATCAAATTCAATGTTGAGTCCATTGGGTGCAAAAGTATCCATTAAAAAGATCCATTTAGATTCGAGTTGACAAGGGTTCTCACCTTGTGACCCCCTTGCCAAGGTCATGTGTAAGGTACAGTCCCCCAAAATTTTAAATAAGTGGGATTTTTATTGTGACATATTTTTTGTTGATTTTTTATTTTGACATTTAGCAAAATGTCTAGACACACTAGGAGTCATTACTATAGCGCCACTAATTTGCGTTAATTGTAGCAAATTAGCACTAATCGCTGCAATTAGTGCTTATTAGCGCTAAAATGGTATCCACTATAGCACTGGTGAGCAAATACTCCCAAAATCGCATTTACTATAGTTTCCTGAAACCGATTAGCGCCCAGACCCTTACTCTTCTAAAACCTGGAGAATTGCGTGTGGAAATATTGTTTAGAGCATGATATGATTGCCTAAATAGTACTGAAATATGTGGTATATTATTTAACCACTTCAGCCCCGGAAGGTTTTACCCCCTTCCTGACCAGAGCACTTTTTTACAATTTGGCAATGTGTCACTTTAATTGGTAATGCGTGGTCATGCAATGTTGTACTCAAACAAAATTTGTGTCCTTTTGATGGTATTTGATTGCCACTGTGATTTTTATTTTTTGCAATATAAATGGAAAAAGACCGAAAATTTTGAAAAAAAATTATATTTTCTACTTTTTGTTATAAAAAAAATCCAATAAACTCAATTTTACTCATACATTTAGGCAAAAATTTATTCAGCCACATGTCTTTGGTAAAAAAAAAATGTCAATAAGCGTTGGTTTGTGCAAAAGTTATAGCGTCTACAAACTAGGGTACATTTTCTGGAATTTACACAGCTTTTAGTTTATGGCTGCCTATCTAATTTCTTTAGGTGCTAAAAATTACTGAGAGGCATGTTGAGCCCATTGAATATTTTTTTTGTCCCAAGTGATTGAATAATGACAAAAAATATATATATATATTTTTTTTTACAAAAGTTTTCACTAAATGATATATTGCTCAAATATGCTATGGTTATATGTGGAATTGCACCCCAAAATAGCTTGGGGTGTCTACTTTCCAAAATGTCATTTGTTGTGGTTTTGAACTGTCCTGGCATTTTATGAACAAATGTGATGTGTTATATAGAAGCTTATGACACTGACACTTTTCGTTTACATGAAAATTACTTTTAACCCGCAAACATTATATATTTTTTTAAAGCAAAGGCCCTACAGATTAAAATGGTGGGTGTTTCATTTTTTTTTCGCACAGTATTTGCGCAGCGATTTTTCAAACGCATTTTTTGAGAAGAAAACACATTTTTTTAATGTACTAAAACTCACTATATTGCCCAAATGTTTGATGGAATAAAAAAGATGATCTTAGGTTGAGTACATGGATACCAAACACGACATGCTTTAAAATTGCACACAAACATGCAGTGGCGACAAACTGCATACATTTTTAAAAGCCTTTAAAAGCCTTTACAGTTTACCACTTTAGATTTACAGAGAAGACCTACTGCTAAAATGACTGCCCTCAATCTGACCTTCATGGTGATACCTCACAAGCATGGTGCAATTGCTGTTTACATTTGACGCCAGACCGACGCTTGTGTTCGCCTTATCGCGAGAGCAGGGGGTGCCAGGGGTGATTTAAAAAAAAAAATTATTTTTGCTTTTTTATCTTATTTTTAAACTGTTCCTTTCATTTTTTTTTTATCATTTTATTATCGCAGGGAATGTAAATATCCCCTATGATTGCAATAGGTAGTAACGTACTCTTTTTTGAAAAAAAATGGGGTCTGTTAGACCCTTGATCTCTCCTCTGCCCTCAAAGCATCTGACCACACCAAGATCAGTGTGATAAAATGCTTTCCCAATGGCGCTGTTTACATCCGGCGAAATCTAAGTTATGAAATGGTCGTAGCTTCCAGTTTCTTAGACCATAGAGATGATTGGAGCTCTTCTGGTCTCTGATCAGCTCTATGGTCAGCTGGCAGAACCACCGGCTGCATTCTCAGTTTCCCTGTTGGGACAGGAGAACCAGAGAAAACCATGGATGGACGGTGGGGGACGACGACGACATTCACTCCCACTGCTTGTAAAAGCAGTCTAGAGGCTAATTAGTCACTAGGATTGCTTTTACATGAAAGCCGACCGCTGGTTGAAAAAAATTATATCAAGATGATACCTAAAACCGCAGGCATCATTCTGGTATAACCACTCAAAGTCCAGCAATAGGGATGAGCTTCGTGTTCGAATCGAACATATGTTCGACTCGAACATCGGCTGTTCGCCCGTTCGGCGAATTCCGAACGTTATGGGCTGTTCGCGCCAAATTCGTGTGGTGCTCATGGCCCACAATGCACTGCAATGGCGCAGTGCATTGCTGGCTCATGATTGGCCAAGCATGCACTGTGACCCCGCATGCTTGGCCAATCACAGCGCCGGCAGCGAGGAGAGCCATGATTGGCCACAGGCAGGATGCCTGTGGCCAATCATAGCTCAGGCTGTGTAGTACACGCCCCACACTATATAAGGCCGCCAGCGCGGCGGCCTTGTGTAGTGTGTTGGCGTCTGTAGCAGTTAGTGGGTGTTCTGTGTACCTTCAACACAGTATATACCGATCTTTATCTGACGATTTTTCGTTCTTGCTCTTCTGTAGTGGTTGTTGTCTGCGTGCCCTGACCGCAGTATACACCGCTATATTCACCTATATAGCTAGCGATATATCTATCTTTTATAATAGAGCTTGCAGTCAGTGTTAGGAGATGTGCGTGCTGTCTGCATGCTCTGAATCCAGTATACACCGCTATATCCACCTATATAGCTAACTATCTTGCTCGTTTTAAATAGAGCTTTCAGTCAGTGTTAGGAGATTGTGCATGCTGTCTGCGTGCTCTGAACGCAGTATACACCGCTATATCCACCTATATAGCAAACTATCTTGCTCGTTTTAAATAGAGCTTGCAGTCAGTGGTAGGAGATTGTGCGTGCTGTCTGCGTGCTCTGAACCCAGTATACACCGCTATATCCACCTATATAGCAAACTATCTTGCTAGTTTTAAATAGAGCTTGCAGTCAGTTGTAGGAGCTTGTGCGTGCTGTCTGTGTGCCCTGAACGCAGTACACACCAGGAGAGGCTTTCCAGGAGAGCAGACGTGTGTGGAGGAGCTCTGTGGAGAACCACGGCTGTTTTGGACATCCGGCCTCATGGCGTCGGCCAGCCCAGGCTCGGGGCCCCTTTCCCGGCCTGGGTCTCAGACAACCCCCCCTGGGGTGAGAGACCTCTCCAGGGAGCAGAAGTTATTCCTGGTCACGCAGTCTGAGTTTATGGACTGGACCTGGGCCCAGCCAGGAGAGGGCCCAAGCAAGCTCCAGAAAAGGAGAGAGAGGGTAAAAGCCCTAATACAGAAGGCTGCGGCAGCCTATGTGCAACGCTCAGAGTGACTGGCCGACCTACGAAATCGCAGGGACCGCTCAGCCAGCAGCAAACGTGGCGAATATAGAGAGACCATAGATGGCCTAAAGCAAGAATGCAGGGACTTCTGGCAGCTGCTGGGCGGTCTCTGCGAGCGTGGGAAGGGTGAGAGAAGTTTTTTGGCGGAGGTGAAGAGGGAACTTCTAAGAGCCAGCCAAGAAGGAACCCAGGCGGTGAGACGAGGAAATACCCGCCTGAAGTCCCCTCTGAAGCCCTCACCTAATGCAACGGTGCAACAGACCCCAGTGGAAGTAGCGACTTCTGGAGACGACCAATCCATGGCCTGTCAGGAGAGTATGCCCCCCGGAGCCGTCAGTGCAGAGGGTCCCCGGATTCCTGTGTTAACACCTGCCATGCCTATGGCCGCAGTCCAGGAGGATCCGGGTAGGGTACCCGATGAAGCACGTGAAGGCTCAGGTGGAGATGAAAGTCGCAGTCAGCGGAGCAGGAAATTGATGGTGGTCCTCACCAGAGAACGGTCGGAGGGGCCAGTGAAGGCCAATGGTCAGAGGTCCCCGGCGGACAGTGCAGCCCGACCCCCCTCCGGGGCCCCCCCAGTGACCTCGATGGCTCCCGCCAGGCCCATAGCGGTGCAGGGAAAACCGGCCATAATGGCGGCCCCCGCCGTGGCCGCATGGAGAGAGGGGGAGGTGCTGATGGGAACGGACACAGGTGCAGTCTCGGATAGACAGTATGGACAAACGTCCTCTGCTGACACTGGGAGGAGTGGTGGGATGGGAGCGGGTACGTCACTTCCGGTACCGGGAGACGCGACCGGAAGTGACCTGGGTGACCTCATCGACTTACGGGAACCGGAAGTGACGTCAACGGTGACCCTGGAAGTCCCGGGAGGGCCCAAAACGGAAGTGGGGACACCTGAGGTTCAGCTGGAGGGGCCTTTGGTGTCGCTCGTTGGGGGAGGGGAGGCGGTGGTGTCGGAGGCCTCCCTGGAGGTAACAGCTCTGGCGTCCTCCGGGGGATCTCTTCCAGCGGGACAGGTATGCTGGGGTGAATCCCCGATGGGGGAATTGAGGAATGAATGCTCGGCCCTGGAGTTTATACAGGGTTTGGAGGGGTCACAGGAGCTGGGTCCTGAGGAAATGGAGGTGACTCCCCCCCAGGATCATGTAGCTGTAGGGGATACTACTCCTTCCCCCGCGGTAAGGAGTAAGAGGCCGGTTGGTGGGGATACGGTGGGTAGAGGTACTGAGCCAGGGAGTCTGGTCCGTCAGAGGTCTGGCCCTTCCCCCACAGGCCCAGTTTCCATCTTGGGCACACAGGAGGAGGCAAACCTCTTAGGTGCCCTGAAGGCTAGGGGCTCGTTTGCACAGGTGGCAGGTTCCTCTGTCCCCCTGGGTTCCCTGTACGGCCAGTTTGGCGCCCAGAATTTCCGGGCCCCCCCTGGGGATCAGCCCCAGGGTGCGCAGGCCTGGACGAGGGGTACGGGGGGCCCTGAGAGGCGCAGACGGAATGTGGTGCAGCTCACGTGGGAAGGGACGTCTGCATGTCCCGGCAGGGGTCAGGTCATCGACTATCTGCTGGGGCTGCGCTTTAAAGTTTCGGACTTATTTGCAGTCATACATCCCACAAACTCGAAGGAGTTTGATGTAAGTTTCGTCTCCTTGGTCTCCATGGAGCTTTTCCTGACACTGTACGAGCTCGTCAGGAAGTCAGATCCATGGAAAAGTTTCCGGGTGATAACTCTTTCGAGGCAGAAGGAAGTAAAGAATGTGGCTGGCGCGGTACGGGCAGCTCCAGACAGGGCTGAGGAAAAGTTTGGATGAGCGCGGGGTCTGGACAGGTGCGTGGTTGGTCAGGATCCGGCTCAAGCGCCACAATAATACAGTGGCGCATGTACCTGGCAGCGCCTTTATAGGTAGAGACCGGATCCTGGTCTTCTACCCTGGACAGCCCCGTCGCTGTTTCAAATGCGGCAGTCCTGCGCACCTCAGCGCGGACTGCACAATGCCCCGCTGTGTGAGGTGCAATGGCTTCGGCCATTCACCTGAGGGTTGCAGGCTTATTGTCTGCAACCTTTGTGGGGAAATGGGACACCCCTTTAGTCGGTGCCCCAAGGCGTTCAGGGGGTGCCAGGCTGAGGGGGGTGCCCCAGGCCCGGAGGGTGAGGGGGTCCCTAGATGGAGTGGGGATCCTAACCCCTCAGGGTCACAGAGGGAGGGTTCCCCCCTCCCTCAAAGGGTCAGACCCCCAGGCGCGGATCAAGGGCAGGAACTGGCATAGTGAGGGAGCCGGCGAGTTCTCCGGCCCCGTCTGACCCTATGTCAGATGGGGCAACGGCAACAAAACCACCTGGGAAGCCGGCCAAGGCAAAAAAGCCCTCGCCCAAAAATCCCCCTCCCCTCCCCCTATTTCCCCCCGTCCTCCTCCCTGTCCCCCGCCCCCTCCCTTCCCCTCTCCCCCCCCTGGTCTCCCCTCTCCCAGTTTCCCCTTCTTCTCCTTTGCCCCCTTCCCCCCCTCCCTTCAGTAATTAAATCTGCGGGTAAGCTGCACCCACCCCTGGATCAGGCGGCTATACTAATGCCCCATCCGGCCTCTTCGGTGGTCGTGAGTGGTCGACAAGCTGGTCCGGGTGAGGTGGCCCCCGATGGATATCTCAGGGGCGGGTAAGGGGGTAATAAGAGACTTAAGGAGATCTCCAGTGGGAGGTCCGACGAAGAGAGTGGGAGGGAACCTCCCAAAGTGGGATGGGAGAAAAAAACAAAAAAAAGAGGAAGAGGAAGAGTTCGGGGAAGGAGGGTGGTGAGGACCCCCAGCCCAGTACTAGTTCAGGGGCAGGGGGGGGGCTCCTCACTGGCCCTATGGAACAGAATCGGGATCCTTTCCTCCTCGGACTCCGAGGAGGATTGATTCTTTTAGAGATGTAATATAGAGAGGAACGTAAACTTCAATCACTAAGGATGGCGGTACCCGCTCCAATACGCCTTGCGACCATTAATGTCGCAAGTGTGCGTTCTGCAGCGGCTAGATTTTCAGCCTTTGATTTTCTCGGCCGAGTTGAAGCCGACATTTTGTTTTTGCAAGAGACCTGGCTGGCATCTGTGGCAGAGATGCACCTAGCAAAGAGGGAGTGGAGACATGGGCCCTCCCTCTGGTCTCTTGCGGCTGAGCCCTGCAGTGGTGTTGCGGTCCTTTTTAAGACTGGTTCGGTGGCTTGTCGACAAGTGATTGAATTAGAAATCGGTAGGTGTTTGATTGTGGACGCAGTCGTGAGAGGGGAATCCCTCCACCTCATTAATTTTTATGGACCTCAGTCCCAGAGGGGGAGGAAGGACCTTCTCACGCTGCTGAAACCATACCTGTTTACATCCCAGCAGGTGGTCTTTGGTGGTGACTTTAACATGGTCACCAGGTCAAAGGACCGGGCAGGCACCTCAGGCCCTCTGGGATATGATAGTATCTTTTTGAATAGAATAGTGAGGGAAGCTGGGTTGGTGGATGTGCACGTTCGCCACTTCCCCAACCTCACTGGTTTCACATATTCCAGAGGTAGTTGTAGGAGTAGGTTAGATAGGTTTTTTTTGAAGGAGGATTCGTCCTTTGCAGCTCCTGCGCTGCATGCGGTTGAGTTCTCTGATCACCGTATGGTGTCGGTCACTCTGAATGTGGCGGACACCCCTCAGAAAGGAAGGGGTCTGTGGCGACTAAACGGGTCGCTACTTGAGGACCCTGAAATCAGATCGGCCTATGAGGACTTCTTTTTAGAACAAGCCTCGCTCCTTGTGAGCGGCTGCTCCCGCCAGGAATGGTGGGAAGTGGTGAAGAAGAGGTCGGAAGGCTTCTTCCGGGAAGTCTCGGGCCGTCGGGCAGCATCCCGGTATCAGGCCTACCAGAAGTTACGCAGGCAGCTAGATCGCTTGGTTTCTGATGGTGGCCCTCAGGACCAGATCTCGGATCTGAAGCTCCAGATGAAGGAGTGTCAGTATGACCGTCTCGCCTCCCTGGTGCTGGAGAGGGATTACGGGAAGTTCACCAACCCGGATCCCTACAAAAGCTGTGGGGACGCGGTGAGTGGGAAGGTCATACATGGACTGAGGGATCCCTCGGGTTCCCTGGTAAGGTCCAAGCCGGGCATCCTAGGGATCATCAGAGCCCATTTTTCAGACATCCTTCGGAAGAAGCCGTTGGATCTGAGGAGAGCCAAGGAATTTCTTGACGGGACTCCGCTTGAAGTGAGGTCTGACCCCCCGGACTCCTTGGTGGAAGAGATCTCAGTGGCCGAAATTGAGCAGGCTATTGACTCGTTGTCTCTAAAAAAGTCGCCGGGGCCTGATGGGTTCACGGCAGAATTTTATAAAGCCTTTAAGAGCCTTTTGGCTCCTCGTCTGAGGGAGGTGTTCAGTGAGTGTTTGGCGTCTGGTCTGCTCCCTCCCTCCCTCGATGAGAAGGTCGGCTTTGATCCTTCTGTCCAAGGGGAGGGATCCGTCTGTGGTAGAGAATTGGCGCCCTATCGCCCTCCTCTCCACGGATAGAAAGATTCTGGCAAAGATTTTGTTTACGCGTATGTCTGCTGTTGCAGGCGAGCTACTGTCTGCCTCCCAGCACTGCACAGTTCCCGGCCGTAGCACCTTTAGTGCAGTCCTTAACGTCTGGGAGGCTGTGGAGAGGTGCAGGGCAACGGGTGACGGGCAGTATCTGCTGGCGTTAGATCAGGCGAAAGCTTTTGATCGGGTAGACCACGAGTACCTCTGGCTTCTCCTGGGTAGATACGGCCTGCCTGATCAATTTATTGATTGGCTCAGGACTTTGTACAGAGGGGCCGAGAGCTTCCCTCTGGTTAATGGTTGGGTGGGTCCTACCTTTCCGGTGGACTCTGGTGTTAGGCAGGGCTGTCCGCTGAGTCCCCTGCTCTATGTCTTCGCAGTCGACCCCTTCGTAAGAAGGCTAGACTGTGGGCAGTTGAGGGGGGTCCTGACGGAGCCCGGCAGTGGCCTGGATAAGGCGGTGAAGGTGGTGGCCTACGCGGATGACGTCTCGGTGGTAGTGGCTAGCCGAGAGGAGGCCCAGTTTGTGGAAACACAGATTGGAGGCTACTCTGAGGCGTCTGGTTCGTTGGTCAACTGGGACAAGAGTGAAGCTCTCTGGTTGGGAAGGGAGGGTGAGCAGTTCGCCCTCCCGGATGTTTTTCCCCCGCCCTGACCAGAAGTCAAGATCTTAGGCATTTATTTCGGCCAGGGTGACTATCCCAAGCTAAATTGGGAGCGCAGGCTGGTAAGTGCCACCCAGAAAGTTAACGCCTGGAAAGGCTGGAAGCTGTTGTTGAGGGAAAGGGTGAGCCTGGTTAAAACCTACTTGCTTCCCGAGTTCCTCTATGTCAGCTACGCATGTCTGTTGCCAGAATCACTCTATGCGCGGGTCTGCGGTCTGTTTTTTCTGTTTCTGTGGGGAAACAGACTGAACCTGATAAAAAGGGAGGTCACGTATCGACGGAGAGGGGAGGGCGGTTTGGACATGATCAACCCCACGGTTTTCTTTACTGTGGTGTTCCTGAAGTTCAATCTGCAATCCATTTTTGTGGACGAACCCTCTCTGTGGGAACGTTCGTGCAAGAATTGGTTCCTGGTGTTCCTGAGCAGGTGGTAGGGGGGCGGTCGCCCGGGTGACCTTCGGAGGTCCCACGGGTACCTCCCCGCCTATGTCCCAACCGCCCTGAAGGTACTAAGGCGGTGGAGGATAACGGCCTTAGAGGTAGGCTCCCTGGGCCGGCGTGAGCTGTACCAGAGGGTCATGACCTCGGACGTTTTGAGACCACTGGCCTTAAGGGACTGTCCAGACAGGGTTCTCAGGGAGGGACTAGCCCTCCTGAATTCCAAGAGAATTCCTGCCAAGTTCTGGGATCTCGCATGGAGGGCGTTCCACGGACGACTCTATGTGAGATCGAACTTGAAGTACCGGAGCCCAGAGGACAGAGGCTGTCCTCTCCCTGAGTGTGGTGGGGTGCTAGAGACCATGGACCACTTTTTGGTCGAGTGCCCCTTCAACTTGGGGGTTCTGGGGGAGGTTGGAGATGCCATTGGCTATCCCCGTCTCTGGGCCCTTGCCTATCCTGAGAGGGTGTACGGTGACTTCAGAGCCCGGAGGGGTTTTGTGTTATCATCACTGTTTTTAGTTAGTGTCATATGCCTCTACTACACTTGGCACGCTCGGTGTTTAGTGTCCACTAGGGGCAAGTTCCTGCCCATGTATGAGGTGGCGGGTGATATCGTTCGGGAATTGGGTAAGGTGAGGTTTCTTGAGGGGGAAAGAATGGGTAGGGAAAGGTGTGCTAGGTTGTGCAGAGGGTTCTCTTTCCGGCCACCTTGATGATCTCCCCCTTCTTTTCCTTAGGTGGAGGTCTGTCTGTCCTTTCACCCCCCTTTTTTTTAGCTTTTGGGCAACTTAATTTTAAAAACATGGTATGCACCGTCAGTTTCGTTACATTCCTGCCTATAGGGGGTATGTAATATAAATGTAGTTAGAATAATGATTGGAAATTGTTTGGGTAGGTTTTTTTTTTTTTTCTTAGTCCAGATGATCATGGGGCTAGGGGTCGTCCGATATGGGCGATATGGGCAGTTTGAATAGATTCTGTCTGTCTAAAAACATTTGTACAAGTTGTTCTTTTGTTCTTTTTGCTCAAGTATGAGTCTTTCTTAAGTTCTTGATTATGTAAATCAGTAGCAGTTTTATTTTAATAAAAATTTCCACCTACATAGCTCTTCTCTATTTGAGCCATCTGCCATCTGCAGGAGTTAGTGGAAGTTGTGTGTGCCTCCAGCACAATATACACTACCCAATTGCTGGTTTTCCCAACTCCCTTCAGGCCATTACCATGTCTGGAAGGCCAGCAAGGAGAGGCAGACAAGCGCGAGCCGATAAATGAGGGCAAGCAGGCTCTGTGTCTAGAGACAACAGTGCTGGTCGTGGACGTGGTGCATCGTCATCATCAGCACGTGGCCATGGGACACGCTTGTCCTTCTTTTCGGCAGCTGGACATGTTGAGCCGCAACATGCCAACGACTTGGTAGAGTGGATGACCAAGCCCTCTCCATCCTCCTCTGATGATGATACTCAGCTAGAGGAAGGCAGTAGTGTGAATGCAGAGAGAGGGGATGCTCAAGAAGGACAGCAATCTGGCAGTCATGTTCCACAAGCTGCAGCATACTGCCAGGTTTGCTCCAGCGATGAAGAGGGAGGGGATGATGAGGGCACTGACTCCACGTGGGTGCCTGGTAGGAGAGAGGAGGAGGAGGCAAATGTCCAACGAGGCAGGATGCCCTCCGGGGGCCAGCTTAGGGGCAGCACACCGACTGAATCACACCGCAGAGCTCCGCCTGTGCAGGGCGCTGCCTCTGCGCGTTATTCTAAAAGTTCTTTGGTGTGGGCCTTTTTTGAGACGAGTGCATCAGATCGCACCGCTGCTATTTGCAACATATGTCTCAAGCGTATCTCGCGTGGCCAAAACATCAGCCGCTTGGGCACCACATGCTTGACCAGACATATGTTGACCTGCCATGCAGCTCATTGGCAAGCTTACCTCAAAGACCCACACCAAAGAACAAAGTGGACCTCTCCTTGCTCCTCATCAGCTGGGATCTCCAACCCCACTAGACCTTCAGTCCTCTCTGAAACCTGCTCTGAGAGGAATGAAGGTGTACAATTAGGTGTGTCACAGCCAAGTGCTTCCAGGCACTCTGCTAGCAGTACACCTACGTCCGATTATAGCAGGCAAATGTCCCTGCCCCAGCTGCTGGACCGGCGAAAGAAGTTCACTCCCAGCCATCCAAATGCCCAGCAGTTGAATGCTAGCTTGGCTAAATTGCTAGCACTTCAACTGCTGCCTTTTCAGTTGGTAGACTCGGCCCCCTTCCGTGAGTTTGTACAATGTGCGGTTCCTCAGTGGCAGGTCCCCAAACGCCACTTTTTCTCATGGAAGGCGATTCCGGCTCTCTACCGGCATGTGGAAGGCAATGTCCTTGCCTCGCTGGACAGGGCGGTCAGCGGTAATGTGCATATTACCGCTGACTCATGGTCCAGCAGGCATGGGCAGGGACGTTACCTGTCTTTCACGGCCCATTGGGTCACTCTTCTGGCAGCTGGGAAGGATGCAGGACAAGGTGCAGTAGTTTTGGAGGTTGTTCCGCCACCACGCCTCCAAAATGCTACTATTGGTTGTGACACACCTCTCTCCTCCACCCCCTCCTCTTCTTCTTCCTCCATGGCCTCTTCCAGTGCTCTGTCCTCAGAACTAGCGGTGCTCCATAGGCGTTCCAGGGGCTAAGCAAGTACGCAGGCAAAACGATGCCATGCCGTGCTTGCGCTGGTTTGTTTGGGGGACAGGAGCCACACTGGGGTGGATGTTTTGTCAGCTCTGCAGGGGCAGGCCGAGAGGTGGTTGACGCCACGCCAGCTTAAGCCAGGAATGGTGGTTTGCGACAATGGCACCAACCTCCTCTCCGCCCTCCGACAGGGACAACTGACCCATGTGCCCTGTGTGGCTCACGTCCTTAACTTGGTGGTGCAGCGGTTCTTGGGCAGGTACCCGGGCTTACAGGATGTCCTGAAGCAGGCCAGGAAAGTCTGTGTGCATTTCCGCCGATCATTTAATGCCTGTGCTCGGCTGGCTGAGCTCCAAAAGGAGTTGAACCTGCCCAAGAACTGCCTTATATGTGACATGCCCACCAGGTGGAACTCAACGTTGGCCATGCTGCAGCGGCTGCACACGCAGCAGAAGGCCATCAATGAGTACCTGTGCGACTACGGCACCAGGACAGGTTCAGGGGAGCTCGGTTTTTTCTCACCACGCCAGTGGGGCATGATCAGGGATGCATGCACTGTCCTGTCACCGTTTGAGGAGGCCACAAGGATGGTGAGCAGTGACAGTGCATGCATCAGTGACACTGTACCTCTTGTCCACCTCTTGGAGCATACGCTGCGTGGAATAATGGACAGGGCACTTGAGGCAGAACAGAGGCAGGAAGAGGAGGACTTCCTTGCCTCTCAAGGCCCCCTTTATCCAGACAGTATTCCTGCTGTGCCACCCATCACACAGGAAGAGGATGAGGAGGAGGAGGAGGAGGAGGATGATTGTGTCAGCATGGAGGTGGAGGCTGGCACTCAGCATCAGCATCAGCAGTCTTGTAGGGATGATTTACAGTCCCAAGAAACCTGTGGACTTCTACGTGGCTGGGAGGAGGTAGCTGTGGATCATGTTGTCCTTAGTGACCCAGAGGACTCCGGACCGAATGCCTCAGCTAACCTACGCTGCATGGCCTCCCTGATCCTGCAAAGCCTGCGGAAGGATCCTCGTATTCTTCGGATCAAGGAGAGGGACCATTACTGGCTGGCCACTCTCCTTGATCCACGGTACAAGGGTAAGGTTGCCGACCTTATCTTGCCGTCGCAGAGGGAGCAGAGGATGAGACATCTCCGGGAGGCCTTGCAGAAAGGTCTGTGCTACGTGTTTCCAGAGACTGGGAGGTTACAAACTCCTGGTCCTGGACAACGTGTTGCTGAGGCATCGGTCAGAAGGAGCGGTGGAGAAGGTGGCCGTCTGACCAATGCTTTCAGACAATTTTTTAGTCCGCAGCCCCAAGGTATGATCGGTTCCAGCAACCATCGCCAGGGTCTGATTTACATGGTGCAGGAATACCTAGGGGCAAGGTCAGACTTGGACACCTTTCCCACCGAAAATCCTCTGGCTTACTGGGTCTTGAGGATGGATTACTGGCCAGAGCTTGCACAGTATGCAATTGAGCTACTGGCCTGTCCTGCATCCAGCGTTCTTTCGAAATGCACCTTCAGTGCTGCTGGTGGCTTTGTTACCGATCACAGGGTGCGCCTGTCCACCGAATCAGTTGATCGACTGACCTTCATCAAGATGAATCAGTCTTGGATCACCTACAGCTACCAAGCACCTGAAGCTGATGTAACCGAATTATTTTTTTTTTTAAATATCACATCCCTTCAAGACTGCCTATGCTGATGCTGAGTGACTGTCCTGTTATGTTGGTTGTCTATCCTCTTCCTCCTCCACTGATATGTTGGAAGAACATTTCTGGTTCTGGGTGATGCCATCAGCCCAATGTTTCTGCCCCTGTTTAACAGGGGCGTTTAATTACAATTTTTGATGCAATGCTTTGCAGCAGGGCTAATTCCTGCACTACAACTAGAGTATATGGTAGAGGTTGCAGTGTCGTGGCACCAGCACCAGTGCCTAAGGCCCAATTTTTCTGCCCCTGTTTAACAGGGGCGTTTAATTACAAATTTTTGATGCAATGCTTTGCAGCAGGGCTAATTCCTGCACTAAAACTAGAGTATATGGTATAGGTTGCAGTGTCGTGGCACCAGCACCAGTGCCTAAGGCCCAATTTTTCTGCCCCTGTTTAACAGGGGCGTTTAATTACAAATTTTTGATGCAATGCTTTGCAGCAGGGCTAATTCCTGCACTAAAACTAGAGTATATGGGAGAGGTTGCAGTGTCGTGGCACCAGCACCAGTGCCTAAGGCCCAATTTTTCTGCCCCTATTTAACAGGGACATGTAATTACAATTCTTGATATAATATTTCACAGGAGGGCCCCTTCCTGTGCCCACCCAGAGTAACTGTGAGGACTTATAGTGTTGTGGCACCAGCACCACAACCACCAAAGGTCAATTTTTCTACCACTGTTCAACAATGGCATGTAATTACAATTCTTGATATAATCGTTCACAGCAGGGCGCTCCAGCGCCCACCAAGAGTCACTTTGAGGGCTTACAATGTTCTGGCAAAACCAACACTTTGTTCCGCCATTTCTGCAGAGCATATAGGGCAGGCCCCTACTTTCAAACATCCAACTTACAAACATCTCCTACTTGCAAACGGAAGGAGACAACAGCAAGTGAGATGAAAAAAGACGGACGGCAAAACAAATTATACAGGGGTGATAACCCTTCCCTATGTTTTCCAAAAAGCTTAAAAATAGTTTTTTTGACTGGAGCTACACTTTAAAAATGTACCAGTTGAAAATTACAAACAGATTCAACTTAACACAACAAACCTACACAGTCCCTGTCTTGTTTGCACCGCCTGTATACTGCTGTTCTGAGTATATAGGGCCTGGGGGCCACACGTATTTCCTTTTTTTAATATGGGTACGGGGTTCCCCTAATATGCGTACAAGACCCAAAGGGGCTGGTAATGGGCAGGGAGGGCTACTTATGCCATTTTTCTCAATGATTTTCAACCATATTGCAGGAAGCAGATATAACATTAAAACCACAAGCAGTTTTAAATGATGTTATTGTCGTTAAATGTCATTTTGTGCAGGGACTGTTCTAAACACGGAAAACACATGGCACTTCACAGGCATACTACAGACACCCCCCAGGCATGATATTTAAAGGAATATTTCACTTTTTTTTCACTTTAATCGTCATTAAAATCAGTTCTCCCACCAAAGCGGCCATTTTTAAAAACATTTTAGGCATTGACCCATGTCCCCTGGGGCAGGAGCCAGGTCCCCAAACCCTTTTTAGGACAGCATCTTGCATATTAGCCGTTAAAATTAGCACTTTTAATTTCGAACGTTCGAGTCCCATAGACTTCAATGGGGTTCTAAAGTTCGTTCGAATTTGGGGTCCGTTCGAAAGTTCTGGTGCGAACCGAACCGGGGGGTGTTCGGCTCATCCCTATCCAGCAACATACTGTGTTGCTGGTCTTTGTTGGGCATATATTGTAATCTTTTTTCTCATGCAGCCTGCGGGATGAACGAAAAAAAGAGATTAACTCCATAAGAATACCTCCCTTCATCCACCCACTTCTAATGATGGGCATACATGCACCATTTTGTTTTTATCTGTGGTGGTGAAATCACCTCCTATAGCGCTGGAGTCACGGCTTTATGTATCGTGGGAGCAAACGCTGTTGCTGTCCAGATAAATAAATCAGTGCTGCAGCTGAATGGCTTAAAAAATATAGGCCTAAGCATGGGGGCATCCCCCCAAAATTAGGAGCAAATCGCTCCTCCACCCCTGCTGCCCCTATGCTTTGGCATATATGCTCTTTTTTTCAACTGTGGTGGTGAAATCACCTCCGACAGCACTGGAGTCATGGCTTTTTGTATCATGGGAGCAAACGCTGTTGCTGTTAAGATAAATAAATCCACACTGCAACAGAATGGCGTACCTGCTAAGCAAATGATGGTTAACAATAAAACAAAGTGGGGGGGCGTGGTCTGGAGCTGCATGGAATAGGATGTGCGGTGTAGGAGCTCCGCTAGAGACACATCCTTTTACCGATCCTTTGGGCCTTTCTTCTTTAATTCCACACGCTGCCGGGCCTTGGGACTACCCCCCTGCTTATGATGTCCCCCCCTAAAGCTCCGGTGCGGCTTCCAAGCTGGACAAATACCGCCGGGAGGACCGCGACCCTGCCGAGGAAGATGGCGCTGCCCAGCCTTCCGAGGGTGGTGAACAGCCTGCTAACGATACTGCCCGCGTGCTCAAGGCCATAGCGCTCTGCCAATCGACCCTCACCTCCAGGATCGAGGAGGTGAAGGTGGACATTTCCTTAATACGACAGGACATCCACAGGCTCCGGGAGCGGGTGACGGAGACCGAGCGCCGGGTTGGCCACGTGGAGGATGGCCTGCATCCTCTCCAGGTTGCCACCGAACAGATGCAATTCCAGCTGAACTCCATCCTCTCCAAGCAAGACGATATGGAGAGCCGTCTCCGGAGGTGTAACCTCCGGTTTGTGGGTCTACCTGAGCGCAGCGAGGGTGCCGATCCCCCCACATATTTGGAGAATCAACTGATCACTACCTACGGCCGTGAGGCATTCTCCTCGACCTTCGTGGTGGAGCGCGCCCATCGCCTTGCCGCAAAACCGCCTCCGGCAGGGGCCCCGCCGAGAACCCTCATCGCCAAATTTCTCAACTTCCGCGACCGCGACACCATCTTGAGACTCACCCGGGAGCGGGGTAACATCCCGATTGACAACGTGACTGTTGCGGTGTACCCGGACTTCTCCGCAGAGGTGCAGAAGAGGAGAGCCAAGTTTACCGAGGCGAAGCGCCAGCTACGTGTGCTCCACCTGCCCTACGCGATGCTCTTTCCAGCTCGCCTTCGTGTGACCAGAGATGGCAGGGCGCATTTCTTCGAGGATCCGCAGGCCGTTTTCGCCTGGCTGGAATGACGTGGCGAGGCCGGCCGTCCTGATCCCTGAAGCCTGGCTCTCGGTGCGGATACCACCTGTTTGGCCCACGGACAGCGCGCAAGAACTGGACATGTGAGTCTTAGCTGCCCCCACCCTGTAAAGACTACCCTTCTCCCCCTGGTCCCCCCTCGGACTTCCTGCTGTCCCTGGGCCCTGGCACTGTGTGCCCAATTCTTGCACCACATGCCCGCAATTACGCTATTGTGCCTCGGGCGGCCCTCACTAGCCCGTTCTGTTTGGGACTGGCTTGAATCCCCCAGAAAATGATGTGTGCTCTACAGTTTGTTCGCCCCCCTGCTGAGGCTTACTCTGAGATATTACTGTGTATGCAGCTACCTGCAGCTGCCTGTAAGCCTGAGTTTCCCTGGCTGGCCTCTACCCCTCCGCCTTCGGAGGTGGCTGGAGAGTTGAACCTGCCTAGCCGGACCAGTGTTAATGCAGTATTTTTGTTGTTTTTTGTTTTGTGCATTTTGCTGTCTTCTATTCTTTGCTGCAAGTGGACTTATGTTATACTAACTGCTGTGTTTTCTCCTCCCCGGTGGTGCCTGTGCTCGCTGCTGCGGCTGCCCGTGGTTGCCGGGCTCCCCCCTGACCTGCGCCACTTCGGTGCTGGTCGTGACTACTGGGTTTTGACCCTGTCTGTTCCGGGGGGCCCTCCCGGGGGGTCCCGGCGACCCGGGCTGCTGGAGCGGGACATGCACCTGCCGGGCATGAGGTTCTTACTATGTGTACGAATGCTGGTGGACATGGAGGGATCTGCAGGTACACGCGCCCCTTACATGCACTATGGCGTCCCTTAAGATTTTGACGTGGAACGTTAGGGGTCTGGGAGATAGAGCTAAGCAGGCTGCGGTCCTGTCCCATGTTAAGTCGCAACGGGCAGAGGTCTCGATCCTGGTTGAAACTCACTTAGTGGGACAAAAACAGATGTGTCTTAAGAAACCGTGGGTGGGCTGGCTTTATCAGGCCCCCCACACCTCGAACTCCCGGGGTGTGGCGGTCTTGATCGCTAAAACAGCTCAGTTTCAGCTGCATAACCTGCAATCGGACCCCCAGGGCCGCTTCTTATTTCTACACGCCACTATTGGAGGTCTGGAGCTCCTTCTCCTTGCTTTTTACATCCCCCCACCATTCACCTTTACCGTGTTGCAGCAGGGTATTGCATTCATGGCCCGTTACCCCTCGGTGCCTGCTGTTTGGGCAGGGGATTTTAACATGGTTATAAACCCCCTACTGGATAGGTTGAGCCCTCTGGCCTCCTCACCCCCGTCCCTGGGTGTCACTAGGTTTGGGAGGTTTCTGGCGGAATTTACCCTCACGGACACATGGAGACACAGACATCCCTCGTTAGCACACTATTCTTGTTTCACTCCCTCCCGTTCTGCCATGTCCCGCATAGACCTGATCCTTATCTCGCCCCCTCTCCTTCCCCACCTCCTGGATGCGGGGTTCGAGGCCAGGGTGCTCTCCGACCACTCCCCCTATTGGGTCCGGTTGCGTCTGCCGAACCCCCCTGGGCCCCGCGGTTGGAAACTTAATCCCTTCTGGCTCACTGTCCTGCCGGACTTGGACTCCGCCCAGCGTGAGTGGGACCATTTTTTCCACACCAACGCGGGCTCCGCCTCGTACGGCTCCGTCTGGGAGGCCTTCAAGGTACATGCCCGCATGATTCTCACCTCACGCATCTCCAGGCACAAGGCTTCCTCTAAACGCCTACTTGGACAAGCGGAGGAACGTCTGCATGCCCTTGAACTGGAGTTTCAGGCTGACCCGTCGGAGGCTAATGCCTCCCTGATAAAGCTGCAGGCCAGGGTCACAGACCAACTCCATCACGAAAAGGCTAGACGAGGTATTTTCTACGCTAAACAACGCTTGTTTGAATTCGGGGAGCGCGCGGGCAAATTGCTGGCCTACATGGCCCACCTAGATCACCGGCCCCCGGTGGTGGTGTCCCTCAGGGACGCTAGTGGGAGAGTCATCACTGACCCCGACATGGTGGCGGAGGAGTTTGGGTCCTTTTACTCGGGCCTGTATTACTCCGCCGCACAGTACACCCAGGGTGAGCTCGAGGCGTTCCTTGGTACTGTTCCCTTCCCCTCCCTCACGCCCATGCAAAAACTACAACTTGAGGCGCCCATCACCTCTGACTGTGTAGCGGAGGCCCTGTCACTACTTCCTACCTCCAAGGCCCCGGGTTTCCGACGGCCTGCCCTTGGAGTTTTATGCCCAGTTTAGTGAGACCCTGATCCCCCAACTGACCAAATTATACTCACACATTTTTGATTCTGCCACCCTCCCTAGATCCATGGGCGAAGCCCTAATAGTTCTCATACCTAAGCCGGGCAAGGACCCTATGCTCCCCGAGTCATACAGACCCATATCCCTGCTCCAATTAGATGTAAAGATTTTGGCCAAAATCCTTGCCCTACGCCTAAACAAAGTAATCCACTCCCTGATACACCCCGACCAGCCCGGGTTCATGCCCCAGAGGAACACGGCCTTCAACCTTCGGAGGCTCCACATGAACCTCCAAGCCCAACACTCTGACATTGGCTCCAGGGTGATTGTCAGCCTGGACGCTGCCAAGGCGTTTGACACTGTCGAGTGGCGTTACCTCTGGGAATGCCTGCGCAGATTCGGAATAGGTCCCAACGTTATTAACCACTTCAGCTCCGGACCAATAAATACCTTAAGGACCAGAGGTGTTTTTGCAATTTCGCACTGCGCTGCTTTAACTGGTAATTGCGCGGTCATGCAATATTGCACCCAAACGAAATTTGCGTCCTTTTCTTCCCACAAATAGAGCTTTCTTTTGATGGTATTTGATTGCCTCTGCGATTTTTATTTTTTGCGATATAAATGGAAAAAGAGCGAAAATTTTGAAAAAAAATGATATTTTCTTCTTTTTGTTATAAGAAAAATCGAATAAACTAAATTTTAGTCATACATTGAGGGCAAAATTTATTCAGCCACATGTCTTTAGTAAAAAAAATGTCAATAAGCGTATATTTTTTGGTTTGCGCAAAAGTTATAGCGTCTACAAACTAGAGTACATTTTCTGGAATTTACACAGCTTTTAATTTATGACTGCCTATCTCATTTCTTGAGGTGCTAAAATGGCAGGGCAGTACAAACCCCCCCCAAATGACCCCATTTTGGAAAGTAGACACCCCAAGGAAACTGCTGATGGGTATGTTGAGCCCATTGAATATTTATTTTTTTTGTCCTAAGGGATTGAATAATGACAAAAAAAAAAAAAAAAGTACAAAAAGTTGTCACTAAATGATATATTGCTCACACATGCCATGGTTATATGTGGAATTGCACCCCAAAATATATTCCGCTACTTCTCCCGAGTACGGGGATACCACATGTGTGGGACTTTTTGGGAGTCTAGTCGCGCACGGCATCCCGAAAACCAATCACCACCTTCAGGATTTCTAAGGGTGCAAATTTTTGATTTCACCCCTCACTACCTATCACAGTTTCGAAGGCCATAAAAAGCCAAAATAGCACAAAACCCCCCAAAATGACCCCATTTTGGAAAGTAGACACCCCAAGCTATTTACTGAGAGGCATGTTGAGTCCATGGAATATTTTATATTTTGCCACAAGTTGCGGGAATATTACAAACTTTTTTTTTTTTGTACAAAGTTGTCACTAAATGATATATTGCTCACACATGCTATGGGCATATGTGAAATGACACCCCAAAATAGATTCTGCTGCTTCTCCTGAGTACAGGGATACCACATGTGTGGGACTTTTTGGGAGCCTAGCCGCGTACGGGACCCCGAAATCCAAGCACCGCCTTCAGGATTTCTAAGGGCATAATTTTTTTATTTTACTCCTCACTACCTATCACTACCTATCACAGTTTTGACGGCCATAAAATGCCAAGATGGCACAAAACCCCCCCAAATGACCCCATTTTGGAAAGTAGACACCCCAAGGAAACTGCTGATGGGTATGTTGAGCCCATTGAATATTTATTTTTTTTGTCCTAAGGGATTGAATAATGACTAAAAAAAAAAAAAAAAAAAAATGTACAAAAAGTTGTCACTAAATGATATATTGCTCACACATGCCATGGTTATATGTGGAATTGCACCCCAAAATATATTCCGCTACTTCTCCCGAGTACGGGGATACCACATGTGTGGGACTTTTTGGGAGTATAGTCGCGCACGGCATCCCGAAAACCAATCACCACCTTCAGGATTTCTAAGGGTGCAAATTTTTGATTTCACCCCTCACTACCTATCACAGTTTCGAAGGCCATAAAAAGCCAAAATAGCACAAAACCCCCCAAAATGACCCCATTTTGGAAAGTAGACACCCCAAGCTATTTACTGAGAGGCATGTTGAGTCCATGGAATATTTTATATTTTGCCACAAGTTGCGGGAATATTACAAACTTTTTTTTTTTTGCACAAAGTTGTCACTAAATGATATATTGCTCACACATGCTATGGGCATATGTGAAATGACACCCCAAAATACATTCTGCTGCTTCTCCTGAGTACAGGGATACCACATGTGTGGGACTTTTTGGGAGCCTAGCCGCGTACGGGACCCCGAAATCCAAGCACCGCCTTCAGGATTTCTAAGGGCATAATTTTTTTATTTTACTCCTCACTACCTATCACTACCTATCACAGTTTTGACGGCCATAAAATGCCAAGATGGCACAAAACCCCCCCAAATGACCCCATTTTGGAAAGTAGACACCCAAAGGAAACTGCTGATGGGTATGTTGAGCCCATTGAATATTTATTTTTTTTGTCCTAAGGGATTGAATAATGACTAAAAAAAAAAAAAAATGTACAAAAAGTTGTCACTAAATGATATATTGCTCACACATGCCATGGTTATATGTGGAATTGCACCCCAAAATATATTCCGCTACTTCTCCCGAGTACGGGGATACCACATGTGTGGGACTTTTTGGGAGTATAGTCGCGCACGGCATCCCGAAAACCAATCACCACCTTCAGGATTTCTAAGGGTGCAAATTTTTGATTTCACCCCTCACTACCTATCACAGTTTCGAAGGCCATAAAAAGCCAAAATAGCACAAAACCCCCCAAAATGACCCCATTTTGGAAAGTAGACACCCCAAGCTATTTACTGAGAGGCATGTTGAGTCCATGGAATATTTTATATTTTGCCACAAGTTGCGGGAATATTACAAACTTTTTTTTTTTTGCACAAAGTTGTCACTAAATGATATATTGCTCACACATGCTATGGGCATATGTGAAATGACACCCCAAAATACATTCTGCTGCTTCTCCTGAGTACAGGGATACCACATGTGTGGGACTTTTTGGGAGCCTAGCCGCGTACGGGACCCCAAAATCCAAGCACCGCCATCAGGATTTCTAAGGGCATAATTTTTTTATTTTACTCCTCACTACCTATCACTACCTATCACAGTTTTGACGGCCATAAAATGCCAAGATGGCACAAAACCCCCCCAAATGACCCCATTTTGGAAAGTAGACACCCCAAGGAAACTGATGATGGGTATGTTGAGCCCATTGAATATTTATTTTTTTTGTCCTAAGGGATTGAATAATGACTAAAAAAAAAAAAAAAAAAAAAAAAAATGTACAAAAAGTTGTCACTAAATGATATATTGCTCACACATGCCATGGTTATATGTGGAATTGCACCCCAAAATATATTCAGCTACTTCTCCCGAGTATGGGGATACCACATGTGTGGGACTTTTTGGGAGTCTAGTCGCGTAAGGCACCCCGAAAACCAATCACCACCTTCAGGATTTCTAAGGGTGCAAAGGCCATAAAATGCCAAAATAGCACAAAACCCCCCCAAATTACCCCATTTTGGAAAGTAGACACCCCAAGCTATTTACTGAGAGTCATGTTGTCTGAACGAAAAAAAAAGAGATTGATCGGTGGGTATGCCCACCATTAGATACCTCCCTTCATCCACCCACTTCTAATGATGGACATACATGCACCATTTATATATGCCGAAGCATGGGGGCATCCTCCCGCAAAAAAGTTATGCCGCGTACATACGTTCAAACTTTTCCATGGGCAAGCCCCCTGTCGGAATTTTGACCGTATGTACGCGGCATTAGGAGCAAAATCACTCCTCCACCCCTTATGCCCCCATGCTTCGGCATATATGCTCTTTTTTAACTGTGGTGGTGAAATCACCGCCTACAGCACTGGAGTCACGGCTTTATGTATCGTGGGAGCAAACGCTGTTGCTGTCAAGATAAATAAATCCGCGCTGCAGCTGAATGGCGTACCTGCTAAGCAAATTATGGTTAACGTTAAAACAAAGTAACATCCCAGTAAAACCTTACCATACCATACCTGCAAAGCAATTGCCAAAAAAAAACTGTAAAAAATAAAACATTTTTTAACACAACCTGTGCCTAAAATATATATATGCCGAAGCATGGGGGCATCCTCCCGCAAAAAAGTTATGCTGCGTACATACGTTCAAACTTTTCCACGGGCAAGCCCTCCGTCGGAATTTTGACCGTATGTACGCGGCATTAGGAGCAAAATCACTCCTCCACCCCTTATGCCCCCATGCTTCGGCATATATGCTCTTTTTTAACTGTGGTGGTGAAATCACCGCCTACAGCACTGGAGTCACGGCTTTATGTATCGTGGGAGCAAACGCTGTTGCTGTCAAGATAAATAAATCCGCGCTGCAGCTGAATGGCGTACCTGCTAAGCAAATTATGGTTAACGTTAAAACAAAGTAACATCCCAGTAAAACCTTACCATACCATACCTGCAAAGCAATTGCCAAAAAAAACAGTAAAAAAAAAAACATTTTTTAACACAACCTGTGCCTAAAATATATATATGCCGAAGCATGGGGGCATCCTCCCGCAAAAAGTTATGCTGCGTACATACGTTCAAACTTTTCCACGGGCAAGCCCTCCGTCGGAATTTTGACCGTATGTACGCGGCATTAGGAGCAAAATCGCTCCTCCACCCCTTATGCCCCCATGCTTCGGCATATATGCTCTTTTTTAACTGTGGTGGTGAAATCACCTCCTACAGCACTGGAGTCGCGGCTTTATGTATCGTGGGAGCAAACGCTGTTGCTGTCAAGATAAATAAATCCACGCTGCAGCTGAATGGCGTACCTGAAAACATGAAAAATGGTTAACAATAACACAGTAAACAGTAAAGTATAAAAAATTTGAGAGAAGAGAGAGAGAGAGAGAGAGAGAGAGAGAACAATAAAACGACAACTATTTTTGGTTTTTATATTTTATATTTTTTTTGGTTTTTTTATTTTACTTTTTTTTTTTATTTATTTTTTATACACTTTTTTTTGAACTGTAAACTGTAACTGTAACGGTTCGGGTCTCTCAAAATGCGATGGCATCTTGGGAGACCCTGTGTAAGTGTGCCTAGCCTGTGAAATGCTGTACCCTACGCTAATACTTCACTAGTGTGTGGTAGCGTTCAAAACACTCACCCTGACAAAGACCAGGATTGCCAGGACAGCGTGGACAATAAGAACGGGTGTCACGCCTATATCCGCGCTTGCTACAGACACAACATCTTTTTTGGGGGGCTCGTTGGGTAGGGGTACTCGGGAGGACATAAGAAAAATGCCTCTCATGCAGCCGGCTTACTGCATTTGGTTGGGAATGGTGAGGTACAGAACCGTCTGGAAACAGAAGCTCTGTGACAACCTCTCTTTGGAAGAAAAGAAAGGTTAATGTTCCGCCTGAAGTTTTGTATAGCACAAAAGCATTCAGCAAAGCCAATTGAAATAAGTAAGCAGACACTTTTTTGTACCAGCGTCTGGTCTTACGGGAAGTTAGATACGGCGCCAACATCTGGTCATTGAGGTCCACCCCTCCCATATTTTTGTTATATTCGTGGACACAGAGGGGTTTCTCCACAATACCAGTCGCCGTAGAAATTTGGACCGTCGTGTCTGCATGAAGGGAGGTAAGAACGAAAAACATTCTTATTATCCCTCCACTTCATAGCGAGCAAATTATTACACCGATAGCAGGCTCTCTCCCCCAGCCTAAGACGGGACTCTACAAGCCGCTGGGGAAAGCCCCGGCGATTAGGTCGCACGGTGCCACATGCTCCAATCTGATTATCAAATAAATGACTAAACAGTGGCACGCTGGTGTAATAGTTGTCCACGTACAAGTGGTACCCCTTTCCGAATAAGGGTGACACCAATTTCCACACTATCTTGCCAGCGCTTCCTATGTAATCAGGGCAGTTCTCCGGCTCTACGTAACTATCTTTACCCTCATAAACCATAAAGCTCCATGCATAGCCTGTGGCCCTGTCACAGCACTTATAGAGCTTGACCCCGTATCTGGTACGCTTGTTGGGAATGTACTGTTTGAATGACAAGCGACCAGTAAACTTAACCAGGGACTCATCAACGCAGACAACTTTTTGGGGAGTAAACAAGTCTGCAAAACGTTGGTTGAAGTGGTTTATGAGGGGCCGAATTTTGTAGAGCCGATCGTATTCAGGGTCTCCACGTGGACGACAAAGTTCATTGTCACTGAAATGCAAGAACCGCAAGATCTGCTCGTATCGTTTCCTGGACATGGAGTTAGAGAACACGGGCATGTGGTCAGCCGGATGCGTGGACCAATAAGCCCGCATCCGCATAAATTTGTGTGTGCCCATGTTGAGGGAAAGGCCCAAAAACGTCTTAAATTCGGAAACCGTAACTGGTTTCCAATCTCTGGCAAGAGACGGCAACTGGGGAATAGCGGCGATGCGTTGACCAGCATATAAATTGGTTTGGTCCACAATAGATCTATAGAGATCTTCCGTGAGATACAGAGAATAAAAATCGAGTGGCGTAAAATCATCTGTATCCACCTGAATACCGGGTTGGGCAGTGAATGGGGGAAGTACGGGTTCTGCAGAAGTGGTGGGCACCCAATCAGGATTGGCGAATTCTGCAGGAAGGGCACTATGGGTACGACGGGCCTGTCTTTGTCTTCTTCTTGGTGGCAGCGGGACACTACTTGTGCTTGCCACCTCGCCAGCTTGAACTGCACTTATGGGACTCGCCACGTCACCACGTGATACTGCAGTGCTGGATGTACGTCCAGGGTGTACTAGGCCGCTGGTGCTTGCCAGTTCACCAAAAGGATGAGCGGCGCTAGTACTGGCTCTATACTCCATACGAGGGACTTGCGGTTCCTGCACCTCAACAACATCAGAAAATCGGGGTCGGGTAAGCCTGACAATAGCAGGGACCTCTTCTTCGTCGTCAGAGCTATCTGACATGGAGGCGCTGTCCTCTACAGGTTCGTATTCTGAGCCTGAATCTGACAGATCAGTGTCTTCCTCTTCACTATCTGTCATGCTCAGAAACGTGTAGGCCTCTTCACTAGTGTACCTTCGCTTTGCCATTTTGGGCTCTAAATTTAGGGGTACAGTAGTGAGACTCACAGGTAAAAAAGCACCTAGCCTGTCAGCGACTGTATAAAACGCTACCAAAAAAAACTGTTAGCGATCGCAGGGATCAGGCCTGACACTGCGAACGCTGCAGTTATGTGTGTTGTGTTTTGTAAGTGACAGTGATCGATCGATACTGCACTTGGGTGGGCTGGGCTGGGCTGGGCTGGGCAGAGGGGCAAAACGCAGGTGCTAGCAGGTATCTGGGCTGATCCCGCTAACAATGCGTTTTTTTAGAACCCTAAATTGCTGGGCACGCTAGTATAGATCTGATCAGATCAGATATTGATCTGTTCGGATACTATACCACTAAGGGAGGTGTATGCTTTGCGCGTGTGTGTTAGCGGTGCTGGCACTAACCTAGCACTGCCTGGGGCGACGCAGACCCTTTCTGACCCTAAAACCAAATTTATATCACCCGCCGGGTGATCAGGGGTTAAAACCTTTATTGGGTATTTATATGGGGGTACCTGAAGCTTTATAAAAAGCTGACGGGGAACCTAAATAACTAAATAACTAACTGGCTAACCAGCGTCACCAGTGACACTTATGCAGCGATCGCTGGTGAAAGGGTTAACTCTAGGGGCAATCAAAGGGTTAAAACCTTTATTATGTTATATATCGGGGTACCTAACGGTATAAAAACCTGGCGTTGAACCTAAAAAAAAAACTAGCTTCCTAGCGGGACCAGTGACACTATTGCAGCGATCAGAAAAACGATCGCTTAGTGACACTGGTAAAAGAGGGTGAAAGGGTTAACTGGGAGGGCAATCAAGGGGTTAAACCTTTATTAGGGGGGGGTAGGGGGCTACCCTGGACCTAAAGGGGCCTAACACTAGCTGCCCTGACACTTTTTACAGTCACAACTGACACTAAATGTAGTGATCAATAAATAAATGAACACTGCATTAGTGACACTGTGACTGGGGGGGGGGGGGGGGGGGGGGGCGATCGGGGGGTGATCGGGGGGTGACTGGGGTGAAATGTGTGCCTGTGTGTACCTATGTGTCAGTGGACTGTTGGTGCACTTACTTGCGTCTTCACTCCTCGCTGTCCGGTTCAAAAAGACCGCCACGAGGAGTGTGACATCACTTCCTCCTCCTGTGTTTACATTTTCACAGGGGAGGAAGTTCGTCACTGGCCAGGAGCGATCGAGAGGGGATGGGCGGAAACCAACGGCCATCCCCTCATCGCCGATCACTCCGGCACCGAAAGGGACCGCCGTATCTAGCGGGAGGGGGTCCGATCGGACCCCCCACCCGCTAGAAGGCAATCACGTACATTTACGTGATTGTGCCTGCCCGTGCCATTGTGTTGACGTACATTGGCAATACGGCGGTCCACAAGTGGTTAAATGGCTCCAGCTACTTTATCATGCCCCCATGGCGCGTATCCAGGTAAATGGCAGGATCTCCCCCTCCTTCTCACTCTCCCGGGGGACGCGTCAGGGCTGTCCCATCTCGCCGCTCCTTTATGCTTTGGTGGTGGAGCCCCTGGCCACGGCCCTCAGGACCCACCCTAACATCCGGGGTTTTCGCTGCGGTAGCCTGCATGAGGTGGTCAGTCTCTACGCGGACGATATGCTCCTTTATTTGGCAGATGCTGGCCCCTCATTGCAGGCGGCCCTGCGAACCATCACGGCCTTTGGAGCCTTCTCTGGGCTTCAGATTAACTGGACCAAGTCCCAAATACTACCGTTAGACTTGGGGCCTCCCACCGCCGAGCAGGCGGCTCTCCTGCTCGTTAGGGCAAGTACCATTAAATACCTTGGAGTGCATGTTTCCAGGTCCCTCCCAGACTACCTTGTCCTCAATATCGAGCCCCTATTTGACACCCTAAAATCCAAAACGCAAATATGGTCCCGTCTCCCCCTGGGGGTGATGGGCTGAATAAATTTAATCAAGATGATACTCCTCCCCAAGCTTCTATACGTTTTTTGGCAGTCACCAATACGCATCCCTCTTCGCATATTTAAATCCCTAGAATCGATCCTTAACACGTTTATTTGGGGCTCGTCCCGACACAAGCTGCCGTGGCGGGTTTTAAAATGCCCGTCGGATTCTGGCGGGACCGCCCTGCCAGACCTTTTCCTTTATTATATCGCGTCGCAACTCTCCCACTTTTTCCATTTCCACCACACGGACAGAACCCGATACACTGCCCTGGTATGCTCACAGATCCTAGGCCCGCTCACACACCCTTTTCAACTTTTGTTTTTCAACTTCCCCCTCCCACCCTCTCCAAGGGACAGGCACCCCATGCTTTCTCACCACTGTAAAATCTGGCACCTTGCCACACGGCTGGGTCAGACCCCCTCCCCCCACTCTCACACGCCCCTCGGGCATAACTCTGATATGCCAGATCTTGCCCTCATCCCGGATCCCGGGCTATGGGCAAACAGGGGGGTCATCTATCTCTCACAGGTAGTCTCCAACGGGATGGTTAAATCGTTCCAGGACCTTAAGGACGAATTCGACCTCCCCAATTACATGCTATTCCGTTATCTTCAACTCCGGCACGCGCTCCACACCCATTTTACCAATTGTATCCCGAGAATCGGAACTCCGGCGTTGGTTGACCTAGTGCTGGGTTCCGAACATGCACAGTTAATTTCACGGCTGTATACCTACCTTCTGGCTCCCACAGCCTCGGCCGTGGCCTCTCAAGTCCGTTCTCGGTGGGAGGGTGATATTGGAGCAGTGTCGGATGAGGATTGGGACGAAGCTCTAGCGAACCACAAAATAGTGCCACCTAAACTCTCAGACCGCCTCACCCACCTCTATGTCCTGCACAGGTCTTATCTTACACCTCATCGTATAGCCAAATACAGACCAGACCATGACCCCCGCTGCCCCCGTTGCGCCTCCTCGGATGCCTCCTTTTACCATTTACTTTGGGCATGCCCGACTATACAGGGATACTGGGCACAGGTGATCCAGTTCCTCCACGACCGCATGGGCTCCCCGGTGTCTCTATGCCCTAGACAATGTCTCTTGGGGCTCCTCTCGCTGTCTGACGGCGAAAAGTATCTTAATATTTTTCTGCAAGATACTTTGTTTCAGGCCAGATTGCAGATTGCCAGAACATGGTTGAGAGGCAGTCCCCCTACTATACAGCAATGGATCAGAGCGATCAATGTCACTCTCCCCCACAAGAAATTGCTGTACACTCACAGAGGCTGCCCCCATAAGTATAATAAAATTTGGGACAGGTGGTTGGATGACTCCTCCACTTGTAGCGTCGAGGGCTAGCTGATTTCAGTCAGGTACACTTACGGATTTTTTGCGGGGACTGCATCCCCGTCCTCACCGTACATCCTTGTTAACCACTTTCAGACCGGACCATTTTGCTGGTAAATGACCAGAGGTCTTTTTACACTTTGGCACTGCGCTGCTTTAACTGGTAATTGCGCGGTCATGCAATGTTGTACCCAAACGAAATTTGCGTCCTTTTCTTCCCACAAATAGAGCTTTCTTTTAAAGGTATTTGACTGACTCTGCGATTTTTATTTTTTGCGATATAAACGTAAAAAGACCGCAAATTTTGAAAAAAAATGATATTTTCTACTTTTTGTTATTAGAAAAATCCAATAAACTCAATTTTAGTCATACATTTAGGCCAAAATGTATTCAGCCACATGTCTTTGGTAAAAAAAAAGTCAATAATTGTATATTTATTGGTTTGCGCAAAAGTTGTCACATCTACAAACTAAGGTACATTTTCTGGAATTTACGCAGCTTTTATTTTATGACTGCCTATCTCATTTCTTGAGGTGCTAAAATGGCAGGGCAGTACAAAACCCCCCCAAATGACCCCATTTTGGAAAGTAGACACCCTAAGGAAATTGATAAGAGGCATGTTGAGCCCATTGAATATTTTATTTTTTTGCCGCAAGCGATTGAATAATGACAAAAAAAAAAATTTTTTTTTTTTTTTACACAAAGTTGTCACTAAATGATATATTGCTCACACATGCCATGGTTATATGTGGAATTGTACCCCAAAATACATTCTGCTGCTTCTCCTGAGTACGGGGATACCACATGTGGTCGACTTTTTGGAAGCCTAGCCGCGTACGGGGCCCCGAAAGCCAAGCACCGCCTTCAGGATTTCTAAGGGCATACATATGTCATTTTACTCCTCACTACCTATCACAGTTTTGAAGGCCATAAAATGCCAAGATGGCACAAAACCCCCACAAATGACCCCATTTTAGAAAGTAGACACCCCAAGCTATTTGCTGAGAGGCATGTTGAGTCCATGGAATATTTTATATTTTGCCACAAGTTGCGGGAAAATGACAAACTTTATAAATTTTTCACAAAGTTGTCACTAAATGATATATTGCTTACACATGCTATGGGCATATGTGAAATTACACCCCAAAATAAATTCTGCTGCTTCTCCTGAGTACGGGGATACCACATGTGTGGGATTTTTTGGGAGCCTAGCCGCGTACGGGGCCCCGAAAACCAAGCACCGCCTTCAGGCTTTCTAAGGCCGTAAATTTTTAATTTCACGCCTCACTACCTATTACAGTTTTGAAGGCCATAAAATGCCAAGATGGCACAAAACCCCCACAAATGACCCCATTTTAGAAAGTAGACACCCCAAGCTATTTGCTGAGAGGCATGTTGAGTCCATGGAATATTTTATATTTTGCCGCAAGTTGCGGGAAAATTACAAACTTTTTTTATTTTTTTTTTTTTTTTCACAAAGTTGTCACTAAATGATATATTGCTCACGCATGCCATGGGCATATGTGAAATGACACCCCAAAATAAATTCTGCTGCTTCTCCTGAGTACGGGGATACCACATATGTGGGACTTTTTGGGAGCCTAGCTGCGTACGGGGCCCCAAAAGCCAAGAACCGCCTTCAGGCTTTCTAAGGGCGTAAATCTTTGATTTCACGCCTCACTACCTATTACAGTTTTGAAGGCCATAAAATGCCAAGATGGCACAAAACACCCACAAATGACCCCATTTTAGAAAGTAGACACCCCAAGCTATTTGCTGAGAGGCATGTTGAGTCCATGGAATATTTTATATTTTGCCGCAAGTTGCGGGAAATTTACAAACTTTTTTTTTTTTATTTTTTTTTTCACAAAGTTGTCACTAAATGATATATTGCTCATGCATGCCATGGGCATATGTAAAATGACACCCCAAAATAAATTCTGCTGCTTCTCCTGAGTACGGGGATACCACATGTGTGGGATTTTTTGGGAGCCTAGGTGCGTACGGGGCCCCGAAAGCCAAGAACCGCCTTCAGGCTTTCTAAGGGCGTAAATCTTTGATTTCATGCCTCACTACCTATTACAGTTTTGAAGGCCATAAAATGCCAAGATGGCACAAAACCCCCACAAATGACCCCATTTTAGAAAGTAGACACCCCAAGCTATTTGCTGAGAGGCATGTTGAGTCCATGGAATATTTTATATTTTGCCACAAGTTGCGGGAAAATTACAAACTTTTATTTTTTTTTCACAAAGTTGTCACTAAATGATATATTGCTCACACATGCCAGGGACATATGTGAAATGACACCCCAAAATAAATTCTGCTGCTTCTCCTGAGTACGGGGATACCACATGTGTGGGACTTTTTGAGAGCCTAGTCGCGTACGGGGCCCCGAAAACCAAGAACCGCCTTCAGGATTTCTAAGGGTGTAAATTTTGGATTTTACACCTCACTACCTATCACAGTTTTGAAGGCCATAAAATGCCAAAATAGCACAAAACCCCCCAAAATGACCCCATTTTGGAAAGTAGACACCCCAAGCTATTTGCCGAGAGGCATGGTGAGTATTTTGCAGCTCTCATTTGTTTTTGAAAATGAAGAAAAAAAAAAATAATGTATATTTTTTTTCTTTTTTTCAATTTTCAAAACTTTGTGACAAAAATGAAGGTCTGCAAAATACTAACCATACCTCTCGGCAAATAGCTTGGGGTGTCTCCTTTCCAAAATGGGGTCACTTGGGGGGATTTTGTGCTATCTGGGCATTCCATGGCCTCCGAAACTGTGATAGGCAGTGAGGAATGAAATCTAAAATTTACACCCTTAGAAATCCTGAAGGTGGTGCTTGGATTTTGGGGTACCGTACGCGGTTAGGCTCCCAAAAGGTCTCACACTTGTGGTATCCCCGTACTCAGGAGAAGCAACAGAATGTATTTTGGGGTGTAATTTTACATATAACCATGGCATGTTTGAGCAATATATCATTTAATGACAACTTTGTGCAAAAAAAAAAAAAAAAATAATAATAATGTATTTTTTCCACAACTTTTGTCAAAATATAAAATATTCCATGGACTCGACCTGCCTCTCAGCAAATAGCTTGGGGTGTCTACTTTCTAAAATGGGGTCATTTGGGGGGGTTTTGAACTGTCCTGGCATTTTATGCACAACATTTAGAAGCTTATGTCACACATCACCCACTCTTCTAACCACTTGAAGAAAAAGCCCTTTCTGACACTTTTTGTTTACATGAAAAAATATTTTTTTTTGCAAGAAAATTACTTTGAACCCCCAAACATGTAGTGTTTTTTTAAAGCAAAAGCCCTACCGATTAAAATGGTGGGTGTTTCATATTTTTTTTTCACACGGTATTTGCGCGGCGATTTTTCAAACGCATTTTTTGGGGAAAAAACACACTTTTTTTTATTTTAATGCACTAAAAATCACTATATTGCCCAAATGTTTTATGAAATAAAAAATATGATCTTAGGCCGAGTACATGGATACCAAACACGACATGCTTTAAAATTGCGCAGAAACGTGCAGCGGCGACAAACTACATACATTTTTAAAAGCCTTTAAATGCCTTTACAGGTGACCACTTTAGATTTACGGAGGAGGTCTACTGCTAAAATTAGTACCCTCGATCTGACCTTCGCGGTGATACCTCACATGCATGGTGCAATTGCTGTTTACATATGCCACCAGACCAACGCTTGTGTTCCGCGTTGCGCCTTAGCAGGGGGGGACAGGGGTGGTTTTTTTTTTTTTATTTTTTTTTATTATTTATTTTGCTTTTTTTTTTTTTTTTTAAACTGTTCCTTTCATTTATATATATTTTTTTATGATTTTTATTGTTATCTCAGGGAATATAAATATCCCCTATGATTGCAATAGGTAGTGACAGGTACTCTTTTTTAAAAAAATTAGGGTCTATCAGACCCTAGATCTCTCCTCTGTCCTCAAAGCATCTGACCACACCAAGATCGGTGTGATAAAATGCTTTCCCAATTTCCCAATGGCGCTGTTTACATCCCGCAAAATCTAAGTCATGAAATGCTCGTAGCTTCCGGTGTCTTAGGCCATAGAGATGATTGGAGCCATTCTGGTCTCTGATCAGCTCTATGGTCAGCTGGCGGAACCACCGGCTGCATTCTCAGGTTCCCTGTTGGGACAGGAGAGCCTGAGAAAACCATGGAAGATGGTGCGGGGGGGGGGACATTCCCTCCCACTGCTTGTAAAAGTAGTCTAGAGGCTAATTAGCCACTAGGATTGCTTTTACATAAAAGCCGACCGCTGGCTGAAAAGAATGATACCAAGATGATACCTAAACCTGCAGGCATCATTCTGGTATAAGCACTCAAAGTCCCGCAACATACCAGTATGTTGCTGGAACTGGTTGGGCATATATTGTATTTTTTTTTTCATGCAGCCTGTGGGCTGAACGAAAAAAAAATATTGATCGGTGGGCATGCCCACCATTAGATACCACCCTTCATCCACCCACTTTCTAATGGTGGGCATACATGCACCATTTATATATGCCGAAGCATGGGGGCATCCTCCCGCAAAAGGTAGGAGCAGATCGTTCCTCCACCCCGTATGCCCCCATGCTTCGGCATATATGCTCTTTTTTAACTGTGGTGGTGAAATCACCCCCGACAGTGCTGGAGTCGCGGCTTTATGTATCGTGGGAGCAAACGCTGTTGCTGTCAAGATAAATAAATCCGCTCTGCAGCAGAATGGCGTACCTGCTAAGCAAATGATGGTTAACAATAAAACAAAGTAACATTACAGTATAACAGTAGGACTTACCATACCTGCAAAGCAAATACAAAAAAAATCGCAAAAAATAACACATTTAACACAATCTGTGCCTAAAATATATATATGCCGAAGCATGGGGGCATCCTCCCGCAAAAAAGTTATGCCGCGTACATACATTCAAACTTTTCCACGGGCAAGCCCTCCGTCGGAATTTTGACTGTATGTACGCGGCATTAGGAGCAAAATCGATCCTCCACCCCTTATGCCCCCATGCTTCGGCATATATGCTCTTTTTTAACTGTGGTGGTGAAATCACCTCCGACAGCGCTGGAGTCGTGGCTTTACATATCGTGGGAGCAAACGCTGTTGCTGTCAAGATAAATAAATCCACGCTACAGCTGAATGGCGTACCTGAAAACAAAAAATGGTTAACAATAAAACATTGCAGAATAGAATACAGTACAAAGGAGCAGAACAATAGAGAGAGAATAGAGAGCGAGAGAGAACAATAAAACGACAACTATTTTTGGTTTTTTTATTTTATATTTTTTTTGGTTTTTTTGGTTTTTTTACTTTTTTTTTTTTTTTTTTTTTTAACACTTTTTTTTGTAACTTTAACACTTTTTCTGTTGTAACGGTTCCAGCGGTTTGGGTCTCTCAAAATGTGATGGCATCTTGGGAGACCCTGTGAACGTGTGCCTAGCTTGTGCAATGCTGTACCCTGCGCTAATACTCAACTAGTTCATGGTAGCGTTCAAAACACTCACCCTGACAAAGACCAGGATTGCCAGGACAGCGGGGACAATAAGAACGGGTGTCACGCCTAAATCCGCGCTTGCTACAGACACGACATCTTTTTTGGGGGGCTCGTTGGGTAGGGGTACTCGGGAGGACATAAGAATAATGCCTCTCATGCAGCCGGCTTACTGCATCTGGTAGGGGAAGGTGAGGTGGAGCACCGCCTGGATACAGAAGGGCTCTGACGATATCCTCCTGGAATTTGAGGAAGGATCCAGTCCGTCCTGAAGCTTTGTGTAGTACATAAGCATTCAGTATAGCCAATTGGAATAAATAAACAGACACTTTTTTGTACCAGCGTCTGGCCTTACGGGCAACTAGATACGGCGCCAACAACTGGTCATTGAGGTCCACCCCTCCCATGTTAAGGTTATATTTGTGGACACAGAGGGGTTTCTCCACAACACCAGTCGCCGTAGAAATTTGGACCGTCGTGTCTGCATGAAGGGAGGTAAGAACGAAAACATTCTTATTATCCCTCCACTTCATAGCGAGCAAATTATTACTGCGCAAGCAGGCTCTCTCCCCCAGCCTAAGACGGGACTCTACAAGCCGCTGGGGAAAGCCCCGGCGATTAGGTCGCACGGTGCCACATGCTCCAATCTGCTGATCAAACAAGTGACTAAAGAGTGGCACGCTTGTGTAATAATTGTCCACGTACAAGTGGTACCCCTTTCCGAATAAGGGTGACACCAAGTCCCACACTATCTTGCCAGCGCTTCCTATGTAATCAGGGCAGTTCTCCGGCTCTACGTGACTATCTCTTCCCTCATAAACCATGAAACTACGTGTATAGCCTGTGGCCCTGTCACAGAGCTTATACATCTTGACCCCGTATCTGGAACGCTTGTTGGGGACGTATTGTTTGAAGGACAAGCGACCAGAAAATTTAATCAGGGACTCATCAACGCAGACAACTTGATCGGGAGTAAACAAGGCTGCAAAACGTTGGTTGAAGTGGTTTATGAGGGGCCGAATTTTGTAGAGCCGATCATACTCAGGGTCTCCACGAGGACGACAGAGTTCATTGTCGCTGAAGTGCATGAACCGCAAAATCATCTCGTATCGTGCCCTGGACATGGAAGCAGAGAACACGCGCATATGGTGAATTGGGTCAATGGACCAATATGACCGCAACTCACTCTTTTTGGTTATGCCCATGTTGAGGGAGAGGCCCAGAAAGATTTTAAATTCGGAAACCGTAACTGGTTTCCATTGTCTGGCAAGGGCGGACTGGGGAATAGTGGCGATGTGTTGAGCAGCGTACAAATTGGTTTGGTCCACAATAGATCTAAAGAGATCTTCGGTGAAAAACAGTGAGTAAAAGTCAAGTGTCGTAAAATCAACTGTTTCCACGTTAATGCCAGGTTGGCCAGTGAATGGGGGAAGTACGGGTTCTGCAGAAGTGGTGGGCACCCAAATAGGATTGGCGAATTCTGCAGGAAGGGCACTATGGGTACGACGGGCCTGTCTTTGTCTTCTTCTTGGTGGCAGCGGGACACTACTTGTGCTTGCCACCTCGCCAGCTTGAACTGCACTTATGGGACTCGCCACGTCACCACGTGTTACTGCAGTGCTGGATGTAGGTCCAGGGTGTACTAGGCCGCTGGTGCTTGCCAGTTCACCAGAAGGTTGAGCGGCTCTAGTACGTCTCTGCTCCATACGAGTGACCTGCGGTTCCTGCACCTCAACAACAGAATACATACGGGATTGGGCACACCTGTTCTTAACAGCGGCCTCATCTCCGTCGTCAGAGCTATCTGTCATGGAGCCGCTGTCCTCTACAGGATCGTATTCTGAGCCTGAATCTGACAGATGAGTGACGTCCTCTTCACTATCTGTCATGCTCAGAAACGTGTAGGCCTCATCACTAGTGTACCTTCGCTTTGCCATTTTGGGCTCTAAATTTAGGGGTACACTAGTGAGACTCACAGGTAAAAAAGCACCTAGCCTGTCAGCGACTGTTTCAAAACGCTACAAAAAAAACTGTTAGCGATCGCAGGGATCAAGCCTGACTCTGCGAACGCTGCAGTTATGTGTGTTGTGTTTTGTAAGTGACAGTGATCGATCGATACTGCACTTGGGTGGGCTGGGCTGGGCTTGGCGGAGGGGCTAAACGCAGGTGCTAGCGGGTATCTGGGCTGATCCCGCTAACAATGCGTTTTGGGAAACCTAAAATGCTGGCAACACTAATATATATCTGATCAGATACTATATTACTAAGGGAGGTGTATGCTTTGCGCGTGGGTGTTAGCGGTACTGGCACTAACCTGACGCTGGGGCGACGCAGGCCTTATCTGACCCTAAAAAACTTATATCACCCGCCGGGTGATCAGGGGGTTAAACCTTTATTAGGTAATAAATGGCGGGTGCCCTGAAACAAAAAAATATAACTAACCAACCAGCGTCACCTGTAACAGTTATATGGTGATCACTGGTGAAAGGGTTAACTGGGGGGCAATCAGGGGGCTATGCGGTAGTATATGGGGGTCCCTGACGCTATAAAAAGCTGCGGCGAACCCAAATACTTACCTGCCTATCTAGCGTCACCTGTGACACTAATACAGCGATCAGAAAAAAATCGCTTATTAGTGACACTCGCGACGGGGGGTGATCACGGGGTTAAACCTTTATTGGGGGGGTTAGGGGGGCACCCTAGAGCTAAAGGGGGCTAGCCCTAACTGCCCTAACAGTTATTACAGTCACAAATGACACCAATGCAAAAAAAAAAAAAAAAAAAAATGCACTTGGTGTCACTGTGACTGGGGGGGGCAGGGGTGATTGGGGGGTGATTGGGGGGTGATCAGGGGGGTGAAAAGTGTGCCTGGCGTGTTCTACTGTTAGTGTAGTGTTAGGTGCAACTCACCGATCCTCTCTCCTCGGTGCCGGAACGAAAAAGACCGACACGAGGAGAGAATACATCACTTCCTCTCCTGTGTTTACATTACAGGAGAGGAAGTGATGTCACGGGGGATTTTCATTCGTCGGGAGCGATCGCGAGGGGGTGGCCATGAATGAATGGCCGTCCCCTCGTCCGGGATCGCTCCCGAACGAAAACCGACCGCCGCAGGCACCGGGCGGGGGCCCGATCGGGCCCCCGACCCGCGGGAGGCAAATCACGTACATGTATGTGATTATGCCTGCCCGTGCCATTCTGCCGACGTACATCGGCGTGAGGCGGTCGGCAAGTGGTTAAAGCCTTCTCATTGCTATGTGTCCCATATGTCTCCCTTGCAGTTACCTGTATATTTCAAGCACTTGTATGTGAAATGCACCTGTTAGTGTTGGTAGTGCCTGTTGCGCTACACAATGTTGTCACTATCCTGTTTACTATGCTCAATAAAGCTGCTTTTTGAATCAAAAAAAAAAAACAATAAAACAAAGTAACATTACAGTATAACCATACCTGCAAAGCAAATACAAAAAAAAAATTGTAAAAAATAAAACATTTTTTAACGCAATCTGTGCCTAAAATATATATATGCCGAAGCAATATAGCAAAAGTTAGGAGCAAATCACTCCTCCACCCCTACTGCCCCCATGCTTCGGCATATATGCTCTTTTTTTTTTAACTGTGATGGTGAAATCACATCCTACAGGGCTGCAGCTGAATGGCGTACCTGAAAACAAAAAAATAGTTAACAATAAAACATCGTAACCAGTAAAGTATAAAAAAATGAAAAGCAAACATGATAAAACATAATAATAATAAAATATTGCAGAATGGAATACAGTAAAAAAGAGCAGAACAATAGGGAGAGAATATAGCGAGAGAGAGAGAGAGAACAATAAAATGACTATTTAAAAAAAATATATATTTTGTGTTTTTTTAACACTTTTTTTGTAACTGTAGCTGTTGTAAATGTAACGGTTCCAGGTTTGGGTCTCTCAAAATGCGATGGCATCTTGGAAGACCCTGTGAAAGTGTGTCGTAGTCTGTACAGTGCTGTGCCCTATGGTAATACTCAACTAGTGTATGGTAGCGTTCAAAACATTCACCAATGCAAAGACCGAGATTGTCAGGACAGGAGGGACAATAGTAGCGGGTGTCACAAATATATCTGCGCTTGCTGCAGACATGACATCTTCTTTGGGGGGCTTGTTGGGTAGGGGTACTCGGAAGGATATACGAAAAAAGCCTCTCATGCAGCCGGCTTTTGGATTGGGAAGATGAGGTGGAGCACTGTCTGGAAACAGAAGGGCTCTGACAATCTCTTCCTGGAATTTAAGGAATGATCCAGTCCGTCCTGAAGCTCTTTATAGCACATGAGCGTTCAGCAAAACCAATTGAAATAAACAGACAGTTTTTTCTACCAGCGTTTGGCCTTATGGCAAACTAGGTATGGCGATAACAACTGGTCGTTGAGGTCCACCCCTCCCATATTAAGGTTATTCGTGGACACAGGGGTTTCTCCACAACACCAGTCGCCATAGGAATTTGGACCATCGCGTCTGCATGGAGGTAAGAATGAAAATTTTTTTATTATCCCTCCACTTCACAGCGAGCAAATTATTACACTTGAAGCAGGTTCTCTCCCCCAGCCTAAGACTGGAATCTACAAGCCTCTGAATTAAGTCCCAGCAATTAGGTCGCACGGTGTCACATGCTCCAATCTGATGATCACGCAAAGTGACTAAAAAGTGGCGCACTCATGTAATAATTGTCCACGTACAAGTGGTACCCCTTTCCAAATAAGGGTGACACCAAGTCCCACACAATCTTGCCAGAGCTCCCTATGTAGTCAGGGCAGTTTGTCAGCTCCACATGACTATCTCTTCCCTGGTAAACCATAAAACTACATGTATAGCCTGTGGCCCTGTCACAGAGCTTATACATCTTGACCCCATATCTGGCACGCTTGCTGGGAAGATACTGTTGGAAAGAGGCTAGAAAACTTAATCAACGCAGACAACTTGATGGGGAGTAAACAAGTCTGCAAAACGTTGGTTGAAGTGGTTTACGAGGGGCCAAATTTTGTAGAGCCGATCGTATCCAGGGTCTCCACAAGGATGAGTTAATTGTTGTTGAAATGCATGAACCGCAAGATCTGCTTGCATCGAGCCCTGATTATGGAGGCAGAGAACATGGGCATATGGTGAATTGGGTCAGTGGACCAATATGACCAATATGACCGGAAGGGATAGGCCCAGAAAGATCTTAAATTCGGAAACCGTAATTGGTTTCCAATCTCTGGCAAGGGAGCACTGGGGAATAGCGGTGATGTATTGACCGGCATACAAACTGCTTTGGTCCACAATAGGTCTATAGAGATCTTGGGTGAAAAACAGCGAATAAAAATCAAGTTACATAAAATCAACTGTTTCCACCTGAATGCCAGGTTGGCCAGTGAATGGGGAAAGTACTGGTGCTGCAGAAGTGGTGGTTTCCCAATTAGGATTGGTGAATGCAGCAGGAAGGGCACTATGGGCTTGACGGGCCTGCGTTTGTTTTCTTCTTGGTGGCAGTGGGACACTACTTGTGCTTGCCACCTCACCAGCTTGAACTGCACTTATGGGACTTGCCACATCACCACATGTTACTGCAGTGTTGGTTTGACTATGACCAGAGTGTACTAGGCCGCTGGTGCTTGTCAGTTCACCAGAAGGAATAGCGGCACTAGTACTTCTCTGCTCCATATGAGAGCCCTGTGGTTCTTGCACCTCAACAGCAGAAGAAGATCGGGGTCTGGTATGCCTGACCTTGGCAGGGACCACAACTCCATTGTTAGAGCTATCTGTCATGGAGCCACTGTCGTCTACAGGATCATATTCTGAGCCTGAATCTGACAGATGAGTGACTTCCTCTTCACTATCTGTCATGCTCAGAAACGTGTAGGCCTCTTCACTACTGTACCTTCGATTTGCCATTTTGGGTTTTAAATTTACTGGTATACTAGTGAGACTAATTCAAATGCTACAAAAAAAAAACTGTCAGTGATCGCAGGGAACGGGCCTGACTCTGTGAACGCTGCAGTTATGTGTGTTTAGTGTTTTGTAAGTGACAGTGATCGATTGATACTGCACTTGGGCGGGCTGGGCTGGGGGCAAAACGCAGGTGCTAGCAGGTATCTGGGCAGATCCCGCTAACACTTATACCACTAAGGCAGGTGTATGCTGCATGAGTGGGTGTTAGCGGTACTGGCACTAACCTGGCGCTACCTGGGGCGACGCAGACCCCATCTGACCCTAAAACCTAACTGATATCACCTGCTGGGCGATAAGGGGGTTAAACCTACATTAGGTAATAAACGGCGGGTGCCCTGACACTATAAAAAACAAACTAACTAACCACAGTCACCCGTAACACTTATACGGTGATCACTGGTGAAAGGATTAACTAGGGGGCAAGCAGTGGGTTAAAACCTTTATTAGGTAGTATATGGGGGTACCTGATGCTATAAAAAGCTGACGCTGAACCTAAATACTTACCTGGCTAACTAGCGTCACCTGTGACACTAATACGGCGATCAGAAAAAAGACAACTTAGTGACCCTGACGACTGGGGGTGGTCAAGGGGTTAAACATTTATTAGGGGGGTTAGAGGGTACCCTAGACCTAAAGGGGCCTATCACTAACTGCCCTAACATTTATAACCGTCACAAATGACACCAATGCAGTAATCAGTAAAAAATAAAAACGGCTATTGGTGTCACTGTGACAGGGGGTGACAGGCAGGGCCGCTGATATGGGGGGACCACCAGCCCTCCTGTACTGGGCCCTGCCCTGTAGGGGGGCCCAGAGGCAGAGGGGGGACTCCCACATTATAGGGACTATACTAATCCTGAGCTAGGGTCCCATGTAGTGTGCGTGGGAGGAAGCAGAAAGCAAATTATTAAAACACTTTTGGGAGTAATCTGCAGCCGTATGTCCAGACTATTACATACAGTACATTACACAACTCCCAAGTCTTCTATATCAATACGCCGGCCGGGACTTGTGTAATGTAATTGTCTGGACATAGGGCTGCAGATTACTCTCGAAAGTGTTTAAATACTTTGCTTTCTGCTTCCGGCTGTCCAACTTCATGCCCAGGTGGAAGGAGCAGAGGTTTAAGAGGAGCTCAGCTTCTGGCCAGTCCCCACGCTCCCAGATCCAGAGGATCCAAGCCCCCCACCCCAGGAGAAGCACTGCATGAGGACCCCAGTTAAAAGAAGCCAGCAGGACCAGGTACTTGTGAAGTCGGGGGATGTTAGGTGGAGGTAGAGACTGGGCCCGGGCTCTGAGCATAAAGTTGGCCATACTGCATACTGCTCTCCCACATATCTAAAATATTGTGGGTATTCACCGTGCCCAGAGTGAAAGTCTTTTTCCTGCTGCACTTTCTATTGCGTTAATATACAGTATTAATGCTGCCACAGTAACTACATGGCTGGAGTGACACATCTCAAGGGCATAATTGCTGTGTATTAGTGAATGCTTGTGTTGGCCACTGAAGAGTCATCCACAGTGGATCACTTTTCAGTGGGTTTTTGCTAGGTGGTGGGGAAGCAATAATTTGCCTCCTGATTTAATCCAATAAAACCTGTACCTGGCTGCAACTACATTCATTGTACACAGTTGCAAGTGGTCCCCTTTAACCACTTGCTTACTGGGCACTTAAACCCCCCTCAGTCCCAGACCAATTTTCAGCTTTCAGCGCTGATGCACTTTGAGTGACAATTGCGCGGGCATACAACACTGTACCCAAATGAAATTTTTATCATTTTTTTCCCACAAATAGAGCTTTCTTTTGGTGGTATTTAGTTACAGCTCGGAGTTTTATTTTTTGCTAAACAAACAAAAAAAGATGCAAAAAAAAAAAAAAAAAAAATCATGTTTTAATAGTTTGTTATAAAATTTTGCAAACGGGTCATTTTTCTCCTTCATTGAAGTGCGCTGATTAGGCGGCACTGATGGCTGCATTGGTGGGCACTGATGGGCTGCATTGGTGGGCACTGATGGGCTGCATTGGTGGGCACTGATGGGCTGCACTGGTGGGCACTGATAGGCATAGTTAAGGCGGCACTAATAGGCACAGATAAGGCGGCACCGATGGGCACAGATAAGGCGGCACTGATGGGCAAAGATGGGCACAGATAAGATGGCACGGATGGGTGGCACGGATAAGTGGCACGGATGGGTGGCACGGATGGGCACTGATAGGTACCACAGATAGATGGGACTGATGGGCACTGATAGGTGGCACTGATAGGTGGCTCTGATAGGTGGCACTGCTGGGCACTGATGGGCGGCACTGCTGGGCACTGATGGGCGGCACTGCTGGGCACTGATGGGCGGCACTGGGGTGCAGCACCTTTGAGGCAGATTGGGTGGCACTGTGGGTGGCACTGTGGGGTGGCACTGTGGGTGGCACTGTGGGTGGCACTGTGGGTGGCACTGTGGGTGGCACTGTGGGCACTATGGGCACTGACAGGGGGCACTGACGGGGGGCACTTACTTTTTCTTTTATTTTTTTTCAGGATGGCACTGCGGGAGGCAGGTGGGCACTGGCAGGTGGCAGGTGGTTGCTTGTATTGCTGGCCGTGATCGGGACTGATGTCCCGATCACGGCCGCCGGTGATCGGCTTTTTTTTTCTCTCCTCGCGCTGTCAGCGCGAGGAGGAATAATAGCCGATTACCGGCTCCGTTCTATCACATGATCAGCTGTCATTGGCTGACAGCTGATCACGTGATAAGGGGTCGGGATCGACCCCTTACACGGATCGGTGATCAGGCGAGTCTCACGGACTCGCCGATCACAGAGCGCGCCGCGCGCGCCCCTCAGGGGGCGCGCAGGCCGCTCGTAACCAGGACGACGTCAATAGACGTAGTCCTGAAAATGTAGGTCCGCGCTAATGCCGTCATTTGGCAATAGCGCGGATCTGAAGTGGTTAATGGTATGGGTCATTTTGGGATATCAAATGTCACACGGGAGATAACATTTGTATACCCCTATTTTAGGGTTGCCACTTTTTCTTCAAGCCAAACCCGAACACTTTAGTGTTGCGCAGCAAAAATAAATTTTGGGGGGATTCTGTAAAGGATTGCAAAAGACCTAGGACACCTTTGGGCGCTCCAAGGAGAATAGTAATGTGGCTTGCATAGTGCCCCCTCACCCTCACTGTTCTGCGCTGCCTTACAGCCTTAATATTGTGTCCAGGTTTCAAGTGGACTGAAACCCGGACACATGATTCAAAACCCGAACTGTCCGGGTGAATCCTGGACCGGTGGCGACCCTACCCTATTTGCTACTTTCGCCTGTTACCCCCTCCTGACCCCTGCACTTTGTATGCTACATACTCCAGATCCTCTGTATTCTATGTATTGCCCAATCCTGACCCCTGAACTAATCAATACCCACTCCTGACCCCTTTATTCTGTACATGCATACCCCACTTTTAAGTACACAATGGGGTTTATTTACTAAAGCTGGAAAGTGAAAAATCAGGCTCACTTCTGCATAGAAACCAATGAGCTTCTAACCTCGGCTTGTTCAGTTAAGCTTTGGTAATAAAACCTGGAAGCTCATTGGTTTCTATGCAGAAGTGAGCCTGGTTTTGCACTTTACAGCTTTAGTAAATAAACCCCTTTGTGTACTTAAAAGTGGGGTATGCCTGTATGTTACATATTCCAAACCCCCTGCATTATATGCATTACCCACTCCTGACCCCTGAACTAATCAATACCCACTCCTGACCCCTGAACTAATCAATACCCACTCCTGACCCCTTTATTCTGTATGTTACATATTCCAACCCCCTGCATTATATGCATTACTCACTCCTGACCCCTAAAACATGAACATTACCCACTTCTGATTCTTGCATATGTATATTAAACCCTGCATTTCTCCATTGTACACAGTCCACGGGTTAGAGGGAGGGGTGCTCAGGTTCAGGCTTATGTGGGGGGCCCCGCCAGGTAGACTGTACGGGGCCCCATGATTTTTAACAGCGGCCCTGGTGACAGGGGGTGCAGGGGGGGTGATTGGGGGGGGGGGTTATATGCCTATGTGTACTAGTGTCAGTGTAGTGTTGGTGCAAACTCACTGTGATGTCTTCTCTCCTCGGAAGCCGACACGAAAAGGCTTCATGAGGAGAGATGACATCACTTCCCCTGCTTCTGTTTACATTACAGAAGCAGAGGAAGCTTTAATATGCCAGGAGCGATTGTGAGGGAGTGGCCATGAATCAGTGGCCTCCCCTTCAGGACGAATCGCTCCTGGATCGATGCCGACTGCCCCGGGTACATCGATGCGCCCCCCCACCTGCAGGAGGGGACTAACGTATACATACGTTACTCTGCCTGTCAGTGTCATTTTGCCACAGTATATCTGCATGAGGCGGTTGGCAAGTGGTTAAAGATAATCTGCTTTTAAACTGTGAGAAAAGGTGATTTCTACACTGAAATATCTTTAAAAGCCTGAGAAGAGATAAATTAGCATGCTCCAGTGTCTTTTTTACAAGGCGCTATAGTAAATGCGAAAATGAGCGTTGAGTAAAAGAGCATTTTTTGGAAGTGAAAATCGGCACTATTATTGTCCAATGCAAGTTTTAGACATTGATCCTAATGGAATATTTGTAACTTTCACAAATAAATCTTTTTAATGTTGAGATGAAATGTATCTTTCTCTGAAAAAAATGTTTCTTTGCAACATTGTTGCTTCTACTTCAAATATTTTGTTTTTAAGAACGCTAGAATGTGGAATGTTTTGATGCTTTGGTAAAATATATATTTCTCTGTCACTTTCACTTGTTACACTCCATCTCATAACAATATTTACCCAAAACTCACACAGGTGTCTTTACAAAGCACAAACAATACCATTTCTGATACAGATTTAAAATGAGTCACAATTTTTTGTGCTTTTTATTATATTATTTCCAAATAATCATAATTTGAGCTAAAAAAATGTTATATGTGTACCAACATCAGAAATCAAAATGTAATTCAAATGGACTTTGATCTTTGGCCTGTAGTTGGAGATTTGATGCACATATCCAAGGGCTAACACAATTGCAACTAGTATTATGTGTTCCTGCCCATCAGGTGCAATCACCTTTAGACATACATGACATGTTGTCTAAGAGACATGTTGAAAGATACTGGTGTGCGTGTACTTCTATTGGGCGTGTGTCAGTGTGCTAACAATACAACCTACCTTATATAAAGGGCTGCAGTGGGGGTGGCCTGAGAAGGTCAGGTTTTTTACTGTGATTTGTGGGGGCGAAGGAATGATTTTGTGCCTATTGACAAACGCCCAACTAGGGGTTGTTTGTTTGCTGAAATTTTGTTTCTGCTGGCAAAATAAAAGTAATTGAGCTTGTTTGTTGTGTGTGTGTGTGTGTGTGTTTTTTTTCTCTTTTCTTTCTTCTTTTTAAGTAGTTTTGGGGGTGGGGGCTTTGGGGAAGTGCAAGATCTTTTACATCTTAGGCTGCTTTCACACTGGAGGCACTTTACAGGTGCTTAAAATAGCGTCTGTAAAGAGCCTCTCCACTCGCTCCAGTGTAAACTGGCCCTGACCCTAATTTCACACCTATACTTTTTTTAGTGCATTTTGCAGTTTTCAGAAACACTCTACAGTCCATTTAACATAGTTTCCTATGGTACTAGTTCACATGTATGTGTTTTGCGGCCAGTGCGTTTTTGGTAATGGTTGGGGACTTTTTTCACACGATTTGCGGGTAATAGATTCCAATGGAACTGCACCAGAAATGCAACTGTTGCGGCATTTGTGATGTGATTTTTGATGTGTTTTGCGGTTATTTTTTCCACTGTATATAGCTGGTTGCTAACCGGTAGCCCGGGAAGCCAGCTGTTACGTCCTTAACCAATGAATCTTCAGCTGTCAGCGGCTTCCCCACTGAAAGTACAAAAAAAATGCCAGCCCCAAAAAAAGCAAAAAAAAATGCATTGTGTCCCCCCCGGGGTCTAGTATGGATTCAGAGGGGGCCCCCAATGCCAAAATTTTACAAAACCCTGCATCAAAATATAAAACATTGAGTGGGAGTCCCCAAAAATCCATACCAGGCCCTGATACCCATTCACATGGGTTGCGGGGGCTGGGATCTGGGGGGGTTCCCTTATTAAAGGGGGCTTCTAAATTCCAATAAGCCCCTCGCACGCAGACCCCCACAACCGCTGGGAAAGGGTTGTGGGAATGAGGCCCTTGTTCCCATCAACATGGGGACAAGGTGCTTTGGGGGGGCCCAAAAGCACCCTCCCCATGTTGAGGGCATGTTGCCTGGTACGGTTCAGGACGTGGGGACAGCACTCTTGTCCGCCTCTTTCCTGTGGCCTGCCAAGTTGCGTGCTCAGATAAGGGTCTGGTATGGATTTTGGGGTGACCCCACACCAATTTCTTTAAAAATTTTGGCGCAGGGTTGCCCTTAATATGGGCCCCTATGCCATTTTTTTTTAAATGTGGCGTGGAGTTCCCCTTAATATCCATACTGGACCCGAAAGACCTGGTATGGACTGGTGGGGGGGAACCTACACAGTTTTTATCTTTGATTTTATTTCTATATTGCCGCTAGCAATTTTGAAATGACATTTTTTCCTTTAGATATGTAATTTTGCTGCAGTACAGTAATAAACAAGGGAAAGATGTGCTATTTTACAGGCATACTATAGACACCCCCCAGGCATGATATTTAAAGGAATTTTTCATTTGTATTGTTTTGCTTTAAGCATTATTAAAATCACTGCTCCCGAAAAAACAGCCGCTTTAAAAACATTTTTTCCAATTGATACATGTCTCCTGGGGCAGGACCCAGGTCCCTATACACTTTTTATGGCAAAGAGCTTGCATATAAGCCTTCAGTGATCTGACAGGCATTTTTGCCCACAATAGCGCTGCTTTCCATTTGCATTAGCTCTCAGTTTCTGAGAGTTGAAGTCTTACTTGGCCTTATTTGGGTGCTATTTTCTGGGACTGCAGGATCATTTTTCAGCACTATAGCAAATGACCCTCTATATGTCTAGTGTAAGTTGAACTGAAAAAAATGTAGGCAAGGAGAACTGCCAGAATTGGCTTTCTTTACTTATAAATGTACTTTTATTTTCTAACTTAACCTGCAGAACTGAGAAATAGAATCTGGTTCTTGGTGGCCAAAAAAGAAACTTTTTTTCTCGCTCTGAAACTTTTGCATTAGAGCAACCCAAAGTTCAAGACTCACAGCTTTCTGTGTGAATTTTCAGGCATTTTATGTGCATTATCAACCATAATATGTTTCCATGTGCTGCCATTGTGATCATAAGGCCTTTACACATCATAATGCATCAAGCAAATGGACATTGCACATCAATGCATAACTCAGATGTGAATTACTATATATATTTTTTAAATAGCTGACCTGCGTACATGCATTGAAATGCATCAAAATGCATGAGCTGAAATGCATATGTGTGAATGGGTTCTAAGCATCTGACACATGCAGCAATAAGGTCTGCATAAGGGTGGGATCAACATCATACATAAATTTACTTAAGGTACCTACAGTATTTTGCCTACTATATTAGAAATATCACCAAGCAGCAGGCAGATCTAAGACAGATTGCTAGAAATAGATGTCTGAAATGTAGAGCAGCTAAGCTAGAAGCAATCATCCATATAGTCAGTGCTGAAGGCCTTAAAGGAATCAATACACATTTATTATTCACCTCCCAATACACTACAACATCTGTATTACTAAATGGAAAGTGGTACTATGGGAAATTGTTTTATAGCAGTGAATGATTGAAATACTGATCATTTGCCTAAAAAAACGTTCACCATCCACATATGCACACATTTTCAATCAGTCAATGTTGCTGCCATTTTTCCATCATCCTGAACTTTTTTTTTACTTCTTATACGAACTGGAGGTGTTGCCAGATAGATATTCTTGCACCAGCAGCTTTTAAAAGCAGGAAAATAAATGCAGTAGTTCTAAAGAATGTAGCTACAAACATGCAAGGAGTAAGTACACAAGTAAGGTAAACAACAGACTTCTTTAACTTGTATTTTCATCCAGTTGAAAACTGAAAAAAATGCCACAATGCATGGGCCTTTTCAGAGCTGCTCACCAGCTGGGAAAGATCCTTCAGAAAAGCCAATGTTGACCAAAGTTGGATTTCAGGCACCAAGAGCAAAAGTATCATGTTTCAGCATACCCTTAATGCCGGCATATGGCTAATAGGAGTTAGTCAAATAACTGGAATTTTATACCTCTTAATCAATACATTTTATGACTGTAAATGTTGCCAAGTACCGATCAAACCAAAGGGGTGCTACGCACCAGGTGTTCCACTGCTCCAGTCATCTAATCCAGTCCAGTCAAGCAAAATATCTAAGAATAAGAATTTCTATACTGATTCCCCTTGATCACAAACCAAGAAGAGAACTTTTCTTCCAAAAAATTGTGTGCATGAATTTTTACCTGCTTTCCAATATATGGGTATAAAAAAAAATATAGGGGTTGATTTACTAAAAATCTGGTACAGCTTATAAACCAATCAGCTTTAACTTTCTTTTTTTTTGTCAAAGCTTAATTGAACAAGCTGAAGTTAGAAGCTGATTGACTACCATGCACAGCTACACCAGATTTTGAACTCTCACGTTTTAGTAAATTGGCCCCATAGTGTCACAAAGCAATAATAAATGGTTACCAAATGCTCTGTTAGAATTGAGTCATCCAATGGACTGCACTCAGTGAGCTAAGATGACGTTAAATATACAATACAATACAATATTGCCAACACAACAAAGGGTGTAACATCTAATATGTTTCTTTTTTTTAAACAGGGGTCTTGGATGCGTATAATTATACGTTGTTACTGTTATCAATAAAAGTGTTTTGGCAATAAAATGAATTGTAGCAAGTTTACCTGGAAGTTACCCTTTCTTCTCTACATATTCATCAATAGTCCTGATTTAGCAAATGACTCTGAATACATCTCATGCGTATGAACCATACACAAGAAAGAGAGGTAGCAGTTACTTGATTTTATTTGAAGTTAAAACTTCACTTAGAGCAAAAGGTATTACAAAATCCTGGAACACGCATCCCTACCTAACTAAATTAATTAATTCATAATAGTTCTAATTCTAAGGCCGCGTACACACGGGCGGATTGTCTGGCCAACTAAGTTCGTCAGACAATCCGACAGACAGTCCGTCCTACTTTTGAATGAACGGACTTGACCACACAAGATGAACAGACAGTCCGCTGAAAGCTTGCGCGATGACGTGTACAGCACGTACGACGGGACTAGAAATACGACGTCCAATACACTGCAATGCAACCTTCGGCCGTGTAAATCCTTTCTGAGCATGCGCCATACTTAGTCCGTCCAACTTGCCTACTCACGAGCGGACTGTCCGCTGAAACCAAGTTTGGACGGACTGTATTACGGAAATTCCGAAAGACTTAGTCCGCCAGACTGTCCGCTGAAAAAGTCAGCTGAAGCCCACACACGAGCGGATTGTCCGCTGAAACACGTTACAGCGGACTAAGTTGGACAGACAGTCCGCCCGTGTGTACGCGGCCTAAGACACAGCTGTCAATCACAGCTAATGAGGTGGAAGCAGGGGCAGTGACAGAGCTCGGGAAATGGCTTGCTATGTGTGCACTCAGCAGTAGGGATGATCTGAACGCCCCCTGGTTCGGTCACACCAGAAGTGCTCATTTTAAAATCTTATATGCAAGTTTTTGCCATAAAAAGTGTTTGGGGACCTGGGTCCTGCCCCAGGGGACATGTATCAATGCAAAAACAAGTTTTTAAAATAGCTGTTTTTTCAGGAGCAGTGATTTTAAGACTGTTTAAAGTGAAACAGTAAAAATGAAATATTCCTTTAAATATTGTGCCTGGGGAAGTAGGGCATTTTCCCCATGTTTAGATCAGTACCGCAGCAAAATGACATTTCTAAAGGAAAACATGTCATTTAAAATTGCTCCCGGCTGTAATGTATTGCCAAATCCCTGCAATATACATAAAAAATAATTGAAACTGCACAGCAGGATTAAAAAAAAAATGGTGTGGGGGTCCCCCCCAAAATCCATACCAGACCCAAAGGGCCTGGTATGGACGGGGGAGCACATGCCATTTTTTTCTTAATTCTGTCATGGGGTCCCCTTAACCACTTTAATACACTATATTATATATTGTACACTGCACTATATACTCTGAACTGCAGTATACAGTATATCTACACTATACAGACTGCACTATATACTCTGAACTTGCAGTATCTATACTATATGGACTGCACTATATACTCTGCTGAAAAATTAGGTGTTGGTGGTGGCAGAACACGGTAACCCATTTACAGTTACACTTGTTGGGCGCAGGAATAGGCCCTGCTGTTAAATATTATTTAAAAAACAGAAATTACATGCCCCTGTTAAACAGGGGTAGAAAAACTGGGCCTTGGGTGGTGGTGGTGCCCTAAACCAAAAATATTGGATGGTTGGAAGGTAGCATCATCATGATTGAGGAGGAATAGGATAGGCAGCACAGGCAGTCTTCAAGAGATCCCAGATCCATAGCAAATTCAATCAGTTACATCAACATCAGGTGCTTAATAGCTGCTGATCCAGGACTGATTCATTTTTATAAATGTGAGCCTGTCTGTGGACAGGCACAGTCTTTGACCTGTTACCAGGCCTGACACGACAGGACAGGCAAAACAAGTAATTGCTTGGGGCCCCAAGCTGGCCTTGGGCCCCAGCCGCGCCACTGCTTCCTATAAGCTGCAGCCTGTAGCGTGGCCAAGCTCCTCTTCCTTCCTCCTGCAGTCTGTGTGGTACAGGAGATTCAGGTTCCTGTTCCCGGCCGGACTGACAGGAAGTGCACACACAGAGTGCTCACTTCCTTTCAGTCTGGCCAGCCGGGAACAGAAAACAGAATCTCCTGCCACATGGTACGCAGTAGGGAGGGGGGTTAAAAAGAACACGGGGCTGGGGTGGGGGGGAGTTAGTAAGGGGGGGAGGCAGTCATCACGAAAAACAATTACCATAGCTTTCTTTCCATTTTCTTTCTTTACCATCCCATTTCCATCTTATTGCTTCTATTTTTGAATCAGGTTATATTTATTAAAGAGGAAGTAAACTCTCCCACTCTGATGCTTCTTTTCATTTAGTCCATTATAATAAGTCATTATCAGACTATAGCCACTGTAATCCAGCCCATATCGCATATTACTTACTGTTTAAAGAAACTTTAAAAAACTTGTTTCCAGGGGTTAGGCAGCGCCATCTTAAGTTGAGTGTATTTCCGCCCTTACATTGAGCACTTCCTGTACTGTTAACCAAGCCTCCTTCTCATTTAAAAGTTTCTATGGCAACCCTGCTTCCCTGTTCATAGCTTACTTGTTTATCTCATAGTATTTACTTGTGACGATGTCTAATGTTTCCCTTTGTCAGACTTATCAGCTTCAGCTGATAAAACTGCAGTAATGGCCAATATTTAGACTATGTGAGGTCACATGGTCACATGGTGTGTAGGAGGAAGCTCTGAGTGATTAGCAGAGTTCAGTGTTGTTCCTAGGAAGTCCTGATAACAGATAGATAATACATAGAGAGTGTGCCTTAAATCAGGGGAGATCTGGGCATGCTCAGTGACTTCATTCTACAGAACAACAAGGATTACAACAATACTAAGCCAGTAAGGAGATATCTACAAGCAGTGTTCATTAGGGTTTTTGTATGCTGATTTACATGGGACAAAGTTGTGGGGGAGGGTTTACAACCACTTTAAGGCTTCTTGCCAAAATTTACAAAGCAGGGAAAAGACTCTACAGTACAATCTACTGTCTTTTTTCTGGTTTGTAAATGTTTGCAAAAAGCTTTAATACATATTACCTGATTCAAAAAAGAAGCAATAAAATGGAAATGGGATGGTAAAATAAGAAAATGGAAAGAAAGCTATGGTAATTGTTTCTATGGTAAAGCTATGGTAAATCTTTCTTTTTTCTCTCCTCATTAGACATTGTTAGATATACTGTGTCCACTGTACAAGATGTTATCCCTTATCCATAATTTATATGCCCAGCCATATGGGTGCTTTAAGACCTCATTGTTTACTGCCACATTGCTTCCATGTTGGTGTGTACGTAAGACCCCTTTCACACTGGAGCATATTGCAGGCGCTATAGCGCAATCTGCCCTTAAAGTGCTATCACATTGACTCAGGCTTTCACACTGGAGCGTTGCGCAAGCAGGACGGTAAAAAAGTCTTGCTAGCCGCATCTTTGGAGTGGAGAAGGAGCGGTGTGTTTACAGCTCCTTCACTGCTGTTGCCCATTGAAATCAATGGGACAGTGCGGCTATACATATGCAACAGCAGTATTTGCACTGTAAACCTTTTTTATTTATATAAAGTGTTGGTGAACTTAAACTGTATCGCTGTGCTGTGATTCCTGTAGGCTTTGCGTGCATGTGTGCGGGGGGGAGGGGGGTTGGGGGGGTCTCCATGTCCATTTTTCTTGGGGCCCCCAAATTCCTTCAAACAGCCCTGCCTGTTATAAACCCTCCAGCAGCACTGAATGTACACTCAGAAAGCAAGCTGGATGCAGGACAGGCCAGTAGCTCAATTGCATATTGATCAAGTTCTGGCCAGTGGTCCAACCTCAAGACCCAGTAACTCAGTGGATGCTCTGTTGGAAAGGTCTCCAAGTCTGCTCTTGCCCCTAGATATTCTTGCACCATATAATGCAGATGCTGGCGATGGTTGCTCAGACCTTGGAGCTGAGGACTAAAAAACTGTTTAAAGGCATCAGTAAGCTGGCCACCTTCTCCACCGCTCTTCCTCTGACCGAACGAAGCCTGAGAAACACGTTGTCCAGCACCAGGAAATGGTAACTACCAGGGTCTGGAAATGTGTTACACACACTTTTTTTCAAGGCCTTCTGAAGATGTTTCATCCTCTGCTTCCTCTGGGAAGGTAGGATGAGTTCTGCAACCTTACCCTTGTAACGTGGATCAGGAAGGGTTGCCAGCCAGTAATGATCCCTCTCTTTAATACCACAAATCTTAGGGTCCTTTTGCAGGCTTTGCAGAATCAGGGAGGCCATGCAGCGTAAGTTTACAGAGGCATTCGATTCTGAGTCCTCTGGGTCAAACTGTTTGCAGGCTTTCTTGTGCATCATCTTTAGAAGAGGCGTTCTTTTGGTGCAACAGCCATGCAGACCAATTTGATGCAGTGTGCAGTGTATGGTCTGAACACTGACAGGCTGACCCCCCCACCCCTTCAGCCTCTGCAGCAATGCTGGCAGAATTCATACGTCTATTTCCCAAAGACAACCTCTGGATGTGACGCTGAGCATGTGCACTCAACTTCTTTGATCGACCATGGCGAGGCCTGTTCTCAGTGGAACCTGTCTTGTTAACCACATGCCGACCGGGCCATAGCTGAAAGACAGCTACAGCGCGGTCGGCTTATTCTGGGAGGGCATCCATGGACATTCTCTTGGAAGCTTGCTCCTGTGTGCCCCCTGGGGTGTGCAACTGGGCATGTCCGTGACTGTGGACATTCTCTGAACCCGGCACATCGCGGATCACAGTAAATGGCCACTGAAAGCGGCCGTTTAACACGTGAACGCTCCGTCAAATGACAGAGCAATCACTTGTAAGCAAAACGGTGTCACGCCCGGTTCCTCTCTCCCCTCCCTGTACCGATAATTGTCATTCAAATTGCTACAGTGCTGAAAGCTGAAAATTGCCTTGGGCAGGAAGGTGTCTAAGTGTCTGGTATTAAAGTAGTTAAAGTAGTACAATGAAGGGAGAGGGGGGACAGGGCCGAACCACAGCTCCATGTCTAATTGGACACAGAGAGCCTTGGCTCAGCTCAGTTGACCCCATAGCAAGCTGCTTGCTGTGGGGGCATTCAACAGGAGGGAGAAGCCATGAGTGGCAATGAGGGATCTGATAAGAGGAGGATCCAGGCTGTGCAAAACCACTGCATAGGGCAGGTAAGTGTAGTATGTTTGTTATTTTTAAAGTAAAAAAAAAAAACAGTACATTTGCAACCCCCCCCCCCCCACCCCCAACACTTACTTGCTGTCCTGCTCACCACGGCCTAGGCCTCCTCTTCAATCTGTGCCATTTTCCCCAAATTTCTGTTATTAGAGGAAAGGTGGGGGTAGGGGATGCCCTCCGTACACCTCCAAGAATCTACCATCTGTCAAAAACTTCCTTTGTCGCTATCAGAGAAGTATCAGCCTAGGACCAGAACAGGGTCCACCTATACTATATTTCCATCATGGATCTCTTTTTTGAAGCAAAAATCACATTACATTAGATCCATTAGAACCAATTTTAACTTGTATCAGTCTAGCACTACCACACACAGATCAGGCACCGGCACAATATGTAAGTCTGAACTTCCTTGAATTAAAAAAAAGATTAATAATGCAAACCTTGAGCAACTGCTGATAGCAACCAGTCAAATTCCACCTTTTATTTTTTCTGTAAATGCAACATAGGTGCTGGTTCGTGTAGGTAACAGATCTAGTCTTAATTTTATAAATATGATAAAATATTTCTAGCACCACAAAATACAACCAGTACCCTCCATAAAAGAAAATATTGAATTACTAACCTTTTCAAGCAAGGGCATTTGTTGTCCTGCAGAGACATACAAATGCTGCTGCCCAACGCTTCATGGTAATGTTCTCTGCAGGGCTCTGTTGTTCCTCAACTTGTGTCCTGTGGGCAGAACCATATCCCCCCATGGACGAAATGCTACCAGATGCACCCAGATATGTCAGATAGCAGAGTGGCTAAGACAAGATGGAATGGAATGGATGTACCACCCTTTGAAAAGGTAAGTATAAATAGACATATGCAGAGTAAAATATTTTGTTTCGGAATTTCGGAATTTCGTTTTCGTCCGAAAAATTCATTAATTTAGTTACTCCCGAAATTCGTTTTTATTTATTTTATTTTGTATGGATTTTTAGGGGTCCCCCACGCTTTTATTTTTATTTTATTTTTTATCAATGACTTTCAATGAGTGTTCTCTGTATTACGGAGCCAACAATTCATAATAGCTGCGAGTGATTTTAAAGGACTTTTTTTCCTGTTCTTTTAAAAGGGTTGTGGGTTGTATTTTGTCAAATTATTGACAGTGCCACTTTAAAGGAAATGTGTGTTAAAATATGTAGGTTACCATTTCTGCCCTCCTCTTGAATATGGTTGCTGTCTGGCTACTTGATGATCTTCTCACTTCAGTTCTTTCTCAGACATTGTCCCAGATTTTAAAGGACTTTTTTTCCTGCATAAATGACACTTTGTGCAGGGACAGTTCTAAGCACCAGAAACATGCCCCCCCTTCACAGGCATACTATAGACACCCCCCAGATAGGAAATTTAAAGGAATATTACACTTTTATTGTTTCACTTTAATCATTATTAAAATCACTGCTCCCAAAAAAACGGCCGTTTTTAAAACTTTTTTTTGCATTGATACATGTCCCCTAGGGCAGGACCCAGGTCCCCAAACACTTTTTAGGACAGTAACTTGCAGAATCTTTTCTCTCTGTCAAATCTTTTTTCTCTGTAGAATATTTTCTCTATATAATCTTGGACTAATAGAGGTAAGGTTAGGCACATTCGACCACAGGTTCTATAGACACAGATTGTTATTGTCAGAGTCACGTCGAATCTCCTATTCTATATCGAACTGTTGTAACAACGAAAACTAAAATAAAGCATTTATTTATGTCGGATCTTTCGTTTTTCGGATTCTGTGCTTTCGTTATTGTTTGTCAAAACGAAAACGAAAATACCTGAAATTCGGACGAAAATGCATTCAGACGAAAACTAATGCACATATCTAAGTATAAATTATGTTCTTTTAAAAGGGTTGTGGGTTGTATTTTGTCAAATTATTGACAGTGCCACTTTAAAGGAAATGTGTGTTAAAATATGTAGGTTACCATTTCTGCCCTCCTCTTGAATATGGTTGCTGTCTGGCTACTTGATGATCTTCTCACTTCAGTTCTTTCTCAGACATTGTCCCAGATCAAGCAGATAGCAAGTAAAATAAAAATGCAAAACATTCTCTGAATGGTGCCCGTGAAGAGTGTTCAATCTCTTGTGTTTAGAATGCAGCAGGCCAGTCAGGGACATTGGTCAGGTATAGTAATATACATATTTAAAGTGAAAACAGTGCAGTGCTAACAATCAAATGTTGAGCATTGACATAAAGTATCAACATACTGTAATATACAAAATAAATTGTGATTAGCATATACAAAAAACTCTAACACCATCATCTGATTGATAGTGTCTCTAAATAAAGAGCACTGTGCAAATTGTAAATCAACATTGGTAGCATAGTCCCATTGGTGATTAAAACATGAATCCATTAGCATATATTGATTGGAAGGAATCCAGGAGTGTAGGACTAAAGGAGTCACCGGTGTGTGCATCCACCATCCAGGGGAGAAGATTAAATACGTTTGCCAGAAGTTAGCATCAATCTGGCATGCAATATCAAAGCTCTGGATAGCGAGTGCTGCAATTCCTCCTCCTCAGCTGAACCCCCTCTGCCAACCTTGACCCAGCATGTAAGAATATGGATCAGGATGACAATGTCCCAGGTGGTAAAACACCTCCTTCCACCACAGATCCGGTTGGTAGGTTTATGGTCAACAGCATCCTTAAAAAAACAACAGAAAGCCTCCACATAATGAAAAATCGCATGGTTATGGGTTTATTTGGGTTAAAAGACTTTACATAGATTCCAAGATGTATTGCATCAAGTAAAAAAGCATAAAACTGAAAAAGGCCCAATGGCATGGGAGGCATAGAGGTACTCTTGATAAAAGCAAGAATTGACCTTACCACACAGTTGTGAAAAAATGGCCTTTGGAAAGCCTCCACATAATGAAAAATCGCACGGTTATGGGTTTATTTGGGTTAAAAGACTTTACATAGATTCCAAGATGTATTGCATCAAGTAAAAAATCATAAAACTGAAAAAGGCCCAATGGCATGGAAGGCATAGAGGTACTCTTGATAAAAGCAAGAATTGACCTTACCACACAGTTGTGAAAAAATGGCCTTTGGGTGTTGATGGTGCCTTCTCCCTGCAACCTTCTAGAGGTACTCTTTATGAAAGATAGAATTGGCATTGCTGTAAAAAATCGAAATTTGAAACCCCTGTCACACAGTTGCAGAAAATGTGGTCTTTGGACGTTGGTAGTGCCTTAACCTCGTAACCTTCTAGAGTTACTCTTGATGACAGTAATTTTTTAGCCTTGCTGTAAAAAAATGTAATTTGATGCACCTGTCAAAGGGTGCAGAAAAATTGGTCTTCATGGTGTTAATTGTGCCCATGTAACTTGTACCAAAAAATTACTACACAATAAAATCAACACCCACAGAGCTAGGCAGCCAAGACAGTCTTGCAGAGATTTGAGATCCCAATAACACTTAATCAGCGATATCAGCATCGGGGGCTTGATATCTGCTGCTAATCCAGGACTGATTTATTTTGACAAATGTCAGCCAGTCAATGGAGTCTGTGGACAGACGCACTCTTTTATCTGTCACGTAACTGAATGCCCGCTTGGAAAGCACGCTGGACGCAGGGGCGCCCAGCAGCTCAATTGCATACTGGGCAAGTTCTGGCCAGTGGTCTATTTTATGACGCAGAAAACCAGTGGATGGTCTACTGGAAAGCTCTTTCTATCTGTTTTTGCACCTAAGTAATCTTCCACCATATGATGCAGACACTGCCAATGGGATCTTGAAGCGGACAGCCCTGGGTGCCGAGGATTAAAATAATTTTGAAATACATCACTGAGGTGCTCCACCGCTCCTTCTTTACCAACAGAAGTTTCAAAATTAGCTTTTCAATGAGATTGTAACCTACCAGAGTCTGGAAAGGCCTTACATAAACTCCTCTTTAAGGTGTCTTCAAGATATTTCATCCTGTGCTCTCTCTGGTAGGGCAGGATGAGTTAGGAGACTCTCCCCTTGTAACGGTGGTCAAGGAGTGTTGCCAACCAATAATGATCCTTCTTCTTGATGCCACAAATTCTCAGGTCCTTTCTGAGGCTTTGAAGAATGAGGGAGCCCATGCACCACAAGCTTGCAGAAGCATGAGAAGCAGAGTTCTGGGGGTCACTAAGGATTACAGTATCTGAAACTGCCTTCTCCTAGCCATGTACTACTACCAAGGTTTCTGGGGATTGAAAAACATCTCTTAAGGTTTCAAATCAGGTGGTTTATGGGCAGGTGGAATTCACCGGAGAAGGGCATGGAGGAGGAGGAGGGGGTGAAGCTGACAGATCTCATATCATCACCACCAGCTGTATGGAAACATGGTGGCAAAACAAGCTCCAGCACTGAACCCTGTCCTGTATCCTTCCTAGTTGCAAGCAAAGTCCCCCAGTGTGCTGTGAACAATATATATAATCCCTGACCATGCTTGCTGGACCATGTGTCAGCAGTAATATGGACCATACTGCTGACTGCCTTGACCAATTATGGCAAATCATTGCCTCCCATGGGATGGCACAGAGCTGGGATGGTCTTACCTGCAAAGAAATAGTGACTGGGAACCTGCCATTTTGGTACAGCACATTCTGCAAATTCACGGAAGAGGGCAGAATCCACCAGATGGAAAAGGAGGAGTTGTAAAGCCAGCAATTTGGACAAGCTGGAATTTAGAGGCTAGGCATGTGGGTGGCAGGGATTGTATTTTTTTTTTTAAGCAGCAGGTGGTGCAGAGAAATGTGCTTGCTATACTGTACAGCTCATGGTGAGGCTACTGGCAGACGTGTTGCAAGGATCTGTGACACCCTTTGCTATACCATCATCCCTGTCAGTGGAGGCTGCTGAGAGGTCCTGAGATATAGCAGGTGTTGACATGAAAGGTAAGGAGTGAGGAGGAGAAGAATTGTGTCCCTTGTGTGTGGCTTTCAGGTGCTCTTGTCAACTAGCTGAGTGGTGGAAGGTTAATTGCCTTGTCAAGAATGTGGTACCCAAATGGCTAGTGTTTTTGCCATGCTTGATATGCTTGTGGAAGAGATTTCAAATTGCGCCAGTGCAATCGCCTGCACATCTGTCAGACAGCTGAGCTGTGGGAAGTGGGCCGAGAGATAACAGCTCCACAATCTAAAGGACTAGGGTGGCTGCTCTGTACTCTTCCATAATGGCAGCCTCTGGGGGACATCCTGTATTGTTGTGGTTGTTTCTTTCCCTTTCTTTCCTCCTCTGCTCTATCTGACACCCAAGTCGCAGAAGTGACCTCATCATCATCATCATCACCCCCTCCATCTTCATCATAACTGGAGCCAACTTGGCAATATGCTGTGGCTTGGGGAACATGACTGAGGTTTTGTTGTTTATCAGTGTTCTCCCCTTTGTGTAGGCTCATGTTACTCCCTTCCTCTACCTCAGAAACAACATCAGACTCAAGTAATGTCTGTGCATCCTGCAAGTGGCTGACGCTGTGTGCAAATAATTCAGCGGACTCCTCCATGCATTATCCTAGGGCATTGGCAGGAGTAGCTGTGGACAAAGAGGTAGAATATGCTGCCCTGGCAGCTGCAGTGGTCTGCACACTAGTAAACCAGTCCACCACCTTCTCTGCATGTTGTGGCTGGATAGTACGGGTAACATCACCAAACAGAGACAAATGTGCCCTGCCTGAGTACGGACCACGTCCACCTTTGCCTGTTGACACAGACGCTGCTGGCCCCTTCATAGTGGCATGGGAACATCTGCCTCTCCTTGTTGGTTTCACAGACATGATGGGGGGGGGGTTGTGTGATTGGATGCACTTTATTTAATGAAAAGTGGTGCTTGGTGCGCTTTAAATTGAGGACTGACGCTGACAGAAAAAATAAAAAAGGCAGAAAAACTGTGTCTGACAATTAAAAAAAAAAGGGGGCAGGCAGGGGGCAAAAAATAAATAAAAACCCACACAGCAAGCAAATAAAAAAAAGGGTATACAGCACTAAATGTTATATAATGCTGTGTTAAACACTGCACTATACTAACACTTTACACTGACACACTATACTAACACTACACTAACACTACACTTAGAGTCACAATAAGTGAACATACTAACTTCCTAGTAGCAAATTGAGCCCTGCTCTGTCTCCACTCCAACAACACACTGCAAAAACTTCCCATTAGAAGAACCCTTTTATAGTGTGGGGTGGGACTATGAGCACTAAGCCATGATTGGACAAAGTGATCATCACATTGTCCAGTCATTGCTCTGACAATGCTCTGTGCCGTAATTGGCTTGATCAGCAATCAGGTGCAAGGCTTCATCCAATTAGAGCCCTAGCATGCACTGTGCAGCATCCCACTGGGCCCCCCAGCAAATTCGGGTGTTTGCCAAGCGGCCAAACAGGCGATGTTTCAGGCTGAACTTTTGGGGGGCATTTATAGGTAACATTTATAGGTAATAAATAACACCAGATCCAACGAAAATCAGATTGCCTCCTGGGGGATCAGGAAGGATTTTTTTTATTGCTGGAAAAAACTGTATCCTACTTTTTTTTTTGTGGGGGGGTTGCTTTCCTTGGGATCAACTGTGTGTATAGGATTATGTATATGAAGGTTTCCTATTAGCTTATTCTTTTCTATTGGTTGAACTGGATGGACTATGTAACAATATGTAAATTATTGGTAGCACTGACCCCCGAAGGAGCGGCTGATGTGATTTGGGCCTGCACTCTAGTAACAACACCCCACTAACTTGGCTCTCTATCCCCTTGACACAGCTGTGGTGCAATACAATACAGTACAATATAATACAATGCAAAGTACCTGTATTATAACCTCAGTATCCACTGGCTTCACCTGCTGGGAGAAAACAGTACGCCACACAACTGGATGCTTAAACAACAGTGTATTTTACTGCGAAAATATTCAAAGAGGTGATTACAGTAATTGCGCTGTCATCCCAACATAGGGCGACAGTACAATGGAATTCAATATAAACAATTTCAAACAATATACATATAGATAAATAGCCGAGAGCTCCCCTTACTTTTTAAGCTATACGTGAGATCTCAGTTAAAGTACTTGGTCTTTGGTCTTCTTGTCTTCGCTAGCTAAAATAATTCCTTGTGATTTGTAATCCACAGGTTAAAGTAAGTTAAGCTGAGGTAAAGGTGCTCCTAATATAACTTCAGTACTTATACTACAAGGCTTGGGATATCAGATTAGGTAGGTCTCAAGCCTGCTCAGTGTCAGTTGCTCTGCTCCTCCTCCATGGAACTATAAATCCCAGTGAGACCTGTGTATGAGTCTAACTGCGTGTTAAAGTTAACAAACTGTGGGCCGCAACCCACTCACCAACTGGATGGGAGCTCCGTGTAATAACTTTGGTCCGGTGACTGCAGCTTGCTTCTCCGTCAGCTGGCCCTGTCACTCCGTTCCGCTCCGCTGGGTGAGCCCGGTCCTCCGATGCTCAAGCGAGTGTTTCTAGATCTCTCCAATACAGTCACTATCTCTCTGGCACCGTCAGGTCACTCGCACAAACAAGTGAGGTTGCTCTCTGCAATGGCTGTGGGCCGCTGTCTCTGGGAGAGCCTTCACACAGATCCTCACAGGCTTGCCATGCGATCCCAAGAGACCTAAAATGGCCCCTCGGGTTCCTTTTATGTCCTACCCAGCATGCACTGCTAGAGAAAGTGTTCATGGGTAGGTCATTAAGTAAAAGGGTCAACCTTCTGATCAAAACAACAGTCACTTCCTGTATATGTCTTTTGTGCTGTCTTCAAAGCAATAAACATTCAAGTTTAGTACCAGTATTTGGCCTCTAGATGGCGGCAAATGGCGGCAAATACTAAACCAAAGAAATGTCCATAGACTTGTGATTATAGCATGAAAACACACATTAATAAGCAAGGATGTCAGCGCTACACACTCCCCCTACTTTGTCTCTTTGGTCCCCAAAAAGGTTCAAAATGTTAACTCTATCCTGCATTCTTGCCTCTATATGACCATACAATTCAGACAGAGGAGCTTCCCACCAACTGTCATGTGATGGGGAGCTGCCCTGTGCACTCACAGCTAATACTACCGGGTCTGGTACAGATGTGTCAAGGGGTGAGCTGGGGTTGTCCCTCACTGAATCAGAAGCAGAGGGACTGGGCAGTTCAGGGTTTCTTTTGCTGACAATCTGAGATGCTTCAGAGCATTCGCCCAGTGTATCATATGTCAGTCTCTGTGGTGGGCAAATGTCTCTCTTTGTTCTTTGCACCTTCAGGGTATCCATTAATTTTTGACAATTGTCTTCCTCCCTCCTCTCAGGAACTAAGGATGGATAGTAACCAGGACTACTGGGCTCCTCTGTGTGATCAGTTGCCGGCACAAATTCTGAGGCCTCTGCCCTAAGAGTTCCATTATTATCCTCTCCTACTTCTAAGGAGATATCAGCATCTGTCTCTGAAGTTTCAGGGGGCAACAGCCAACTCACCTCCACTTCCTCATCCTCTTCATCCTCAGTTGCTGAGGACTAGGGATGAGCCGAACACCCCCCGGTTCGGTTCGCACCAGAACTTTCGAACGGACCCCGCGTTCGTTACGAACGTTAGAACCCCATTGAAGTCTATGGGACTCGAACGTTCGAAATGGAAAGTGCTAATTTTAACGGCTAATATGCAAGATATTGTCCTAAAAAGGGTTTGGGGACCTGACTCCTGCCTCAGGGGACATGGGTCAATGCAAAATAAAGTTTTAAAAACGGCCGTTTTGGCGGGAGCACTGATTTTAATGACGATTAAAGTGAAAAAAAAAAGTGAAATATTCCTTTAAATATGGTGCCTGGGGGGTGTCTGTAGTATGCCTGTGAAGTGCCACGTGTTTCCCGTGTTTAGAACAGTCCCTGCACAAAATGACATTAAACGGAAATAACACCATTTAAAACTGCTTGCGGTTTTAATGTTATATCTGGTTCCTGCAATATGGTTGAAAATCATTGAGAAAAATGCCATGGGTAGCCCTCCCTGCCCATTACCAGCCTATTTGGGTCTTGTACGCATATTAAGGGGAACCCTGTACCCATATTTAAAAAGGAAATGCGTGTGGCCCCCAGGCCCTATATACTCAGAACAGCAGTATACAGGCGGTGCAAACAAGACAGGGACTGTGTAGGTTTGTTGTGTTAAGTTGAATCTGTTTGTAATTTTCAACTGGTACATTTTTAAAGTGCAGCTCCAGTCAAAAAAACTATTTTTAATCTTTTTGGAAAACATAGGGAAGGGTTATCACCCCTGTATAATTAGTTTTGTCGTCCATCTTTTTTCATCTCACTTTCTGCTGTCTCCTTGCGTTTGCAAGTAGGAGATGTTTGTAAGTTGGATGTTTGAAAGTAGGGGCTATATGCTCTGCAGAAATGGTGGAACAAGGTGTTGGTTTTGCCACAACATTGTAAGCCCTCAAAGTGACTCTTGGTGGGCGCTGGAGCGCCCTGCTGTGAACGATTATATCAAGAATTGTAATTACATGCCATTGTTGAACAGGGGTAGAAAAATTGACCTTTGGTGGTTGTGGTGCTGGTGCCACAACACTATAAGTCCTCACCGTTACTCTGGGTGGGCACAGGAAGGGGCCCTCCTGTGAAATATTATATCAAGAATTGTAATTACATGTCCCTGTTAAACAGGGGCAGAAAAATTGGGCCTTAGGCACTGGTGCCATCACACTGCAACCTCTGCCATATACTCTAGTTTTATTGCAGGAATTAGCCCTGCTGCAAAGCATTGCATCAAAAATTGTACTTAAACGCCCCTGTTAAACAGGGGCAGAAAAATTGGGCCTTAGGCACTGGTGCCATCACACTGCAACCTCTGCCATATACTCTAGTTTTATTGCAGGAATTAGCCCTGCTGCAAAGCATTGCATCAAAAATTGTACTTAAACGCCCCTTTTAAACAGGGGCAGAAAAATTGGGCCTTAGGCACTGGTGCTGGTGCCATCACACTGCAACCTCTGCCATATACTCTAGTTTTATTGCAGGAATTAGCCCTGCTGCAAAGCATTGCATCAAAAATTGTACTTAAACGCCCCTGTTAAACAGGGGCAGAAAAATTGGGCCTTAGGCACTGGTGCTGGTGCCATCACACTGCAACCTCTGCCATATACTCTAGTTTTATTGCAGGAATTAGCCCTGCTGCAAAGCATTGCATCAAAAATTGTACTTAAACGCCCCTGTTGAACAGGGGCAGAAAAATTGGGCCTTAGGCACTGGTGCTGGTGCCATCACACTGCAACCTCTGCCATATACTCTAGTTTTATTGCAGGAATTAGCCCTGCTGCAAAGCATTGCATCAAAAATTGTACTTAAACGCCCCTGTTAAACAGGGGCAGAAAAATTGGGCCTTAGGCACTGGTGCTGGTGCCATCACACTGCAACCTCTGCCATATACTCTAGTTTTATTGCAGGAATTAGCCCTGCTGCAAAGCATTGCATCAAAAATTGTACTTAAACGCCCCTGTTAAACAGGGGCAGAAAAATTGGGCTGCTGGCATCACCCAGAACCAAAAATGTTCTTCCAACATATCAGCGGAGGAGGAAGAGGATAGACAATCAACATAACAGGACAGTCACTCAGCATCAGCATAGGCAGTCTTGAAGGGATGTGATATTTCAAAAAAAATTATTCGGTTACATCAGCTTCAGGTGCTTGGTAGCTGTGGGTGATCCAAGACTGATTCATCTTGATGAAGGTCAGTCGATCAACTGATTCGGTGGACAGGCGCACCCTGTGATCGGTAACAAAGCCACCAGCAGCACTGAAGGTGCGTTCCAAAAGAACGCTGGATGCAGGACAGGCCAGTAGCTCAATTGCATACTGTGCAAGCTCTGGCCAGTGATCCATCCTCAAGACCCAGTAAGCCAGAGGATTTTCGGTGGGAAAGGTGTCCAAGTCTGACCTTGCCCCTAGGTATTCCTGCACCATGTAAATTAGACGCTGGCGATGGGTGCTGGAACCAATCATACCTTGGGGCTGCGGACTAAAAAATTGTCTGAAAGCATCAGTCAGACGGCCACCTTCTCCACCGCTCCTTCTGACTGATGCCTCAGCAACACGTTGTCCAGGACCAGGAGTTTGTGACCTCCCAGTCTCTGGGAACGCGTTGCACAGAGCTTTCTGCAAGGCCTCCCGGAGATGTCTCATCCTCTGCTCCCTCTGCGATGGCAAGATAAGGTCGGCAACCTTACCCTTGTACCGTGGATCAAGGAGAGTGGCCAGCCAGTAATGGTCCCTCTCCTTGATCCGAAGAATACGAGGATCCTTCCGCAGGCTTTGCAGGATCAGGGAGGCCATGCAGCGTAGGTTAGCTGAGGCATTCGGTCCAGAGTCCTCTGGGTCACTAAGGACAACATGATCCGCAGCTACCTCCTCCCAGCCACGTACAAGTCCACGTGTTTCTTGGGACTGTAAATCATCCCTAAAAGGCTGCTGCTGCTGATGCTGAGTGCCAGCCTCCACCTCCATGCTGACACAATCATCCTCCTCCTCCTCTTCCTCCTCCTCACCCTCTTCCTGTGTGATGGGTGGCACAGCAGGAACACTGTCTGGATAAAGGGGGCCTTGAGAGGCAAGGAAGTCCTCCTCTTCCTGCCTCTGTTCTGTCTCAAGTGCCATGTCCATTATTCCACGCAGCGTATGCTCCAAGAGGTGGACAAGAGGTACAGTGTCACTGATGCATGCACTGTCACTGCTCACCATCCTTGTGGCCTCCTCAAACGGTGACAGGGCAGTGCATGCATCCCTGATCATGCCCCACTGGCGTGGTGAGAAAAAACCAAGCTCCCCTGACCCTGTCCTGGTGCCGTAGTCGCACAGGTACTCATTGATGGCCCTCTGCTGCGTGTGCAGCCGCTGCAGCATGGCCAATGTTGAGTTCCATCTGGTGGGCATGTCACATATAAGGCGGTTCTTGGGCAGGTTCAACTCCTTTTGGAGCTCAGCCAGCCGAGCACAGGCATTAAATGATCGGCGGAAATGCACACAGACTTTCCTGGCCTGCTTCAGGACATCATGTAAGCCGGGGTACCTGCCCAAGAACCGCTGCACCACCAGGTTAAGGACGTGAGCTACACAGGGCACATGGGTCAGTTGTCCCTGTCGGAGGGCGGAGAGGAGGTTGGTGCCATTGTCGCAAACCACCATTCCTGGCTTAAGCTGGCGTGGCGTCAACCACCTCTCGGCCTGCCCCTGCAGAGCTGACAAAACATCCGCCCCAGTGTGGCTCCTGTCCCCCAAACAAACCAGCGCAAGCACGGCATGGCATCGTTTTGCCTGCGTACTTGCGTAGCCCCTGCAACACCTACGGAGCACCGCTGGTTCTGAGGACAGAGCACTGGAAGAGGCCATGGAGGAAGAAGAAGAGGAGGGGGTGGAGGAGAGAGGTGTGTCACAACCAATAGTAGCATTTTGGAGGCGTGGTGGCGGAACAACCTCCAACACTACTGCACCTTGTCCTGCATCCTTCCCAGCAGCCAGAAGAGTGACCCAATGGGCCGTGAAAGACAGGTAACGTCCCTGTCCATGCCTGCTGGACCATGAGTCAGCGGTAATATGCACCTTACCGCTGACCGCCCTGTCCAGCGAGGCAAGGACATTGCCTTCCACATGCCGATAGAGAGCCGGAATCGCCTTCCGTGAGAAAAAGTGGCGTTTGGGGACCTGCCACTGAGGAACCGCACATTGTACAAACTCACGGAAGGGGGCCGAGTCTACCAACTGAAAAGGCAGCAGTTGAAGTGCTAGCAATTTAGCCAAGCTAGCATTCAACCGCTGGGCATGTGGATGGCTGGGAGTAAACTTCTTCCGCCGGTCCAGCAGCTGGGGCAGGGACATTTGCCTGCTATAATCGGATGTGGATGTACCACTAGCAGAGTTCCCGGAAGCACTTGGCTGTGACACACCTAATTCTACACCTTCATTCCTCTCAGAGCAGGTTTCAGAGAGGACTGAAGGTCTAGTGGGGTTGGAGATGCCAGCTGATGAGGGGCAAGGAGAGGTCCGCTTTGTTCTTTGGTGTGGGTCTTTGAGGTACGCTTGCCAACGAGCTGCATGGCAGGTCAACATATGTCTGGTCAAGCATGTGGTGCCCAAGCGGCTGATGTTTTGGCCACGTGAGATACGCTTGAGACATATGTTGCAAATAGCAGCGGTGCGATCTGATGCACTCGTCTCAAAAAAGGCCCATACCAAAGAACTTTTAGAATAACGCGCAGAGGAAGCGCTCTGCGCAGGCGGAGCTCTGCGGTGTGATTCAGTCGGTGTGCTGCCCCTAAGCTGGCCCCCGGAGGGCATCTTGCCTCGTTGGACATGTGCCTCCTCCTCCTCCTCCTCCTCCCTCCTTCCAGGCACCCACGTGGAGTCAGTGCCCTCATCATCCCCTCCCTCTTCATCGCTGTAGCAAACCTGGCAGTATGCTGCAGCTTGTGGAACATGACTGCCAGATTGCTGTCCTTCTTGAGCATCCCCTCTCTCTGCGCTTACGCTACTGCCTTCCTCTAGCTGAGTGTCATCATCAGAGCCCACCAAACACTGGGCATCCTCCTGGAGCATGTACCCAACACTGTGCTCAAAGAGTTCAGGAGACTCCTCAGGAGGACGTGGTGGGTCTAGGGAAGGAGTCACTGATGATGACATTGAGAGGAGGGAAGACGATGTGTTGGCAGCTGCTTTGCTACTACCCTGAGACTGGGTGAGAGAGGATGAGGAGGATGAAGAGGGCTTGGTCATCCACTCTACCAAGTCGTTGGCATGTTGCGGTTCAACATGTCCAGCTGCAGAAAAGAAGGACAAGCATGTCCCATGGCCACGTGCTGATGACAATGCACCGCGTCCACGACCAGCACTGTTGTCTCTAGACACAGAGCCTGCTTGCCCTCTTTTATCGGCTCGCGCCTGTCTGCCTCTCCTTGCTGGCCTTCCAGACATGGTAATGGCCTGAAGGGAGTTGGGTAAAACAGTAGTAGGGTAGTTTATATTGTGCTGGAGGCACACAACACCCACTAACTCCTGCAGATGCCTTTTTTATAGAACAGCAGAGATAAACGGGTATATACAGATGTATACTGTGCTGTGCTGGAAGCACACACAACTTCCAATAACTCCTGCAGATGGCAATTGGGCCCAAATAGAGAACAGCTATGTAGGTGGATTATAGCGGTATGTACTGGGTACAGAGCACGCAGACAGCACGCACTATCTCCTGACACTACTGACTGCAAGCTCTATTATTAAAGCTAGATCACTAGCTATATAGGTGAGGTGAATATCACGGTGTATACTGCGGTCAGGGCACGCAGACAATAACCAGAAAACAGCAGAGTTAAAGGGGTATATACAGATGTATACTGTGCTGTGCTGGAAGCACACACAACTTCCAATAACTCCTGCAGATGACAATTGGGCCCAAATAGAGAACAGCTATGTAGGTGGATTATAGCGGTATGTACTGGGTACAGAGCACGCAGACAGCACGCACTATCTCCTGACACTACTGACTGCAAGCTCTATTATTAAAGCTAGATCACTAGCTATATAGGTGAGGTGAATATCACAGTGTATACTGCGGTCAGGGAACGCAGACAATAACCAGAAAACAGCAGAGTTAAAGGGGTATATACAGATGTATACTGTGCTGTGCTGGAAGCACACACAACTTCCAATAACTCCTTCAGATGGCAATTGGGCCCAAATAGAGAACAGCTATGTAGGTGGATTATAGCGGTATGTACTGGGTACAGAGCACGCAGACAGCACACACTATCTCCTAACACTACTGACTGCAAGCTCTATTATTAAAGCTAGATCACTAGCTATATAGGTGAGGTGAATATAGTGGTGTATACTGCGGTCAGGGCACAGACAATAACCACTACACAAGAGCAAGATAGGAAATCAGCCAAAAACGATTGGTGTGTAACTGTGTTGAAGGTACACAGAACACCCACTGCTTCAGATGCCAACACACTACACGAGGCCGCCTCAAAGGCGGCCTTATATAGTGTGGGGCGTGCACTACACAGCCTGAGCTATGATTGGCCACAGGCAGGATGCCTGTGGCCAATCATGGCTCTCCTCGCTGCTGGTGCTGCGATTGGCCAAGCATGCGGGGTCACAGTGCATGCTTGGCCAATCATGAGCCAGCAATGCACTGCGCCATCGCAGTGCATTGTGGTCCGCGTGCGCCATACGAATTTTGACGCGAACGGACCAAGAGTTCGGATTTCGCCGAACGCCCGAACAGCCAATGTTCGAGTCGAACGTACGTTCGACTCGAACACGAAGCTCATCCCTACTGAGGACCCAGGCTGAGACCTAGTTACTGGTCAATGTACAGCAGCGGATGTGGAAGGTAGTTCCCCCACTGGCTTCTCTGACTCAGACACGGTAGGCTCATCAGCCTTCTCTTTTTTCGTTCAACCACTTCTGTTTTTGATACTTCTCCATCCAATGTGGGAAAAAGAGGCACTTCAAACTCTTCTTCTGAAAGGTAAGGTAGGTATCCAGTAAGTATAGAGAGTCACATCTGGGGACAACAGGAGCTAACAGCCACTTTATCAGATCTGTGTTGGTCCCAACGATCAACGAACTTCTTGAGGACCCTGGCATCCAGGGGCAAACAATGGCCAGGGTTTCAAAGTTCTGGGGCTCCTCAGGCCTCAACGGATCACACGACAACTTGACCCGCAGATATCCATCACAAGGGTAGTCCTCTACTTTAATAGCCTGGATCTCTATGTCTTCCAGTTGCTTCAAGGGCAAGTATGACAGGTACCTCTGGTAAAAGTCTCTTTTCAGTAGGGTAACTTGAGCACCTGAGTCAAGGATGGCTCTGGTGTAGATTACTTCAACCAGAACAGGCACAATAGCTTGGGGACCTACCAACTGGGTAGGAAGTCTGTTAGATACATCTGTAACAGCAGATCGACATATTTGGATTCGTGCTCTCTTCAGCTTCTGACACGGGCACACTGCTTCCGCCGTCAGCTTAGAGACTGATAAGCATTTCCCGCTGAAACAGTATAAACAGCAGGTGTTCTCCATGATCCCTGTTCGGACTTGAAGGCCCGGAGCTTCTCCTCATCCTTGGGTCACTTCTTTGAGGTCTCCGCCAATTTTCTGTTTTCATTCGTGGACTAGGACATACTTGCTGGCGGTGACCTATACCTCTGCATTTTAAGCAGATGTATTGACTCATCATCTCCTTCATCTCAGACACTTGCAACTTCAATGCGTCTATCTCAGACCTGAGATTCAATGATTCGGTCAACGTCTCCATCATCTTGTACATCTCTTTTTGTAGCTGGAGTGCCAGCTCTTCCACCTCAGGATCGCTCTTCTTGTTTTGTTGGATGGGTGGGGACCAAGATATTGTGTCAGTGGTCTCTCTCAGGATCCTGGACTGATGCTCCTCCTCCCGAGCCTCTTCAGGGAGCTCAACGGTCATACTTGCCTTCCTGCGGGTGATTTCTTCATCCCACCACTGAAGTATGGCCGCACAGTCTATACTGGCGTCAAGGGGTGGTGCTTGCTTGCAGAGTGACAGCATCCCGGACGACGCCCCCCCACGTGTAGCACTGACCCCCGAAGGAGCGGCTGATTTTCTTGGGGTTACCGTTTACCTCCTCCTCTTTGTAACTTGTCGTTCTTGTCTAGGGGTTCCCGATGTTGATGGCCCAATAACTGCAGAGACCGACACTTGAATTCCTTTTGGAATTTTTATTTGCTTAAAACGTTGAACAGACACACAGTCTCTCAGTTGGGAATAGAAGTTATAGGTATGGAAGCTCAGGCACTTTGAAACTGCTGACACTTAATAAATGTCTCTCTCTGGGTAATTCAGGAAATAGCCACTCGCAACTGGATATTTCCACTGTCGGATAAATCCTGGTTTATGGACTTCCAGCCGACAAATGCCTTAAACTTAGCAAAGTCTCTGCCACAGACTTGGTTGCAAACTTTTAGATGAACACAGAAAGTCTTTTACAGGAACTTAGTTGTAACAGAAGGATACAAATAGGAACCGTAAGAAATGTGGATTCAATTAGTGTCCATACAGCTCACATCCAGGCTCTTACCGAGCAGCCAGCCTCGTGCCTGGCCCTCTTCCGAAGAGTCCTCCCCTGGTTGCATGATGAGTTGCTGGGCCTCTCCAAAACCCGACACGGCACCGGACCACTTTAGAATCCTCCTTCCAGTTACTGTGCCTCGGACTAGCCAGTTCCCGAGACTTGGAAACGGATGTATCTGCACCCCAGGCCATGAGGACCTCTGGGGGCTGGTCAGGAGGACCATGGAGTCAGAACATACTTCTGGACCGGAACCCAGAACCACGTGACTTCAGCACCTTAAGTACCCTGTCCCGGAATACACAGCGAGACAACGCACACACTAATTGGCTCTGAGAGAGAGATTGGTACCCAATGCGTCCAACCAGACTGCGTTCCAATGCCTGTCAAAGGTGCTAACTACACCTATGACCAGGCAGAACATTAGTACAGCCCAGCCAAACTGATGCCAAAACCACAATTTAGAACAATTAACCCCAAGACTCAACTATAGTCTTGGGAAAAATCTAAATTTACAGACATAGTGTGTACTCTTCAGGAGTACTGGCGCTACATATCATTGCCTGGAATCTCTCTTTAACCACATGCCGACCCGGCAATAGCCAAAAGACGCCTTATTCTGGGAGGGCGTCCATGGTCATCCTCCCAGAATCTTGCTCCTACGCACTCCCTGGGGCACGCACCTGGGAATACGCGAGAGGACCCGGCACATCACGGATCACGGTAAGTGCCCGCTGACAGCGGCCGTTTACCATGCGATCGCTCCGTCATCACTTCTGAATAAACCGCCGTCATGTGTGGTTCCTCTCTCCCCTTCCCGTACCTATTGGTACAGTGCAAGGGGAGAGGGGAAAGATCAAGTGCTGCAGCGCTGTGGGCTGGATGTGTAGTGCCCACACCCCCCGGTTCGGTTCGCACCAGAACTTTCGAACGGACCCCAAATTTGTACGAACGTTAGAACCCCATTGAAGTCTATGGGACTCGAACGTTCGAAATTAAAAGTGCTAATTTTAACGGCTAATATGCAAGATACTGTCCTAAAAAGGGTTTGGGGACCTGGCTCCTGCCCCAGGGGACATGGGTCAATGCCTAAAATGTTTTTAAAAATGGCCGTTTTAGCGGGAGCACTGATATTAATGACGATTAAAGTGAAAAAAAAAGTGAAATATTCCTTTAAATATGGTGCCTGGGGGGTGTCTGTAGTATGCCTGTGAAGTGCCACATGTTTCCCGTGTTTAGAACAGTCCCTGCACAAAATTACATTGCAAAGTATATTCCCATGGGCAATAAGTTTAAAAGGCTAAAAACAAAACCTATGTGGCTCACGGCCAAAGTTAAAAAAGCTATAAACTGTAAGAGAAGAGCTTTTAAAAAATATAAAAATGAAGGATCACTAGTGTCATTTAAATGTTACAAAGAAATTAACAGAATATGTAAAAAGGAAATCAAGGATGCAAAAATTCAAAACGAACGACAGATTGCAAAAGATAGTAGGACAAACCCCAAAAAATTCTTCAAATATATTAATAGTAAAAAGGTCAAGTCTGAGCATGTAGGCCCTTTACAAAACAATCTAGAGTTGGTGACTGGGGACAAAGAGAAGGCTAATTTATTAAACACTTTCTTCAGCTCTGTGTACACAAAAGAGCATGGGGGAGCGCATGTCCATAATGGGGGTGATAGTGACACAGCCCCAAATGATCCACAATGGCTCAAAAGTGATATGGTCCAGAAATACTTAGACAGAATAAAGGTGGATAAAGCACCTGGCCCTGATGGCATCCACCCACGGATCCTAAAAGAATTGAGCTCTGTAATTTCAGAGCCATTGTATCTAATTTTTAGGGACTCATTAATGACGGGAATAGTCCCACTGGATTGGCGCAGGGCGAACGTGGTGCCTATATTTAAAAAGGGATCAAAGTCTTTACCAAGTAACTATAGACCTGTTAGCTTAACTTCTATAGCTGGGAAGATACTGGAGCGTTTAATAAAAGACCACATCGACGAGTTCTTGCTGAACAAAAACACTTTAAGCAACAGACAACATGGATTCATGAAAGACAGAAGTTGTCAGACAAATCTGATTTCTTTTTATGAGGAGGTAAGTAAAACCTTGGACAGAGGGGTGGCGGTGGACGTGGTATACTTGGATTTTGCAAAAGCATTCGATACAGTTCCCCACACACGGCTCATGTGTAAGGTAAAGTCTACTGGTCTGGAAATATCAGTTTGTAAATGGATAGAAAATTGGCTAGAAGACAGAATTCAGAGAGTAGTGGTTAATGACTCTTACTCTGAATGGTCTAAGGTTATCAGTGGTGTACCCCAAGGTTCAGTGTTGGGACCCTTACTTTTTAACATCTTTATAAATGATATTGGGTCTGGGATCAAAAGTAATATTTCTGTCTTTGCAGATGACACCAAGATATGCAGTGCAATAACGTCTTTACAGGATGTCTCCAATTTACAAGCCGACCTCAATACACTGTCTAATTGGGCGACTATGTGGCAGATGAGGTTTAATGTTGATAAATGTAAAGTTATGCACTTGGGGCCTAAGAATATGCATGCATCGTACATGCTAGGGGGAGTACAACTGGGGGAATCCATAGTGGAGAAGGATCTGGGGGTTTTGGTAGACCATAAGCTCAATAACAACATGCAATGCCAAGCTGCTGTTTGCAAAGCGAGCAAAGTCCTTTCTTGTATTAAGAGAGGTATGGACTCCAGAGAGAGAGATATCATTTTGCCCCTGTTCAAATCATTAGTAAGACCTCACCTGGAATATGCCGTTCAGTTTTGGGCACCAGTTCTCAAAAAGGATATTGGGGAACTGGAGAAAGTGCAGAGAAGGGCAACCAAACTGATAAGAGGCATGGAGGAACTCAGCTATGAGGAGAGATTAGAGGAACTACATTTATTCACTCTTGAGAAGAGGAGATTAAGGGGGGATATGATCAACATGTTCAAATACATTAGGGGTCCATATAGTGAACTTGGTGTTGAGTTGTTCTCTGTACGATCAACCCAGAGGACACGGGGGCACTCTTTACGTCTAGAGGAAAAGAGATTTCATCTTCAAGTACGGAAAGGTTTCTTCACAGTTAGAGCTGTGAAAATGTGGAATAGACTCCCGCCAGAGGTGGTTCTGGCCAGTTCAGTAGATTGCTTTAAGAAAGGCCTGGATACTTTCCTGATGGTACATAATATAACTAGGTACTAACATAGGTAAAGTTGATCCAGGGAAAATCCGATCGCCTATTGGGGGATCAGGAAGGAATTTTTTTCCCCTGCTGTAGCAAATTGGAGCATGCTCTGCTGGGTTTTTTATTCACCTTCCTCTGGATCAATTGTGGACATAAAATTGGGTATCTGGATTGTACGATTATTTTTTATTTTATTTATTTGTTTTTAGGGTTGAACTGGATGGACTTGTCTTTTTTCAACCTGACTAACTATGTAACTATGTAACATTAAACGGAAATAACACCATTTAAAACTGCTTGCGGTTTTAATGTTATATCTGGTTCCTGCAATATGGTTGAAAATCAGTGAGAAAAATGGCATGGGTAGCCCTCCCTGCCCATTACCAGCCTATTTGGGTCTTGTACGCATATTAAGGGGAACCCTGTACCCATATTTAAAAAGGAAATGCGTGTGGCCCCCAGGCCCTATATACTCAGAACAGCAGTATACAGGCGGTGCAAACAAGACAGGGACTGTGTAGGTTTGTTGTGTTAAGTTGAATCTGTTTGTAATTTTCAACTGGTACATTTTTAAAGTGTAGCTCCAGTCAAAAAAACTATTTTTAAGCTTTTTGGAAAACATAGGGAAGGGTTATCACCCCTGTATAATTTGTTTTGTCGTACATCTTTTTTCATCTCACTTGCTGTTGTCTCCTTCCGTTTGCAAGTAGGAGATGTTTGTAAGTTGGATGTTTGAAAGTAGGGGCCTGCTCTATATGCTCTGCAGAAATGGCGGAAGAAGGTGTTGGTTTTGCCAGAACATTGTAAGCCCTCAAAGTGACTCTTGGTGGGCGCTGGAGTGCCCTGCTGTGAACGATTATATCAAGAATTGTAATTACATGCCATTGTTGAACAGTGGTAGAAAAATTGACCTTTGGTGGTTGTGGTGCTGGTGCCACAACACTATAAGTCCTCACCATTACTCTGGGTGGGCACAGGAAGGGGCCCTCCTGTGAAATATTATATCAAGAATTGTAATTACATGTCCCTGTTAAACAGGGGCAGAAAAATTTGGCCTTAGGCACTGGTGCTGGTGCCCCCACACTGCAACTTCTCCCATATACTCTAGTTTTATTGCAGGAATTAGCCCTGCTGCAAAGCATTGCATCAAAAATTGTACTTAAACGCCCCTGTTAAACAGGGGCAGAAAAATTGTGCCTTAGGCACTGGTGCTGGTGCCACCACACTGCAACCTCTGCCATATACTCTAGTTTTATTGCAGGAATTAGCCCTGCTGCAAAGCATTGCATCAAAAATTGTACTTAAACACCCCTGTTAAACAGGGGCAGAAAAATTGGGCCTTAGGTACTGGTGCTGGTGCCACCACACTGCAACCTCTTCCATATACTCTAGTTTTATTGCAGGAATTAGCCCTGCTACAAAGCATTGCATCAAAAATTGTAATTAAACGCCCCTGTTAAACAGGGGCAGAAAAATTGGGCCTTAGGCACTGGTGCTGGTGCCACGACACTGCAACCTCTCCCATATACTCTTGTTTGATTGCAGGAATTAGCCCTGCTGCAAAGCATTGCATCAAAAATTGTACTTAAACGCCCCTGTTAAACAGGGGCAGAAAAATTGGGCTGATGGCATCACCCAGAACCAGAAATGTTCTTCCAACATATCAGCGGAGGAGGAAGAGGATAGACAATCAACATAACAGGACAGTCACTCAGCATCAGCATAGGCAGTCTTGAAGGGATGTGATATTTCAAAAAAAATTATTCGGTTACATCAGCTTCAGGTGCTTGGTAGCTGTGGGTGATCCAAGACTGATTCATCTTGATGAAGGTCAGTCGATCAACTGATTCGGTGGACAGGCGCACCCTGTGATCGGTAACAAAGCCACCAGCAGCACTGAAGGTGCGTTCCGAAAGAACGCTGGATGCAGGACAGGCCAGTAGCTCAATTGCATACTGTGCAAGCTCTGGCCAGTGATCCATCCTCAAGACCCAGTAAGCCAGAGGATTTTCGGTGGGAAAGGTGTCCAAGTCTGACCTTGCCCCTAGGTATTCTGGCACCATGTAAATCAGACGCTGGCGATGGGTGCTGGAACCGATCATACCTTGGGGCTGCGGACTAAAAAATTGTCTGAAAGCATCAGTCAGACGGCCACCTTCTCCACCGCTCCTTCTGACCGATGCCTCAGCAACACGTTGTCCAGGACCAGGAGTTTGTAACCTCCCAGTCCCTGGGAACGCGTTGCACAGACCTTTCTGCAAGGCCTCCCAGAGATGTCTCATCCTCTGCTCCCTCTGCGATGGCAAGATAAGGTCGGCAACCTTACCCTTGTACCGTGGATCAAGGAGAGTGGCCAGCCAGTAATGGTCCCTCTCCTTGATCCGAAGAATACGAGGATCCTTCCGCACTGTCACTGCTCACCATCCTTGTGGCCTCCTTAAACGGTGACAGGACAGTGCATGCATCCGTGATCATGCCCCACTGGCGTGGTGAGAAAAAACCGAGCTCCCCTAACCCTGTCCTGGTGCCGTAGTCGCACAGGTACTCATTGATGGCCCTCTGCTGCGTGTGCAGCCGCTGCAGCATGGCCAACGTTGAGTTCCATCTGGTGGGCATGTCACATATAAGGCGGTTCTTGGGTAGGTTCAACTCCTTTTGGAGCTCAGCCAGCCGAGCACAGGCATTAAATGATCGGCGGAAATGCACACAGACTTTCCTGGCCTGCTTCAGGACATCCTGTAAGCCGGGGTACCTGCCCAAGAACCGCTGCACCACCAGGTTAAGGACGTGAGCTACACAGGGCACATGGGTCAGTTGTCCCTGTCGGAGGGCGGAGAGGAGGTTGGTGCCATTGTCACAAACCACCATTCCTGGCTTAAGCTGGCGTGGCGTCAACCACCTCTCGGCCTGCCCCTGCAGAGCTGACAAAACATCCGCCCCAGTGTGGCTCCTGTCCCCCAAACAAACCAGCGCAAGCACGGCATGGCATTGTTTTGCCTGCGTACTTGCGTAGCCCCTGGAACGCCTACGAAGCACCGCTGGTTCTGAGGACAGAGCACTGGAAGAGGCCATGGAGGAAGAAGAAGAGGAGGGGGTGGAGGAGAGAGGTGTGTCACAACCAATAGTAGCATTTTGGAGGCGTGGTGGCGGAACAACCTCCAACACTACTGCACCTTGTCCTGCATCCTTCCCAGCTGCCAGAAGAGTGACCCAATGGGCCGTGAAAGACAGGTAACGTCCCTGTCCATGCCTGCTGGACCATAAGTCAGCGGTAATATGCACCTTACCGCTGACCGCCCTGTCCAGCGAGGCAAGGACATTGCCTTCCACATGCCGATAGAGAGCCGGAATCGCCTTCCGTGAGAAAAAGTGGCGTTTGGGGACCTGCCACTGAGGAACCGCACATTGTACAAACTCACGGAAGGGGGCCGAGTCTACCAACTGAAAAGGCAGCAGTTGAAGTGCTAGCAATTTAGCCAAGATAGCATTCAACCACTGGGCATGTGGATGGCTGGGAGTGAACTTCTTTCGCCGGTCCAGCAGCGGGGGCAGGGACATTTGCCTGCTATAATCGGACGTGGAAGCACTTGGCTGTGACACACCTAATTCTACACCTTCATTCCTCTCAGAGCAGGTTTCAGAGAGGACTGAAGGTCTAGTGGGGTTGGAGATCCCAGCTGATGAGGAGCAAGGAGAGGTCCGCTTTGTTCTTTGGTGTGGGTCTTTGAGGTACGCTTGCCAACGAGCTGCATGGCAGGTCAACATATGTCTGGTCAAGCATGTGGTGCCCAAGCGGCTGATGTTTTGGCCACGCGAGATACGCTTGAGACATATGTTGCAAATAGCAGCGGTGCGATCTGATGCACTCGTCTCAAAAAAGGCCCACACCAAAGAACTTTTAGAATAACGCGCAGAGGCAGCGCCCTGCACAGGCGGAGCTCTGCGGTGTGATTCAGTCGGTGTGCTGCCCCTAAGCTGGCCCCCGGAGGGCATCCTGCCTCGTTGGACATGTGCCTCCTCCTCCTCCTCCTCCTCTCTCCTTCCAGGCACCCACGTGAAGTCAGTTCCCTCATCATCCCCTCCCTCTTCATCGCTGTAGCAAACCTGGCAGTATGCTGCAGCTTGTGGAACATGACTGCCAGATTGCTGTCCTTCTTGAACATCCCCTCTCTCTGCGCTCACGCTACTGCCTTCCTCTAGCTGAGTGTCATCATCAGAGCCCACAAAACACTGGGCATCCTCCTGGAGCATGTACCCAACACTGTGCTCAAAGAGTTCAGGAGACTCTTCAGGAGGACGTGGTGGGTCTAGGGAAGGAGTCACTGATGATGACATTGAGAGGAGGGAAGACGATGCGTTGGCAGCTGCTTTACTAGTACCCTGAGACTGGGTGAGAGAGGGTGAGGAGGATGAAGAGGGCTTGGTCATCCACTCTACCAAGTCGTTGGCATGTTGCGGCTCAACATGTCCAGCTGCCGAAAAGAAGGACAAGTGTGTCCCATGGCCACGTGCTGATGACAATGCACCGCGTCCATGACCAGCACTGTTGTCTCTAGACACAGAGCCTGCTTGCCCTCTTTTATCGGCTCACGCCTGTCTGCCTCTCCTTGCTGGCCTTCCAGGCATGGTAATGGCCTGAAGGGAGTTGGGTAAAAAAGCAGTTGGGTAGTGTATATTGTGCTAGAGGCACACAACACCCACTAACTCCTGCAGATGCCTTTATTATAGAACACCAGAGATAAAGGGGTATATACAGATGTATACTGTGCTGTGCTGGAGGCACACACAACTTCCAATAACTCCTGCAGATGGCAAGTGGTCTCAAATAGAGAAGAGCTATGTGGGTGGATATAGCGGTATGTACTGGGTACAGAGCACGCAGACAGCACGCACAAGCTCCTAACACTACTGACTGCAAGCTCTATTATAAAAGATAGATCACTAGCTATATAGGTGAGGTGAATATAGCGGTGTATACTGCGGTCAGGGCACGCAGACAACAACCACTACACAACAGCAAGATCGAAAATTGTCCGAAAACGATCGGTGTGTACTGTGTTGAAGGTACACAGAACACCCACTGCTTCAGACGCCAACACGCTACACAAGGCCGCCGCGCTGGTGGCCTTATATAGTGTGGGGCGTGCACTACACAGCCTGAGCTATGATTTGCCACAGGCATCCTGCCTGTGGCCAATCATGGCTCTCCTTGCTGCTGGCGCTGTGATTGGCCAAGCATGCGGGGTCACAGTGCATGCTTGGCCAATCATGAGCCAGCAATGCACTGCGCCATCGCAGTGCATTGTGGGCCGTGAGCGCCACACGAATTTGGCGCGAACGGACCAAAATGTTCGGACTTCGCCGAACGGACGAACAGCCGATGTTCGAGTCGAACGTATGTTCGACTCGAACACGAAGCTCATCCCTATTAGCCATCAATACTCAGCAATACTCATCCATCCATCCATACTCAGCCATACCCAGCCATCCCATCCATACTCAGCCATACTCATCCATGCCCAGCAATACTAATACATCTATGCTCAGCAACACTCATCCATCCATCCATGCTCATCAATACTTATCATCCATCCATACTCAGCAATACTTATTGATCCATCCATACTCAGCAATATTCATCCATGCTCAGCATTATTCATCCATGCTCAGCAATACTTATTGATCCATCCATCCATACTCAGCAATACTCATACATCCATCCATACCCAGCCACCTATACTCAGCCATACTCAGCAATACTCATCCATCCATCCATACTCAGCCATACCCATCCAGCCATACTCAGTCATACCCAACTCAGCCATACCCACCCAGCCATCCCATCCATACTCAGCCATCCCATCCATACTCAGCCATACTCAGCCATCCCATCCATACTCAGCCATACCCAGCCATCCACATTCATGGCTCAACCGTGCTTAGCCATCCCCATCCACGGCTTATCCATGCCACATCAGTTCACATCCATGCCACTGCAATGCCACTACAGTGTGTCAAAGTGTAATAGGTAGTCAAATTAGATTTGACATTTATGCCCCTAGAACACCTGATAGTGCTCCCTGCATGTTGGGCCCCTCTATGTGGCCAGGCTGTGTAAAAATCTTACATATGTGGTATTGCTGTACTCAGGAGGAGTAGAAGAATCTATTTTGGGGTGTAATTTTTGGTATGTACATGCTATGTGTTAGAAATATTTGCGTTTTCATTTTCTTTTCACATTTTCCAAAAACTTGTAGAAAAAACTTACATGTTCAAAAAACTCGATATGGCTCATAGATTATACGTTGGATTGTTTTCGTTCCAAAATGGGGTAATTTTTTGGGCATTTCCATTGTCCTGTTGCTCCAGGACCTTCAAAAATGTAATTTATAAAAAGACCGATGAGAGCTTTTTGTCGGAAAATGTGACCGTGTGTATGCTCCATCAGAATTTTGCTGGCCGAATTTCTGCCAGCAAAAAATTGAGAGCAGGTTCTCAATTTTTCAGACGGAAAAAGTTTCTATCGGAAATTTCGATGTGAGTATGTAAGTGTGTATGCAACTCCGACACGCAAAAACTCACGCATTCTCAGATTCAACTACGAGAGAGAAGCTATTGGCTACTGGCTATTGAACTTCTTCTTTTCTAGTCCCATCGTATGTGTTGTACATCACCGCGTTCTTGATGGTCGTAATTTGGTGTGACCGTGTGTATGCAAGACAGCTTGAGCAAAATCCCGTCAGAATTCCGTCGGGAAAACCATCAGAGTTTTTTCTGACCGAAATTATGATCGTGTGTATGTGGCATTAGAGGTAGTCAAGAAATGAGATGTGTAATTTATGCTCCTAGAATGCCTGAAGGTGTTCCCTGAATGTTGGGCCTCTGTATGTGGCCACGCTGTGTAAAAGTCTCACATGTGTGGTATCGCCATACGCAGGAGGAGTAGTAGAATGTATTTTGGGGTGTAACTTGTAGTATGCATATGCTGTGTGTGAGAAATAACCTGATAATATGACACTTTTGTGAAAAAAATAAAGAAAAGAAAAAAAATCTTGATTTTGCAAAGAATTGTGGGAAAAAATTACAACTTCAAAAAACTCACCATGCCTCTTTATAAATATCTTGGAATTCTACTTTCCCAAAAGGGTTCATGTGGGGGGTATTTGTACTTTCCTGGCTTGTTAGGGTTTCAAGAAATGAGATAGGCCGTCAGTACTTCAGGTGTGATCAATTTTCATTGATTGGCACCAATGCTTGTGGACTCTATAACTTTCACACAGACCGAATAATATACACTGATTTGGATTATTTTTTACCAAAGATATGTAGCAATATAAAATTTGGACAACATTTATGGAGAATAAAAAAAACAAAACAGCGGTGATTAACCACTTCAGCTCCGGACCAATAAATACCTTAAGGACCAGAGGTGTTTTTGCAATTTCGCACTGCGCTGCTTTAACTGGTAATTGCGCGGTCATGCAATATTGCACCCAAACGAAATTTGCGTCCTTTTCTTCCCACAAATAGAGCTTTCTTTTGATGGTATTTGATTGCCTCTGCGATTTTTATTTTTTGCGATATAAATGGAAAAAGAGCGAAAATTTTGAAAAAAAATGATATTTTCTTCTTTTTGTTATAAGAAAAATCGAATAAACTAAATTTTAGTCATACATTGAGGGCAAAATTTATTCAGCCACATGTCTTTAGTAAAAAAAATGTCAATAAGCGTATATTTTTTGGTTTGCGCAAAAGTTATAGCGTCTACAAACTAGAGTACATTTTCTGGAATTTACACAGCTTTTAATTTATGACTGCCTATCTCATTTCTTGAGGTGCTAAAATGGCAGGGCAGTACAAACCCCCCCCCAAATGACCCCATTTTGGAAAGTAGACACCCCAAGGAAACTGCTGATGGGTATGTTGAGCCCATTGAATATTTATTTTTTTTGTCCTAAGGGATTGAATAATGACAAAAAAAAAAAAAGTACAAAAAGTTGTCACTAAATGATATATTGCTCACACATGCCATGGTTATATGTGGAATTGCACCCCAAAATATATTCCGCTACTTCTCCCGAGTACGGGGATACCACATGTGTGGGACTTTTTGGGAGTCTAGTCGCGCACGGCATCCCGAAAACCAATCACCACCTTCAGGATTTCTAAGGGTGCAAATTTTTGATTTCACCCCTCACTACCTATCACAGTTTCGAAGGCCATAAAAAGCCAAAATAGCACAAAACCCCCCAAAATGACCCCATTTTGGAAAGTAGACACCCCAAGCTATTTACTGAGAGGCATGTTGAGTCCATGGAATATTTTATATTTTGCCACAAGTTGCGGGAATATTACAAACTTTTTTTTTTTTGCACAAAGTTGTCACTAAATGATATATTGCTCACACATGCTATGGGCATATGTGAAATGACACCCCAAAATAGATTCTGCTGCTTCTCCTGAGTACAGGGATACCACATGTGTGGGACTTTTTGGGAGCCTAGCCGCGTACGGGACCCCGAAATCCAAGCACCGCCTTCAGGATTTCTAAGGGCATAATTTTTTTATTTTACTCCTCACTACCTATCACTACCTATCACAGTTTTGACGGCCATAAAATGCCAAGATGGCACAAAACCCCCCCAAATGACCCCATTTTGGAAAGTAGACACCCCAAGGAAACTGCTGATGGGTATGTTGAGCCCATTGAATATTTATTTTTTTTGTCCTAAGGGATTGAATAATGACTAAAAAAAAAAAAAAAAAAAAATGTACAAAAAGTTGTCACTAAATGATATATTGCTCACACATGCCATGGTTATATGTGGAATTGCACCCCAAAATATATTCCGCTACTTCTCCCGAGTACGGGGATACCACATGTGTGGGACTTTTTGGGAGTATAGTCGCGCACGGCATCCCGAAAACCAATCACCACCTTCAGGATTTCTAAGGGTGCAAATTTTTGATTTCACCCCTCACTACCTATCACAGTTTTGAAGGCCATAAAAAGCCAAAATAGCACAAAACCCCCCAAAATGACCCCATTTTGGAAAGTAGACACCCCAAGCTATTTACTGAGAGGCATGTTGAGTCCATGGAATATTTTATATTTTGCCACAAGTTGCGGGAATATTACAAACTTTTTTTTTTTTGCACAAAGTTGTCACTAAATGATATATTGCTCACACATGCTATGGGCATATGTGAAATGACACCCCAAAATACATTTTGCTGCTTCTCCTGAGTACAGGGATACCACATGTGTGGGACTTTTTGGGAGTCTAGTCGCGTACGGCACCCCGAAAACCAATCACCACCTTCAGGATTTCTAAGGGTGCAAAGGCCATAAAATGCCAAAATAGCACAAAACCCCCCCAAATTACCCCATTTTGGAAAGTAGACACCCCAAGCTATTTACTGAGAGTCATGTTGTCTGAACGAAAAAAAAGAGATTGATCGGTGGGTATGCCCACCATTAGATACCTCCCTTCATCCACCCACTTCTAATGATGGACATACATGCACCATTTATATATGCCGAAGCATGGGGGCATCCTCCCGCAAAAAAGTTATGCCGCGTACATACGTTCAAACTTTTCCATGGGCAAGCCCCCTGTCGGAATTTTGACCGTATGTACGCGGCATTAGGAGCAAAATCACTCCTCCACCCCTTATGCCCCCATGCTTGGGCATATATGCTCTTTTTTAACTGTGGTGGTGAAATCACCGCCTACAGCACTGGAGTCACGGCTTTATGTATCGTGGGAGCAAACACTGTTGCTGTCAAGATAAATAAATCCGCGCTGCAGCTGAATGGCGTACCTGCTAAGCAAATTATGGTTAACGTTAAAACAAAGTAACATCCCAGTAAAACCTTACCATACCATACCTGCAAAGCAATTGCCAAAAAAAACAGTAAAAAAAAAAACATTTTTTAACACAACCTGTGCCTAAAATATATATATGCCGAAGCATGGGGGCATCCTCCCGCAAAAAAGTTATGCCGCGTACATACGTTCAAACTTTTCCATGGGCAAGCCCCCTGTCGGAATTTTGACCGTATGTACGCGGCATTAGGAGCAAAATCGCTCCTCCACCCCTTATGCCCCCATGCTTCGGCATATATGCTCTTTTTTAACTGTGGTGGTGAAATCACCTCCTACAGCACTGGAATCGCGGCTTTATGTATCGTGGGAGCAAACGCTGTTGCTGTCAAGATAAATAAATCCACGCTGCAGCTGAATGGCGTACCTGAAAACATGAAAAATGGTTAACAATAACACAGTAAACAGTAAAGTATAAAAAATTTGAGAGAAGAGAGAGAGAGAGAGAGAGAGAGAGAGAGAGAGAGAGAACAATAAAACGACAACTATTTTTGGTTTTTATATTTTATATTTTTTTTGGTTTTTTTATTTTACTTTTTTATTTTTTTTTTTTTTATACACTTTTTTTTGAACTGTAAACTGTAACTGTAACGGTTCGGGTCTCTCAAAATGCGATGTGTAAGTGTGTCTAGCCTGTGAAATGCTGTACCCTACGCTAATACTTCACTAGTGTGTGGTAGCGTTCAAAACACTCACCCTGACAAAGACCAGGATTGCCAGGACAGCGTAGACAATAAGAACGGGTGTCACGCCTATATCCGCGCTTGCTACAGACACGACATCTTTTTTGGGGGGCTCGTTGGGTAGGGGTACTCGGGAGGACATAAGAATAATGCCTCTCATGCAGCCGGCTTACTGCATTTGGTTGGGAATGGTGAGGTACAGAACCGTCTGGAAACAGAAGCTCTGTGACAACCTCTCTTTGGAAGAAAAGAAAGGTTAATGTTCCGCCTGAAGTTTTGTATAGCACAAAAGCATTCAGCAAAGCCAATTGAAATAAGTAAGCAGACACTTTTTTGTACCAGCGTCTGGTCTTACGGGAAGTTAGATACGGCGCCAACATCTGGTCATTGAGGTCCACCCCTCCCATATTTTTGTTATATTCGTGGACACAGAGGGGTTTCTCCACAATACCAGTCGCCGTAGAAATTTGGACCGTCGTGTCTGCATGAAGGGAGGTAAGAACGAAAACATTCTTATTATCCCTCCACTTCATAGCGAGCAAATTATTACACCGATAGCAGGCTCTCTCCCCCAGCCTAAGACGGGACTCTACAAGCCGCTGGGGAAAGCCCCGGCGATTAGGTCGCACAGTGCCACATGCTCCAATCTGATTATCAAATAAATGACTAAACAGTGGCACGCTGGTGTAATAGTTGTCCACGTACAAGTGGTACCCCTTTCCGAATAAGGGTGACACCAATTTCCACACTATCTTGCCAGCGCTTCCTATGTAATCAGGGCAGTTCTCCGGCTCTACGTAACTATCTTTACCCTCATAAACCATAAAGCTCCATGCATAGCCTGTGGCCCTGTCACAGCACTTATAGAGCTTGACCCCGTATCTGGTACGCTTGTTGGGAATGTACTGTTTGAATGACAAGCGACCAGTAAACTTAACCAGGGACTCATCAACGCAGACAACTTTTTGGGGAGTAAACAAGTCTGCAAAACGTTGGTTGAAGTGGTTTATGAGGGGCCGAATTTTGTAGAGCCGATCGTATTCAGGGTCTCCACGTGGACGACAAAGTTCATTGTCACTGAAGTGCAAGAACCGCAAGATCTGCTCGTATCGTTTCCTGGACATGGAGTTAGAGAACACGGGCATGTGGTCAGCCGGATGCGTGGACCAATAAGCCCGCATCCGCATAAATTTGTGTGTGCCCATGTTGAGGGAAAGGCCCAAAAATGTCTTAAATTCGGAAACCGTAACTGGTTTCCAATCTCTGGCAAGAGACGGCAACTGGGGATTAGCGGCGATGCGTTGACCAGCATATAAATTGGTTTGGTCCACAATAGATCTATAGAGATCTTCCGTGAGATACAGAGAATAAAAATCGAGTGGCGTAAAATCATCTGTATCCACCTGAATACCGGGTTGGGCAGTGAATGGGGGAAGTACGGGTTCTGCAGAAGTGGTGGGCACCCAATCAGGATTGGCGAATTCTGCAGGAAGGGCACTATGGGTACGACGGGCCTGTCTTTGTCTTCTTCTTGGTGGCAGCGGGACACTACTTGTGCTTGCCACCTCGCCAGCTTGAACTGCACTTATGGGACTCGCCACGTCACCACGTGATACTGCAGTGCTGGATGTACGTCCAGGGTGTACTAGGCCGCTGGTGCTTGCCAGTTCACCAAAAGGATGAGCGGCGCTAGTACTGGCTCTATACTCCATACGAGGGACTTGCGGTTCCTGCACCTCAACAACATCAGAAAATCGGGGTCGGGTACGCCTGACAATAGCAGGGACCTCTTCTTCGTCGTCAGAGCTATCTGACATGGAGGCGCTGTCCTCTACAGGTTCGTATTCTGAGCCTGAATCTGACAGATCAGTGTCTTCCTCTTCACTATCTGTCATGCTCAGAAACGTGTAGGCCTCTTCACTAGTGTACCTTCGCTTTGCCATTTTGGGCTCTAAATTTAGGGGTACAGTAGTGAGACTCACAGGTAAAAAAGCACCTAGCCTGTCAGCGACTGTATAAAACGCTACCAAAAAAAACTGTTAGCGATCGCAGGGATCAGGCCTGACTCTGCGAACGCTGCAGTTATGTGTGTTGTGTTTTGTAAGTGACAGTGATCGATCGATACTGCACTTGGGTGGGCTGGGCTGGGCTGGGCTGGGCAGAGGGGCAAAACGCAGGTGCTAGCAGGTATCTGGGCTGATCCCGCTAACAATGCGTTTTTTTAGAACCCTAAATTGCTGGGCACGCTAGTATAGATCTGATCAGATCAGATATTGATCTGTTCGGATACTATACCACTAAGGGAGGTGTATGCTTTGCGCGTGTGTGTTAGCGGTGCTGGCACTAACCTAGCACTGCCTGGGGCGACGCAGACCCTTTCTGACCCTAAAACCAAATTTATATCACCCGCCGGGTGATCAGGGGTTAAAACCTTTATTGGGTATTTATATGGGGGTACCTGAAGCTTTATAAAAAGCTGACGGGGAACCTAAATAACTAAATAACTAACTGGCTAACCAGCGTCACCAGTGACACTTATGCAGCGATCGCTGGTGAAAGGGTTAACTCTAGGGGCAATCAAAGGGTTAAAACCTTTATTATGTTATATATCGGGGTACCTAACGGTATAAAAACCTGGCGTTGAACCTAAAAAAAAAACTAGCTTCCTAGCGGGACCAGTGACACTATTGCAGCGATCAGAAAAACGATCCCTTAGTGACACTGGTAAAAGAGGGTGAAAGGGTTAACTGGGAGGGCAATCAAGGGGTTAAACCTTTATTAGGGGGGGGTAGGGGGCTACCCTGGACCTAAAGGGGCCTAACACTAGCTGCCCTGACACTTTTTACAGTCACAACTGACACTAAATGTAGTGATCAATAAATAAATGAACACTGCATTAGTGACACTGTGACTGGGGGGGGCGGGGGGGGCGATCGGGGGGGTGATCGGGGGGTGACTGGGGTGAAATGTGTGCCTGTGTGTACCTATGTGTCAGTGGACTGTTGGTGCACTTACTTGAAGGTCTTCACTCCTCGCTGTCCGGTTCAAAAAGACCGCCACGAGGAGTGTGACATCACTTCCTCCTCCTGTGTTTACATTTTCACAGGGGAGGAAGTTCGTCACTGGCCAGGAGCGATCGAGAGGGGATGGGCGGAAACCAACGGCCATCCCCTCATCGCCGATCGCTCCGGCACCGAAAGGGACCGCCGTATCTAGCGGGAGGGGGTCCGATCGGACCCCCCACCCGCTAGAAGGCAATCACGTACATTTACGTGATTGTGCCTGCCCGTGCCATTGTGTTGACGTACATTGGCAATACGGCGGTCCACAAGTGGTTAATTGCCACCAAACAGCTCTATTTGTGTGAAAAAATGACAAACATTTCATATGGGTACAGTCTTGAATGACTGAGTAATTGCCACTCAAAGTGTGAGAGCACCAAAAACTGAAAATCAGTCTGGTTAGGAAGGGGGTTTGAGTGCCCAGTTGTCAAGTGGTTAAAGCTAAACTCAGGGATAGGCAACTATTGTCTAATTGGAGAAGCATGTGTATTATTACTTGAATTTTGGAGTGCTTTGTATTTTTCTCCCAGATCTATGCAGTAATCAAGTGTGAAACTTTGCCTTTGTGCAGGAGCTTCCTGTAATAAAGACCAGTCATTGCGGCTTTCTTACTTTGGGCAGGGTGACGTGTCTCCGCCCCTTCTTTAGTTTTCCACAGGCAGCATGTAGTGGGTGGGGCCTGCTGGGCTCCTCCGACAGCTCTGCTTTCTGCACAGGCTATGTGCAGCACAACTGTCTAGGTTGGCAAATGCATTTGGTGCATACAAAGAGGATGTTTAAAGAAATATACCGTAGTTAAATATTCATATCACAGGTACTGTATGTGTCTGCTTAAGGGCTCTTTCACATGGGTGGACTGATTGGGTCCGCCCTGTCAGTTTTTTTGGTGGATCCGATTGGACCATCTATTGCCCTCTATAGAGTGGCAGATGTAAACAGACACGTGTCCGTTTACACCCGATCCAATCCTATCCGCTAAAAACAGGGGGATGGGGAATTCGTTCCCCATCTGTCTGGCGGTTCGGATCGAGTGACAGTCGGATGTAAATGGACAAGCAATCCATTTACATGTGACCGCCCATTGAGGAAAGCTATCTGTGTCCATGTCTGCTCTCCATAAACGGAACAGACACAGACCTGTCATTCACCTGCTTATTGGGGATCAGCTGACAGATTCCCCACTAAGCAGGCAGATCCGCTGGCGGAGTCTACCCTTGTGAAAGAGCCCTAATTACTATGCTTTATGTAAATTTAGCCTGTTGTTTACCGAGATATTTCCTCAAAAATAACTGGTGATTCTGTCAGTACCCCTCTGGTCTGTTTCATTCTGACCTTGTGAAGCACAGAAGCAGATCCATGCTAGCGTGGTCTCAATACCCAACATGGCGTGCCTGTACCTCCATAATCTCTCATAATATCATGCTTCCCTACTGTATGCAAGGTTATCCTCTGATCACCCATTGTGTTAACCCCACCCCACTATTGGGGAGAATGATGCAAAGGAGAACGTGCAGTCATGTGATTTCCAAACTAAATAAGAAGGTACAAAATATTTATTCTTTGAATATTAAAATCTGAGTGTGATAGACAAATAGTACTTCCATTCCTGCAGTTTGCTTTTACTGTATTTTGATCACATACACTTTAAATTAAAATGCTCTCTTGCATTTGGGCTGCCTCCTCACTACAAGGGTCAAATGCTCGTTTAGGTCTAGGGAACAAGAAAAGCACTTTTACTTACCTAATCCTCTGCTCCCACAGGCTCCCTCTGCACTGTAAGGCCAGTCCCCACAGCCTTTTCTCCCCTATTCTCTGGTGGTCGAAAGTCCTCTGACATCATAGTTCCATAGTACTGTACTGGACATGAAGACACCACAAAACAGTCCCCCGCTGGAGCATAGGGAAGCACCAGCTGCTGTGGGGGTGAAGGATCGAGTAAATAAAACTACCTTTTGTGGTCCCCTAAACCTAACCCTAAACCTGCAGAAGCCTTTAACTCTTGCAGTGTGGGCACAGCCATTGCAAGGGAGGGTTTTTACATACACTCTCTGCATTAAGGTATAAAATGTGCCACTGTTTGTCATGCACCCCCCTCCTCCCAAACACTTACCTGACTCCTCCACCAATCCAGTGCTGTCCTGTCTGCAGCAGTGCTGCTCCCTCTTCCTGGTCTCACAGGATACACAGAGAGCATTGGGAACCATTGATTTCTGATGCTGTTAGCTAAGCTGTGCTGTGTGTGTATTGGATGCACACTGCCCAGGTTGAGAGCACGCCTGCACGAGTGCCCCTCAGCACACAGCTTGCTGAGGGGGCACTCAAATGAAGGAGCAGTTGAGAGAGCTGGTGAAGGACCACCAGAAAAGTAAGGGACTGCTCTGTGCAATACCGCATTACACAAAGCAGGTAAGTATAGCCTGCACAAGTAAGGGCACTACTGTGAACCACAAGAGAAGTATGGCCAAAAGCTTAGCCCATATTTTCTTTTTCTTTTTAAACAATCATTATCTATAGGAGACAGAGTATTGCAACTTGATGTACATGTAAAAGAATGAGAAAAATGAAAATGAAAAGAGAGGATAAACATTTGCTGTAGGTAATGTTCGTAATACTCCAGTCATTCCTATTTTTTTTTTCACTTGTAGTGGGAACAAGAACATGAATAGTCAACAGTCATAAATTAACTTGGTACTGATTAGGTTATTGAGAAAGTATTTATCAGGTGACGGGGCAGCATGGTAGTTCAACTCGATTGTTGGGCTGGGTACTCCCGTTCCGCAGTCTATTTAGTTCAGTATAGGACTGGTCAGTCCTTCTGTAGGGGGTTCTCACGCGTGATACGCTTGGTCAGCTTTAATGTTCAAGGTTTCCTAGACGACTGTGTGTGTGTGTGTGGGGGGGGGGGGGGGGGGCAGTCCTGCGTAATAGTGGCACCAAAGTGCCATTTCCCTTCTCAAGTCAGGTTGTACCATGGTGTAGGGATGAGCCGAACACCCCCCGGTTCGGTTCGCACCAGAACTTTCGAACGGACCCCAAATTTGTACGAATGTTAGAACCCCATTGAAGTCTATGGGACTCGAACGTTCGAAATTAAAAGTGCTAATTTTAACGGCTAATATGCAAGATACTGTCCTAAAAAGGGTTTGGGGACCTGGCTCCTGCCCCAGGGGACATGGGTCAATGCCTTAAATGTTTTTAAAAATGGCCGTTTTGGCGGGAGCACTGATTTTAATGACGATTAAAGTGAAAAAAAAAAGTGAAATATTCCTTTAAATATGGTGCCTGGGGGGTGTCTGTAGTATGCCTGTGAAGTGCCACGTGTTTCCTGTGTTTAGAACAGTCCCGGCACAAAATGACATTAAACGGAAATAACACCATTTAAAACTGCTTGCGGTTTTAATGTTATATCTGGTTCCTGCAATATGGTTGAAAATCATTGAGAAAAATGCCATGGGTAGCCCTCCCTGCCCATTACCAGCCTATTTGGGTCTTGTACGCATATTAAGGGGAACCCTGTACCCATATTAAAAAAAGGAAATGCGTGTGGCCCCCAGGCCCTATATACTCAGAACAGCAGTATACAGGCGGTGCAAACAAGACAGGGACTGTGTAGGTTTGTTGTGTTAAGTTGAATCTGTTTGTAATTTTCAACTGGTACATTTTTAAAGTGTAGCTCCAGTCAAAAAACTATTTTTAAGCTTTTTGGAAAACATAGGGAAGGGTTATCACCCCTGTATAATTTGTTTTGTCGTCCATCTTTTTTCATCTCACTTGCTGTTGTGAGATGTTTGTAAGTTGGATGTTTGAAAGTAGGGGCCTGCCTTATATGCTCTGCAGAAATGGCGGAAGAAGGTGTTGGTTTTGCCAGAACATTGTAAGCCCTCAAAGTGACTCTTGGTGGGCGCTGGAGCGCCCTGCTGTGAACAATTATATCAAGAATTGTAATTACATGCCATTGTTGAACAGTGGTAGAAAAATTGACCTTTGGTGGTTGTGGTGCTGGTGCCACAACACTATAAGACCTCACCGTTACTCTGGGTGGGCACAGGAAGGGGGCCCTCCTCTGAAATATTATATCAAGAATTGTAATTACATGTCCCTGTTAAACAGGGGCAGAAAAATTTGGCCTTAGGCACTGGTGCTGGTGCCACCACACTGCAACCTCTCCCATATACTCTAGTTTTATTGCAGGAATTAGCCCTGCTGCAAAGCATTGCATCAAAAATTGTACTTAAACGCCCCTGTTAAACAGGGGCAGAAAAATTGGGCCTTAGGCACTGGTGCTGGTGCCACCACACTGCAACCTCTGCCATATACTCTTGTTTTATTGCAGAAATTAGCCCTGCTGCAAAGCATTGCATCAAAAATTGTACTTAAACGCCCCTGTTAAACAGGGGCAGAAAAATTGGGCCTTAGGCACTGGTGCTGGTGCCACGACACTGCAACCTCTCCCATATACTCTTGTTTGATTGAAGGAATTAGCCCTGCTGCCAAGCATTGCATCAAAAATTGTACTTAAACGCCCCTGTTAAACAGGGGCAGAAAAATTGGGCTGATGGCATCACCCAGAACCAGAAATGTTCTTCCAACATATCAGCGGAGGAGGAAGAGGATAGATAATCAACATAACAGGACAGTCACTCAGCATTAGCATAGGCAGTCTTGAAGGGATGTGATATTTCAAAACAAATTATTCTGTTACATCAGCTTCAGGTGCTTGGTAGCTGTGGATGATCCAAGACTGATTCATCTTGATGAAGGTCAGTCGATCAACTGATTCGGTGGACAGGCGCACCCTGTGATCGGTAACAAAGCCACCAGCAGCACTGAAGGTGCGTTCCGAAAGAACGCTGGATGCAGGACAGGCCAGTAGCTCAATTGCATACTGTGCAAGCTCTGGCCAGTGATCCATCCTCAAGACCCAGTAAGCCAGAGGATTTTCTGTAGGAAAGGTTTCCAAGTCTGACCTTGCGCCTAGGTATTCCTGCACCATGTAAATCAGACGCTGGCAATGGATGCTGGAACCGATCATACCTTGGGGCTGCGGACTAAAAAATTGTCTGAAAGCATCAGTCAGACGGCCACATTGTCCACCGTTCCTTCTGACCGATGCTTCAGCAACACGTTGTCCGGGACCAGGAGTTTGTAACCTCCCAGTCTCTGGGAACGCGTTGCACAGACCTTTCTGCAAGGCCTCCCGGAGATGTCTCATCCTCTGCTCCCTCTGCGATGGCAAGATAAGGTCGGCAACCTTACCCTTGTACCGTGGATCAAGGAGAGTGGCCAGCCAGTAATGGTCCCTCTCCTTGATCCGAAGAATATGAGGATCCTTCCGCAGGCTTTGCAGGATCAGGGAGGCCATGCAGCGTAGGTTAGCTGAGGCATTCGGTCCGGAGACCTCTGGGTCACTAAGGACAACATGATCCGCAGCTACCTCCTCCCAGCCACGTGTTTCTTGGGACTGTAAATCATCCCTACAAGACAGCTGCTGCTGCTGATGCTGAGTGCCAGCCTCCACCTCCATGCTGACACAATCATCCTCCTCCTCCTCTTCCTCCTCCTCATCCTCTTCCTGTGTGATGGGTGGCACAGCAGGAACACTGTCTGGATAAAGGGGGCCTTGAGAGGCAAGGAAGTCCTCCTCTTCCTGCCTCTGTTCTGCCTCAAGTGCCCTGTCCATTATTCCACGCAGCGTATGCTCCAAGAGGTGGACAAGAGGTACAGTGTCACTGATGCATGCACTGTCACTGCTCACCATCCTTGTGGCCTCCTCAAACGGTGACAGGACAGTGCATGCATCCCTGATCATGCCCCACTGGCGTGGTGAGAAAAAACCGAGCTCCCCTGACCCTGTCCTGGTGCCGTAGTCGCACAGGTACTCATTGATGGCCCTCTGCTGCGTGTGCAGCTGCTGCAGCATGGCCAACGTTGAGTTCAATCTGGTGGGCATGTCACATATAAGGCGGTTCTTGGGCAGGTTCAACTCCTTTTGGAGCTCAGCCAGCCGAGCACAGGCATTAAATGATCGGCGGAAATGCACACAGACTTTTCTGGCCTGCTTCAGGACATCCTGTAAGCCGGGGTACCTGCCCAAGAACCGCTGCACCACCAGGTTAAGGACGTGAGCTACACAGGGCACATGGGTCAGTTGTCCCTGTCGGAGGGCGGAGAGGAGGTTGGTGCCATTGTCACAAACCACCATTCCTGGCTTAAGCTGGCGTGGCGTCAACCACCTCTCGGCCTGTCCCTGCAGAGCTGACAAAACATCCGCCCCAGTGTGGCTCCTGTCCCCCAAACAAACCAGTGCAAGCACGGCATGGCATTGTTTTGCCTGCGTACTTGCGTAGCCCCTGGAATGCCTATGAAGCACCGCTGGTTCTGAGGACAGAGCACTGGAAGAGGCCATGGAGGAAGAAGAAGAGGAGGGGGTGGAGGAGAGAGGTGTGTCACAACCAATAGTAGCATTTTGGAGGTGTGGTGGCGGAACAACCTCCAACACTACTGCACCTTGTCCTGCATCCTTCCCAGCTGCCAGAAGAGTGACCCAATGGGCCGTGAAAGACAGGTAACGTCCCTGTCCATGCCTGCTGGACCATGAGTCAGCGGTAATATGCACCTTACCGCTGACCGCCCTGTCCAGCGAGGCAAGGACATTGCCTTCCACATGCCGGTAGAGAGCCGAAATCGCCTTCCGTGAGAAAAAGTGGCGTTTGGGGACCTGCCACTGAGGAACCGCACATTGTACAAACTCACGGAAGGGGGCCGAGTCTACCAACTGAAAAGGCAGCAGTTGAAGTGCTAGCAATTTAGCCAAGCTAGCATTCAACCGCTGGGCATGTGGATGGCTGGGAGTGAACTTCTTTCGCCGGCCCAGCAGCTGGGGCAGGGACATTTGCCTGCTATAATCGGACGTGGGTGTACCGCTAGCAGAGTTCCCGGAAGCACTTGGCTGTGACACACCTAATTGTACACCTTCATTCCTCTCAGAGCAGGTTTCAGAGAGGACTGAAGGTCTAGTGGGGTTGGAGATGCCAGCTGATGAGGAGCAAGGAGAGGTCCGCTTTGTTCTTTGGGGTGGGTCTTTGAGGTACGCTTGCCAACGAGCTGCATGGCAGGTCAACATATGTCTGGTCAAGCATGTGGTGCCCAAGCAGCTGATGTTTTGGCCACGCGAGATACGCTTGAGACATATGTTGCAAATAGCAGCGGTGCGATCTGATGCACTCGTCTCAAAAAAGGCCCACACCTAAGAACTTTTAGAATAACGCGCAGAGGCAGCGCCCTGCACAGGCGGAGCTCTGCGGTGTGATTCAGTCGGTGTGCTGCCCCTAAGCTGGCCCCGGAGGGCATCCTGCCTCATTGGACATGTGCCTCCTCCTCCTCCTCCTCCTCTCTCCTTCCAGGCACCCACGTGGAGTCAGTGCCCTCATCATCCCCTCCCTCTTCATCGCTGTAGCAAATCTGGCAGTATGCTGCAGCTTGTGGAACATGACTGCCAGATTGCTGTCCTTCTTGAACATCCCCTCTCTCTGCGCTCATGCTACTGCCTTCCTCTAGCTGAGTGTCATCATCAGAGCCCACAAAACACTGGGCATCCTCCTGGAGCATGTACCCAACACTGTGCTCAAAGAGTTCAGGAGACTCCTCAGGAGGACGTGGTGGGTCTAGGGAAGGAGTCACTGATGATGACATTGAGAGGAGGGAAGACGATGCGTTGGCAGCTGCTTTGCTAGTACCCTGAGACTGGGTGAGAGAGGATGAGGAGGATGAAGAGGGCTTGGTCATCCACTCTACCAAGTCGTTGGCATGTTGCGGCTCAACATGTCCAGCTGCCGAAAAGAAGGACAAGCGTGTCCCATGGCCACGTGCTGATGACAATGCACCGCGTCCACGACCAGTACTGTTGTCTCTAGACACAGAGCCTGCTTGCCCTCTTTTATCGGCTCGCGCCTGTCTGCCTCTCCTTGCTGGCCTTCCAGACATGGTAATGGCCTGAAGGGAGTTGGGTAAAAAAGCAGTTGGGTAGTGTATATTGTGCTAGAGGCACACAACACCCACTAACTCCTGCAGATGCCTTTATTATGTAGGTGGATATAGCGGTATGTACTGGGTACAGAGCACGCAGACAGCACGCACAAGCTCCTAACACTACTGACTGCAAGCTCTATTATAAAAGATAGATCACTAGCTATATAGGTGAGGTGAATATAGCGGTGTATACTGCGGTCAGGGCACGCAGACAACAACCACTACACAACAGCAAGATCGAAAATCGGCCGAAAACGATAGGTGTGTACTGTGTTGAAGGTACACAGAACACCCACTAACTCCTGCAGATGCCTTTATTATAGAACACCAGAGATAAAGGGGTATATACAGATGTATACTGTGCCGTGCTGGAGGCACACACAACTTCCAATAACTCCTGCAGATGGCAAGTGGGCTCAAATAGAGAACAGCTATGTAGGTGGATATAGCGGTATGTACTGGGTACAGAGCACGCAGACAGCACACACAAGCTCCTAACACTACTGACTGCAAGCTCTATTATAAAAGATAGATCACTAGCTATATAGGTGAGGTGAATATAGCGGTGTATACTGCGGTCAGGGCACGCAGACAACAACCACTACACAACAGCAAGATCGAAAATCGTCCGAAAACGATCGGTGTGTACTGTGTTGAAGGTACACAGAACACCCACTGCTTCAGACGCCAACACACTACACAAGGCCGCCGCACTGGCGGCCTTATATAGTGTGGGGCGTGCACTACACAGCCTGAGCTATGATTGGCCACAGGCATCCTGCCTGTGGCCAATCATGGCTCTCCTCGCTGCTGGCGCTGCGATTGGCCAAGCATGCGGGGTCACAGTGCATGCTTGGCCAATCATGAGCCAGCAATGCACTGCGCCATCGCAGTGCATTGTGGGCCGTGAGCGCCACACAAATTTGGCGCGAACGGACCAAAATGTTCGGACTTCGCCGAACGGACGAACAGCCGATGTTTAAGTCGAACGTATGTTCGACTCGAACACAAAGCTCATCCCTACCATGGTGTCAGGTCACCAGTTTTTGTTGGGCCACGCAATTCCTCCATTCCTCACCCGTCACCCGGTACTCAACATATTAACCATCTGCCAATAGGCAGCCATAACCATTCAAGTCATAAAGTATTAGAAGTAGTTAACCACTTAAAACCGCCCTATAGCCGAATGACGGCTACAGGGCGGTTTCTTAACTCTGGGAGGCCGTCATATGACGTCCACCCAGAATTCCGCTCTCGCGCGCCCCCTGGGGCGCGCACTCGAGAGCATTACTGTGGCATCATGGATCACAGTAAACGGCCGCTCATAGCGGCCGTTTACCACGTGATCGCTCATAGCGGCCGTTTACCACGTGATCGCTCCGTCAAATGACGGAGTGATCACTTGTAAACAAACCGGCGTCATGTTATGACGCCGGTTCCTCCCTCCCCCTCTCTGTACCGATCGGAACAGCGGAGGGGGAAGAGATCGGTGTCAGCAGCGATGTGGGCTGCATCTCCAGTGCCCACATCGCTGCTCACCGAAAATTAACCCCTCAATTCCCTGCCAATACTCTGCAATACCCTGCCATTACTCTGCATTACTCTGCAATACCCTGCATTACTCTGCAATACTCTGCATTACACTGCAATACTCTGAATTACACTGCAATACTCTGCATTACTCTGCAATACTTTGCAATACTCTGCATTACTCTGCATTACTCTGCAATACTCTGCATTATACTGCAATACTCTGCATTACACTGCAATACTCTGCATTACTCTGCAATACCCTGCATTACTCTGCATTACCCTGCAATACTCTGCATTACCCTGCAATACTCTGCAATACTCTGCAATACCCTGCAATACTCTGCAATACTCTGCATTACTCTGCAATACCCTGCAACACTCTGCAACACTCTGCAATACCCTGCAACACTCTGCAATACCCTGCAACGCTCTGCAATGCTCTGCAACACCCGCCAATACCCTGCAACACTCTGCAATGCTCTGCAACACCCGCCAATACCCTGCAACACTCTGCAATGCTCTGCAACACTCTGCAATGCTCTGCAACACCCACCAATACCCTGCAACACTCTGCAATGCTCTGCAACACCCACCAATACCCTGCAACACTCTGCAATGCTCTGCATCACCCGCCAATATCCTGCAATGCTCTGCAATGCCATACTCTGAGATACCCAGCCATACTCTGAGATACCCAGCCATACCCAGCCATAGTCGGTGATACCCTGCAATACCCAGCCATAGACACCCCCCCCCCTCCCGCCGCCCTCCGGTGCTTCTACCGACTCGCCAATACGATCAAATCCAGAATTTTTTTTTTTTTTTTTTTTCAGGCTTCCCAGCTTAGAGGTGAGATGTAGGGTCTTATTGACCTCATATCTCACTGTAAAGAGGACCTGTCATGCCATATTCCTATTACAAGGGATGTTTACATTCCTTGAAATAGGAATAAAAGTGATCAAAAAAATTTTTTGGGGGGAAAAAAATGTCAAACTAAAATAAATAAAGTAAAATGAACAATAAATTTTTTTTTTTTTTTAAAGCGCCCCTGTCCCCATGTGCTCGCATGCAGAAGCGAACGCATACGTAAGTCCCGCCCACATATGAAAACGGTGTTCAAACCACACATGTGAGGTATCGCTGCGAACGTTAGAGCGAGAGCAATAATTCTAGCCCTAGACCTCCTCTGTAACTCAAAACATATAACCAGTAAAAAAAAATGTAATCGTCGCCTATGGGGATTTTTAAGTAGCGACGTTTGGTGCCATTCCACGAGCCTGTGCAATTTTGAAGAGTGACATGTTAGGTATCTATTTACTCGGTGTAACTTCATCTTTCACATTATGCAAAAATTGGGCTAACTTTACTGTGTTTTTTTTTTAAGCATAAAACTGTTTTTTTTCCAAAAAAAAAGCATTCGAAAAATTGCTGCGCAAATACCGTGCGAGATAAAAAGTTGCAACGACCACCATTGTATTCTCCAGGGTGTTAGCTAAAAAAATATATAGAATGTTTTGGGATTCTATGTAATTTTCTAGCAAATAAATGATGATTTTTACATGTAGGAGAGAAATGTCAGAATTGTCCTGGGTGCTCCAGAACGCCTGATGGCGCTCCCTGCATGTTGGGCCTCTGTATGTGGCCACACTGTGTAAAAGTCTCACACATGTGGTATCGCCGTACTCGGGAGTAATAGCAGAATGTGTTTTGGGGTGTAATTTGTGGTATGCATATGCTGTGTGAGAAATAAACTTATAATATGACAATTTTGTGGAAAAAAAAAAAGTAAAAAAAATCTTGATTTTGCAAAGAATTGTGGGAAAAAATGACAACTTCAAAAAACTCATCATGCCTCTTACTAAATACCTTGGAATGTCTTCTTTCCAAAGAGGGGTAATTTGTGGAGGGTGGTGGGGCTGTGTCACTCACCAGCTGCTGAGAGGGGATCTCTGATTCCTGTTGTAGCTGCTGTCACTGTAGCTGGGCTGCTGCTTTCTGTGCTGCCTTTGCTGCCTTAGCTGCTTTCGGTGTCTGTGCCATTTTGGAGGTCGCTTGTCCCGGTCCGCAGGATGGGCCAAAGTAAGTATCCAGCTGTTCCTGTCGGCATCCCTCCACTTTCGATTGCTGCGAGAGGGCTCTCCGTCCCTGCGACATGCCCTCTGGTAGCGATCTCTCCCCCTGTGTGGCTAGTATTGTAGCAGCGGACGGGTGCTTAGGAGATACATATCCTCACTCTTCCATATCCAGGCCATACCCCCAGAAGGCTGCCTCTAATAACAATAGCCTCTGGTGGTAGTCGTCCAGTCTTAGTGGCAGGTTGCGATGCAGAAAACAACGCATCTGAGGAGGGTCAAGGGAATCTTATATCACTGTGACTGGGTGTAGCAATATGGCCGCCCCAGTGTGAAGGGAGCTATACTGGGGAGAGATCTGGGAGTACCAAGAAGACCATCTTCAGGCCCTAATGGATCTTGGCAGTGCAAGGCTCAAGACGGTGGAATCCTTAATCTCCAGTGTCCTGCAGGGAGATAGGTAGCTGGAGGAGGCTGTTTGTTGGCATCCCAGGGCCCCAGGGTGAGTGTGGCTCTGTATATGGATAAGGCCGGGGGTGGCAAGATGGCGGCTGTCACTAGGTCTCAGTAGGCCGCAGCCGACCGGACAGTCCAGGACGACCGACGGGCCGCTGTGCCGCTGTTAGGAGGCAGGATAATGTGAGGAGGGACTTGGGCTATGGTCCCCTTCCCTCCAGGAGCCAGGGTGATTCAGTCCTTGGAGGCACAGGTGACAGCGCGGCCGCGGGGGGTGTGCTATGGCGGCCCCAATATCTCTGCGGATAGGCGGCAGATCTCGCCAATTTCTGGCCCAGGGCCTTCTAGACAGCACTAGGGAACGGTCCAGGGAGGTTGTAATGCTCACCGGACCTCTGGGTGTGCAGATGGCTCCAGATTGCCTTTGGGGTTTACAGGGCTCTTTCTCTGCACATCCGCCGCCGTTCACTTCCGGACACGCCCCCTGCATTTCAAAAAAAATAACAAACAAAAAATAACAGAGCAGGGGCAGCAAATTTACACTGTTATACAAGCTGTACACTCACTACTTTACATTGTAGCAAAGTGTCATTTCTTCAGTGTTGTCACATGAGAAGATATAATAAAATATTTACAAAAATGTGAGGGGTGTACTCACTTTTGTGAGATACTGTATGTTTATTTTTTGTTTACATCCCCACTGCTTTAAAGCTGAACTCCATGGAAAGAAAAAATCCTCCCTTGCAGTGGGGCTGCTCCTGCACTGCAAGGGTTAAATGCTCATTAAGGTCTACTAGGCTCTAGGCTTTGGTGTGCGATGTCATCATGTATTGGAGTGAAGCGCAGTCACTTTTTCGGTTGGAAACTTTGTAATACTGATACCATGCTGTTTTATTTGGATCCAAGTGAGTGCTATTTTAATTTTTATTAAGAAAGGAGATAAAAAGTTTAGTACACTATGACAGGGCTCTGTTTCTTGTTTTGAAATATATCATTTTGGGATTTACTGCTTTGTACCAACTGACCACCCCAGTATGGAGGAGATTTAAGAAGAGTTTGTAAGCTGGTGGATCGAGACCTTTGTGAACCATTTCTGGAGCAAACTGGGTGCTTTGACCGCTTGTAATTAGATGGTCAACACTATCTGGTAAGAGGCTGTGTGTGCTTCCCTAGGTGGTGGCGGATATCTTTCTGGGTTACATTTTTTACTCACCTAACAATTATTGCATGTGGACAAAGAATGGATTTTATATTCACATTGGTGTCATTTTATTAAGGAGCACTACAATTCTCTTTTTAGGTCTAGGAGGGCCGGAAAAAGCACTGCTACTTACTTGACCCTTCCCCAGTCTCCACCTGCTCTGAGACATAAATAAATAGAAACTAGACTTAAAATCAGTTTACTGTAGCAGATCAGGCAGCAATTGTGATTGGTTGCCAGCGGTTATAGCATATCATTAATGATTACTGACTGGTTGCTAGAGGTTACAGCACACATTATGGCTCACTGATTAGTTGCTAGAGGTTACAGCAAATTATTTCTGCTTGTTAATTGGTTGCTAGAGATTACTGTACAGTATTACTGCTCACTGATTGGTTGCTAGAGGTTACAGCACATCATCGCCTCACTGCAGGGGGGCATGATCTACATATGAATTCAGCCTTTATTTACATATCAATACTGTGGCAGCAGCTATTTACTTATGGATGACACTGATATTTACATATGAATGCCGGTTAATTGCATGTAAACACAGGGTCTGCAGGTGAGTCATCTGTACACAACAATAGGGCAGAGCTGGGCAGCATTAGTACCAGCACTTCACACTGGGGCATCGGGACACAGCACAGGACTAAAACTTCAAAGGACAATGGAATTTAAACTGGGATAATTGGCAAGTATGAGGCAGCTTCTTTGGGCCCCACAACAATAACAAGGCCCAGGGCAGCTGCCCTTTTTGCCCTGCCTCAAAGACGGCCCTGCCTGTACATACTGCTCACTGTCATACCCTGCACACTCCTTTTCTGTACATATTGCTCACTGTCATACCCTCCACACTCCTCTCCTGTACATATTGCCCACTGTCATACCCTTCACTTCTTCTTCTTCTTTTTTTTTTCTTACCTTTTTTGAAGTACAAATGTGTAGTTCTGTCCTAACCTTGCTGCTGTGAGGTACGTCATTTCCTCTTCTGCCTAACCCCCCCCCCCCCCCGCCTTCTTCGACCTGTGTGTTGAAAGAGCAGCAAGTAATGTACTGTGAACTACAGTATGTACTGTATGCATTATACCTATCTGTGCAGCAGGTGGCGATGCAGCATTATAGTGTGTATTCTATGGTAATGTAATCAGAGGAAGTATTATCTTTCTCAGTGTATATGTTCTCTTATATTCCTGCTTTCTGTTCCATAAAAAGACATGTTCTGATATTTCTCCATGAACGTAGTGTATTGCTGTATGCAAGCACACATTATTTCAATACCCTGCTAACATGTGTGTCCCAGTAGACGACGGTGCCATTCAGAAAGCGCTGCGCGACTTGTGCATGCGCAGTAGGAAACCGGCTGTGAAGCCTGGGGGCTCCACTGCCAGTTTCCCTTGGTTGCAATGGTGGCACCTGCACCCGAGCCAGTGGGCGAATCAGCTTCAGTGGCCAACATTTCGGGGCCCCTTGATAGGTAAGTGTCTTTATTAAAAGTCAGCAGCTACAGTATTTGTGTCTGCTGACTTTGAGACTTCTTTCACACTGAGGCAGTTTTCAGGCATTTTAGTGCTAGGAATAGCACTTGTGAAGTGCCTGAAAACTGCCTCCCATGTCGCCCGAATATGAGAGCCTGAGTGTTTTCACACTGGGTCGGTACGCTTGGGGGATGTTAAAAAAAAGTCCTGTAAGCAGCATCTTTGGAGCGCTGCTGAATGGGCAGCACTTCCAAAGCGCCTGAAAAGAGCTTCAGAAGCGCCGCAACACGGGACGCTTATAACCCTTTCTTCAGCCGCTAGCGGGGATTAAAAGCGCCCAAAAAGCGACACTTAAACGGCGCTAAAGCCCCACTAAAACGAGCGTCACTTTAGCGCTAACGCACAGGCGCCCCCAGTGTCTTAACAATTTTTGTTTGGAGGCTGGAACTCCACTTTTAGTGGCCCTCACTCTTCAAAAGGTTAAGCACCCCTGATCTATGGGCTTAGTTAAGAAAAAAAGAAAAGAGAACTGATTACCAGATGTGCTTTACATTGTGAGAAGTGAATGTGCAGCAGAGAAAATTACAAGCAGGTCATTCTCAGCAAAGTTTTCATAGTGGAGCTTTAGGAGTGCTGACTGCCATAAGCTTGTATTCCTGTGAATGGTCAATACAGCTGCAAAGAGGAGTGTGCACAGCCTATTGGCTTTTTTACATGACTCTCCCGGATCTAATCTGCACACTGCAGGTTTAAATAGTTTTCCCTCTTCTGTGTTGAACTATTATCTGATCCTAAAGGTATGCAGGTTTCTCTGCAATGGGCTGCTTCTGTGCTCGCTCCTCTCCAGGCCGCACGCCCCCTTCAGGAGGCCGGGGGGAACGGCAGCAGCTTGTCTCTGACGTCTCCCGAATTTCTAGGAATGCCCCTTCCCTGTTACTATATTTGGAGGTAGTTTCTAGGAAAATAATTTTCAGAGGATCTGGACTTCAGTACAGCTCCTTATTCAGAACCGGTGAAAGGATATTGTGTGTGTGTGTGTGTGTGTGCAGCAAACTCTCAGCCTTTTTGGATCAACAGCATGATTTGCAACATTGTTGAATGCATTTAAAGGGCAATAATGGGGAAATGAATGTGTGACTTGAAAAGCTCCATCTACTTTTTGGATCGCCTCTGCAGCCACTGGATTTTTTTTTTTTCACCCCTGATCTGGCCTCTGTGGCGTGACCATGATGATGATGATGATGATGAAGAAATGTTACAGAAGCCTGGCAATGTGATCTTTATGTAATGAGTCAGGATTCGCTAAAGGAAGGAGCAGGAGCTTGAAGGATCGACCTTCCCCAGCCATAGGAATTACAAGGCAGGGGAGATGTGCAGCTCGTGCTCTCCCTTGGATCTCTACACACTGTAAGTTCTCTTCCTTTTGTCCTGATTTCTATAAATAAGACACACTGCAGCTCTACAGCCTGTGCTTAGCATGATTAAAAAGCCAGTGCTGTGCTGTGATCATCTCCAGGATAGTCTGATCTGCAGGTGTTGGGGATCTGTCAGCTTAGGTACTGTACATCTACACATCAAATCATTCCTAGCTGTGCTTGCTAATGATCAGCTTAACATGTCACCTTTGCAGATTTGCTGTAGCCTGTCTGGGCACTGGGTTACTGTTTTTTACTGTTTATTTATTTATTTTTTATTAAATAGATCACCCCCAGTATATTGCATAGAGACAACAGTGTAAGCACCTTTAGTCCCAGGGGACCTTGCCATAGACAGTGTCTGACATTCAGCTGCAGTCTGCTATTGTACAGGCTGCCTGCTAAAGCAACAGATCTCAGCTGATTTAGTTCTGCTGCCTCCTGTGATTCTAATAGACCTGTACCTTGGTGAGCTCTATTGTGCATTGTAACCTGCCTTTAGATCTGGGGGAAAAAAAAAAAAGTGCAGATAAAGCGATAGCTCTTGCGCTGGTTAACGGTTAACTTTCAAAAAAAATGTAAGGGGTTTGTGCACATTTCAAATCATCGGACACACCCACCAGCACTCAGTGCTGTGGTCCTGCACTAATGTCTGCTTTTTTTTTTTTTTTTTCGGGGTTCTGTTGAAAGTGAAGACTGTAAGCACACCATTGCATAAGATTACATAACCCAAAACAATAGGATTATGTCATATTATACTTTTTGTAGGAAGAGAATTTCCAATGCGATATGAACATTTCAATTACAGAAAATTAAAGTGGCAAAACAGGAGTCATAAAACTTGTGTTTAAAGTGTGTTGTGATCTTTAGAATTTAAAGGTCTCTACTGTATGACATCTATTAGCATAGAGGTTAAAGGCCTGTGTTGTACCCTATCTTATCAGGTACTAGAACTGTTAATGTTATACAGGCATGCCCCACTTTTAAGTACGCAATGGAGTTTATTTACTAAAGTTGGAAAATGCTAAATCAGGGTCACTTCTGCATAGAAACCAATGAGCTTCTAACCTCAGCTTGTATAATTAAGCTTTGGTAATAAAAATTGGAAGCTGATTGGTTTCTATGCAGAAGTGAGACGGATTTTGCACTTTCCAGCTTTAGTAAATAAACCCCATTATGTACTTAAAAGTGGGGTATGCCTATACTGACCTGTGACTAGTGTGTGTCAGTACAAGCGTCTTTGTATATTCATATGTATGCATAATAAACTATTACTTAAACTGTATTTTATACATTTTTGTTATTTCGCTATTAGGCTCCATGCACACTGGGCTTAAAAAAAAAAATCTGTTCTCTTTGGAGTAAAAAACACTCATATAGAGCATTTTTTGTACAAAGTTTAGATGAGTTTAGGAGAGTTTTAAATTTTTTTTTTCTGCCGGTAAACTTCAATCAGAAATGTGAATGGGGAGGATTTTTTTTTTCCGGCCTCTAAACATTGATCTCAAAATATGCCTGTAATTGTCCTAATGTGTATGGTCACATAGGATAACATTGGGGGTCATTTACGAAAGACAAATCCACTTTGCACTACAAGTGCCCTTGGAAGTGCAGTCGCTTTAAATCTGAGAGGTAGATCTGAAATGAGGGGAAGCTCTGCTGATTTTATCATCCAATCATGTGCAAGCTAAAATGCTGTTTTTTATTTTCCTTGCACATCCCCCTCGGATCTACAGTGACTGCACTTTCAAGTGCACTTGCAGTGCAAAGTGGATTTGCCTTTCGTAAATGACCCCCATTGAGTTGCTTCTACAGGCAGAGCACAAAACTCCTGTAGAAGCAACGTTTTTACGCCAGTGTGCATGGAGCCTTAGGCTCCATGCACACTGGGCTTAAAAAAAAAATCTGTTCTCTTGGGAGTAAAAAAATGCTCATATAGAGCATTTTTTTTGTAAAAGTCTAGACAAGTTTTATGTTTTTTCTGCCAGTTGCTTCTACAGGAGTTTTGTGTTCTGCCTGTAGAAGCAGCTCAATGTTATCCTATGTGTCTATGCACATTAGGACAATTAGAGGCATATTCTGAGCTCAACGTTTAGAGGCAGGAAAAAAAAACTTTCTGGTTCACGTTTCTGATTGGAGCTCACTGGCAGAAAAAAATGTAAAGCTCTCCTAAACTCGTCTACACTTTGTACAAAAAAATGCTCTATATGAGCGTTTTTTACTCCCAAGGGAACAGATGTTTTTTTTTAAGCCCAGTGTGCATGGAACCTTATCATTTCTATCACTTTGGATCGTTACACACCCATCTGTCACATCGCATTCCCAATAGCTGAATGCAGGGCAAAAGCTGCATATGTGTAATACTACCTCAAAAGTGAGCATACCCTTAAATATAAGAAAATAAATCTCGTCAAACTACGTTTGATCTGCAAGCGTCAGTGGAATTCTAAAAAGCCTATTGATTCTGCGACTTTTTTGGTAATGAAATTATATACATATGGCAAATATATGTATCTGTCATTATTTCTTTCTATTTTTTTCCCGCTGAAAGGGAAAACTCTGCATAATACTTTAACAATGCTGTTAGGCAGCAGTGGGTCATTAAAAAGTACCTATATTCACATCTCATTTGGTGATTGATACTTTTACAAACCCCTATAAAGTTATCATGTTTAAAATATCCTTTGCAAGTGCTTCTTAAATTTCAGATATTTTATAAGTCTTAAAGTTTATATAGTGATGATGACAAAATTAAGTTGTAAAAAAGGAAATTATTTCCTATACATTCCATATCAACCAATTATTCTACCAGTTGGTCCTTTTTTTTTGGGTCGGGGGGGGCGAGGCGCCTGCAATCCATGAGCCAAGCCAAAGCTAACAAAATAAGGCATGACAGCTACATTTGGAAAGAGCTTGAATCGTACGTCTCTTCTTCTAACATTAACCTCTCTGTATGTTATTAATACGCTTTTGTTGCTGAGGCACGTGATAAGTGGCTGATGGTCTTTGGTGAACTGTTGAACTCTGCTCTCAAGCCTCTGAAAGAGTTAACATATCAGCTTTACATTTAAAAATGCATTCCTTTCTATGATACAGATTTGTTTCAGTTGAGGAAAAAAAGTATGGGCGTGTGTATGTATGTATGTATGTATATATATATATATATATATGTATATGTGTATGTAAAATTAGTTTATAGTTTGGGTGATACAAAAGTTATTGGCTTCTACTATACTTTCGAAATGATGGATTTTGGAGAATTATGCTATCATCTGTCTGGCCCTCTATCTAAGCCAGTACTAAAGTCAATGTGGCTTCAGAGTCGGGATTTTGGGGGCGAGATGAGTTAATGTTTTATCCAACTGGCCCGCAAAGTCCCGCTTTTGGGTGTCACCAATCTCTACAAATAAATAACTTTTTTTTTTTTTAAATCACTAAGGAATGTTTGAATAGATCACTGGAATTATCAGAATTCTTGTCTGTTGAGCATTTTATCAACTTTTAAAAATGTGCAAGATTAAGCCAAATGCTTTGTGGTTTTTCTTGATAAGGGCCTACATGGGTTTTTATAAATATTTATATTTTTATTATATATTTATTTAGAAATATTTTATTTGCATTTACATTAAAATGTTGTTTTGTAGAACTGAGGTGCCAAAATAGTAGCAAGAATCAAAGTAGTTTATTTTAGTTCTGTAACAGATATTTTCCTGTATGACATACATAGAACCTTTTTTTTTTTTTTTTTTTTTTTTTTTTATAATAACTATAGGCCTACATGCATCTTTCAGTATTGCTTTCCTTATTTATATGTAGTAATTACAATGTAAACAAATGTAACATTTCTTAAACCCATTCAAATCACAATAATTTGTGTTATCACCTCTGTTTATAATAATTTTTTTTTTTTCAATGAAGAACTCAAAGTAAAATATAATATGTGGCTGCCTTGGCTGCCTAAATATCTAAGCAGTTTTCTTTTCCTACGCAAAAATATACAGAATTGTAAATATTTTAATAATTTGGCAAATTATTGTTTATGGATTACTATGGCAGACTTAAAAGCAGTAAACAGATATTGTTTACTTGTTTTTATTTTTAATTTTTTTTTATTTGAAGATTTTGTATGAAGTGAATAAAACCCCAAATAAACTAGTGATGATGCTGCCATATATATTAGTCAGGTGTTCGCTGTATCCATCCCTGTTTTTTTTTGTTTGTTTTTTTTTCTACTTGCTGTAGTCTATCTCTGTGAAGATTTATGGCCTGTTAGGATGAACTGCGCAAATATAGATGCTAATATATTTCATTTGCAGCTGTCTTCATATTTTTGAAATATACTATCAATAGATTAAAAGTGTGTTGACTTGGCCATGTATAAGTTATAAATGTTGTTCCTGTGTGTCAGGGGTTAACCTGAACATCAAACCTGTCTTACTGTTCGGGCAAAGAATTTTAAAGTACATTTTTGGAGACAAGAAAGTCTTGCAAAGGATCGGATTTCGTTGAGCTGTTATTTACTGTAACAGAACAGCTTGTGGCGTTTTTAACACTTGTGTTTGTAAGTGAGAGCACTAATTAATATTGCATCTTTGCATGTGTGCATAACACAAGACAGATATGAGGCTTTAACACTTCTGTGCAGTAACTAAAGATTTTCAGAGGTGTGTTTGCAAAATCAAACTTCTATTTTTTTTTTTTTATTACGAAATGGAAAAAAAAAAAAAAAAAAATTAATACATGAATGAATGAATGAACATCCTTTAATTTGTAATTGCTAAATAGCATGCTATTGAATCGAAAAGTCTAGACTACCTTCTTTATTTTATGTGTCCTACTTTTGAAGTCTTTAAATTATTACTTTTTTTTTTATTTACCTTGTTGTTTCCTAATGACAGAACTGTACACCGACCTTATTGCATCATTACTGTAGTCATGATTTTGAAACTTTTACTAGCATGGTGGAGTTAACTTTTAGTAAAGGTACCAATACAGTAAAGCATTTTGGTCTCCCCTTCAAGTTGATGGATGTGTGTAATTGAAGAAAAGACATGTGATGCCAGTAAACTACAATAATGCATGACTAGATTGGTCACATACGGTCAAGATTCTGCACATGATACTTTAGAAATGGGTCTGAAGGAAAAATGTGATGCACAAAATTAAAACAAACAGTGGGCCTTGTAAAGCTTATAAAGCTGTTAAGATCCAATTTCAATATTCTCCTAAATCCAGCTGTATCGTATGCTTATTGTATCATGTGTTGGCACATTTTCCATAAAATCTGTTGCGATATCCCTTTACAGGAATAATATGTTCTATATGTGAACCTATAGGGCAATTACTTGCCATCGGTGAATGTGCTTGTATAGCTTTGTGAATGAAATGTTAAAGTTGTTAGAGATAACCATATTCTTATTCATTTTACATATGGTCACCATAAAGATCTAATCTGAAGTTAAACTATGTTGGATGTGATGGCATTGATAGCAAAGATGCCATGGTCCAGTTTTTAAAGCACAATGACATCTAGGAAAGATGTGTGTGGCCAGTGTAGCCCTCATCCATGGCAGAGCCACTTTTAAAAGTGGTCCCAGGTGTAAAAAAAATCAAACAAACAAAAAACTCCATTGGGCCCTCGCCATCATTGTAAAACTTTACATTTCATGCAAACTGACCCTTGTGAGATTAACAATTATTTTTTGCAAAGAAATGTCACTGGACCAAATAATGTTGGGGCTGACATGTAAAGTAGCACGGGACTGTGAAATGAGCTTCATTACATTTGAGTTTTTTGGGGACCCCTGTCTCGTTCCTTTAATAAAACACATCGGACAGATTAAAATAAAATGCCTAACGTCTAAGGTTATTTTAAGCAAAGCAGAATATCTAAGCTTGTACAAAACTTTCACATATTACTAAACTGCCAGTTTTCTGTTCTGTTTTGGGCGTTGATACATGCAACAGGTCTGCAGAACTGAGGTTATCCCATTGTGTTGTCTAGGAGTGCATATGTCTGCTGAAATCCTATAGGAAGATTAATTTAGGCCAGACAGAGACCCAGTAGGGAAGAAATTAGTATGCTTCTATTTCTTAAAAAAATATAGTTTTCATTGGGATCTCTCGTTTTATAAGCTTTTTGTAATATGAGTTCAAATATACCACTTAATATGGATTTTATTGCTACTTATATGCCCCAAGAATTCATGCATACAAATTTTCTCTTGCTAGCCCATTAGGATGTGTTTTACTTAGATCAGCCACTACATAGCACTGCAGGTGTCGTATTTGCTTAGAACTGCCAAAAGTTTACATAGTTCACCAATATCACTGCTTTCTAACCATTTCATGTGGTGATATGCAAATAGATATTCTACTATGGGATGAAATTTTGTGGACATAAAGAAAGATCTGGCTTGGTCAACAATGCAGCAGGTAAAGAACCTTTTAGGTGTGTCTGTATACCTTTTTAGTCTCTTTTGAGCTCAAACTTTTCACAGATCTGTTTCACACTTAACTGTGGAAAATATCGAAGAGGTGGAAGGATGATATATATTACTGGATATCTGTCACAAACCAAACTATCTATGAGAAAATGTAGGTGGAAGCCCATAAGTGTAAAACAGAATTGCATGTGAAGGCACATCCCCTTCAACAGGGAGACAGATTACAATAAACCATGAAAGAGTTAGAATCCCTGTCTGGTTTTTACTCCTGTAAGTTTGTCCATCCTGGGAAATTTCTATGCACTTTCTGTGCTTGGTGATAAATAGACCAGGAAGAATAGACAAAAGAAAAAGCTATTGAACAGGATAAAGCCAACATTTAAAACCTGATGGGAATAAAAATGGTTGTCTCCCTAGGCTCTTTTAGGCTCCATGCACACTTGTGCAACTTGTCATGCAACTTTGGGCATCAAAGTTGCTTGACAGGTCGTTCCCCATGTTTTCCAATGATAACCATTCATATATGTGCAACCTAAATTTGCAGCAACTTGAAAGAAGTTCATGCACTAACCCCTAACTTTCATGCAACTTGAGGGTCATAAACTGCAAAGTTAACCCTCAAAAGTCATACCTGAATGTTATACAATGCAGCAGTTGTGCAACAGTTGTCCATTATTACTGGTTAAAGCCAAAGTCGTATCCAAGTTGCAGCCATCCAAAGTTGAACCAGCGCTATGTCAAAGTTGCACTCCAAACTCGGCACAACTTTGGAATCGTACCAGTCTGAATGGAGCCTAGAGTGGGGAGAGACGGAATCTAAAACAAAAATCCATAAAATCGCCTTGTATGATTTTTAAATAATTCATTAGAATTGTATTGTATGACATAAGTTTTTGATCACCTACCAACCAGTAAGAATTACGTCTCTCACAGACCTGTTAAATTTTTTCTTTAAGAAGCCCTCCTGTTCTCCGCGTATTAACTGCACCTGTTTGAACTCATTACCTGTATAAAAGACACCTGTCCACACACTCAATCAAAAAGACTCCAACCTTTTCACAATGGCCAAGACCAGAGAGCTGTGTAAGGACATCAGGAATAAAATTGTAGACCTGCCCAAGGCTGGGATGGGTTGGTGAGAAGGCAACAACTGTTGGCGCAATTATTAGAAAATGGAAGAAGTTCAAAATGATGGTCAATCTCCCTCGGTCTGGGGCTCATGATCATGAGGAAGCTGAGGGATAAGCCCAGAACTACACGGCAAGACCTTTTCAATGACCTGAAGAGAGCTGGGACCACAGTCTCAAAGAAAACCATTTGTAACAAACTACGCTGTCATGGATTAAAATCCTGCAACGCACGTAAGGTCCCCCTGCTCAAGCAGGGCATGTCCAGGCCTGTCTGAAGTTTGTCAATGACAATCTGGATGATCCAGAGGAGGAGTGGGAGAAGGTTGTGTGGTCTGATAAGACAAACATAGAGCTTTTTGGTCTAAATTCCACTCACCATGTTTGGAGGAAGAAGAAGGATGAGTACAACCCCAAGAACACCATCCCAAGAAGCATCCTATGAAGCATAGAGGTGGAAACATCATTCTTTGGGGCTGCTGTTCTGCAAAGGGGACAGGATGACTGCACCATATTGAGGGGAGGATGGATGGGGCCATGTATTGTGAGATCTTGGCCAATAACCTCCTTCCCTCAGTAACAGCATTGAAGATGGGTCATGGCTGGGTCTTCTAGCATGACAACGACCTGAAAAACACAGCAAAAAAATGCAAATGAATTATTTAAAGATCATACAATGTTATTTTCTGGATGTTTGTTTTAGATTTAGTCTCTCACAGCTGAAGAGTACCTATTATAAAAATGACAGACCTCTACATGCTTTGTACGTAGGAAAACCTGCAGAATTGGCAGTGTATCAAATACTTGTTCTTCCCACTATAACTGTGAGTAATATTGACCCATGTTTTTATTAAACTTCTACCTCCCAAACTTGCCACATTAATGACATCATTCAGTCTCTTTGTAATTATATATGGTTCTTCCAATAGTCCCTGTAGTTTGTTCTGCTGCATAGGGAATAGGAAATACACCCTCTGACCAACATTGTATATCCCCGTTTTTGCTTGGCCTGCATGAACCCCCTTACCAAACTGAGTTTCCAATATTTCCCAGAACCTCAGTATATATTCCACCACATGGACCTCCGAACCAGCAATCGTGCCTTCCCTAGTCTTTCAGGTTAGGTCTAAGGGTCCAGATGAGTCAAAAAGCATTCCCAGCCCATTCCCTGTGACTCCACAAACATTCTCAGCATTTTTTTCCATTGAAAGGCGCATACAGACTGCACCTTTGGTGGTAGTAAGGACTAGTCATATTATGTCCACTGAGGGTACAGGTCAGGCTAGGAGTCTGCCCTGACTCCATGTAATCCACAGAACAATACAAGCCCATTTAATAAGTGATAGCAGCCTCAGCCTAACTCCATCAATGCCACTCCACCAACATGGTTTGCCTTGCCTAAGCCCCGTGTGTGGGGCTAACATGTCGGGGTGCGTGGCCTGGATGGAGTTAGGCTGAGTCTACAGTCTAATGCTCCCATGCTCAGGCTGTGGATTAGAGGTTGCATTTGTCGGCACATTGGGTTTAGTTCTTTAGTACCCTCACCTGGTTGGGCTATACCCAAACCATTGTATCTGAGACAGATGAAGCCTCTTTTGCTGCAGGCTCCTCCAAGATCTGCTGTGCCTGGATATCTGTCTCATGTAAATCACAAATCAGTTCCACCCTTGATTATCCACAAGTTTCAGTCTGCCTTCAGAATGTGACAATTACACCCTAAAGCCCTATACACATGGGCTGAATGTCCAACGGCATTGGCCGGTTCACTAGAAAATGGCCAACATTTGGACCATGTGTACTGTAGCTGGTCTGACATAAGCCAGTCGGAGGGTCGAAGGGGCATGACCGAAAAAGGTCTGACAGGTTCCCATTCAGTGCTCTCAGCCGATGAGCTGGGAGCTCTGACCTGAGTGTTTTGACGGGGGAGGGCGTCCCACTGTCAGAACACAACAGCAGGGAAGATCGCTGGGTTGAACAAAGAAAAACTAGCAGTGTGTACTAGGCTTAAAGTGGTTGTAAAGCCACTGTGTGATGTTAAAGCGGGATTCCACCCTAAAGTGGAACCTCCGCTGATCGGATCCCTCCCCCCCTCCGGTGTCACAATTGACACCTTTCAGGGGGGAGGGGGGTGGAGATACCTGTCAAAGACAGGTATTTTCACCCACTTCCGGGCATAGACTCCCGTGGGAGTCTACGCCATTTCCTGCCCTGCCGCGCTGTCTGCTGGGACACACACGGGTCCCAGTGACAGCGCGGAGATTTCCTATTGCTCGGCGTGGCTCGCGCATGCACAGTAGGGAACCGGGAAGTGAAGCCGATTCGCTTCACTTCCTGATTCCCTCACCTAGAATGGTGGCGGCAGCAGCCGAGAGCCGAGCGATCGATCGGCCTCGGCTGCCGGCATCGCTGGAACCCGAGACAGGTGAGTGTCCATTTATTAAAAGTCAGCAGCTGTAGTATTTATAGCTGCTGGCTTTTAATATTTTTTTTTGGTGGAATCCCTCTTTAATACAACCCCCTCTGTTAGATAACAACATGTGCCCAGTGTCTGTGCTTTATAAAAGATATGACGATTTCTATATTATTTCCGAGCATCTCCCAGTCTCAAGTGACTTCTCGCCTCTCTCCTCTCCCAGTCTGACAGCTACAGTGGGAGGGGTCGAGAACTACCACTGACATCAGGAGGAGGAGAGAGCCGAGCAGTCACATGAGTGGTACTCTGAAATAAGATTAGAAGTCGTCATTTTTTTTTTATAGAGCACAGACATTGGGGCACATGTTGTTAGCTAACAGAGGGGATTGTATTAACATCACATCATTTTATAGCAGCGAGGAGGGGAGAGGAGCAGAGCTGCACTGGTAAGAGCTGACAGGCAGGGAGGGAGGTGGAACGGAGGACAGAGGTGAGCTGTGGATGGCGGAGGCATGTAAACTGACCATGGTATCAGGGCTTAGCAGCCATGATAAACCGTGGTCAGTTTACAGAGGGGAGGGCACAACCAATCAAGATTAGTCAGGTATTTCAGGTGATACAGGGGGCCAAATTACACAGCACTGTGCTGTATAACATGCTTCAAAGGAACAGGATCCATTTTTTTTTTTTTTTTTTTTTTTTTAGGTAACAAACACTTTAAGCCTCACCCTGTGCAGAGATAATCCAACTTCGTGGACAAAAATCTAAGCATCAGCAGATTGAATTAATTGTCACTGGGCCAGGTTGACTAAGCAATTTACCCTTTGCACATACACACACACAGTAGCTGCCACCACCTTATTTTTAATGGAATCATGCACCAGTCACAGCATCCGTTGTTTCGATTCCAACCTTTAAAAAATGCCTGTATCATAGGTTGCCACACCCAAACAGGAATGTGTTTACTCAATGGTAGTTCTTTTACAGTGGCAACGTTCCTTATTTTTAGTAATGGCAGAGATTTACTTTAATGATTTTTAACTATTTTATATAATGCAAATAAAAAAAAGTGCAGTGCATATTTACAAAAAAGATATTACAAAACAGACATAAGTAACAGTAAAATAACAGTAAAATAAAAGGGTTTCAAAAGTGAAAGATACTTTAGCAGAGTTCTCCTGGTCCAGTGCAAAGTATGAATCCTTTGCAGAGTAAGTCCAATTTTGATATGACAGAGTCATCTGCCCTCTTAAATGACTTTTAGTATTCCTTCATAATTTCAATTATAAAATATTAGCTGTAGTTGCCAACTGCAGCAGCTATTCTTGTCTATGGCCAGGGCCAGGATGTCGCAAATCCAATTCCACCCAACCAGATGGTTTGAGGGGTGGATGGTAGGTGTCTAAAGAGAATTTTATCATTCTTGGCTGACACCCCCAAAATGCCAGCTATTCTGAGTACACCTACATTTCCATATAACAATGTTTCAAAATCTGACACCAACATATTCACAGAACGATAATGCAATATGTTCGGTGCCAAACGTGGGTGTGTGTGTATATATTAATTTATAATATATATATATATATATATATATATATATATATATATATATATATATATATATATATATATATATATATGGAGGGTGCAAAATCTGGTGCAGCTCTACATAGAAACCAATCAGCTTCCAGTTTTTTTGTCAAAGCCTGATCAAACAAGCTGAAGTTAAATACTGACTGGCTACCATGCACAGTGCGTGTGCGTGTGTGTGTGTGTGTATATATGTATAATATAGATAGATGCATATTTCTCCTACGAAGTCTTATACCTTATAATATATTCCTGTTTGGTGTCTAACTAAATGGTATCTTCTTCCACACTAGTGTATCCAATTTTTTGAAGTTAACTTCAGTACAGTTAGAGTTATGAAGATTGTATGAATTAACTCTGGACAGTTAAGCTGCAGGTCAGTATAGAAAAGAAAACCTAGCATCACATATGTGTATACCTGTTCTGAAATAAAGACTATTTAAGACTTGGCCAATTACAACAGAGCTTCATTAGAAGTCTTTCAAAGAACTTCTAGTGTAGGATTATGACAGCTCTTCTCTAATTTTTAGATGGCCTGTGTTATGTCAAATGTGTCACCTTCACTGACTGCTTAGCAAAGATATAAGGTTTAAATCTAACCTTTCTTGTTACTGATTTGCACATTTTGGGTAAAATGAGAGTGGCACCGTGTTTAGTACTATTCTCTCCATACAGTTTGGGGGTTCATCATTGTCGCAGGGCATGCTTAGGAAGAACCCTCATATTTGACATATAAGGACATCTATTAACTGTATATGCAATGGATTAGAGAGAACTCACTTTTAGGTACATTGACTGGACATTCCTACTTTACTTGTATTGCAATGGTTGTTTAATAGATTTAGCAGTTCAATAATTGATTTAATTATTTTCTTCTATTCCATAAGTGAATACCAGTATTTGCAATAAAAAAACTTAAGAGCTGCAGTTTATAACGTTCCTAAAGAGATTGCAAATAGAAGTTTGTATCACTGCTTCCTGCTCTTTGGCATCTTACTTTTAAGAACAGCACACAGTGGTGGTCCCACTGGAAGCCAAACTTGAAATTTCAGTTCCTATGCAGGGTCCATATACAAAGCTTCCCCATTAATTTGGTACTATCTTGGTTACCAGTCACACTAGACTTTAAGCTTATATGTCATTGTTGCTGTTACATCTTTGAGTATGTGTTACAGGACATTCCCTAACAATGAGTCTACACATCTGTTTAGCAGACAGGGGCTGGAGCATGAACAGTTTAACCACTTCAGCCCCGGAAGATTTGGCTACTCAATGACCAGGCCATTTTTTGCGATACAGCACTGCGTCGCTTTAATTGACAATTGAGCAGGTGTGCGACGCTGTGCCCAAACAAACAAACTTGGCGTCCTTTTTTTATCAGCAATAGAGCTTTCTTTTGGTGGTATTTGATCACCTCTGCAGTTTTTATTTTTTGCGCTCTGAACAAAAGAAGACCGACAATTAAAAAAAAAAAAAAAACACTATCTTTTACTTTTTGCTATAAAAAAATATCCCAATTTAAAAAAAAAATGTTTTCCTCAGTTTAGGCTGATATGTATTCTTCCACATGTTTTTGGTAAAGAAAAAACGCAATAAGTGTATATTGTTTGCTTTATAGTTATAGCGTCTGCAAAATAGGGGATAGATTTATGGCATTTTTATTATTATTATTTTTTTTACTAGTAATGGCGGTGCTCAGTGTTCTTTATTTTTTATTGGGACTGTGTTATTGAGGCGGACACATCAGACACTTTTGACATCTTTTTGGGACCAGTGACAAATATACAGCGATCAGTGCTATAAAAATGCACTGATTATTGTATAAATGTCACTGGCAAGGAAGGGGTTAACACTAATGGGAAATCCGGTGGTTAATTGTGTTTCCTAGTGTGTGTTCTAACTGTGGCGGGAGTGGGACTAACTAGGGGGAGACAAAGTTCGGTGTTCATACATAGTATGAATACACGATCTGTTTACACACACAGATCCCGGTTCTCACTCTGCCACAAGCGATCACGGGTGCCCAGCGGTCATTGCGCCTCTGCCGGGCACTCACATTGGCTCCGGCGGCGAGCCACGGGTGCACCCCCTAGTGGCTAAAAGACGAAGCGTCGTTTTGCCCAAGGAAGCCAACCTGCCGCAGTACAACTTCGGCGGGTGGTCGCGAAGGGGTTAAAGGGCAGTTTCACCAATATTTAAAGTTTTGGGTTATATTGAATCACACACTGGTTGATATCTCTTGGATACTCCAATGGGGAAATATTCCTACATGATATTTAGTCCCCTTCCCCTGTAAGAAGGCTGTAATGAATGTCAGTCTCTCTCAGCTGAACTCCTCAGTTGTGTTTGTGATATTATGGAGAGCCAAGTAGGAAAACATGGCATCCATCTGGCTTTGTAATGGCTGCAGCAGTTGGATGGAAATGGAAACTTAGGTATAGCATTCTTCTTGACTAGATTTTTCTTTACTAAAACTAGAGTGCAAAATCTGGCGCAGTTATGCATAGAAACCAATCAGCTTGGACATGCCGTATGTCCATTTCTCACCACTTAGTTATGATTCACAGAATGCCCGCCTAAAATCTGCTTGTGTACATGTAACATACAGTTTGCAGTCAATTTGCATATGCTTTAATTGTAGCTGTGTAAGATTGTGAGCTGATTGTAAAACGTGATATGCTCTTCAGTGAGCCTAAAAATACAATAATGCAGTGTAAAATAAAACTTGAGAAAACATTAACTTCCAGAAGCCAGGTGTGGTGTTTTGTTTTTTTCATAGTTCAAATTGAAAATCAAGGTAAAAGAAAAATCTATTCTCCTGACTAACTAATAAACTATCTTTTAGCTTAAGGATATTTAGTAGATTTTGACATATTTTTGTTCAGATTGGCAGTGGTTTGACTTTGGTGAAAAAGGGGAGAAAAATATGTAGATACTGAATTTAGGGCCTGATTGTACATAATATGTAAAGCTGCTAGCTGGGCCATTAGTTGGGCCCATGAGATTGACAGATTCTGCAGGATAATGGCAGTGGCACATCAGTGTATCTTGTTGGAGACTATATACAATAACTTGCTGAAATTGAAACAATTCCGATAGTACAGGTAAAGTGATTGTATTACGTCTTGTTTTTTTAAGTTAAAAATAACAAACATGTTATACTTACCTGCTCTGTGCTAGGGTTTTGCATAGAGCAGTCCAGATCCTCTTCTTCTCGGGTCCCTCTTCTTTGCTCCTGGTCCCTCCTCCTGTTGAGTGCCCCCACAGCATGCAGCTTGCTATGGGGGCACCCGGGCGGAGACGTAGCTCTGTGTGTCCATTCAGACATGGAGCCCCGGCCCGGCCCAGCTCCTTTCTCTCCTCATTGGCTGACTGACTTTGACAGTAGCGGGAGTCAATGGTGCCTCGCTACTGTCTCAGCCAATGAAGAGAGGCAGCCAAGACACTGCTGCAACATCGCTGGATCTAGATGGGGCTCAGGTAAGTATTAGAGGGGCTCAGGGGGGCTACTGCACACAGTTTTTTTATCTTAATGCATTAAGATAAAAAAACCTTCTGCCTTTACAACCACTTTAACTATTTTTAAATTTTTTAGAATGCATGGTTCATGGTTGAGGATGAGCAAGAAGCTTTCCATTTCAATAGAACTGTAGGTTGTGGGGTGGAGTGGGGGCAGAGTCTCTTTAAATTAAATGTATTAACTTTGTTTTAATAAAATGCAAAAGTTTAATATTTTAATTTCAAAGTATTAATAGTTTATAATCTTTGTCAGTTTTGCCTTATTTTCTAGTATTCAATTGCAAAGTGAACATACAATCTCATTTAGTAATGCAATACCTATAGCTCCTGGACTTAGGTGTAGTTTCTGCTACCTCTGTAGGAAAGACTTTGAAAAAAGAAATGTATAGAAAGAAGCGCTCTCTCAAGTAGGCAACCTTTTTTTTTTAGAAGTGCCTTCACAATTGGTGTATAGATTTGCTTCACTGTATGTGTAGCACTATGCATTTCTCCCTATAATAACAGGCTGTAACATGCAGTGTGTTAGCATGCACATTCTACATTGGTTTGATGTGGTGTTCAATAGACATGTGCATTCGTTTTCGTCCGAATGCATTTTCGTCCGAATTTCAGCTATTTTCGTTTTCGTTTTGCCAAACGATAACGAAAGCACAAAATCCGAAAAACGAAAGATCCGACATAAATAAATGCTTTATTTTCGTTTTCATTGTTACAACAGTTCGATATAGAATAGGAGATTCGACGTGACTCTGACAACGTGTCTATAGAACCTGTGTTCGAATGTGCCTAACCTTACCTCTATTAGTCCAAGATTATATAGAGAAAATATTCGACAGAGAAAAAAGATTTGACAGAGAGAAAAGATTCTGCAAGATACTGTCCTAAAAAGTGTTTGGGGACCCGGGTCCTGCCCCAGGGGACATGTATCAATGCAAAAAAAAGTTTTAAAAACGGCCGTTTTTTCGGGAGCAGTGATTTTAATAATGATTAAAGTGAAACAATAAAAGTGTAATATTCCTTTAAATTTCGTAGGGGGGGGTTGTCTATAGTATGCCTGTGAAGGGGCGCATGTTTCCCGTGCTTAGAATTGTCCCTGCACAAAGTGTCATTTATGCAGGAAAAAAAGTCCTTTAAAATCACTCGCAGCTATAATGAATTGTCGGCTCCCGTAATACAGAGAACACTCATTGAAAGTCATTGATAAAAAAATAAATAAATAAATAAAAAAAAAAGCGTGGGGGTCCCCCAAATTCAATTACCAGGCCCTTCAGGTCTGGTATGGATATTAAGGGGAACCCTGCCTCAAATTTAAGAAAAAATTTGACGTGGGGTTCCCCCTAAATATCCATAACCAGACCCTTCAGGTCTGGTATGGATATTAAGGGGAACCCCGCGTCAAATTTAAAAAAAAATTGACGTGGGGTTCCCCCTAAAAATCCATACCAGACCCTTTATCCGAGCACGCAACCTGGCAGGCCGCAGGAAAAGAGGGGGGGACGAGAGAGCGGCCCCCCCTCCCTCCTGAACCGTACCAGGCCACATGCCCTCAACATTGGGAGGATGCTTTGGGGGTCTGTGACCCCTCAAAGCACCTTGTCCCCATGTTGATGAAGACAAGGGCCTCATCCCCACAACCCTGGCCGGTGGTTGTGGAGGTCTGCGGGCGGGGGGCTTATCAGAATCTGGAAGCCCCCTTTAACAAGGGGACCCCCAGATCCCGGCCCCCCCCCTGTTTGAAATGGTAAGGGGGTACAAAAGTACCCCTACCATTTCACAAAGAAAGTGTAAAAAATGGTTAAATAAAACAAACACACTTTTGAAAAATTCCTTTATTAAAAATAAAAAAATAAAAAAAAAGATTCCAGCGGCGGTAATCCACTCTTGCTATCCATCGACGGACGGTCATATCTCCAGCGATGTCTAATATCATCCAGCGCAGCGCAGCATCCTTCTTCTGTCTCCGTGGAGGAGACACTACAGGCATTCCGGCGGCTGACGTTTGTTATATACGGAGGGCGGGGCCACCCGTCACCTGACCCCGCCCCCCTCTGACGCAAGGGAAAACCCGGGGTTCCCCGTGACGTAGGGGTGACCCGCACCCCTCTGATGTAACACAGGCAGGTTTCCGTTACATCAGAGGGGGGCGGGGTCACCCCTACGTCACGGGGAACCCCGGGTTTCCCCTTGCGTCAGAGGGGGGCGGGGTCAGGTGACGGGTGGCCCCGCCCTCCGTATATAACAAACGTCAGCCGCCGGAATGTCTGTAGTGTCTCCTCCACGGAGACAGAAGAAGGATGCTGCGCTGCGCTGGATGATATTAGACATCGCTGGAGATATGACCGTCCGTCGATGGATAGCAAGAGTGGATTACCGCCGCTGGAATCTTTTTTTTATTTTTAATAAAGGAATTTTTCAAAAGTGTGTTTGTTTTATTTAAACATTTTTTACACTTTCTTTGTGAAATGGTAGGGGTACTTTTGTACCCCCTTACCATTTCAAACAGGGGGGGGGCCGGGATCTGGGGGTCCCCTTGTTAAAGGGGGCTTCCAGATTCTGATAAGCCCCCCGCCCGCAGACCTCCACAACCACCGGCCAGGGTTGTGGGGATGAGGCCCTTGTCCTCATCAACATGGGGACAAGGTGCTTTGAGGGGTCACAGACCCCCAAAGCATCCTCCCAATGTTGAGGGCATGTGGCCTGGTACGGTTCAGGAGGGAGGGGGGGCCGCTCTCTCGTCCCCCCCTCTTTTCCTGCGGCCTGCCAGGTTGCGTGCTCGGATAAAGGGTCTGGTATGGATTTTTAGGGGGAACCCCACGTCAATTTTTTTTTAAATTTGACGCGGGGTTCCCCTTAATATCCATACCAGACCTGAAGGGTCTGGTTATGGATATTTAGGGGGAACCCCACGTCAAATTTTTTCTTAAATTTGAGGCAGGGTTCCCCTTAATATCCATACCAGACCTGAAGGGCCTGGTAATTGAATTTGGGGGACCCCCACGCTTTTTTTTTTATTTATTTATTTATTTTTTTATCAATGACTTTCAATGAGTGTTCTCTGTATTACGGGAGCCGACAATTCATTATAGCTGCGAGTGATTTTAAAGGACTTTTTTTCCTGCATAAATGACACTTTGTGCAGGGACAATTCTAAGCACGGGAAACATGCGCCCCTTCACAGGCATACTATAGACAACCCCCCCCTACGAAATTTAAAGGAATATTACACTTTTATTGTTTCACTTTAATCATTATTAAAATCACTGCTCCCGAAAAAACGGCCGTTTTTAAAACTTTTTTTTGCATTGATCCATGTCCCCTGGGGCAGGACCCAGGTCCCCAAACACTTTTTAGGACAGTAACTTGCAAATTAGCCTTTAAAATGAGCACTTTAGATTTTGAACGTTGGAGTCCCATAGACTTTAATAGGGTTCTAAAGTATGCTATATACTAGCTCCGTCGAATCTTCTTTATACATTCGACAGACACCATAAGCCTTCAAAGACAGATTCGACCGTGATTCATGTGGATTTTCGGACGAATGCAATTTTTGAACGAAAAATGAAATAAATAAAAACGAATTTCGGGAGTAACTAAATAAATTAAGTTTTCAGACGAAAACGAAATTCCGAAACGAAATATTTTACTCTGCACATGTCTAGTGTTCAATTAGACAACATGTATGCATGCGATACTGTTATTTCTTAATTTTTTATTAGTCCCCTGCAAAAAGCCAATGCTTATACAGTAGCCATTGGAGTGAGTACACCCAGATTGCATGCAGAAGGTTTTCCCGAAAGCCTTATGTCCTAACTTTCCAATTTGCTTTTTTTTATATGATTAGTGGTACTTGCTGATAACTGTTTTTTCTATACAGCATGATTTTTTTATTTATTTTTTGTAAGCTGTTCACTTACCATAGAAAAGAGAAGCAACTCCTGGTGTATCAATATCACAAACTTTGGTACTAAACAGCATATATGTATCAATATATGTCTGCAGGACTTAGAAATAGGCATTAAACTGTATTTCCACTTTTGCAGCCAAATTAGGATAAAGCCTACTTTTATATTTCTTACATGTTCCCATTCACTAAGCATAACTTAAAAAATATTTAAAGAAAAAAATATTTAAAATTACAGCTTACCTTTTTTAGATGCTCTTTACTGGACCCTCTAGCAAGGAAAAAGACAAGGTAGTGAATCTTTGTTGTGAGGGGGCTGGACAGCTGTGTTTACCAAAATTATCCCTGTTGGTACTGTGCAGGCAGATCTTCTTTATCAGTTTTAACCACGGTTGAAAATTCTCTGTCATAACTAAGGGCAAAAAATATATATAAATTGACCTCCTGCATTGTATGTTATTGAGGACAGACCTTGGGACGTGCCCCGAGACGTCATCCTTTTGTGTGACGAAACGCGTAGGGTGAGCGGCGTACTGATGTTACTATGTTTTGTCACGCTCCGTATTGCACGGGCGTGTTTTTCTACTTTTTAACTTTGCCAGCCGGCTTATTTTTTTGCTTCAATACTGTGTTGGTTATTTTCATAGAAACACATTGACCAGCCTTTAATAATAAACCATCAGATTTTACCTATGGCAGTACTTTTGTGCTTTTTCCTCATGGTTTTATATACCCAATGAGAACATCCACCCTTGGCTTTCTCTATCCGTTGGATCGAATCTCCCACCATCAACCAACTAGTGTGTCAGCTGACACTGGCATATTGGGATCTTTGGATGGTCCAAACCAGAACTTCATTATTTGTGAGCCTGCGGGTTGTTCACAGCAGCCGTTTACAGCAGCGGGAGATCTTCACTACCCTGGATTGGGTGACAAGCTTATTAAGCTTATAATCTGGTAAGCCTGCATTTCTTATGGTGGTGGAATCACATCGTTCCTTGTTCCACAAAGATTTGTCACAGGGTGTCGCAATATTATTACCATGTTGATTATCACTGCCACTGACTGTTTTGTGCTTATTTATTTCAATTATCAACACTATTGACACTTTGCAACTTATTTTTCTGGTGTAAGTGTTTATTCACGTTTTTCATTTTGGTGTGACACTTACATATTTGCACTTTGCACTTTTCAATTTGTTTATTTATTCACCTAATTTTTGGGTTTCCATTTATTATTTCATCCACTATCAGTGCAGCTCCTTTTGTTTTATAGATTGACTTCTGTATAACCAGTCTGCCCATGCATGCATCAAAATTTGGCCAGTCCCTGCTGAACCAGCCAAATGTTGATCCATGTATGGCCAGCATAACATTGCTAAAAAAAACTTTGACACCTCCTAATATTGCTGCTAACCAATCATTAGATTTGGTTGCTGCAATCAGGTTTTTTTTAGGCTTTTTTCCTCTTTTTTCATCTGCTGATCTATCCAGTAATACACCTCCTATATTAGAGTGCCCCCACTCTGGAACAAGGAGCACTTTTTGGACAGCAGCATTTTTAATCTAGGGTGGGGGGAGTGTGATCAGATGCATTACTAGATTTAGATAAACTAACAAATTGTAGCTGACCTTCAGCTAAAACTTTATAAGCAGTGACAGCAAACAGTTTTTTCCAATTGGGATAAACTTTAACATAAATGCTGATTATTGAAATCACCCCTGTCAGTAGTAAATGGTGTGTCTCTACCCTGAAATTGCTACATGTGCATAACAGCTTGTTCAGTTAAAAGACTAGACTTACTGGCCAGATCACCAGGTGAAAATAAAGGAAAGCTTAAAAAAAGAAAAGTAATGCAGCCACCACAACTAAGAATTCGAAATCTGCAATATAACAAATGTTTGCAGTACATTGTGGCTTTGATCTTTCCCCAAAATAAACTTAATAGTTTCAAGAGTATCAATCTAGAGTCCATTTGTTAATTGCCTTTGGAGAGGTGCAGTTCAGCAGCTGTTAAAAAAATTGTATAGAATGGAATTTTTTTTTTTTTTTTTTACGTGCGTTATGTCTTAAGAACATGTCTATAGAATTTCCACAGTCCAAAACTTTTTCATGATAGACGCAATGTATGATATGTTTTTAAAAAAGCAATGGGAAATTTCTCTAGGCCTATATTGGAAGATTCTTGCACTATTTTATGGGCCAAAGGTTGTGCCCTCTTTTATTGCTAATCACATTCTCACACCAAAAATAAAAATAAAAATAGTCCACTACATCTACAGGCTTTTTTTTAACATTTAAAAATGCACATTGCCACTGAAATATCTACCTAAGAAAATGGATGCTATGTAAAACACTGATATGCAAATAAGTGTATATGTAACATCGTTTTTCTAGAAATGTTTGCAGCTCAAAGACTTTTAAATATCGCTTCTTTTTTGCAATGTCTGAGTGATGTGTTTAATGACTGTAAGTGCATATAGCTCTTTATATTGTCATTTATTCATTTGTTTTGAACTGATGTTAAAAGGGGTGGATCGGATTGGTCATAAAAAGACATCACTAGACATTTATGTTTAAGTGGTAATAATAACAGCACAATTCTTTCTGCTTGGGTGCTTTTTAATATGCTTTACAATAAAAAAATCTTGCTTGTAAAAGAAAAAATAATAATATAGATTGTTAAAAAAAAAAAAAGGAAAAATATATTAAATAAAATGAGCTCTTTATTTATTACATTATGTTGCCAGTTTAAATTTTTTTGCTTCAATGCCTCTGGTTGATCCAAAGCAGTAATATATCTTGCTATCTGGTGCTGCATGTTTAGGTAAGGCAGAAAAGTTTAAATGGAGGCATTATTCGGAGGGTGCAGACTTATTTGGGGAGTACAGAGAACTAGGCCTTAATAACCAATGCAAGCACTATAATGGCCTCTTTGCTGCTATTATACACCAGACTTTATTGATGTGCACTATGTATGACTTGCATCCACTCAATAGAACAACGAAGAAACATTATTGAACTTGGTAACATTATACTTGCCAAGCATACAAACCTATATAGAGAGCAAGCATTAGGAAGAGACTCTGATTGCCTTACTAGTTTGGGGTTGCCTCAGTGACAAACGACCTGTGATCTACAGATAGTTGCCCATTGATTGAGCACAGTCCCTTAAGTCAGAGAGGACTTGTACATCAACTAAATGTATTTTTCTACATTTTTGGGTTGAAATCTGCTGCATGAATAACACCTAACTTGGAATCATTAGTATTACTTCAAACCATTCTCCATGTCCAGTTTGCATTTTCCTTCTTTATATATTTGTGTGTAATACAATTAAAACATTTATCTGGATGATTTTTGATTGGATGATATGGTTTGCAACATGTCAGAATTAGCATTTTGGAATAAGAACCTCTAGCCACTTGGAGGCCTAAAAACAGATTACGAGGTTTTCTTTGGCTAAACTAAAACACACATGAATTAATACAATTTTCACAGAATGTAAATTGCTGAACCTGGCAGCCCAAAAAAATAGCGAGATTATAAAAAAAGCCCTTTTATTGAAACATTTGGCAGTATTACATATTGTATTTTAATCTCATTGTGGCTTACATTAGGTTCATGCAACATAAAATAGTGTTATGAACATTGGCTTTACCACTAACCACTTAATTCTAAAATTTACAGCTATTATATGGCATTACAGGCAAAAATGGGATTAGATGGAAATGTTTATCTACAGGGTGTCTTATGTCTTTGGCTTCTTTTTTAAGTCGTACTTGTAAAAGGGGCATCATCAGCCAATTCCTTTAATCAGATCTAAGTACATATATTGAATGCTGATTATATTAATTAAATAAATTAAATCCTGATACTCCTCAACAGGTCAACAAAAGCTTGAAATTTACATTAATAGATATGTGGTTATACTTTTTAAAATGCAAATATTCTTATAAGTGAATAGGCTATAACACGAGTTTTGTGTGTTGCATATCTTTTGAACTATTGGAATAATTTATTTGGCTTTGGCTGCTTTATAGGACACATTTTGTATACAAGTAAAAGTATACACATACAGACTATCAGCCTTAAATTTGACACTTGGAACTCCGTAGTAAGTGATTCTTATTCATTAAATCAAACTTTTTTTTAAGATATCCAGCATTAAAATTTTTAGAAAAAAAAAAATCTTATAAACCTATCATTTGACATAAAAAAAATGCAAATAATTAAATAAAAAATGTCTTACAGCATGTGACTTGCAAGATTTACTAGTAATATAAAACATGTATTATTTGTAACAGACAAGTGTAGCTAAAACCTGCAAGAAATGTAGTAAGCAGATGGAAGAACTTTGAACACACTGTAACTGTACTGTAATAAATCCATCGATCCAAGTGTTTAACTGAACATTAATGAATCTGTCAGTTGAAGTCTTTGCTACCGTGCTAGCATAATCTTTGCTGTCACTATATACGTGCTAAGTAAACACACAGACTAGCTGTTTAGTTGTGTGTTAACAGTCCTGAAAAGTTGTGTGAATTATTTGTTCTCTTTCTAGAATAAATGTTAGGTATACTGTTTTTTTTTGTTATCTCGATCCTGGCCTAGGACGAGTATGTGCGTGTGAAAGGAAAAAGAGGGCCTCAGTACAGGAATACTAACAGGGTTTTCTGTCCCCTCCTGCCAGATTTTCCTGGAAAGTCAGCCACACGTTGAGAAATATGTCGTGCAGCATTTCTATATTAAGCTGAAAGACATTGCTAAGATCGTTTGTGACCAGCACTTGCATTAGCAAGAATTCTGCATTTTGCAAGCAGCATGTAGTTAGTATTTGTACCAGCTAGCTGCAAGCTGTTTTTTTTTTTTTTTTTCATTTTTCTTTTTCAAAATCATTGCTGATGTATTTATATATTAAACTAAATGTGGCTAAATGCAGGGTTTGGTAAACTAAATTTGAGCTAATGTGAGCACTGTTTTCTTTCCCCAGAAAAAAAGGTTTGCTGACTCATGCTTCCTTGATTACACGCCTTTACGTGGTTAAGTACAGCTTTGCTTAGCGGTTGATCTCTAGGACATAGTTTATGAGTGATCAATTAAAGAACCAGTCCACTCAAAACTGATGTTTCATTTTTTGGTAGATGTTGGAAAGTTAAGTCGCCTTATGAAATTTAGATTTCTCCTGGAGTTGGTGAGATGTAGCACTTCTGTTCCAGGGTCTAAATACCTGCAGTAGCAAATATATTTTGCAACAATGCAACAGAAGGCAATAGAGTAAAAAAAGGTGGAGGCGAATTCCCAAATCCACTGGGTGGATTTAAACAAAGTTGGAAATTGTGGCAGGGAGATCTCACTGTTAGAGCATCCCATACATACAATAATAAACCAAAAATAAAATGCGCTAAAATAAAAAAATTAGAATTATTGAATAATAAGTCTGTATTCATAAACACTTTAAAAAAAGAGAAAAGTCTATAAAGTGACGTGATGTCCAATATAAACCTCAGTGCTTAACTCTTTCACCAGAATATTTGTAGAATTTCAAGAAAAGCCTCCACCTCATAGAAATGGCTGCTTACCAGATCCTCATGGCCTCCTGTCACAAAAGGTCTTGAACGAATGTGGCTATATACCCAGCCCGAGCCTTTGATCGTCCAGGGAAATTGCGCTCTCAATCCTACACCACCTAGAATGGGTTATATCATAAAAGAGCCCCAAAAAGAGGTAAGGCCTCCCTAGTGTGAAATTTTTGGTGTTTTTTGTTAGACAATTAGGTTGCACTTACATCAAACGAATGTGATTAAGCATAAAAGAATAAGCCGGCTGGCTCAATGTAGCAGCCCTTCTTCCAGGACTTGCGCAAATGCGGTGACCTCAGTAAGTCGCTCCTCCCTAGGGCTTATGATCAAACCCATTCTGGATGGTGGAGGATTGAGAGCACGATTGCCCTGGACGATCAAAGAACTGGGCTGGGTATATAGCCGCAAGTGTTCAAGACCTTCCGTAACAGGAGTTCATGAGGATCTGGTAAGTGACCATTTCTATGAGGTGGAGGCTTTTCTTGAAATTCTGGTGAAAGTGTTAACCTCTGAGGGTTATATTGGACATCACGTAATTTTATGGACTTTCCTCTTTTTTTAAAGTGCTTATGAATACAGACTTATCATTAATCGACAATCCTAATTTTATTAATTTTAGAAAAGTTTATTTTTGGTTTATTGTTTGTACTGTGTGTGTATCTCACATGAAAATTGCTGCTTTTTATACTCACATTTATTTAATCACTCGTGTGATTTTTTTTTTTCATAGAGCTCGGTTACCTAATGTTTTCATACATACAATAAGCCAGGGGGTGACTGAGCACAACAATAATAATTTTCTATTTAACTCTTTGAGTTCCATCTTTTAGCTCTAGGCCTATGAATTCAGAAATAACTTTGATATTACTCAAAATACAGCAGTGATGCATATATTTGTTTTTTCATGACTTTCTTTTGGCCGTATTGCTTCAAAAAAATGTATTTTATTTTCTATGCATAGCTAAAACAAAAAAAGTAAACAATAGAAAAAAAAATGTTTTTCTAGTTTTTCTACTTATGTTAAAACAAATGTTATGAATATATAAAATGTTGTATTTATTCTGTAATCGGACCCATTTATTTTGAAACCAAAAAATGTTGCTAGTGTAAAACATGGTAGTTATTGGCAAATCAAATTAAATAAAGCTTTTTTTTGTAATTTGTGTTTTTTTCTAGCATTTATGCTATGAAAAATAACAAATTAATGTAAGCACAAAAAAGTATGAACCGTGATAATAAAGAAAGAAAGAGGTAGATAATTAGGGATGATTATGTGTAACAAAGGGTTACACAGAATGAGTTTTATTAAAAACAAAAACTAAACTTTTTATTTCTGTTTCACAGATCTGCATTTAGAATCACTGAAAGCGACAAATTAATACAATGTTGTTGATTTGGTGTGTATAAAATTAACTATTGATAGTGTGTAAACAAGAAAATCATATTGTACTAAATAAAAATGTATTTAAAAGGATATTTATTTAAAAAAAAATTTAAATGATAGAACAGATTAAGTAATGGAATTAAAGGAGCAGTTAAAATGTTTCATTCACAAAGCTTTAACACCTGCTTAAGTTGCTCCATTGCCAGCCATGTGATTACCTGGTGCCACCTATTAGTCCTGATATGGGAACTGCCAAACAGCCTGCCACCAGGAGGCACACTTATAACATTTCTGTAATTATTTAACCGCTTGCCGACCAGCTGTCGCAGGTTTACTGCGGCAGAATGGCACGGCTGGGCGAAATTACATTACCTTTACGTCACTTCCCCTTTAGGCCACAGTGGCAGAGCGAGAACCGGGAGTAGAGACAGATCGTGTGTTCATACTATGTGTGAACACCGATCTCTCTCTCTCCTAGACAATCCCACCCCCCTACAGTTAGAACACAGTGAAGGAACACAGTTAACCCCTTGATCGCCCCCTAGTGTTAACCCCTTCCCTGTCAGTGACATTTATACAGTAATAGGTGCATTTTTATAGCACTGATCACTGCAGAATTGTCAATGGTCTCAAAAATTGCTGATCTATCCACTGCAATATCGCAGTCCTGATAAAAATATTTGTTTATAGCGCAAAAAATAAAAATTGCAGAGGCTATTAAATACCACCAAAAGAAAGTTCTATTTACGGGAGAAAAGTGCCGTATCGCAAAAAATGGTCTGGTCATTGAGCAGCCAAATCTTCCGGGGCTGAAGTGGTTAAATTTAATTGGGCTTAATTGAAAATAGCTGTCACTTGAAAATAAGGAAAATTATTCCAGTGTGTTAGCTTTATTATTTATACTAATTTGAAAAGGTATGAAAGAATTGGGATGCATGTATACACTTATTTGTGGCTTTTTAGAGATGTTCGCTATATGGTCTGCTTGGTGCCATACAGGCTCTCTTATGAACACTTACCCACTAGCCAATGCTCCCACAACACATGCATGACCTAAACCCCTATTCACTTCAATGCCTTCTATAATTTGTCAGCCTGTTAATGTACCCTATTAAAATGCATGAAATTTGAGGCAGAAATGGCAGGTGGGTACATGTTGGAAAAAATGCTGTGCTATGTGGGAAAAGATTGCATATTAAAAAATCTCCAGAGGAAAGCATTGCAAGTAAGTGCATCCTATTTAAAGCTATAGGTTCGTATCAACTTATACCATTGATATCAGGGTTTGTGTGTATGCATTCTGCCAGTGGTTCAATAGCTAGTGAAAAAATGAAAGGGGATAATGGGCATCCTTGTCTGGTTCCGTTGGTTAGTCTGAAACTTTTGAAAGTTATACCTGAGGTGAACACCTTTGCAGAAGATTATAAATAAAGTGACATTATGGCTGAATGTATAAGGCCCTTAAAACCAGACTTCATCAGTGATTTGCAGATGTATTCCCACTGCATTCTAGCAAAATCTTTTTCGGCATCTAGGGCCAAGAGAAGGGATGGCGTTCGTTTATTCTCTATGTGGTTAATTATATTTACCGTCCTCCTGGTACCATGAGGGGCTTGTCTTCCCTTAACAAAACCTACTTGGTTGGGGCTTATGAGATAGGAGGTTATGTTTAATAGTCAGTTTGCTAAAATTTTTGCATTTATTTTGAAGTCTGAATATTATAGTGAAGGGTCTGTAGTTTAAAGGGTAGGTTGAGTCTTTACCTGGTGTTAAGTTGAGTTATTATGGCTTCCAACATTTCCTTGGGGAATTTCTAGAGTTTATAGATATTTGGTTATATATATTGGTCAAATATGAAGCTAAAATGTCACTAAAAGCTTGGTAGTATTCTCCTGATAGTCTGTCAATGCCTGGCGCTTTATTTTTGGATAACGATTCGATAACCTTAAGGGTTTCATTTATTGTAATTAGATCATTAAGATATTCTAGGTCAGTGATGGCGAACCTTGGCACCCCAGATGTTTTGGAACTACATTTCCCATGATGCTCAACTACACTGCAGAGTGCATGAGCATCATGGGAAATGTAGTTCCAAAACATCTGGGGTGCCAAGGTTCGCCATCACTGTTCTAGGTCCTTGGAATCTATTTCTGGTGGGTTCACTGAGTTTAAAAATCTGATATACTTTAGGATGTAGGCTGGCCAAAATCAGCACAAAAACATTTTCACAAACTGACCCATCATATATCCGGTAAAATATTTTACAACTCTCAAGAGATTGTAGATACATTTTCAGAACACTATGAATCAATAAGCTGGCATTTTCTAATGCCACAGAGGTTTAGAAATATGGTACCAATAGATGTTGTAGCAGCAAAATCCATCAATAATAGATAATTTAACAAACAAAACATAATTGTAACCAGTAGCCAAGAATTCCGTTGGTCTAATCCCTGGCAATGTAATAGCACCAGTATCCATGCTGGCATAGCAATTGGTAATCAACAAATACTCAGCTTCACAAAAACAGTCCGTGTACCAGACTCTGCACTTCAGGTGAGCTTGCATCATCTGCTGGGGTGACTGCTTGTGTACCTATCCTGCTGGTCGGTGGTAGTCCCACAACTGCCATAGCGACTGGTCTTCGAGCCTGACCCCTGATTGTGTCACGTATAGTTCCAAAATAAATTTAAACAGATTAGCTTGAAGTGTTTTAAGGTGAGATGATGGAATAGGTAGAGTCTCAAAAAAGATAAAGGAATTTCAGCAAGATTGTCATTTGGTCATTTTAATAGGTGCCATGCAACCAAAGAGGGAGATTTATTATATCCTCCACCTAGACAGCAAGGGATTAACATTGAGATATAAGTTTGCCTTTGAAAGCAAATTGTACGTAGGGGTCAGATTGTCGCCAAAATATTTTAGTTAAGTAGATTTCCATAAGTAAGGAAATGATAGGGATAAGCATTGCACTGTGTGAATAGGTATGTTGAGGTGGGGCCTTAATTTATATGTTATTGACTTTATAGTCCGAGAATGAGCTGTACCAGTCAAGTTCATTGTGGAGCTTGAGGAGGGATATGAGTGGATGAGTAAGTATTAAGAGAATATCATTTGCTAATAGAGAAAGTCTTTGAGCCGAAATGCCACATATACTTGGTGTCAGGTCACCTAGAGCCCAGGTGACAGGTGCACACCGTAGGGTTGGGGATGCACCGCAAGGCTGTGGACCCTACGGCTGACGGCTGCAGACGGGGGACAGATCCCACTGGGGTAAGAGCGTAAGATTCCCCGGGGAGCGGAGTCTAAGAGCCAGCTGGTGTTCACCAGAGCTTCGAGTGGTGAAGATGGTCTTGGCTGCAACTGGCTCCAGGTCGCGACCCCCAGGGTCCCCCAGCTCACACCCACAGTAGGTAACAGGAGGATAGGGATGGTGAGGGACAAAGCCAAGGTCGGGGCCACAAGCAGAACAGAGTAGTCGGGTACACGCCAATAGGTCAGGGTCACAGGCAAACAGGGATGGTCAGAACACGCCAAGGTCGGTAACGGAAATCAGAAGCAGAGCACACGACAGGAAACAGGAAGCTAATACACAAAGGTTGATCAGCAGGATAGGCTAGCAGTGCAAAGGTTAATATAGTGTAGTCTGATAGGGGCTAGGGTGGAGCCATTCCAGAGGAAGGAAATAAAAGCAGTCAGGTGAAGCTCAGCTGGTCTCTAGAAATGAACACATGCAGACAGGTAAGGAGAACAACTCTAATGCATAACCATGACAGTACCCCCCCTCTTACGAGGCCTCCCCCTGGGACCAGGTTTAGAGGGGAACTTCAAATGAAACTTCCTCAACAGACGAGGTGCAAAGACCTCGGAAGCCGAAATCCACGACCTCTCCTCAGGACCAAAACCTTTCCAGTGCACGAGGTACTGGAGAATGCCTCTACAGAGTCGGGAATCCAAAATTTGGCTAACCTCGTACTCCTGATCATCCTCAGAGACTGGTGCTATGGTAGGGGAAGGACGAGAGAACTTATTGAGGACTAACGGCTTTAGAAGGGCAACATGGAAGGAGTTAGAGATTTTGAGGCTTTTGGGAATCTGGAGCTTGAAACAAACCGGATTCAGTTTAGAAATTATGGTGTATGGACCAATGAATCTTGGGGCAAATTTGAGGGAAGGAACCCAGAGTTTGATGTTCCTGGTGGAGAGCCAGACTTTGTCTCCTGGCTGAAAAGAGGGTGGCTTACGCCTGCGACGGTCAGCAAAACTCTTGAATTTGTTGGCAGCTTTCTGGAGGGATTCATGAACGTCAGCCCACATGGAATTGAATGATTCCTGAACAGTAGCCAAAGCTGGAATGTCAGAAGAACAAATCATAGGAAGGGGAAGCTGAGGATGTCTTCCATAAACAGTGAGGAAGGGTGTTTTCTGAGAACTGACGTTAACATGATTATTGTGGGAGAACTCAGCCCACGGTAATAGTGATGCCCAATCATCATGATGGGCAGAGACCAAGGTACGGAGAAAGACCTCTAACTCCTGATTAACTCTCTCAGTCTGGCCATTGGATTGGGGATGATAAGAAGAGGTAAAATCCAAGGTAATGTCGAGGGATTTGCAAAAGGCTCCCCAAAAACGAGAAGTAAATTGCACACCCCTGTCCGAGACGACATGCGAAGGAACACCATGAAGGCGGAAAATCTCTCGTACAAAAATGGGAACCAAGGCAGGGGCAGAAGGGAGACCAGGAAGAGGAACAAAATGAGCCATCTTGGAGAACCGATCGATTACTACCCAAATGGCCGTATTATTCTCCGATAGTGGAAGATCAGTGATAAAATCCATGGCGATATGAGACCAGGGCTCCTTAGGAATGGGCAAGGGCATGAGAAGACCAGCAGGGGCTTGAGTGGAAGATTTAGACTGAGCACAGACGTGACAAGCCTTAACATAGTCTTTAACATCCGAGCGGAGATTAGGCCACCAGTAGTGACGACTGATAAGCAGGAAGGATCGGAGGAACCCAGCATGACCTGCCATCTTGGAATCATGTCCCCAACGAAGGATCTTGGTTCTTAGCTCCGTGGGAACAAAGGTCTTACCAGGAGGAATCTTTGATTCCAGGGTGGTAGAATGGGCAACAATGCAAGAGGTAGGAATGATCGGCTCAGGATCAGGGTTGGACTCCTCGTCCAAGGTGTCAAATGACCTAGAGAGCGCATCAGCTCGACCGTTGCAGGAACCAGGTTTGTACGTAATCGTGAATTTAAAACGAGAAAAGAAGAGACTCCACCTGGCCTGTCTGGGGTTCAGACGTTTAGCATTCTGTAGGTACTGTAGATTCTTATGATCAGTAAAGATCGTTATGGAGTGAGGGGAACCTTCCAAGAGATGACGCCACTCCTCCAACGCCAATTTAATTGCGAGAAGTTCCCGATCACCAATGGCATAATTTCTCTCTGCCTGAGAATTTTTTTTGGAGAAGAACGCACATGGTTGACGTTTCTTCTCAAAGTCCTGAAGAAGCACAGCTCCCACCCCCATCGAAGAAGCGTCTACTTCAATAAAAAATGGGTCTTCAGGATTTGGTCTCCTCAAGAGGGGTCCAGAGACAAAGGCCTGTTTCAGATCGTGAAACGCAGAGACAGCCTCGGAAGACCAGTCTTTGGCATTAGCACCCTTCTTGGTCAAAGCGATAATAGGCGCAGCAATGGAAGAGTAATTCCTTATGAACTGCCTATAATAATTTGTGAAGCCAAGGAAGCGCTGTGTGGCCTTGAGGCTAGCAGGAAGGGGCCAGTTGGTAATGGCAGAGACCTTTCCGGGATCCATGCGAAGACCCTCACTAGAAACAAAACATCCCAGAAACAGGACCTCGGAACATTCAAAGGAACATTTCTCCATCTTGGCATAGAGATTGTTCTCTCTAAGGCGCTGAAGTACGGTGCGTACATGGTTTCTGTGAGCAGGCAGATTTTGAGAAAAGATGAGAATGTCATCCAGATAGATGACAACAAACTGGTACAGTAGATCCCTGAATATTTCGTTGACAAAGTTCTGGAACACAGCTGGAGCATTACACAAACCAAAAGGCATAACCAAGTACTCGTAATGCCCGTCCCTAGTGTTAAATGCGGTCTTCCATTCGTCACCTTCTCGTATTCGAATGAGATTGTATGCACCTCTGAGATCCAATTTAGTGAAAATGGAAGCCCCCTTCAACCTGTCAAATAGCTCAGATATTAGAGGTAAGGGGTAACGGTTTTTAATAGTCACAGCGTTTAAACCTCTATAGTCAATGCAGGGCCTGAGGGTGCCATCCTTTTTGGCAACGAAAAAGAACCCTGCTCCTGCAGGCGATGAGGATTTCCGGATGAAACCTCTCTCCAAATTCTCAGCGACATACTCAGACATGGCTTGGGTCTCTGGAATGGATAAAGGGTAGGTACGACCCCTGGGCAGGGTTGCTCCAGGGACAAGGTCAATAGCACAGTCAAAAGATCTGTGAGGAGGAAGTACCTCAGCAGACTTCTTACAGAACACATCCCGGAAATCGCTATAAGCCGCAGGAAGATCGGACGAGACAGATGTGGTAGCAATGGGAAGTTTCCTCTTGGGGGTCACCTTGGAAAGACAAGACGAGAAACACGAAGGACCCCAGGCCAGGATCTGCCCAGATACCCAGTCCACATGTGGCGAGTGGAGCTGCAGCCAAGGAAGACCCAATACAATGGGGGTAGAGGCCTTGGGTAGGATGAGGAAGGAGATCCACTCCTGGTGGAGTATCCCTACCGACATCCTAATAGGTAGCGTCTGGAAATGGATAGGACCCCCTGGGAGCACAGTGCCATCAATTGCCGAGACTACTAGTGGAGTAGCGAGGGGAGAAAGGGTAAGCTTCAAAGAAGAGGCAGTTCTCCAGTCCATAAAATTGCCGGCAGCCCTGGAGTCCAGATATGCTAGGACTGATTGGGGAGAAGTGCCTACATGGAGGAACACTGGAAGAAGGAGACGAGAAGGTGATGTTTCTGGGTCCAATACTCCACCTTCCAAATGTATTAGACCCGAGCGTTTCCCGGACGGAGCGAGCAGGAGTCACGAAAATGACCCTTTCCCCCACAGTAAAGACACAAGCCCAGAGTTCTGCGTCTAGCACGTTCTTCGGGGGTTAGTCTGGTCCGGCCCAGCTGCATGGGCTCCTCAGCAGACGGAGGATGCTCCACAGGGCGACGGGGAAAAAGCTCAGGCTGACTAGAACCTGGGGGGAGCTGGCGTCTTTTTTCTAAGGACCTCTCCTGGAAGCGAATGTCAATTTGATTACATAAGGAAATGACTTCGTCTAGACCGGCGGGGATAGCTCTTCCTGCTAATTCGTCCCTCACTCGGTCTGAGAGGCCATGTAAAAAGGTTGCGACCAGGGCCTCATTGTTCCAGCTCAATTCCGCTGTAAGGATACGGAACTGAAGTGCATATTGGCCCACTGAACCAGATTCTTGGCGAAGGCGTAAAAGGGCACTAGCCGCAGAAGAAACCCGAGCTGGTTCCTCAAAGATGTTACGAAAGAGCTTCAAGAAGTCGGACAGGCTGGAAACCACTGGATCATTTTTCTCCCACAGGGGGGCAGCCCAGGCTAAAGCTTCACCGGAGAGGAGGGAAATGATATAGGCTACCTTTGCCCGATCGGATAGAAAGTTTTGAGGCTGGAGCTCAAAATGAATGGTGCATTGGCTGAGGAAGCCCCTGCAGGCCTTGGAGTCCCCAGAGAAACGGGACGGAGCAGGCAGAACTAATGAATGCGTGGATGCGACTGGTGCGATAGGTGCAGTCGCAGACTGTACTTGAGGCTGCGGGTTCGGGGTTCCCAAGGAAGCCTGTAGCTGCTCGAAGCGAGAAGCCAGATCCTGGAGGAATCGCATCACCTGAGTCTGATTAGATTCCTGGGTCTCGAGTCTCCGCACTATGCCCTGCAATGGATCGACTGCAGGGAGCGGCACGTCAGCCGGGTCCATGGCTGATCAAACTGTCAGGTCACCTAGAGCCCAGGTGACAGGTGCACACCGTAGGGTTGGGGATGCACCGCAAGGCTGTGGACCCTACGGCTGACGGCTGCAGACGGGGGACAGATCCCACTGGGGTAAGAGCGTAAGATTCCCCAGGGCGCGGAGTCTAAGAGCCAGCTGGTGTTCACCAGAGCTTCGAGTGGTGAAGATGGTCTTGGCTGCAACTGGCTCCAGGTCGCGACCCCCAGGGTCCCCCAGCTCACACCCACAGTAGGTAACAGGAGGATAGGGATGGTGAGGGACAAAGCCAAGGTCGGGGCCACAAGCAGAATAGAGTAGTCGGGTACACGCCAATAGGTCAGGGTCACAGGCAAGCAGGGATGGTCAGAACACGCCAAGGTCGGTAACGGAAATCAGAAGCAGAGCACACGACAGGAAACAGGAAGCTAATACACAAAGGTTGATCAGCAGGATAGGCTAGCAGTGCAAAGGTTAATATAGTGTAGTCTGATAGGGGCTAGGGTGGAGCCATTCCAGAGGAAGGAAATAAAAGCAGACAGGTGAAGCTCGGCTGGTCTCTAGAAATGAACACATGCAGACAGGTAAGGAGAACAACTCTAATGCATAACCATGACACTTGGGTTGGTCTTAATGTGAGAGGCCAGGGGTTCAATACAGAGAGAGAAAAGGGGACAGTCCTGCTTTGTGATGTTGGAGATTGTGAGAGGAGATTAAATAGAATATGGGGTTCTAACAGTTGATGTCAGGAAAGAGTAGAGACTTACCCATCTCAAAAAGGGGCCTTTAATACCTAGTTATTGAAGGCTGGTGAACAGGAATGGCCAGCTAAGCCTATCAAAGGCTTTTTCTGCGTCAAGGCTAAGGAGCAGTGCCTCTGTTTGATCTCTATTCACTACTTCAATAAGGTTAATGACCTTCCTGGTATCTCCTGCCCAGCAAAATCAGCTAGAAAGGAGGAAAGGTGTTATATGACGTGCGCTGGGCTGAAAAATGTTATACTGGGATCATGGCTACAGGCCTGGTTAAACCTGAGGAGGTATGGATATGTCCAAGTGGTCAAAAATTACCTTTCTATTTCAATCTGAGGGCACTGTGAAATATGGCAACCTAAATGTGTTCTGTACAAAGCTAGTGTACAGAATGTCCCCAGAAATGTAATTTCGTGCAACTTGTAATAATCTTGCTTGTGTGATTGGCAATGATTTTCTTAGATATCTGCACTAAGATGCAAGTAAAATTTTGCCCATCTTCTGCAAAAGCATTTTACTTTTGGAACTCCGTAGGGCAGTGATGGTGAACCTTGGCACCCCAGATGTTTTGGAACTACAGTTCCCATGATGCTCATCTACACTGCAGAGTGCATGAGCATCATGGGAAATGTAGTTCCAAAACATCTGGGGTAACAAGGTTCGCCATCACTGTCCTGGGGTTAATTACACCCAAAGACACTGCAATTTTTCTCATTAGAATGCTGAAAGTACTTCAGGAATTCATCTTGCAAGGACATAGTTTGAGGATTTCAGTTAAGCATTTACAACAGTTTTCAGTTGTAGTTAATGCTAAAATTGCTTACTCCTGATTCTGTCAAGCATTTGCGCTAAATTCAGTAACCATGCTGATACATACAGCAAATTCAGATAGTTCTTACTACTACCAATTCAGCAGTCTGTTAATATGGCTGCAACATATTCTTGAAGAATAACCACTGTTTTATAGATTAGGAAAACTGTCAGTAATTGAGACCAGTTCTGAACTGGCATACAGAAAGATGCTAGTGCTCAGAGTGGAACATGTTTACACAAATTCATAACAAAAGTCCAATGAAGTTCTAAAAGATATCTATGACACTCTAGAGTCAGCACTTGTAAAGGGTTATGGTCCTAGCCAACCACCGTCCTCTATGCACTATTGCTTTATTCAAAATTTTTCTTCCGAGATTTGAATATTTTCGCCTTAACTCCACCTCCGTCTCTCTCCCCCCCCCCCGGTAACCCTCTGGGGGAGCCTGTAAAGCGGCGCTCAGAGGTCACATTATCCAAATAGCATAAAAACGCAAAAAAGGACAAAAATTAAAGACAACATTGGAATCCTTTTGGACCAGAATTAGACTTATGTCTCACTGATCAGTAGTGATGGCCGAACGGTTCGCCCGGCGGTCGTTTCGCGGCGAATTTCCGACTTTCGCCGTCCGCGGGTTCGAACGCCTTTTTCCGTCGTTCGCCCCGGCGGACTTACGTGTTTAATGTATACAAGAACTTTAACCTTTCGTGACACGTTTATCATGTGTTACAGGACAACCAATTGAGACATGACAGCTCATGGACACTTGGACATTCCCCCTAACCTATAAATACACCCGATCCGGTGGCCATTTTACATTCTTTCTTCTGTCACTGTAGGGAAAGGATCCTGTGTGGAGTAGGGACAGAGAAAACGCTAGCTATTTGGTACACAAAAGTTCTTTTCAGGACTGGTATAGGTGTTAGGTCAGCAGCCTGAGTTTCTTTTGTCAGTTTAGATAAAGGGACAGAGCGCTGTATGCTGCTATTTTAGGGACAGCTCAGCCAGATTAGTCTTTCTTCATCATCATCATCATCATCATCATTAGCTGTTACTATCAGGTCCACAAAAGAGCTGTTCCAGCTAATCGTTCCAGCCTACTCTTTTTTGCCAATTTGTATAGGGACAGGCAGGAAGCAGTGTGTCAGGCAGTGAGGATAATTTTAAAGACTTGCTGTTACTATTAGTTCCACAAAGGTTCTTTTCAGGACTGGTATCAGTGGTACGGTAATAGGCTTGTACACGTATAATATTCTTTCTTCCAAATATAGAAAGAATATTATACTTGACTGCTGCCCTTCTGCTGCAGTCTGCTAATCATTCACAACTCACTTGTTCCACAAAGCTCTTTATCAGGACTGGTAACTTGGTCTGTCTAGGGTGCTACGGTACATAGGCTTGGGTGCGGTACAGTCTGCTGTTCTGTAAGGACCGCTATCGGTCCACAATACATAGGGTTGCCGTGCACTACTGCTGACCGCTGCCCTATACTGCAGCAGTCCTTCATTGGTATAGGGACTGACGTACAGTCTGCTAATCACTAACACACAACCTGCTTGGTCCACAAAAGTTCTTATAAGGACTGGTAACTTGGTATAGGGTGCTACGGTACATAGGCCTGAGTGCGTTACAGTCTGCTGTTCTGTAAGGACCGCTATCGGTCCACAATACATAGGGTTGCCGTGCACTACTGCTGACCGCTGCCCTATACTGCAGCAGTCCTTCAGCGGTATAGGGACTGACGCACAGTCTGCTAAACACTAACACACAACCTGCTTGGTCCACAAAAGTTTTTATAAGGACTGGTAACTTGGTATAGGGTGCTACGGTACATAGGCCTGAGTGCAGTACAGTCTGCTGTTCTGTAAGGACCGCTATCGGTCCACAATACATAGGGTTGCCGTGCACTACTGCTGACCGCTGCCCTATACTGCAGCAGTCCTTCATTGGTATAGGGACTGACGTACAGTCTGCTAATCACTAACACACAACCTGCTTGGTCCACAAAAGTTCTTATAAGGACTGGTAACTTGGTATAGGGTGCTACGGTACATAGGCCTGAGTGCGTTACAGTCTGCTGTTCTGTAAGGACCGCTATCGGTCCACAATACATAGGGTTGCCGTGCACTACTGCTGACCGCTGCCCTATACTGCAGCAGTCCTTCATTGGTATAGGGACTGACGTACAGTCTGCTAATCACTAACACACAACCTGCTTGTTCCACAAAAGTTCTTATAAGGACTGGTAACTTGGTATAGGGTGCTACGGTACATAGGCCTGAGTGCGTTACAGTCTGCTGTTCTGTAAGGACCGCTATCGGTCCACAATACATAGGGTTGCCGTGCACTACTGCTGACCGCTGCCCTATACTGCAGCAGTCCTTCATTGGTATAGGGACTGACGTACAGTCTGCTAATCACTAACACACAACCTGCTTGGTCCACAAAAGTTCTTATAAGGACTGGTAACTTGGTATAGGGTGCTACGGTACATAGGCCTGAGTGCGTTACAGTCTGCTGTTCTGTAAGGACCGCTATCGGTCCACAATACATAGGGTTGCCGTGCACTACTGCTGACCGCTGCCCTATACTGCAGCAGTCCTTCAGCGGTATAGGGACTGACGCACAGTCTGCTAAACACTAACACACAACCTGCTTGGTCCACAAAAGTTTTTATAAGGACTGGTAACTTGGTATAGGGTGCTACGGTACATAGGCCTGAGTGCGTTACAGTCTGCTGTTCTGTAAGGACCGCTATCGGTCCACAATACATAGGGTTGCCGTGCACTACTGCTGACCGCTGCCCTATACTGCAGCAGTCCTTCATTGGTATAGGGACTGACGTACAGTCTGCTAATCACTAACACACAACCTGCTTGGTCCACAAAAGTTCTTATAAGGACTGGTAACTTGGTATAGGGTGCTACGGTACATAGGCCTGAGTGCGTTACAGTCTGCTGTTCTGTAAGGACCGCTATCGGTCCACAATACATAGGGTTGCCGTGCACTACTGCTGACCGCTGCCCTATACTGCAGCAGTCCTTCAGCGGTATAGGGACTGACGCACAGTCTGCTAAACACTAACACACAACCTGCTTGGTCCACAAAAGTTTTTATAAGGACTGGTAACTTGGTATAGGGTGCTACGGTACATAGGCCTGAGTGCAGTACAGTCTGCTGTTCTGTAAGGACCGCTATCGGTCCACAATACATAGGGTTGCCGTGCACTACTGCTGACCGCTGCCCTATACTGCAGCAGTCCTTCATTGGTATAGGGACTGACGTACAGTCTGCTAATCACTAACACACAACCTGCTTGGTCCACAAAAGTTCTTATAAGGACTGGTAACTTGGTATAGGGTGCTACGGTACATAGGCCTGAGTGCGTTACAGTCTGCTGTTCTGTAAGGACCGCTATCGGTCCACAATACATAGGGTTGCCGTGCACTACTGCTGACCGCTGCCCTATACTGCAGCAGTCCTTCATTGGTATAGGGACTGACGTACAGTCTGCTAATCACTAACACACAACCTGCTTGTTCCACAAAAGTTCTTATAAGGACTGGTAACTTGGTATAGGGTGCTACGGTACATAGGCTTGAGTGCGGTACAGTCTGCTGTTCTGTAAGGACCGCTATCGGTCCACAATAGATAGGGTTGACGTGCACCACTGCTGACCGCTGCCCTATACTGCAGCAGTCCTTCAGCGGTATAGGGACTGACGTACAGTCTGCTAAACACTAATACACAACCTGCTTGGTCCACAAAAGTTCTTATAAGGACTGGTAACTTGGTATAGGGTGCTACGGTACATAGGCTTGAGTGCGGTACAGTCTGCTGTTCTGTAAGGACCGCTATCGGTCCACAATAGATAGGGTTGACGTGCACCACTGCTGACCGCTGCCCTATACTGCAGCAGTCCTTCAGCGGTATAGGGACTGACGCACAGTCTGCTAAACACTAACACACAACCTGCTTGGTCCACAAAAGTTTTTATAAGGACTGGTAACTTGGTATAGGGTGCTACGGTACATAGGCCTGAGTGCGTTACAGTCTGCTGTTCTGTAAGGACCGCTATCGGTCCACAATACATAGGGTTGCCGTGCACTACTGCTGACCGCTGCCCTATACTGCAGCAGTCCTTCATTGGTATAGGGACTGACGTACAGTCTGCTAATCACTAACACACAACCTGCTTGGTCCACAAAAGTTCTTATAAGGACTGGTAACTTGGTATAGGGTGCTACGGTACATAGGCCTGAGTGCGTTACAGTCTGCTGTTCTGTAAGGACCGCTATCGGTCCACAATACATAGGGTTGCCGTGCACTACTGCTGACCGCTGCCCTATACTGCAGCAGTCCTTCAGCGGTATAGGGACTGACGCACAGTCTGCTAAACACTAACACACAACCTGCTTGGTCCACAAAAGTTTTTATAAGGACTGGTAACTTGGTATAGGGTGCTACGGTACATAGGCCTGAGTGCAGTACAGTCTGCTGTTCTGTAAGGACCGCTATCGGTCCACAATACATAGGGTTGCCGTGCACTACTGCTGACCGCTGCCCTATACTGCAGCAGTCCTTCATTGGTATAGGGACTGACGTACAGTCTGCTAATCACTAACACACAACCTGCTTGTTCCACAAAAGTTCTTATAAGGACTGGTAACTTGGTATAGGGTGCTACGGTACATAGGCTTGAGTGCGGTACAGTCTGCTGTTCTGTAAGGACCGCTATCGGTCCACAATAGATAGGGTTGACGTGCACCACTGCTGACCGCTCACCTATACTGCAGCAGTCCTTCAGCGGTATAGGGACTGACGTACAGTCTGCTAATCACTAACACACAACCTGCTTGTTCCACAAAAGTTCTTATAAGGACTGGTAACTTGGTATAGGGTGCTACGGTACATAGGCTTGAGTGCGGTACAGTCTGCTGTTCTGTAAGGACCGCTATCGGTCCACAATAGATAGGGTTGACGTGCACCACTGCTGACCGCTGCCCTATACTGCAGCAGTCCTTCAGCGGTATAGGGACTGACGTACAGTCTGCTAAACACTAATACACAACCTGCTTGGTCCACAAAAGTTCTTATAAGGACTGGTAACTTGGTATAGGGTGCTACGGTACATAGGCTTGAGTGCGGTACAGTCTGCTGTTCTGTAAGGACCGCTATCGGTCCACAATAGATAGGGTTGACGTGCACCACTGCTGACCGCTGCCCTATACTGCAGCAGTCCTTCAGCGGTATAGGGACTGACGTACAGTCTGCTAAACACTAATACACAACCTGCTTGGTCCACAAAAGTTCTTATAAGGACTGGTAACTTGGTATAGGGTGCTACGGTACATAGGCTTGAGTGCGGTACAGTCTGCTGTTCTGTAAGGACCGCTATCGGTCCACAATACATAGGGTTGACGTGCACCACTGCTGACCGCTGCCCTATACTGCAGCAGTCCTTCAGCGGTATAGGGACTGACGTACAGTCTGCTAAACACTAATACACAACCTGCTTGGTCCACAAAAGTTCTTATAAGGACTGGTAACTTGGTATAGGGTGCTACGGTACATAGGCTTGAGTGCGGTACAGTCTGCTGTTCTGTAAGGACCGCTATCGGTCCACAATAGATAGGGTTGACGTGCACCACTGCTGACCGCTCACCTATACTGCAGCAGTCCTTCAGCGGTATAGGGACTGACGTACAGTCTGCTAATCACTAACACACAACCTGCTTGTTCCACAAAAGTTCTTATAAGGACTGGTAACTTGGTATAGGGTGCTACGGTACATAGGCTTGAGTGCGGTACAGTCTGCTGTTCTGTAAGGACCGCTATCGGTCCACAATAGATAGGGTTGACGTGCACCACTGCTGACCGCTGCCCTATACTGCAGCAGTCCTTCAGCGGTATAGGGACTGACGTACAGTCTGCTAAACACTAATACACAACCTGCTTGGTCCACAAAAGTTCTTATAAGGACTGGTAACTTGGTATAGGGTGCTACGGTACATAGGCTTGAGTGCGGTACAGTCTGCTGTTCTGTAAGGACCGCTATCGGTCCACAATAGATAGGGTTGACGTGCACCACTGCTGACCGCTGCCCTATACTGCAGCAGTCCTTCAGCGGTATAGGGACTGACGTACAGTCTGCTAAACACTAATACACAACCTGCTTGGTCCACAAAAGTTCTTATAAGGACTGGTAACTTGGTATAGGGTGCTACGGTACATAGGCTTGAGTGCGGTACAGTCTGCTGTTCTGTAAGGACCGCTATCGGTCCACAATAGATAGGGTTGACGTGCACCACTGCTGACCGCTCACCTATACTGCAGCAGTCCTTCAGCGGTATAGGGACTGACGTACAGTCTGCTAATCACTAACACACAACCTGCTTGTTCCACAAAAGTTCTTATAAGGACTGGTAACTTGGTATAGGGTGCTACGGTACATAGGCTTGAGTGCGGTACAGTCTGCTGTTCTGTAAGGACCGCTATCGGTCCACAATAGATAGGGTTGACGTGCACCACTGCTGACCGCTGCCCTATACTGCAGCAGTCCTTCAGCGGTATAGGGACTGACGTACAGTCTGCTAAACACTAATACACAACCTGCTTGGTCCACAAAAGTTCTTATAAGGACTGGTAACTTGGTATAGGGTGCTACGGTACATAGGCTTGAGTGCGGTACAGTCTGCTGTTCTGTAAGGACCGCTATCGGTCCACAATAGATAGGGTTGACGTGCACCACTGCTGACCGCTGCCCTATACTGCAGCAGTCCTTCAGCGGTATAGGGACTGACGTACAGTCTGCTAAACACTAATACACAACCTGCTTGGTCCACAAAAGTTCTTATAAGGACTGGTAACTTGGTATAGGGTGCTACGGTACATAGGCTTGAGTGCGGTACAGTCTGCTGTTCTGTAAGGACCGCTATCGGTCCACAATAGATAGGGTTGACGTGCACCACTGCTGACCGCTCACCTATACTGCAGCAGTCCTTCAGCGGTATAGGGACTAAGAGTTTTGTCACAGGGTCATTTAAAAAATGACATGCAGAGGAAGAGGCAGGCCCTTCCGCAGGGGTGGTAGGGGTAGGGCAGGAGCAACAGGCTTGAGCCAAAGTGGGAAGTTGCAGAAGGTGCGTTCAATTACTTTAAAGGATGCACCAGACTTGGTTGAGTGGCTCGCTCAGCCTTACTCTTCTGCACCCTCCTCATCCTCTCGATCTGCACCCTCTTCTTCACTCTCTGCTATGTGCACCCCCAAAGACACTACCACCAACAACACGACCACCACCACCACCACCACATACCTTCCGCTTGAGTCACTGGAATTATTTTCCGATCCATATCAAGAGGACATTTCTGATGCGCAGCCACTCTTGGTATTGGATCAGGAAGAGGAGGTAGCAACAAGCGCTACTCAGCAGTCTGACGCCAGTACCCAGATCAGCCCAAGGAGGAGGTTGGTCCCCGGTGTTGCTGCCTACTCTACTTATAGCGGTGGGGAAGGTGACGTTGATGATGACGTGTCTAGTGATGTCACGTGGGTGCCCACAAGAGAGGAAGAGGAGGGGAGTTCAGAGGGAGATATGGACCAGCAGATAGGGAGGAGAAGCAGCAATGACTTACATTGCACAGCAGGGACAAAGCAGACTGCAAATGTATCAGGAGCGAGTCATCGACCATGTACGGTCACATCTGGCGCTCCCAGGACACCGGCACATGGCTCCGCAGTGTGGGCTTTTTTTAACGTGTCCGCTGCTGACAATAGCGTTGCCATCTGCAATCTTTGCAGTCAACGCGTTAGTCGCGGTAAGCCCAATACTCACCTAGGGACGACCGCCTTAAGAAGGCACATGAGCAGCCATCACCGAGCCCAGTGGGAGCAACGGAACACACAAAGCCACACTGCAGGCTCTCACCGTCCAGCCTCGTCTTCTACTTCTCCTTCTCCTCTCTCCTCACAATTGTCCTCCACTCCACCTTCCATCACGCCAAGCTCACATTTTTCTGCAAAAAGGCAGGCTTCCGTGGGCCTAATGTTTGAGCGTAAAAAAATGATGACGCCGGATAACCCTCTTGCCCAACGGTTGGCGGCTGGCTTGTCAGAACTCATAGCCCGCCAACTACTGCCATATAAACTGGTGGACTCGGAGGCCTTTCGCAAATTTGTGGCCATTGGAACACCACAATGGAAGGTCCCAGGAAGGAAGTATTTCTCAGAGAAGGGCATCCCAGAGCTATATGGCCATGTTCAGCGGCAAGTGAATGTATCTCTGGCACACAGTGTCGGTGCCAAGATACATCTGACCACAGACACGTGGTCTAGCAAACACGGGCAGGGAAGGTATATCAGTTTTACTGCCCACTGGGTGAACCTTCTGACGGCCGTCAAGCATGTAACCCGTGGCACCCGTGTAGATTTGGTTTTACCGCCACGGATTGCATGCAGGCCTGACTCTTCTTCTCCTCCTCCTACTCCATCCTCCTCCCTCTCCTCCTCAGCTGCCTCCTCCTTTTCCGCTGCTAGCGTCTCTTCCACTGCACCGCCCAAGCTCCCCAGAACCTATTCCACATGCCAGGTGAGACGTTGCCATGCCGTGCTGCGTCTGTTGTGCCTGGAAGCAAAGAGCCACACTGGCCCGGCACTCCTTTCAGCTTTGCGTTCACAGGCAGATGAGTGGCTAACACCGCTCAATTTGACAGTTGGTAAAGTGGTGTGTGACAACGGTGCCAATCTGCTTAGCGCATTGAAACAGGGCAAAATCACGCACGTGCCGTGCATGGCACACGTCTTAAACTTGGTCGTGCAGCGATTCCTTGTCAAATACCCTGGGGTCCAGGACATCTTGCGGCAGGCAAGGAAAATCTCGGCCCATTTCAGAAGATCTTACACGGCCATGGCTCGCCTTGCTGACATTCAGCGGCGACACCATCTGCCGGTCAGACGTCTTATTTGCGATTGCCCGACGCGATGGAACTCAACCTTCTATATGCTTGATAGGCTGCTCCAGCAGAAACGTGCAGTTAACGTCTACCTGTATGAACTCTGCGAAAGAAACGGTTCTGGGGAGCTGGGTTTTTTTTCACCGCGCCAGTGGCTGCTCATGCGCGACACATGCAGACTTCTGCGGCCATTTGAGGAGATCACCAAACTGGTCAGTCGCAGCCATGGCGCCATCAGTGACATGGTACCTTATGCCTTCTTTCTGGAGCGTGCATTGCGTCGTGTCATTGATCAGGCTGTGGAGGAGCAGGAGCGGGAAGATGAGGAAGTCGCAATGCTGGATGAATTCCCAGGGGGGGCTACTCTATCTGAGACAAGTCAACAACAGGAGTCTGATGAGGAGTCAGAGGAGGATGGTGCCGGGGCGGATGAGCAGGAGCAAGAAGAGCATGCTTTAAACCTTTCTGGGATCCCTGTTGTGCGAGGATGGGGAGAGGAGAATGAAGAGGACGACATTATCCTGGATGATGAGCAGGAGCCAGGCCACCACACCGCTTCCACTTTAGTGCAAATGGGGGCCTTCATGCTCCAGTGTTTTAATAGGGACCCCCGTATAAAAAGCATGAGGGTCAAGGACCAGTACTGGGTGGCAACGTACTTAGACCCCCGGTACAAACACAAAATGGCGGAAATGTTACCGCCGTCGCAGAGGGCTGTCAGAATGCAGCACTTCCAGGCCTTGCTTCGAGAAATGCTGCATTCTGCTTTTGCGTGCGCTGGCAGAGGAGCAATTCCCACTCCCAGAGAAGGATTTGCGGGTACCAATCCAACAGCGCCTGCAAGAAGAGGCCGGTTTGAAGATGTGTTGGTGACTTCGGATATGAGGTCATTCTTTCAGCCGACCCATCGACAGGTGTCATCCGGATCCAGCATCAGGGAACGCCTAGACCGTCAGGTGTCCGACTACATTGGGTTAACGGCCGATGTGGACGCTCTGAGGAGTGATGAACCCCTAGACTACTGGGTGGGCAGGCTTGACCTCTGGCCAGAGCTTGCCCAATTTGCAATCGAACTGTTGGCTTGCCCCTCATCCAGTGTCCTGTCCGAAAGGACGTTCAGCGCAGCAGGGGGGATTGTGACCGATAAGCGTACTCGCCTAGCTCACCACAGTGTTAACTACCTCACATTTCTAAAAATGAATGAGGCATGGATCTCGGAGGAATTCAACACATGTGATCAGTAGACCATGTATATGTCTATAAACAATTTTTGGAATCAAGCACACAGACCTTCTTAATTCATTTGGCTCACTTCCCTGACCCAAAAAAGCACACCGTACTATATGCCCCTACCCTCCTCTTTGAAGAGGTTGAGCGGTGTCATATTTCTACTGGGGCTGCTTATTATGAGGGGTTCCCACCATCCCTGTGCTGTGCTGACTTCCTCCTGGGTGTTCTTATTATGAGGGGCTCCCACCATCCCTGTGCTGTGCTGACTTCCTCCTGGGGGTTCTTATTATGAGGGGATCACACCATCCCTGTGCTGTGCTGACTTCCTCCTGGGGCTGCTTACGGTGCTGCTGTCAGCGCTGTATGTCACGGAGCTGCTGTCAGCGCTGTATGTCACGGAGCTGCTGTCAGCGCTGTATGTCACGGAGCTGCTGTCAGCGCTGTATGTCACGGAGCTGCTGTCAGCGCTGTATGTCACGGAGCTGCTGTCAGCGCTGTATGTCACGGAGCTGCTGTCAGCGCTGTATGTCACGGAGCTGCTGTCAGCGCTGTATGTCACGGAGCTGCTGTCAGCGCTGTATGTCACGGAGCTGCTGTCAGCGCTGTATGTCACGGAGCTGCTGTCAGCGCTGTATGTCACGGAGCTGCTGTCAGCGCTGTATGTCACGGAGCTGCTGTCAGCGCTGTATGTCACGGAGCTGCTGTCAGCGCTGTATGTCACGGAGCTGCTGTCAGCGCTGTATGTCACGGTGCTGCTGTCAGCGCTGTATGTCACGGAGCTGCTGTCAGCGCTGTATGTCACGGAGCTGCTGTCAGCGCTGTATGTCACGGAGCTGCTGTCAGCGCTGTATGTCACGGAGCTGCTGTCAGCGCTGTATGTCACGGAGCTGCTGTCAGCGCTGTATGTCACGGTGCTGCTGTCAGCGCTGTATGTCACGGAGCTGCTGTCAGCGCTGTATGTCACGGAGCTGCTGTCAGCGCTGTATGTCACGGAGCTGCTGTCAGCGCTGTATGTCACGGAGCTGCTGTCAGCGCTGTATGTCACGGTGCTGATGTCAGTGCTCTGTATTACGGTGCTGCTGTCAGTGCTCTGTATCTCCTGCACCCTCTTGTTTGCCTACCCTGGTCCCTGACCTTCCCTCTCCTCCATTGCCTTCATTAGCTCCATAGTCCTGAATTGTCAGAACAATTTCCCAAATAAAAAAAAAATGCTTGTAGTTATCGATCCCAAATTCACCTCATACATGTATTATGCTATTGTCCAGGTGGTGGGACTACGTGCTACCCCCTAATAATTACCCCGTGGCCGCAAATTCGACCTAAAGGTTTGCGAAATTCGCCTCCCATTGAAGTCAATGGAGCCCGCGGCGAACGGTCGTTTTCGCGAACGTTTGTGTCCGTTCGCGTTTCGCGTTCGCGAAACGTCCCGTCGGAAGTTCGTCCATCACTACTGATCAGGCAAAACGCGTATTACGCTGGTCTCGCCAGCATTGGTATATCAAAGCAAACAAACCGAATGCGATGATGGCCAAGAGGTTACGTACATTCAATTCCAAACCTACCCCTATTACTTTACTCACTCGACATAATGTAATCACTAGCAACATGATCTGTATACTGGATGAATTTCGCCATAGACTCACCACCGCTGACCACTGAGGTCCACCTTATCCGAGGCACAGGTGAACCTCATGGACTGTAACATCCAGGAATCAGAAGTCCGACGATGTATTAAAGACTTAAAAATAGGGAAGAGGCCGGGTCCGGATGGCTTTATGGCACTTTACTATAGAAAGCTAGTGGAGGTCTTAGCCTCTCCCTTGACGGCTATGTTTAATTCTGTTAAAACTGTCAGAATTTTTCACCTGATCTTCTGACAGCTAATATAGTGATGTTGCCGAAGCCTGATCGTGACCATACCTCCTGGGCTAATTTCTGACCTATATCACTATCAATGTTGACATGAAGATCCTCACTAAAATTTTGGCTGACCGTTTGATTTCATTCCTTCCCTACTTAATTAAAAAGACCAAGTAGGTTTTGTTCGCGCTGAGACAGGCAGGGGAGGCCATTAGGAAAATGATCCAACTGCAGCATCTTGCTCATAACCGCTCCTTGAAACTATGCTTTTGTCACTGGATGTGAACAAGACCTTTGACACCTTGTCCTGGCCATATCTCATGACAGTACTCTGCCACAATGGCTTTGGTACTTTGTTTTTACGTTGGCTGGCGGCACTGTATGATGACCTTCAAGCTAAAATTAAATACTATGTGTTTGAATCCTCTATTTTTCACATCCGGAGGGGCACCCGGCAGGGCTGTCCACTTTCACCTTTCTTGTTCCTCTTATCAATGGACCCGCTGGTGGAGGCAATCCTTTCACATCCAGATAAAAAGGGTATTGAAGTGGCGGGCTTAGTTCACAAGATCTCTTTGTTCCACTTGTCCCCGAATCAATAAGCAGATATTATATGCTCGGCGGATCAAAGGAGGTCTCGGTTCTTAATCTTCAAACATACTACATGGCAGTGAATATTGCTCCATTGACTCGTCTGCATGACACCTATCAAATGCCACTATGGGCCACAATTGATCTAGTTGAATTGCACCCTATACCCATTTTCTCTGTACCCTGGCTCCCTCCCCCAAAACACCCACATGGGTTTGGACCATGTATGACCCACTCTCTCCGCCTATAGGACTGTTAAATATTCAGCTGGACGATTGTCCCCTCACCTACCCCTACTGCATCTTGATCATTGCCTGTTATTTCCCCCAGCTGTGATTCACTGATGTCAATTCTTTGTTCACCCCCATGAGAATACTCACATTTGAAATGCTTAGATCTTCCCATGATATACCCCTTTGGGAACATTATAGCTACTTTCAAATCAAACATTTCCTTCATAAGGGCCCAACCTACCCCATACACCTTGGCCCCCTTTGAAAGGATTTGCAGGGCTATATCTCACTCCCCAGGTGTAATATGCCTACTTTACTCCTCTATTATCTTCATTAGGAAACCCCCAGTGAGATCATACCATCTACAATGGGAGAAAGGGTAAACAGTTAGATCCAGAGGACTAGCAGATCATGACGATATCCCTTGCAAAGAGCTCTAGGAATATTCTTACTCTAGAAAATGCATACAAGGTGTTATACAGATGGTATTACAGGTCCAGTAAGCTAGCTCATTTTATCCTGTCCTATTCTATTCATTGTTACCAGGGTTGTTCACAGGAAGGCACCGTGGCCCACATTTGGTGGACATGTCCGAAGGTATGTAGACTTTGGTTCAGGGTCTATACCCTTTTACTCAATATGCTTTACTCCAACCTGAAAAGAGACCCCTATGAAGCCCTTCTATGTGAAGCCCTTCTATGTAAACCTATCCTTAAACTTCTCCGCCCAGAATGCCAATTGGCTCTACACCTTTTTAATGCAACCAAGCTGACCATTGCGAGGGCATGGAAATCCCCTATACTTAGTTTCGAAGCAGTGAAAAATCGAATGAACGATATTATGATTAATGAGAAACTGACATCCCTGGCTTCTGACACACACAAATTTCTCAGGGTCTGGCAACCATGGATATCATATAATCAACCCTCTAGATTCAATAACCTACTTCTATCAATCTAAAGGCCTCCGGATGCACACCCCCCCCATGATGGTCTCTTCCCCTTCTTTCCTTTCTTCTTCTTCCCTCCTTTTCTTTTTCTCCTATGTTCCCATCTATTCTTTCATGTCTACCCATTCTCTTGTTTTTATATGTACTCTTCTCTGTGACTCCTGAAATCAAAGCATTGGGTCTAATAATGATGGTTACAGTGATTCGGAACAAACAAAATAAATAGGCTGGACTATTTTATTCATTTTTCTCTTATCTATAATTAATCTGAGGTGGATATAAAACGAATGTACCCTTCTATGTTGCTTTTTCTCTTTTTATTATTTTTTTACATTCAAGCCTACCAAACAACATATTTTGGGATATTGATGGTACTATATTACGGAACATCGCTACTATTTATGTTTTTCCTTTTTCCCTACCCAATTTTCTTATTGTACTGATGAATATTGTACCTTACATTTATAGCATCCCTTTGTTGGGATCCTCTTTATCTAATCTCTGATGTAACCATTAGTCTGTTGAACTTATTTGTTGTGTTTTCTATCAGTAAACCTTTGTAAAAGAAAAGATATCTATGACACTCTTTATGAATTGCCCCAGTGGGACAAACTGCTTTTTTTTGTTAGAAAAGAAAATGGCAGGACAATGTTTGTTAAAATCCTTCCAATGTACATAGGTCAGCTGGGATGATTGTTTTTTTTCCCCTACAAACATGGAGTTACTCTTTAACCACTTCAGCCCCGAAAGAATTTACCCCCTTCCTGACTTTTTGCGATTTGGCACTGTGTCGCTTTAACTGACAATTGCGCGGTCATGCGACGTAGCTCCCAAACAAAATTGACATCCTTTATTTCCCACAAATAGAGCTTTCTTTTGGTGTTATTTGATCACCCTTGCTGTTTTAATTTTTTTGTGCTATAAACAAAAAAAGAGGGACAATTTTGAAAAAAAAACATTTTTTACATTTTGCTATAATAAATATCCCCCAAAAATATCGAAAAAAAATGTTTTTCCTCAGTTTAGGCCGATACGTATTCTTCTACATATTTTTGGTAAAATTGCAATAAACATTTATTGATTGGTTTGCGGAAAAGTTATAGCATTTACAAAATAGGGGATAGTTTTATGGCATTTTTATTAATTAATTATTTTTTTTTACTATTAATGGCGGCGATCATCAATTTTTATCATGACTGCGACATTATGGCGGACACATCGGACATTTTTGACACATTTTTGGGACCATTGTCATTTTATACAGCAATCAGTGATATACAAATGCACTGATTCCTGTGTAAATGACACTGGCAGTGAAGGGTTTAACCACTAGGGGACAGTGTAGGGGTTCAGTTTGTCCTGGGGAGTGTTTCTTACTGTGGGGGGGCGTGGCTACATGTGGCACATCACTGATCCCTGCTCCAGATCACAGGAAGCAGAGATCAGTGACACTGTCACTAGGCAGAACGGGGAGATGCTTGTTTACATTAACATTTACCTGTTCTTCCTCTCTGTGAGACGATCACGGGTATCCCCGCAGCAATCGAGTCTGCGGGACCCGCGGCCCAACTCATGGAGCTTGCCACGTCTCGCCGGCTGCTTCTTAAAGGGCAACTTACAGGTACCTTAGTTTGCCTGTATGAACCCTTCTGCCAACGTATATCGGCGTGAGGTGTGAGGCATTCAGCAAGCGGTTAAAGCAGGGATCTGCAATTAGTGGACCTCCAGCTGTTGCAGAACTACAACTCCCATGAGGCATGGCAAGACAGCCACAAGCATGACACCCAGGGGCAGAGGCATGATGGGACTTGTAGTTTTGCAACAGCTGGAGGTCTGCTGATAATGTGGATAATGACAGAACTCTGGATGGCCGCACTCCAATGCTAAAACGATGCTTTATTCAAATAATATTTAGGACACAGCAAATGACATCACAGCGAAAGATGCTAACAGCTGACACTAGTGAAGAATCAAGCCTGAGAGACCCATCTCTCAAGACCTGCCTAAATACTAAGTCCTTAGGGCCAGTAACCTGAACACAACATATTTCACGCCTAGGACTGAAAATCTACATGGTCTGTAGGAATCCCTGGAGTATATGCCAGATTTTAGATCTACCACATAAGCCTAGGTTCAACTGGATCCATGAATAACCTTAGGAATCTCTCTTTTTCATTTATTATGAGAAGAATTCTGAAAAAAAAAACAAAAAAAAACACTGAACCACCTAATGTCACCAGTATGTGAAAGAGAAGGAAAAAACTTGACTTGAACATAACTATTTTTATGTTCCTAGACCAATTCTATTTACAAACCAATGGTACTGCGATGGGGGCAAATATTGCCCCTGGTTACATTAATTTAGCGATGGGGTACTAGGAGGAACAGAATGTCTGGGCCAACACCCTGTTTGCCAGACATCATTTTCCATATCCGATATATTGATGACATCTTGCTTAACTTCATTACCCACTGTAATGGCAATAACCTGGGCCTTAGTTTCATTCATGTTATTGACCCATTTGTACTTGTATAGACTGTTATTTTTGAATTTAGAGTTATCTCACGACAAAACAGCCATTCTGACCAGTAATTATACCAAGCCAACAGGTGGCAACTCATTTTCACTATTCCAATTGTTATCATCCCCGGGGGACAATTTAGTAGACTGAGAAGGAATTGCTCTAATATGGAGGACTATATTTGGGAGGGTGAACTATTGTCCACTAAACTTAAATAAAAAGGCTATCCCTCATACATGAATCTTTGAAAAACATCTCAACCTCCCCCCATGAGATAAAAGTATGCATTCCTAAGAATTGAATGTTGTTAGGTTGATTACTGGATATAATGACAGATATAGAGCCATTTCTAAAATTATCCATAAACATTGGGGTATTCTTCAGTTGGACCCCAAACTGACCCTGGTTTTGTCCATCAGCCACCCAAATAACTTTCAGGGGGGCACAGACCCTTCAAAATATATTAGCTCTGAGTAAAGTAGCATCTAAAAAAAACAGATCTGAAGATATTCGATCTTATCTTGACCACAGGCTAGGCACTTTTCATTGTGGAAAGGATGCCTCACATAGTAATTTAGCTACCATGAACGACCTGATGTTATAGATAGCAAGGGGAATGTCCGTGCAATTTAGAACACGTGGGCCAGACTAAACGTACCTTACACAAACGCATTTTGGGGGAAACTGGAGGTTTATTTAGGAGGGATGTGATAAGCATAGTGTATTGCTCCATTTTCTTCAAACCCATAGTAAAAACATTGGTCATCTAGAAGTAATGGCTATTGAATGCATTAGTGACTATTTACTTACTGGTAATGAGAGGTTATATAAGAGAGAAACATTTTGGATCTTTAAGCTAGGTTCCATGTCACCAAATGGCATCAATGAGGCTCTTGAGGTACATAATATAGTGTGATAGTGGTATGGATAGTCCTTCTTTTTTTTTTGGAGTAACAGACCATTTACAATCTGCTTGATTATTATTCTTTAGTGTACTCGTCGCTCTATTCGATCAAGATGATTGTCATCAAAAGTAATAGTTTTAATAATTTCTTATATATAATGGTTTGGTGAGTGGACATGTATTGGTTTTGATCCATTACATGTTATATGTTCCAAAAATAAAGTTGAGCTAAACTAGTAAATAAAAGAAAAACCGCAAACACACTGTAAGCACAAAGTCCACACAGTGATGAAAAAAAACAGTCCCACGGTGCACTACTAATCATCAGAATAGTGTGTGAATTCCAAAGAAAAGCTTGCATCTTATAAATTGTCCGCTCTACCAGCTCTTTATATGACCTCCTATTATGGAAGGTCTTTTGTGCTTGTGGCTATTATACCCAGCCAAGGCCTTTTTTCCAAAGTACCAGGTTGAAGAGCACCCCCCACTCAAGGGATGATCCGATGAAATGAGGTATCCAGAAAAAGATAAGGCTTCCATAGTGGAAAACCTTCAACATTAAGTTTTAATGTAAAAAATGGTTGCACTTACAAAAGTAGTTAAAAAGTAGTTAAAAAGATACATGTAGATATATATCTCTATATATATATCTATCTATATATCTATCTATATATATATATATATATATAATGTATATGTTACATTTGCACGATTGCCTTAGAGCAGTGGTCATCAACCCTGTCCTCAGGGCCCCCTAACAGACCAGGTTTGCAAGATAACGGAAATACATCACAGGTGATATCATTTTCTGCTCAGTGATTGCAGTATTCTAGTCTGCATCTCCCCAAGGTAATACATAAAACCTGGCCTGTTAGCGGGCCCTGAGGACAGGGTTGATGTCCACTGACTTAGAGGATCTAAAAAGTTTTGCCATGTTTTAAAACAGTGGTGGAAGATCAACCCCGTGAGCCCCGCAATTTTTTTTTTTTTGATCCAATATTTATTTTTCTATACATATCTTCTATTCTTTATTTACTTTTTTCATTTTATTTTTTGCCCCTTTTTTTATTTTATTTTTTTATTCTTATTGTTCAGAGTGTCTTTGTAGATTTGAGTCTGTTTTCTAATCCAGTTCTGTTTTTACAATCCAGTCCAGTTAATCTAGCTTTGTTTTGTTTTTTTACCCTTTGCTTTTATCCTTCATCTAGTATAAATATTCTGGTTGCCTTTATTTCTGTGACTTGATAAAGCGAATGTGCACAAAATGCATTGTCATGGCAGCCTGGACAAGCGTGCATTCTAGCTCTGCTTCCAGCGATCCATTCTAGCCCGCACTTGATGTCCTTTCTGGCCCACGACTGAGGTGATTCCAGTGTGTCTTGCAGGCTGTGTTGGCTTCACGCTGACAGTTTTTCCCATCTAAGATTTTCACCTTTGGCCTTCTGGTCACAGCAGAGCATGGAGCTGTTAATTCCTCATCACTGCCACTGGATATGACAATCGGAGTAGCTTGTTTTTAACACATTTATGACATTTATGCTTTATATGGGTTATTAAATTACTTTACGCCACCGACAGTGGCATCTTGCAAGTCACTTGTAGTAGAACTTCAATGGATGCAGAAATATGCAAAGGCCTTGAGAGCTGTTAATCTGGCTCTTTAGGAGAGGAAATGTGAAAAGCAGTTAGTACTAATGCCATAGCTTTAATAGCACCCACCACTTCCTCTAGAGGAGCTTTGTTCTGGAGACAAATATGTACATGTATCGTTCAACTGGGAAACCGGGAGGCCAGTGTCCGCTGTCCATCATTGACACAGGACATGGAACATCTCTGTGTGTAGGGCCTATTCCCACTATAATGGCAGAGGAACCAGTCTACCAACTGTTAAATCTCAGGACATAAAACCACCAGGCCAAGATAACCTGGCATCAGGCAAGTCAGTTTGTTCATAGACCAAACCGATTTTTTTTTTCTATGATGGCAGAATGCAGTTATAAAGCCAGAATAAAGTCAAGCCAAGGGAACTATCACAAAGACGGCAAATAGGGGGTTTGGCCACCGCCAGTGGTCACTCCTAGGTTGTGGTTTTGTTATGGTGCCTAGTGTTCTACTCCCTGAATGTGGTGCTATCACCCAACAGTCAGAGATTCAAGATCTCAACTGTCCATCAATGATTGGAAATACCTTTACTTAGGATTGTACAGTTCACTCAGCAAAATGTAATAAACAAATGTTTATTATGAGAACTTGCGATTAGCTGATTACCTACTTAAATTAAATTTTCAGTCCTGAACCCACTGAGGGACTTGGAACACATGCACATGACACACATTACTCTAATCCAAAAATATACAATTAAGGTAGGCATGGAAATATTTCTGACATAACATGTTTGTATTCTATAGTTCTATAGAGCGGTATTCTAACCATAACTGAATTTATGCACAATATTTGTCATTTTAGAAGTGTCAATACATTTAAAGGTAGCATTTGACTTTTTTCATTGTTGTTCTCAAATCTTATAAACTAGCATTGTTACAGACACACACTCTGTCAAGTCCATCAGATGACCCTGCATATAAAAAGCCAAAAGTTAAATACTATCCACAAGCTATAAATGGGAGTAGAAATGAAAAGGTTAAATGTGTTCACAATATGGAAAACAAGGCTTATTTATACTGAAAACGTTCAGCTATTTATGAGAGAGATTTCCTGACAGTGTCACGCTCATGCTGTTGACTGTGATATATGGGAGTCCTTCAGAAATGATATTGTCAGCAATTCACAGGCCTGTTTTTCAGTTTTCTCACACAGACTACTATTCACAGTCCTGAACTGGACTTTAGTTCTGTTTGTCTGAACAGAAATAGACCCAAAGTTAACAGAATTAGATACATTTGAACATTTAAAAAAAATAAAATAATGGTTAGGTTGGAAAAAATACACACGTCCATTGAGGTCAACCAATGTACTTAAAAAAAAAATAGTAAATAAATATTGTAGACTCCTACTGAGTTTGGTTATATAGTCCAGACCTATGCATCCCGAAGGCCATATGTGGCCCTTTGTTACTTAACCACATAAGCCCCGGGCCATTTTGCTGACCAAAGACCAGACCACTTTTTTCGATTCAGCACTGCATCATTTTAACTGACAATTGCGCGGTCGTGCGACGTGGCTCCCAAACAAAATTGATGTCCTTTTTTTGCCACAAATAGAGCTTTCTTTTGGTGATATTTGATCACCTCTGCGGTTTTTATTTTTTGCGATATAAACAAAAAAAAAAGCAACAATTTTGAAAAAAACGCATTCTTTTTAACTTTTTGCTATAATAAATATCCCCCAAAAATGTATAAAAAAAACATTTTTTTCCATCAGTTTAGGCCGATACATATTCTTCTACATATTTTTCATAAGAAAAATCACAATAAGCTATTATTGATTGGTTTGTGCAAAAGTTATAGCGTTGACAAAATAGGGGATAGTTTTATGGCATTTTTATTAATATTTTTTTTTTTTTACTAGTAATGGTGGCAATCAGTGATTTTTATTGTGACTGCGACATTATGGAGGACACATCGGACATTTTTGACACATTTTTGGGACCATTGTCATTTATACAGCAATCAGTGCTGTACAAATGCCCTGATTCCTGTGTAAATGGCACTGGCAGTGAAGGGGTTAACCCCTAGGTGGCAGTGTAGGGGTTAAGTGTATCCTAGGGGTGTGTTGCTAACCGTGGGGGGCGTGGCTGTGTTTTACACATCACTGATCTCTGCTCCAACCACAGGGAGCAGAGATCAGTGTCACTGTTGCTAGGCAGAACAGGGAAATGCTTGTTTACTTTAGCATCTCCCCATTCTTCCTCCCCGTGAGACGATCGCAGGTATCCCTGCGGGCGATCGAGTCCGAGGGACCCGTGATTGGACTCACGGAGGTCCCGACCGGCGCGCGAGCACGTGATGGCACAGCGGAAAATTTAAAGGGACGTACCTCTACACCCATTTGCCTGTCCGTGCCATTCTGCCGATGTACATTGGCGTGCGCCGGTTGGGAAGTGGTTAAATTGGCACTACAATGCATCTGAGCACCAAAAACCAAGAATGCAATGTTACCAATCCATCCATGCATTATGTTGCTGAGAAATCACTTTAAAAAACACCCCCAAGCATTTCTGGCCATGGTCATATTAAGAGAGGGCAGATGATTCATTAAGCTTTTACTTCCTGAAATCCATCTGCCCTTAGCTCAGGCATGCCTGCAGGAGAGTGTGTTTGTTATGTGCCTCAGATATATGACATAATTTGCCTAGGCCTGGAAACCAGGAAGTAACTGAAGAAATTAAAAGAAAAATTGAAACAAGTAAATATACTTTCCCCTTTCCCATCTATTTACTAATGCTAGCTAGCAGCTTAAAGTGGTTGTAAACCCTTACAAACCACTTTGACCTACAGGTAAGCCTAGATTAAGGCTTACCTGTAGGTCCAAGCAATATCTCCTAAACCTATATGGTTTAGGAGATATTTGCCCGAAAACGTAGACAGCGGCGCGCAGGCGCACTGAGCGCGGCATTTCCAAGAATGGAGCTGCCGCGCGTGTCGGCTCCCGTGCGCATGCGCGGGAGTGACGTCATCGCGGCTTCGCCGAATGACAGCGGCGGAGCTGTGCGACCCCACCAACAAGATGGATGCGGCGGACTACAGGGGACAGCGGCGACTTCGCTGGCTCCTGTGTCAGGTAAGTGACACATAATGGGCTACTATGCGATGCATAGTAGTCCATTATGCTTTGCCTTTGCAGGGAATGAAAGAGGAAGTAACACCCATCAGGGTTTACTTCCTCTTTAAGGGCTCCTCCACACGGACGTGTCTGTGTACAGAGCCCGCTCTGCTCAGCGGGGGATCGCTCCGTCGATCCCCACTGAGCAGGCAGATGACAGGTCTGTCTCTGCACACTATCCAGGGACCAACCTGTCAGAGCGCCGCCCTCCCCTATGGGGGATCAGATGAGGACGGACCGTAGAGTCCGTCCTCACCCGATCTGATCTGCAGATGGATGGAATAGTAGGGTTTTCCTCCGTCACACTTTTTCGGATCGGAGCGGGACGGATGTCAGTGGACATATCACAGCTGACATCCGTCGCTCCATAGACAGTATGGAGTGTCCGTTCAGGTTCGCCTAAAAAACTGAGAGGCGGACCTGAATGGATAGTCCGTGTGAAAGAGGCCTAAGGATTAAAAGTAGTCAACTTTGAGAGAGTGAAGTTCCACTTTAATATTGAGTCTTATGGCCCTTACTCTGGAAAATATGTTATTTATACTTACTTTTGAAAATATGTTTATTCACAAATCATATATTACAGAAAATTTTAATCTAAAGAAAAACAAAAATGCACTTTTGAGGAATCCAACAATTAAAAATTTGGGGGGGGGGATAAGCCTTTGATGTTCACAGTGAAAATATTATATGCATATAAAGTAGAAATTTTGAGGAGCATGGCTAATTTTTATAAATAAAAAAAACAGACATTTCACACAAGGATTCTAGTCATTTATTTTCATTGTGTGACTTTTGGACAAATTTTCTGAGGATTGATGAGACAAAAGTTGAACTTTTTGGAAGGTGCGCGTCCCGCTTGGTGTAAAACTCATACCAACAGTCAAATATGGTGGTGGTAGTTTGATGGTCTGGGGCTGCTATGCAGCTTCAAGACCTGGATGATTTGCCATAATCGATGGAACCATGAATACTGCAATCTACCAAAAATTCCTGAAGGAGAATGTCTGGCCATCAATTCGTGGCCTCAAGCTCAAGCGCATTTGGGTTATGCAGCAAGACAATGATCCGAAAAACACACAGCAAGTCCACCTCTGATTGGCTCAAAAAAAAGTGCCTAGCCAAAGTCTGGACTTAAATCCAATTGAGATGCTGTGGCATGACCTTAAACAGGCTGTTCATGCTCAAAAACCCTCCAGTGTGGTTGAAGTAAAACAATTCTGCAAAGAAGAGTGGGCCAACATTCCTCCACAGCAATGTGGAAGACATTACCAGTTATCACAAACACTTGATTGCAGTTCTTACCACTACTGCCTTAATAAATGAAATCGTCATTTAAAAACTGCATTTTGTATTTACTCAAGTTATCTTTGTGTAATATTAAAATTTGTTTGATTTGAATGATTTAGTGTGACAAATATGCAAAAATAATAAAAAATCATGGAGGGGAAAACTTTTTCACAGCACTGTATATCTTTGCCTTCTTGTTCTTAATGACATTGGCTGTATGTTTGGGGTCATTGTATTACATAGTATTTTTACATAGTTGTCCTGTAGCAGAATACATTTGGGGCAAATCACATGCCTTCCTGATGGTATGGCATGATGGATAGGTATCTGCCTGTATTTCTCAGTGTTGAGGATCCTGACCAAATCGCAAACATAATTTGCAGAAATGCAGCACCAAGCTTACATGGAACCTACACTATACTTCACTGTTGCCTGCAGACAATGATGATTTCATATTTTGTCAGAACACCTGCTGCCAGTTGTCTGTACCCCAGTTCCTATGTTTTCATGTGTAGTTAAGTTGCTTTGCCTTGTTTCCACATTGGAGGTATGGCTTTTTGGCTGCAATTCTTCCATGAAGACCACTTCTGGCCAGACTTCTCTGGGTGTACCTGGGTCCCACTGGTTTCTGCTAGTTATGTGCTGATGGCAATGCTGGACATCTTCCAGTATCAAAGGTAGGTAAGCATGATGTGTCTTTCATATGCTGCATTAAAGAGGAAGTAAAGCACACCCTGTAAGGCAAAGGCATAATGAGCTAGTATGCATAGCATACTAGCTCATTATGAATAACTTACCTGAGAACGAAGCCCCTGAAGCGGTCTTCCTCTTCACCGCTGCCATGGATCCCGGAACGACTTCCAGGTCTCACGGCTCCGGCGCTGTGAGTCGCTGGAGCCGTGATGACATCACTCCCGCGCATGCCGACACTCGCGGCATATGGCCGCGATCTGCGGCCTGCCCCAGTGCGCCTGCGCGCCGCTGTCTACGGCACATGTGCTGTAGACAGCGGTGGCTGTCTTCGGGTAAATATCTCCTAAACCGTATAGGTTTAGGAGATATTTCTTGGACCTACAGGTAAGCCTTAATCTAGGCTTACCTGTAGGTCAAAGTTGGTTGTAAGGGTTTACAACCACTTTAAGTTTTCTTGGCCACCCATTGTGTCTACAGTGCTAAACATTGCCTGTCTCTTTGTGTTTCTTGAAACTCCAATCTGCTTTGAAATCTTTAGAGGAAGAGACCTAACTGATGCACTATAACAACCTTGTGCCTTGTTGCTGTGCTCAGTCTTGCAATGGTGTATGACTTGTGACCTGAAAATGTCTTCCTCAGCATCACCTTTACTTGCAGAGTTTGGCTGTTCCTCACCCAGTTTTAAGCCTCCTACACAGCTGTTTATCTTTCAATTAATGATCGTGTTCAACCCACATATGGAATTGATGATCGTTAGCACCTGCTTGGTATAATTAAGTATATCATACTGATTCTAATCCTGACTTTGTGCAAGTGTACAAAGGTTTCAAGTCTAAGAATTGGTGCTGGTTTGAAGCCAAAGGGTAGTCAGCCCAGATAATTAATTTTAAAGATACATTTTTGAAAGCCTTCTTACTTTACAGCATTTCTTTATACCTGCCCAAAACATGGGCACAGTAGAAAAGATAGTAAACACAATGCTTCCACACAGGGCTTTTTTTCCCTTCAGAGATTAGGTGCAGGTCCATGTCCCCCCAAAACAACCCCCTTCACCTCCCACACACACACCCGCCAAGCGGCATTAAAATTGTAGGTGTGGCCAGATTTACCAAAAGTGGGAGGGTCTTAAAGGGGCATTAAATACCAATAGTGCATTACATCCAGAGTGTAGAGTTCAGGGGTGCTCTTCCACAGCTGCTTACCTCTGCATTCCCTATCAGCATCTCGCTTTCAGACTTGTTCAACTCTAAACATCTGCACAGAACCCCCCCTCCACTGCTCTCATCTTCTCCCTCACGCCTTAAAAGCGCCACCATCTTCCACGTATCTTAATTTTGATGCCAGTCGACTCTAGTACCTCCCTGCACATTGTAGGCAGCTCTGCCTCTCTCGCTTGCATGGGCATCCTCCGGGGGGGGGGGGGGATCAGCATCCAGACAAAAAGAGATCACAAGAGGATGCAGCTTACCCCCACCCATGACTGCACTGCACCCTGGGCATCTGCATCTCACTTGTCCCTGTCCTATACGCAATGGAATCTGCTTCGGAGATCCAATCTTTGGGAGCTGCTGGGAGACAAGCTATCACTTGTAAACACAGAAGCCAGACTTCTGTGTTTACAAGTGATAGTGGTGAGTAGGTAGGAGAGGGCCTGATCCAGAGGTGGCGGAACTGAGTTTCAGCAAGTTCCAGATGGAAAAAAAGCCCTGCTTTTGCATTGTGTTTACATTGATAGTGCAATGTCTTCCTGTCAGTGCAGAGGCTTGGCTGTTACAGCTTTGTACAGCAGTAGACCACTACTATATTTAATATATTACTGGCTGATTGCAACCAGCAGTAGATCAATTTCTCTGATCTGTCTTAGGTGCATAGTGGGCTAGATCAGGTTTCCACTGATTAAATCAAGGGTTCAATGAATTAAAAATGGAAAATACTTCATAAATGCATAGGTGTGTGTGTGTGTGTGTGTATTTTGAATCCACGGGCATTGTTTCTATTATACAGTGTTAAGTAATACATATATTCACCTGCGCAAATTATGTAGACATTTTGTTGTGAAAAACCACAGGAAATTGCTATTTAATTAAAAATGACTAATACCAATAAAACCATGAAAACTAAAAGAACATGTATCTAAAATAGCTGCCAAATTAACTGCCCTGAAAAACATATTAGGTACGGAACTAAATAATTGCTACTTGGTCTCAAGGGGATTTTGGAACAAAAAAGCCCAGGGACTCAATTGGTTAACAGTTGCAGTTGGGTTTATGCACAGTTGTGCTGTATGATGCACCTAATGAGCAATTAAAATGTTTGAAAGAAAAACAATATGCTATTGCGCTGACTGGAACCCAATCCTCATTAAACGGGGCACATAAAAGGGACAGGAGAGTAGTAGGGAACACCAGGTAAAATAAATGCAGCTCCTCTCAAATTAGGTCTTGAGATCCTAATGCACATATAAAAAAAAAAACACAAGAGGGCGCCTCCATCTAGGTGTAGCGATTTATTAAAAAAGCATAAAAGACAATTTCATTTGACTATTAAAAAATATATTTTTGAAGCAGAAACCCCACATCCTTAGAGGTGAAATAAAACTATTAATTGCTATTTTATTTGTTAAATCCCAACTCAAAAAATGAAAGCATAATTAAAGGCAAAACCTTTTTTTTTTAGTTTTGGATAGAGGGGAGGTGAATTTCAACACCGTTCAGTTTGTTTTTGCTGTCTGTGTCCCTGTTGGGGAGATTCGCCTCTCTAGTATTGGGCTAAGCCCAGAAGGGGAAATCTTCCAATGGCGACCTGAGGTTCCTCAAGAGATTCCCTTAATTTGTAGGGATTTCCTCTCAATTCTTCTTTGGCTATAGGACGGGAAGTGAAGGGAAATCTCCCCAATGGGACAAAGATGACAAAAAAAATAAAAAATCTTGAAGGGGTTATAACCCTCTCTTACCCTATTCAAAATGTAAAAAAAAAATCGTTTTGTCTATAGTTCTACTTTAACTGCTTGTTTCTGTCTAGGGGAGAGGAGAGTGGAGATATACTTACCTGATCCTCTGAACCACCCAGCACAAGACTGGGCTGTCACTCTCGCACTTCAAGCAGTCTTGAATAGTGGACTGTTCCTGACATCATCATGTCCAGAACAGGCTCCATAGACCCTGGAACTGTCCACCGCTGGACCGTGGGAGAGTGTCGCTTTATGGAAGATCGAAAGATCTGGTGAGTATATGCTTTCATCTCACCCCTAGACAAAATGAGCAGTTGACCCGTACAGTGCAGGCACAGCCCCACTGCATGGAAACAAATGTTTTTGCCTGAAGTTAGGCTTTAAACATTTCTAGAATTACCTTTTTTGGCATTCATTGAGTGTTGAAAGTAGCTCCAAACTAAAGTTTCAAGTGACATATCTTCTAATACAAGTTATCTCTATTAAGTACAGTATATTGTCCTATATTATCCAGTGCAGTGCAGTGCACTGCAAAAAAAATCATATTGTTCATCTATACTGGCATGTAATTTAATGAATGCCCGGAATGCAAGCAGTCTGTTTTGCAAGCATTCATCCCATGGCGTACCACCCAGCCGCAGAAGCTTTCAGCCTCTCATACTTTTTTGTTTTACTGGCTGTCAGGAGAGATGGGGTCGGGCAGTGACACATTTCCTGATCCGCAGCTGCACAGATCGGGAAATGTCTTACTGCCTGTGATTAGCGCTATGCAGTGTCGGCTTCCTGGTGGAATCAGGCATGTGGGATTTCAAACACACCAAAGCCAACTGTGCCTTCTGCCCGCACTGAAATGCAGGAATTCTATGCACCAGGGCTAAACACCCAGTGTGCAGGAGGCTTTAGCTGTCTAGCCTGTTAACTGATCATTTTCAATGTCAAGGGAAATATGTAGTTGACGTGTCAATATGACTGTTGGGATGCCACTACTTACGGTAGTATCTGGAATATGATTGTCAGCTTTGTGCCATTTGGCTAAAAAATAAGTAGAGCGACCTAGATACAATTATTAGGAGATCGATTTCAGTATGTACATCATTTTTTGTAATGAGTATAAAAAACAAAGTGGCTTTATGTGCTTATGAGTGTCTTTGCGCTCTACAGTGATCAGGGGCGTACCTAGAGCATTTGGCACCCGGGGCGGATCCTATATCTGGCACCCCCCAACTTTAAAATGTAAAAACACCCCACTGTGCCCCTTGCATACCTCTGTATCCCCAATATCTTTTTATCACTACTTTGTACCCCCTCTCCACAACTGGACCCCTTTACATTACACAGCCCCCCTGCACCTCTGGACCCCTTTACATTACACAAAACTCTGCACCTCTGGACCCCTTTACATTACACAGCACGCTGCACCCCTGGACCCCTTTACATTCCACAGCACCCTGCACCTCTGGACCCCTTTCCATTACACAGCACCCTGCACCTCTTTACATTACACAATGTACACATTATTTTTATTTTATTTATTTGTTTTTAAGGTTGAACTGGATGGACTTGTGTCTTTTTTCAACCTGACTAACTATGTAACTATGTAACTATGTAACAACCTGCCCCCCACCCCGCAGCTCTGAACCCCTGCACATTACACAACCCCCCCAGCTTTGGACCCCATGCATGCTACACAGCCACCCCCCATCTTTGGACCCCCTGCATGTTACACAGCCACCCCGTCCAGCTTTGGACCCCCTGCATGTTTCGCAGCTGTCCCTTCCTACCTTACTCAAGCAGAGGGGCACACACACCAGCATTGAACAGAGGGCGGGAACTGATGGAGTTAACTTTTCAGGACCACCTAGCAACCAATCACCTGCTAGTTAACTTAGCATTTCCCATCTTCTATTCAGCGCTGGCCCACTGTCTCTCTTTCCCTTCCCTGCTGTACCGGAGAGAGAAACAGAAGATTTAGAAAAAGTGTTTTCTATATCTCGGAGATCTCCTGCTCTGCTGTGTCAATCTGGCGGCGCGTCACCTGGGTAGCTGTACGGTCCGCACCTGGCCCGGGCACCCCCGCATTCTGTCACAGCTCGCTTCTTCCTGGCCTGCACTCACATCCATCACCCCTGCACTGCCTGAGACCCGCTGCACTGTCACCACTTCACTTACGGGGGGGACTGCCCCCCCTCCCTATAGGTACGTCACTGACAGTGATACCTCGGTTCACGAATGCTTCTGTTCACGAACAAGTCGGTTTGCGAACAGAAGAGTTCACAAAAATTTGCTCAGTTTCGGTTCACAAATATGACCCGCGGCCATCTTCCCTGCTCTGACATGTTCATATTGAGAAAGGATTAAAGGAGAGCTATTTTTTTATTTATTTTTTATTTTTTGATGTACACATAAAAAAAAGGTCAGCTTAACCACTTGCTTACTGGGCACTTAAACCTCCCTCCTGTCCAGACCAATTTTCATCTTTCAGCGCTGTTGCACTTTGAATGGCAATTGCGCGGTCATGCAACACAATTACATTTTTATAATTTTTTTCCCACAAATAGAGCTTTCTTTTGGCGATATTTGATCACATCTGCGGTTTTTATTTTTTGTTAAAAAAATTGAAAAAGACCAAATTTTTAAAAATGTTTTTTATATATTTTCATATTTTGTTATAACATTTTGCAAACAGGTAGATTTTCTCCTTCATTGATGTTGGCTGATGAGGTGGCAGTGATGGGCACCGATTAGTGGCAGTGATGGGCACCGATTAGTGGCAGTGATGGGCACTGATGGGTGGCAGTGATGGGCACTGTTTGCTTACACTGATAGGCAGCACTGCTAGGTGGCACTGATTGGCATCACTGGTGGACATTGATAGGTGGCACTTGTGGGCATTGATACGTGGCACTCATGGGCATTGATAGGTGGCACTAGTGGGCACTGTGGGCACTGGCAGGTGATAATGACAGATAGCACTGGCAGGGCCTACTGAATGGCACAGAGGAGGCAGATGCACCTCTTTCCTCTTCGGGACCAATGTCCCTTTTAACATAAGCCGGTGATCGGCTTTTTTTTCTCCTAATGCTGTCAGCGTGAGGAGGAAAAAAAAATGATCACCGAACTTGTTTTCATCATGTGATCAGCTGTCATTTACTGACAGCTGATCACATGGTAAGGGGCCGGGACCGGTGATCACAGCACACTCCCCGCGCGCCCTGCGGTTGCGTGAACAGAGGGGGCCGTCCTATGACGGCCTCCCGGAAATTGAGGTCCGCGCTGTAGCCGTCATTCGCCTATGGCCTGGACCTCAAGTGGTTAATGTAAAAGACCACATGTAATATATTTGAAATGCTTTTTTTGTACTGTAAACACATTTCATAATTTTATATATAAACAAAAAAGAAAGTTCAGAACAGATTAACCTGATTTACATTGAACCCTATGGGAAAATTTGCCTTGGTTCGCAACCAATTTGGTTTGCGACCAGAGTCATTTCACGCATTAAGTTCATGAACTGAGGTATCACTGTATATTGTTTAGATAATTTATTGACGGCACAGCATTGGCTTGTGAAGTTAACAGGATATGATGTTGAATTAGGAATAATGAACTAGAAGCAAAGTTGCTCAAATTCTAGACCAATTATACAAGAACATGGAAGTATCTTGATTCACTAAATTCTATTTATTGTATGCCTAAATAGATAACAGCATGTATATTATTGGTTAAAAACTGCTCAGACTTCATTAGAATTATTGTTTATATATCATCTTTTAATTTAAAAATATGCTACCATCTAACAAAAATATGTTTATCCATGTTTTCTTATATTTGTAATATAACATAAATAATTTTCCTATCTGTTTCATAATTTATTGTATAATTTATTGATTCATTTATTATTCTCTGTGAAATCGTTGTCATCTGATGAGTCTTACTTGGTAAATGCATTGCAGCTTGTGACAGCACACGACTGTATAGACTATCAGCAGCCTCTAAGTACTGATAAATAAAGTGTTTAATTGGGAGTTTGTTTTGTTTTGTGGAGTGTATTTTAGAAAAAACATAAGTCGATTTATGGAGGATATTTAGGCAGGTCTTTTTTTGCAGCATAATAAAATGAAGTGTTTTTTACAGTATGGTATCGTCTTGTGGGGATTAATCTGCTCTTTTATTATTGGCAATAGTAGTATGATGTAACAATCTCCTTGAGATGTGTATCTGAGGAATGAAGGTGTCAGGGAACTAGGGTTGCCAACTTTTTTTCAAGCCAAACCCGAACACTTTAGTGGCACATGACATTTTTTTTTATTTTTTAGACCAGCAGTTGGCACCCCCCATTAGAGACCCCCATTAGCTCAGAGTCCCCTTATATCAGTGCCTCTCCCCCCCCCCATAGAGACCTACATTAGCGAGAGACCCCCCTTATAGCATTCCATTCTGTTGCGTTCTCTATTCCTTACCAGCAGGAGGAACAGTCAATGGAGCCGCTGTATGAGTGGTAACCGGACAGAGTTAGGAAGAGAACCGGCTAAGTGTTTCTGAACCGGCCGGAGTTAGGGGGTGGAGCTGAATGGGAGGTGGAGCAGGTTTAAGAAAATCCCATCTGTGTGCACAGCAGCAAAAGTGTCTTTGGTTGCTAGGACGCCGGCAGTCCTAGAAACCAATGACTGAAAAGCATTCACATGCTGGCAGGGGGTGGCATGCAGCCCGTGGGGGAGAAGGCAGAGGGGGAGAGTGCACAGCAGAGGAAGCCACAGCCAGCAGGAATAATTACTAAATTCAAGGATACTCCCCACTGAGTTCCCGCACTGGCTCCATCCCCAGGACAGATACCTGATGGCAGTGCCGGGACAAGGTCATCCAGATACCTGGGCAAAGATGACAAACTGCACCCCCCATATGTACTCATAGTTCACATCTCGGTCCCAGTGTGGCTCCCACTGGGAGTAAAGGCAGCTTCTCTGTCTTCCCCTCTCCAGTCATATTATAAGTCACATGACAAGGAGAAGGCAGTCTGCCCTCACTCCCCAGTGGCACTGCGCTGAGATTGAGGTGTGTTTTAAGCAGGCGTCCTTCCCACAGTAGGTATATGTAGGCAATATGTTGTCTCCTCACCACCTGTTTTAAACCCCCCAAGCTGCACTACAACTGTGTGCATTGCATGCAGTTGCGGGGAGGTTGCAGTGTGGCCCCATTCACACAGTAGTGTGTGCTAAAAGTGATGGGGGGGGGGGTATAATTCCTGCCACAACTGCAAATCCAAATATTGCAGCAGTGCCACCTGTACACCTCCAGTTGCTGCCTCTTCAGCTTAAATGGGGGGAGTGATGGGGAGTGGAAAAATGAGGCTCAGCGGCAAGTTTTATTGCCCCCAACCGCAGGTGTAAACAACCCAAGGCTAGGTTCACACTGTTGCAGGTGGTTGCGTGTGCAGAACAGCATGTAAATGGCACCAATTCCCACAACCACCTGTAGGCAAAGTTCCCAGTTTTTTTAAAATATGTGTAAGGTAGCCATTTATTATTATTGGCACCCCCACGCATCTGAAGATGCAGCATATTTTCAAATGTGGGAAAAGCACCATGCGATTTCCCCCACGACTGTGTTTTCATGAAGGTGCAGGAACCTTTTTCCTGTATTTCCTGAAGGTGCACAGGTGCAAGTCACAGCAAATACATTGGTGTGAACCAGACATAATAGTCAGCTAAAAGGAAATACTGATAGCACAGTGCCTCCAAACATCATTCACCTAATAGCACAAAGTCACGTTAAAAAATATTTCCACTAAGTACTCTCCTAATTAGCAACTTTATCCACAGTGCTCAGCTGAAAAGAGCAGAACATAGTTGCATTGTACCTGTAATTCTTCTGTGTTCTTGGGTTTAGTCTCTGCAGTTTCTGTCTGCTTTTGTCCCAGACTGTCAGCCCACCTACCACATGCATTGCTTTAGAATTTTTAGCTCTGTCTTGGATGCAATCCCAACATTTTCTGCATCTCCTGCCAGCTTCTATCGCTGGCCTTCCCACCACCTGTAGCGCTTCCATAGACTATGTTCTACAGGTCTGATAGGAGGTCGGTGGGCCAGTGGGCAGGGACAGAAGATGCAGAAAATGCCGGGGCTCAAACTGGACAGAGCTAAGATTTCTAAAGCAATGCAAATAGTGGGCGGGCTGACAGGGGAGGAGGAAAGCAGACAGAAGATGCAGGATTCAACCCGAGCCGATCTAAACATTCTAAAGCCTTGGTGGTGGTAGGCGGGGACAGCAGCCAACAGTTTTGATCATGTCACTAAGATGCAGGAGAAACTGAAGCGGCCACTGCTCCCCCCTTAACACTGCGCCCTGGGCGGGCAGGTGACCCTTCGGCTTCTCCCCTTGTACCAGCTCTGCATGATGGATTGGGACTAACTGTGTCTGGACATCAGGAGGACAACAACCCGTGCACAAGTGTCAAAACCCGGACTGTGCGGGTCATTCCTGTACAGGTGGCAACCCTACAAGGAACAGTAGTAATTAGCAGAAAAGAATGCGGCCTGGGCAATTGACTCTTCTGAGAGAGCTCAGGTAGGTGATGTATACATTGGTCTGACAGTGCCTACATGCATACACTAATGAGCATAATATTATGACCACCCACCAAATATTGAGGAGGTCCCCCTTTTGCTGCCAAAACAGCCCTGACCCATTGAGGCATAGGCTCCTCTAGAGCCCTGAAGATATGCTGTGGCATCTGGCACTAAGCTCTCTCTTCTTCCCATAGTGCATCCTGGCGCAACTCTTCCCCAAGCATGACAAACACAATAAACTGCAATGCTCTGTGTGTTCTTCCACCTTTCTATTGGAACCAGCATTAACTATTTCAGTAATTTTGAGCTACTGTAGCTCTTCTAAAGGAATGGACTACACAGGCCAACCATTGCTCCCTATGTGCATCAATAAGTTTTGGCCGCCTATGACCCTGTCACTGATTCACTGGTTTTCCTTCTTTGGCAGACTGAAAATATCTCACAACATCTGCAGTTTTGGAGTTACTCTGAATCAGTTGTCTAGCCATTACAATTTGGCTAGACAAAATCCTTACGTTTGCCCATTTTTTGCCGAATTCACAGGGTGTTCGTCTCTGTGCGCTGCCCCGATTGGGCAAAAATTTGCCCAATCAGGACGCAGTGTAAGCTAGTTGTTAAGGAGTGGGGCCATTGCGTCCTTAACAACCGATGAGTCATCAGCTTTCGATGGGCTTCCCCACTGGGTTGTGGGAGTCTGTGGGCAGGGGGCTTATCAGATTCTGGAAGCCACTTTCACAAGGGGCCACTCAGATCCCAGCTCCCCCATGTGAATAGGTATCAGGTACATAATTACCCTTACTCATTAACTAAAACGTGGCAAAAATGTCACATGCCCAGCATGCACCAGTCTCTGACATCAGATAGGGGCAGTGCCTCAGGGTAATGTAGCCAGGTGGCCCCATCCCTTGCCTATATAAGAACAGAGCAGGCATTCAATGGGAGGCCTCTCAGGAGGCGAGAGCGCTTTTTAATATTTTTAGCAGGGGCATGATTGACAATGAATTTACAGCGGGGAAAACTTTTTTATTTTTTAATAAAGGATTTGTCAAAAACTGTCTCTTGTGTTTATTACTTTTTGACACTTTTATGGTGAATGGGTAAAGGTACTATGTACCTGATACCCATTCACATGGGGGGGAGGGATCTGGGGGTTGTTAAAGGGGGCTTCCAGATTCCGATGAGACCCCCGCCCACAGATCCCAACAACCACAGCCCAGGGTTGCCGAGAAGAGACCCTTGTCCCCAGTAACATGCAGACAAGGTGCTTTGAGGTGGGGGCCAGACCCCCCCTGCCCAAAAGCACCCACCCCCCAGGTTGAGGACATGTTCCCAGGTTGAGGACATGTTGCCTGATATGGTTCAGGAGGGGGAGTGCTCGCTTGTCCACACCCCCTTTCCTGATCTGCCAGGCTGCATGCCTAGATAAGGGTCTGGTATGGACTATGGGAAGGACCCCGAGCTGTGTTTTTTTTTTTATATATATATTTTGGTGTGGTCTCGAAGGGTCTGTTATGGACCTGGGGTAGACCCCACACCAGCTTTTTCTTTTAAGTTTTCAATAGTCAGGTTGTAACCGTGAGTAATTTTAAATGGGATTTGACAAGTTTTTTTTTCCATTAGAAATGTAATTTTTTTGGTTACCATATTTTATGCATGCTACTGATGTGCTACTTTACAGGCACATTAAGGGACCCCTCAGGTACTATATTTAAAATATTTTTTCATTTTTATTGTAGCTCTTTAAGCAGAATTAACAACTTTAGGCTGGGTTCACACTGGAGCGATGCGGGAACGCCGCGAATCCGCAGCGTTTACCCGCATCGCATGCCTCCCGCCAGCAGTTCACACTGCCCTATGCGGACTGCTGGGACTGTCAGTGAAATGTTAATGACACCCCCAGATCAGTTCGCATATCGCAGTGCGATCTGCAAACTCGGACAGGAATGGGATCGCATGGTGTGAACACCCATGCGATCCGATTCTGCTGCGGACCAAAAAAGGGTCCCGTGCGAGTTTGCGGCGGGTGCGATGCGAATTCAGCCATACTATCTGTATGGCTGAACTCACATCGCACAGAGATCGGATGTGATTTGCACTGCAGTGCGGTGCGAATCACATCCGGTTCTCGCGTGAACCCAGCCTAAAGACCGGAAGGATTTGCCCCTTTAATGACCAGCCCATTTTTTTCTGATACGGCACTGTGTCAAATGCCTGACACATGTGCGGTCATGGGACACTGTACCCAAACAAAACTGATGTCCTTTTTTTCCCACAAATAGAGCTTTCTTTTGGTGGTATTTGATCACCTCTGTGATTTTTACTTTTTGCGCTATAAACAAAAAGACTGACAATATTTTTTATTTTTTGACACTAGAGGGTGATCAAGGGGATGAATGTGTTCCCTGGGAGGTGATTTCAAACTGTGGGTGGATAGGACTGACTGGAGGAGACAGTACAAATGTGGTGGCTGGTCTTCAAGCGGTTAAAATCACTTGTCCTGAAAAAACAATAGTTTTAACGTTTTTTTCATTAATTGATGCATGTCCCCCAGGGCAATACCCAGAACCCCATACCCTTTTTATGGCCAATTACTTGCATATAAGCCTTCAAAATGGGCACTTATGATTTTTCCTGGTCGACTCACATAGACTTAAATGGGTTAGAACATTTCCCCTGTTCAGGAGTTCTGCTGCAAACTGAGCGGGGGGTGTTCGGCCCATTCCTATTGATATTCTCAGAACAAGTTTACCAGTCAGGTTTGAAAAATTACACTATGAGTGGCTTTTTTTATCTCCAGTTTTATGTTAGAGATGGTAATTGATAATAGTGAACAACATAAAGCTATTAAGGAAACAAAGTACAAATCTTTATATTTAGTAAAATAGTCAAAGTAAGGTACATCAAGTATGTGATAATATTAGTTATATCAAAAAGGCAAAAATTACAAAATTCAATGTGCTAGCTGAGAATACACTGTAGTCTGCCTTTAAAGGCAAAACTTCTAGCTGGAATGTATTACTGGAAAGAAAAGTATTTTTGCTCCCATACTGACATACCGAAATTGATTTTGCTTTTTATGCTAACGAAAAATAAAATAATTGTAGCACTGGAAAATAAAGAGGTTTTTTTTTTTATGCTTTAGTAAATGCTGAATATTTTCCCTGCTTTTCTTTACAGAGGTTTCTAATTAGTTTACTGCCAATGGCCTAAAGTGTGTATTTTCTTACTCGGTCCAACCAAATAGTATCCAACCAAAGTAATTATTGTTATTTCCTGCTGTAGCCAGTGAACACAGCTGTTGGCACTTGATGCGAGAATGACACCTATGATTTTGCAGTACTTTGGTCACTTTTTGCTAACAATGTTTGAATCCTTTGGGAGCGGTGGATGTATTTTTGTGCAAGAGCTAGGGGAATCAACACTTAGTCCTCACTTGCATCCTGAGAGGCACCAAACGCCATGCGAAATCCCAGTTCTGCATCTAAAGCACACAGAACAGATATCAATGACCTATTTAGAGCCATGTTGTCTTTATAAAGAGGATGTTGTCACCAACTGCATCTAGAAAGATTAATATATTTGCTAAGTAGTACCGTTAAGGAAATCTACCTTTTTTCCTTGAAGTCCTCCTGGAAAATAACAGTGCACTTCCTGACCTGTGACTATGCCTAGGCACTCATTGTTCCTGTAGCTCCTTCCTGTAACTTCATAATTCATTTCTGCTGTGTTAGATCATCTAAGTCATAATCGACAGTTACAGTAATACACTGGTATTTCAACTGCTGTAGCATGTATAATGGTATATAAATAAAGGGATTATAAATGAAAATATTTTACAACACCAATTCCCAAAAAATTGGGATGCTGCGTAAAGTCTACATAACAACATAATGCAATGTTTTGCAAAGCTCATAAACCCATTTTTGATTCACAATAGAACATAAAAAAAAAATCTAATATTTAAACTGAGAAAATGTAGCATATAGGCAACAAAAAGCTGGCAAAGTAAGTGGTACTAACAAAGAACTGGAAGAACATTTTGCAACTAATTAAATTAATTAAAGAGGAAGTAAACCCTTCCAAACAACTTGGACCTATAGGTAAGCCTAGATTAAGGCTTACCTGTAGGTCCAAGCAATATCTCCTAAACCTATATGGTTTAGGAGATATTTGCCCGAAAATGGGCACCGCTGTCTACGGCGCATGCGCCGTAGACAGCGGCGCGCAGGCGCACTAAATGCGGCAAATCCAAGAATGGATTTGCCAAATTTGTCGACTCCCGTGCGCATGCGCGGGAGTGACGTCATCGCGGCTTCGCCGTATGACAGTGGCGGAGCTGCGAGGCGCGACTCCCGTGCGCATGCGCGGGAGTGACGTCATCGCGGTTGCGCCGCTGTGATTCAACGGAGCTGCGAGACGCCACAAGCAACATGGATGCGGCGGACTACAGGGGACAGCGGCGACTTCGCTGGCTCCTGTGTCAGGTAAGTGACACATAATGAGCTACTATGCGATGCATAGTAGTCCATTATGCTTTACCTTTGCAGGGAAAAAAAGAGGAAGTAAACCCATCAGGGTTTACTTCCTCTTTAAGAACAGGTCAGTAACATGATTGGGTATAAAAAGAGAATCATAGATATTCATTGTTTTAGAAATACAGGCAGGGATTCTCCAATCTGAGAAAAGCAGTGTAATAAAAATTGTCCAACCATTTCAGAATAATGCTCCTCAATGTAACATTGCAAAGACGTGAAATATATCCTAATCTAGATTACATAATATCATCAAAAGATTCAGAAATCTGGAGAAATCAAGGGGGCTAAATGCAGTATGGGATTCCTGTGATCTTCTGAGCCTCAGACAGGACTGCATTAAAAACTGTCATTTTTGCAATGAGCATCACTGCATAGGCTCAAAAATACTTCCAAAAATCATTGTCCGTGAATACAATTCGCTGTGCCATCCAAAAATGCAAGTTAAATGGGTTGTAAAGGCAGAAGGTTTTTTATCTTCATGTGTTCTATGCATGAAGATAAAAAGCCTTCTGTGTGCATCAGCCCCCTCCCAATACTCTCTGTCCAGTGATGCCCACGACTCAGACTTGGTGCCATTGGCTCCGACTGTTGTCAATCAAAGTCAGCTATCCAATCAGGGGAGAGAGGGGGTGGGGCCAGGTCGGGGCTCCATGTCTGAAAGGACACAGGAAGCTGTGACTCAGCTTGGGTGCCCCCATAGCAAGCTGCTTGCTGTGTGGGCATTGAACAGGAGGGAGGGGCCAGGATCACAGAAAATTGACCAAAGAAGAGGAGGATCCAGGCTGCTCTGTTCAAATCCACTGCAACAGAGCAGGTAAGTATAACATGTTTGTTATTTTTATAGGAAAAAAAAACAAGCTTTTACAATCACTTTAAGTTAAATTGTGCAAATAAGAAGCCATATCTGAACATGTTCCAGCATCGCCGCCATCTTTTCTGGGTTAAAGTTCATTTAAAATGATCTTTCGCAAAGTGGAAAACTGTTCTGTGGTCAGATTAATCAAAATTTGGCATTTTTTTGCCAGCCAAGGGTGCCATATCCTCTGGTCTAAAGAGGAGAGGGACCTTTTGGCTTGTTGTTAGCTTTCAAAAACCTACATCTCTGATGGTATATGAGTGCATTAGTATGTATGGAATGGGCATCTTGCACATCTGAAAAGGCACCATTAGTGCTGAAAGATTTATCCAGGTTTTAGATCAGCATATGCTCCCATCCAGATGTCTGTTTCAAAGAAGGCCTTTCATATTTCTGCAAAACAATGCTCAAACACATACTGGATTTATGACAATGTCATGGCTTTGTAGTAGAAGAATCCAGGAGATTAACTGGCCTGCTTACAGTCCAGACCTTTCACCTATTGAAAATATTTGGCGCATCTTGACACAAAAAATATTACAAAGAAGACCCAGAACTGTTGAGCACCGCTGTCCCCTTCCTGTGTGCCATGACCCCAAACTTCCTGCCAGGGAACGTGCATTAAATGCATAATTTCCATCCATTACATTCATTCATCAGAACTACATGTCGCATCATGTATGGTGTCAGTGCATGTGCCCATTCATTTAAATACTTTGCCAAAGTGAGAACAACTGACTGCAATCACATGTTCTGAACTCCTCCTCACAGATGAAGAAGGATTATATTACAAATCTGTACTTTTGAAGGGCTGTAGAGAAGAGATGGCTGCAGATAAACAAGTAAAACTTGTGTAGGATGAATTGTTTCAGCTCTGTATATCACCTGAAGCTATTCACATCACTGGGTAGATGAGAGGGTTTACAACCACTTTAGGACAAGAAGTGTATAATGGCTGGATCACCAAGTGAAAATAAAGGAAAAAAAAAAAAAATGAGCCGAAACATTAATGGATTGATACATGGATACATTAAATTTTCTGTTTTGGATTTAATACTACTTTAATTAACTCCTTGCACTTTCTTGTACCATGTGGCCACTGAGGTTCCTGAGGTCTTCGTACCACAGGTTTGGTCATTATTGCTTTTGGGGAGCTGGCCGCTATGGAGGGAGGCAGAAAAGGCATTTAGACAGTTCAAGGAACTTTACTGAATGCTTATGAAACATTAAAAGTCATAATACATATCCAGTTCTCACTAACTAAGCTATGGCTACCCAGGCATACCTCCATATTGCTGGAGAATCTCATTGGGTAGAAAGATGAACATTGCTTTGGGCTACGTATTTCCCTGTGATCTAGACCTTCCTGCTTCCCAAGCATTCCTGCTCTCTCTCTGAGCCTGGCCTTTCTGCATTTTATATGTAGACCAGGGCAGAGGGCAGAACCCAAAAAACCCAGGAAACCAACAGACACAACAGAGCTTAACCCTTCCCTAGCCTGGGCAGTTAAATATCACTTATTAGCAGCACACTTCCCGATTGGACGGAAGGAAAAGCGACTGTCTGGTCTCCAAATGTCCTTCGCTCCTCTGCTCTGGTGACTGGACGGGCTTGGTGTCCCCCCATCACCTGGCCCAAGTAGGCTTCTTCTATCTGAGCACTTCCTACACATCCCTTTCTCCGGGGAACCAAGGCCAGCAACATCCCCCAGCAACTGGACGGACACTGAGCTGAGACTGCCCGGGGAGCAGGAGAACTATGACACCACCGTCTACCCCGACCTACTGTACCTTCTATATGATGATGTCCCCATCCACGGGAGTGTAAAGCGTAAAGAGGTGGGACCTAGTGACCTCGTCTTGCTTACAGTGCCTTGAAAATGTGTTCATACCCCTTGAAATTTTGCACATTTTGTCATGCTCCAACCAAAAATCTAAATGTATTTTATTGGGATTTTATGTGATAGACAACACAAAGTGGCACATAATTATGAAGTGGAAGGAAAATGATAAATGGTTTTCAAAATGTTTTACAAATAAATATTAAAATGTGTGGCATGCATTTGAATCCGGCCCCCTTTACTCTGATACCCCAACTAAAATCTAGTGGAACCAATTGCCTTCAGAAGTTACCTAATTAGTAGAGTCCACCTGTGTGTAATTTAATCTCAGTATAAATACAGGTGTGCTATTTTGTTAATATTTTATCATATCTTTTCATGTAACAGAAGAAATGACACTTTGCTGCAATGTAAAGTAGTGAGTGTACAGCTTGTATGACAGTGTAAATTTTCTGTCCCCTCAAAATAACTCAACACGCATCCATTAATGTCTAAACCGCTGGCAACAAAAGTGAGTACACCCCTAAGTGAAAATGTCCAAAGTGTCAATATTTTTTGTGGCCACCATTATTTTCCAGCACTGCCTTAACGCTCTTGGGCATGGAGTTTACTAGAGCTTCACAGGTTGCCACTGGAGTCCTCTTCCACTCCTCCATGACGTCATCACTGATCTGGTGGATGTTAGAGACCTTTCGCTCCTCCACCATTCATTTTGAGGATGCCCCACAGATGCTCAATAGGGTTTAGGTCTGGAGACATGCTTGGCCAGCCCATCACATTTACCCTCAGCTTCTTTAGCAAGGCAGTGGTCATCTTGGAGGTGTGTTTGGGGTCTTTATCATATTGGAATACTGCCCTGTGGCCCTGTCTATAAAGGGAGGGGATCATGCTCTGCTTCAGTATGTCACAGTACATGTTGGCATGGACATGACAGTGTCGGCAGGACTCATGCAGCCCCAGACTTTGACACTCCCACCACCATGCTTGACTGTAGGCAAGAAACACTTGTCTTTGTACTCCTCACCTGGTTGCCGCCACACACACTTGACACCATCGGAACCAAATAAGTTTATCTTGGTCTGAGCACTGACAGGCTGACCCCCCCATCTCTTCAACCTCTGCAGCAATGATGGCAGCACTCATATGTCTATTTCCCAAAGACAACCTCTGGATATGACGCTGAGCATGTGCACTCAACTTCTTTGGTTGACCATGGCGAGGCCAGTTCTGAGTGAAACCTGTCCTGCTAAACCGCTGTATGGTCTTGGCCACCATGCTGAATCTCAGTTTCAGGGTCTTGGCAATCTTCTTACAGCCTAGGCCATCTTTATGTAGAGCAACAATTCTTTTTTTTCAGATCCTGAGAGAGTTCTTTGCCATGAGTTGCCATGTTGACCTTCCAGTTACCAGTATGGGAGAGTGAGAGCGATAATACCAAATTTAACACACCTGCTCCCTATTCACACCTGAGACCTTGTAACACTAATGAGTCACATAACACCGGGAATGGGAAATGGCTAATTGGGCCCAATTTGGACATTTTCACATAAGGGTGTACACACTTTTGTTGCCAGTGATTTAGACATTAATGGTTGTGTGTTTTGTTATTTTGTGGGGATAGCAAATTGACACTATTATACAAGCTATACACTCACTACTTTAAATTGTAGAAAAGTGTAATTTCTTAAGTGTTGTCACATAAAAAGGTATAATAAAATATTTACAAAAATGTGAGGGGTGTACTCACTTTTGTGAGATACTGTATATATTTTCATTGTTTTGGATTGTTTCTGCCGAATTTGTGTCATATCTGTCCAGAAACATTTTGTCAGTCCAAACAGAAGTGATAATTGAACATATTGAAAGTTGTGGCCTGTGACTTTGAGTGTATTATTTACTGTTGCAACATTACTGTCAATTATTGCTCACTTAACCTCCCTGGCAGTTTTCTCGAGTGTGGTTCGGGGTTAAATATCAGTACCATCAGTGGTAACCCCGAGCCACGCTCGGGATTGCATTGCAGGATCCTGGGGCAGTGTACTTACCTTGTCCCCAGGATCCTACGATGTCCCTCCCGCTGTATCCGTGGGCTCTATCCTCTGCCCGATGCCTCTCTGTGCCGGGCTCCGTTCCCTGCGAGCGTCGCGACGCACTAGGACAGAGTCTGGCAGCAAATTAAAGAAATTGAGAATTCATAATATATAGAGTACACTGTAATTTTACAGATTACATTACTGTATGAAATTATTTCACAACACTTTTGTCCCTAGTGGTTTGTACAGTGCCCTGTATGCAGTTTTATATTATATATACTGTTCTTTCTGCCTGAAAACTTGAGATTGTCCATGGCAACCAAAAAGTGTCCCTTTACGTCAAAGTAGTTTTAGACCAACTAGAAAACAGTGATAGCAAATTAGAACAGTTGCAGAATTGAGCAATAGTGAATCATAGGGAAATTCATTTTATTATTATTATTTTTTATACATTTTTATAGTTATTTATTATATTATAATTTATAATTTTGTCTTTTGAAACGTTATCATACCCGGGATGTCTACTAGACTTTTGTTTGGACAGATTTAAGTGTGTTACTGCTAAGAATTACAGGCCTACAATATAAAATGCCAAATTTCTGTGCAAAACAACTGTACCGTTTTGAGAGGCAAAAATCCGACATAATCATACCGCCAGGGAGGCTACAATGTCAGACAATAAGAAGAATATCTTTTTTTTTAATCTATCCTGGGATACGCATTTTACAATTATACAATTTTACTTTCTTATATGGTATAGAAATTTACAAATATGCACACTTTAAATAGCTTCAACATTTACAGCCAATTTAAAGTAACTCAGATGATGAACTCATACAAATAGTTAAGAGCATCTTACAAATCAGCAGTGCTCACTTTGAATATACAATCATATACTGTACACGCTAGTGTTTGATTAATGTCTTTAACACCGGTGCATAATTTGCAAAGAAAGTTTATTCAGTGTAATCAAACAGTGCAAACCAAAAGAACAGCCTAATTGGAAAGAAACAATACATATACTTGTCAACTAGAACCATACTAACATAAATTCTGATTATACATCCTAAATATAATTTCTTTCTTCCTTTTTTTTTTTTTTTAACAAAAGTTTTAAATTGGGAACTTTGCAGTGTATACTACACAAATCAATGGTCAGTATGCATAGTTACTGTACCTGTACATACTACATGGGTTATGTAATGTATATAAAAGGGTACCACGCTTAGGATTAATGTATAGGTTACAGCCTCCCCTCAAAAAGCTCCCGAAAGGGCAGCTCTAATAAATTGGAATAAGTAAGAAAAAGGGGTAAGTGGTGCTACCTATATCCTGAAAAAAGTGACCTGTCAGGTTTACTTATTATATGGCATGTGAAAAAAATTTATTCAAGTGAACCCCAGTGTCGCTACCTGTATCTATCAGGTTTGATAGTTACAGTGCCTTGCGAAAGTATTTGGCCCCCTTGAACTTTTCAACTTTTTGCCACATTTCAGGCTTCAAACATAAAGATATAAAATTAAAATTTTTTGTGAAGAATTATCAACAAGTGGGACACAATTGTGAAGTGGAACGAAATCTATTGGATATTTTAAACTTTTTTTGCAAATAAAAAACTGAAAAATGGTGCGTGCAAAATTATTCGGCCCCTTTACTTTTAGTGCAGCAAACTCACTCCAGAAGTTCAGCGAGGATCTCTGAATGATCCAATGTTGTCCTAAATGACTGATGGTGATAAATAGAATCCACCTTCTGTAATCAAGTCTCTGTATAAATGCACCTGCTCTGTGATAGTCTCAGGGTTCTGTTGAAAGCGCAGAGAGCATCATGAAGACCAAGGAACACACCAGGCAGGTCCGTAATACTGTTGTGGAGAAGTTTAAAGCTGGATTTGGATACAAAAAGATTTCCCAAGCTTTAAACATCCCAAGGAGCACTGTGCAAGCGATCATTTTGAAATGGAAGGAGTATCAGACCACTGAAAATCTACCAAGACCTGGCCGTCCCTCTAAACTTTCGGCTCAGACAAGGAGAAGACTGATCAGAGATGCAGCCAAGAGGCCCATGATCACTCTGGATGAACTGCAGAGAACTACAGCTGAGGTGGGAGAGTCTGTCCATAGGACAACAATCAGTCGTACACTGCACAAATCTGGCCTTTATGGAAGAGTGGCAAGAAGAAAGCCATTTCTCAAAGATATCCATAAAAAGTCTCGTCTAAAGTTTGCCACAAGCCACCTGGGAGACACACCAAACATGTGGAAGAAGGTGCTCTGGTCAGATGAAACCAAAATCGAACTTTTTGCCCACAATGCAAAACGATATGTTTGGCGTAAAAGCAACACAGCTCATCACCCTCAACACACCATCCCCACTGTCAAACATGGTGGTGGCAGCATCATGGTTTGGGCCTGCTTTCCTTCAGCAGGGACAGGGAAGATGGTTAAAATTGAGGGGAAGATGGATGCAGCCAAATACAGGACCATTCTGGATGAAAATCTGTTGGAGTCTGCAAAAGACCTGAAACTGGGATGGAGATTTATCTTCCAACAAGACAATGATCCCAAACATACAGAAAAATCTACAAAGGAATGGTTCACAAATAAATGTATCCAGGTATTAGAATGGCCAAGTCAAAGTCCAGACCGGAATCCAATCGAGAATCTGTGGAAAGAGCTGAAAACTGCTGTTCCCAAACGCTCTCCATCCAACCTCACTGAGCTCGAGCTGTTTTGCAAGGAAGAATGGGCAAGAATTTCAGTCTCTCAATGTGCAAAACTGATAGAGACATACCCCAAGCGACTTGCAGCTGTAATCGCAGCAAAAGGTGGCTCTACAAAGTATTAACGCAAGAGGGCCGAATAATTTTGCACGCCCCACTTTTCATTTTTTTATTAGTCAAAAAAGTTTCAAAAATACAATAGATTTCGTTCCACTTCACAATTGTGTCCCACTTGTTGGTGATTCTTCACAAAAAAATAAAATTTAATATCTTTATGTTTGAAGCCTGAAATGTGGCAAAAGGTTGAAAAGTTCAAGGGGGCCGAATACTTTCGCAAGGCACTGTATATAGCATAAGGAAAATAACACCACAGTAATAAGTGACACTTCACAATTAAAATAATAATAACCAAATGAAAATACTAAGTGTCTCCTCATATATCCAAAAAGTGATCAAAAATTAATTAAAACCTGATAGATACAGATAGCGACACTGGGTTTCACTTAAATTTTTTTTTTTCACATGCCATATAATAAGTAAACCTGGCAGGTCACTTTTCAGGATACAGGTAGCGGTACTTACCCCTTTTTCTTACTTATTCCTATACATGGGTTATGTAACAGTAGTGAATCAATTAAAATCGCAATGAGGGTCAAAATATTCCATATTGTTTTTTACGGGTGTAATAGATTTTGACATGGCTCGGTAACGTTTGCTTTTTGTTAACACAGATTAATAATTTGAATGGGCTTCCTAACACCGAAAAAGTTTTTTTTGTAACTTGGAGCACTACAATGCATGGTAATGTGAAACCTTGCATTGGGCTGTCTCGCAACGCATGTGCACTGGCGAAGTGCCTCCGTGGCTAACACTTCCTATAAAAGCTACAAAAATCAAATACATTACTTTACAATTAGATTAAGTTCTGAATCGCACACTTTATTTAAACAGATAAGTCAAACATTTTTTTTTCTGATCTTCCACTTATTTAAGGCTCACATTGTAAATAATGATTAGACAGAAAAAAAAACATGAAATATTCCATCCTATCCCCTTTTCTTCTTTATTGCAGTGTGAATACAGTGAATATATTTGCTAATGCACAGAACTGTGTGTATACTCTAAAGCAGAAAAGTGCCATTCCACTACTGCAGAGGCATTTCCTCATTGCCTATTCATTTCTAACATAACACAGGATTCTTGCAAGTCGCTTCATCAGCAGAAAGCGGACTTTTCTAGTAAAGATGCTGTTTTTCTTTAGACATTTCTTAACAAACACCTGTAAGCCCTTGTACACACGGTCGGACATTCCGACGAAAAATGTCCGATCGGACCATGTTGTCGCATAATCCGACCGTGTGTTTGCGCCATTGGACTGTTTCCATCAGAATATCCGACTGACAACGTTTTAGAGCTGGGCTATAAAATTTTCCGACAACATGGTCCAATCGACAAAGTCCGATCGTTTGTGAAGAATTCCGATCGGACAAAGTGCCATGCATGCTCAGATCAAATTTCTAGACCAAAGCTATTGGCTACTAGCCAGAACGTAGTCCCGTCGTAACAAAATAACATCAGCATGTTCTGAACGATCGGATTTTCCGACAACTTTGTCCGACCGTGTGTATGCAACACAAGTTTCGGGCAAAATCCGTCAGACAAAATCCGACGGATTTTGTTGTCGGAATGTCCGACCGTTTGTACAAGGGCTTAGTGGTGTTTTGTTCATGAACTATTACAATATTATTGTGCATTTTTAGAATATTGATCTGTGTGTGTGCAATACATATTGTACAGTTCATTGGGTCAGGGAACACCAGCGTAGACGTATGACCACAGAAACCGTCTTTATTTTTACCAACAGTCAAAGCAAACAGTGCTTCCAGCAGCAAATCCAAATAGCTTTTCTGCACTTCAAGAGCATAAAATGAAGTCTGCTTATCTTCATCCCAGCAACAAAACATTGTCTCACTTAGAGGAAAAGCTTTGGGATTTCTTTCTGCATAATCAAGAACTGCTAGTATATATTGGAGTCTATGAGCCAGCTAAATCCAATTTAATGCACTTGAATGGTACTTTGATTATGGATAGAGGCACTAAGGGGTTACGAAAGTGTGACACTGGAGCAGTTTACTGTCAAGTAAGACTGGGACCACAGCATCTCTTAAAGGAGATGTAGGGACAAGGCTCTTTTGGCTCTACTTCTCCTGGGATCACAGGAGTGCACTTTGTTCTGCACTCCTGTGACCCGTATTCAGCCAACAGCTGGCTAAAGCTCACTGTCGGCTGATGTCACTCAGCTGGTTCAGGCTTTGGAAAGAGCCTAACTTTAATGTCAAGATCCACCCAGTTGCCTCAGATGCCTAGCTTTAATGTTAGGACCCACCAGCAGCTTGCTCAGCCTCTCAGTGTGCCACTGAGGGCCTGAGCCAGCTGCTCTTGCCCTCTGCACAGTATGATGCTCCAGTAAGCACTGGAGAGACAGAGCAGAGAGTCATGCACTCCCACAGTTTAAAAAAAAAAGACGGATAATCCCACCAGACCACACATTTAAGTTTTCCTGCTGGGCTGTGACTAACTGCCCTAGGCCTTTTTGCTGATGTGCCCTCACCTTTATCTCTTTTTCTGTGGATTTTAGAGCCTGTGTGAGATTAACCAACCACAAGCAATGCATCCAGTAACAAATGAAGCCAGCTTTCCTTTAGCTCGATAACATAAAACAAAGTACATTTATCTTTAGCAAGCAACAGTGAGTCTTTAAATAAAGGCTCGTACCAGCAGTTAGGGTGTTACATTCCCAATTTTCTGGGGTATTTTCCAGAAGACACAGTGTTCAGTAGGGCGCAGCACTTCCACTCCTCCCGTGGGTACAATAACTGCTTATTTATCTTTAAAGGACCATGAGCCAGATAGGGGAGATATGTATCACTCGTCCAATATTAGTATTATTAGTAAAATTACTATGCTAATATTTTACGCTAATACAAGCTATGCTATGTTGCCATTAAACCCAGCAGAAGCAATTTTGTCCAGTAGCAGATTATGGTGGTGATCAGGAAGCATATATGGAGGCATTCCAGTTGTCGCTATTCTGTCTCTCAGGTCTAATGGTCAAAGGTGCAATGGATGCTTTTTATCAAGGTGGAAGTGATTTTTGGAGTGTAAGTGATAATTCGCTTGTACTTTAATTCTCATGTTTCTTCCTACCTTTCATTCTCTTAGTGGTTGTCATACATTTCTGGATTTCCACCAAATGAAAGTGTCTTTTTTTTTTTTTTTTTTAAGTAAGATTTCTCTATCTATTTAAGTATATCTATACTTTCTTAGCTAGCACAAAACCTATTTCTGTATAATAAGGATTTCTTCTCTTCTTCGGGCTCCCTGGAGCCAACTGATGCTGGTCAGAAGCCAGTGGCAATGTCTGGCTAGTGATCTTTTTTTTTCTGTCCAAAAATAAAGTTGAAGTGAATGTAACCAGTTTGTCACAGGTGGAAGGGAACCCAAGTCAGCTAGCTCACATGAGAAACAGGAGAAGCCAGAGAAAATATATGAGGACCTACCTGACAAACAGGAAGTGGGGCCAGATAAAGGGAAGCTTGCTGAGGAGCAGGAGTTTAAAGAGAGTGGATAGCCTGAGGAGCATGAGGGGCAGGAGGAGCACAGACATCAAGCACAGCCTACTTAAATTAGTAAAAAGAGGTTCCACCATGGCACTGCATTGTTTGGATGGCCTAGACATGGAGACTTATCTTGTAACCTTTTTACATTGAATGTTCTCGTTTGATCATTTTAGTAGAGAATTGTTTGTTTGTTTTTTGTTGTTGTTGTTTTTTTTTTTTTTTTTTTTTTTTTTTTTAGTAGCAAGATGAACGTTCAGCTAAAATTTTAATCTCGTTTTGAAGAGTTCAAATTTCTTTCAGTAGCTGTATGTTGAAGTTTTTCTCTCACTTTCAGTCTCTGTGGCATCGACGCTAAAATATAGGGGAGTTTTACCAGGAAAGGAGGGCTTGGATAACAAAAATATATTCTCAGAATTTCTTTCCTTTCCCAACTCTACTGAAAATATGCTTTTTGATTTCCTCTATATTCCTTTTGGAGAGATTTGTCTTTTCTTCCTATTTTCATGTGGTAATGAAGACCATGCAGAAGTTGTAATCCTCTGCTCTATCCAAAACATAATAACACGTTTGGTCTGGGCTTTAAATAGTTTATTCCCCAGAGATGATTCCCATTTCATCATAACCACAGAGCTAGTAAATTTACAGATTATTAAATGTTTACACAGCACTGTTTGTAAAAAATAAACTTAATGTGAATATATCAGGCTCCATTCACACCTAGGCGTTCTGAATTGCTCCAATTCTGCCCGTGATTCCAAATCACAGCAAAACACATGACACGTTTGTGATGCCATTACTTCTTACTGGCACCCCAATTGTGGTGCTATTTTGCTGTGATTGTCGTACTGCAATTGCAGCAAATCGTAACACACGCCACTGTTGCCCAAAAGAAGCTCCTGCTCCTTTTTAATGACAAGCTTTGTGTGTTGCAATTTAGCAGCGATTGCAGCGCAATTTATCAAGGCACAGTCGCACTGCGATTGGGGTGCCATGAAGAAATAATGGCATGGCAAACGCATCCCGCATTTTGCTGCGATTTGGAAATGCAGACAGAATCGCAGAGATTCCACTTGCGATTCAAATTTAATAGGTGTTAATGGAGCCTCAATGTTGCTATGTGACAGGATAAAGCGGTCATTGCCCAATCCTTATAGCAAAACTCTGCAATGCCCATACGGGGCAAAACAACTGGTTTTAAGGCTTACATCATCAGCCATGCAGATTCACCTTTTCTTTCCTCCTCCACTGCTCTGTTCAGTGAGCCGCAGGCACTTCTGTGTAGGTAGTGCTTAGCAATTGACATCTTAACTGTTATAAAGGGGTGCTTTAAGAGATAACAGCTCTGTGTAAGTTCAAGGTCATGACTTGAAGCTTACAAAGGACCTCATCTCCTTGTTCTCCAAAACATAATGAATTATTAGGTAAGCAAAATGAAGGCAAGCATCCTGAAGAGACTGGCAACAAAGTAAATCTGGTGTTCTCCCTTGCCAGTATACTTTATTATGTGTCAGCATTTTGTTGTTGCCATTGTAGTCAACTCACAGATACCTTAAAACAGGCTGGAAAATCTTTTAGCATGCGATGTTTAGAAAGGAAACTCAGCAAGATGCAACCATTTCATAAATCCACTATAAAATGCATGAAACCTGCAACAGATTATACAGACAGGCCTTTGGCCATCTGTCTAAATTTAACTAGCATGGAGTATTATGTTTTTTTTGTTTTTTTTTTACTGTGGGGTCTAGCTCTATTCCACTGTTCAAATGCTTAATGAATAAAGTCAATTTTATTATCCTAATGATTACAAACTATTATTATCTAACAGCTCCCGAAGAGATGCAGTCTTCTGGCTATGAGGAGCCTACACCCCAGCCTTCACTGGTGGAGAACTTACTGGTAAGTAATTGAAATGCAACGTTAAAAAAAGATTCCAACTATGCAGTATGTTGAATGGGTAATTGTTAAGTTGAAGAGTGATAATACACTCATTTAACTACAATGTGAAAGCTGTATTGCCTTTTTAATATGCAATTAAGGGCAAGCAAAATATTTTTGTCCAATTTTTCTGTGACCATAACTGTGTGAAAGTTAGCTATCATTTTTCTCAGCTTGTGTAGATGTAAAGTGTAGACTTGCTGAGTGGACTTTACTGAAGTGTGAATTTCATTGAAAGTGGAAGTAAACCCATGGATTTAAACAGTTAAAAAAAAAAGGCATGCCGGGAATGCTAACTGCACATTGGCTGTGCTCTCAGCCAAACTATCAAACCATCCAATGGCTGGTGTCATAACGAATCACATGTGCAGCACCATAGCAGTTGAAGATTAAACAGAGGCAAAGATGGCAGCTTCCTTGGCTGAAAACGATAGGGGAGTTTACTTCCACTTGAATTAAGGAGGTTATTTAGACATTAAAGGAGCATGCGATCACATGGTAACACAGCCCATTAATCTAAATGAACTTAGGTACACCCTAACAAACTCTATAGTGCATATATTTTGCCTACTAGTGCTACATGCTCTCTACTCTTATTTAAACAGCAATGCTTTCTTTTTCTAATTGGATTGGATTTAACCAATTGGCACAAGGGCGGCACAGTGGTGTAGTGGTTAGCACTCTCACCTAGCAGCAAGAAGGGTCGCAGGTTCAAATTCCACGACACTACCTGCCTGGAGTTTACATCTTCTCCCTGTGCCTGCGTGGGTTTCCTCCCACACTCCGAAGACATGCAGGTAGGTTAATTGGCTTCTATCCAAAATTTGCCCTAGTATATAAATGGGGACCTTGGATTGTGGGCTCCTTGAGGGTAGGGACCAATGTGACTGTGCAATGTACAGTGATGGGGACAATTGTAGACACTCAGGATGGATTGATGTCTTTATTCAACCTTACTAACTATGTAACCACCTAAGGACCTGAAGGATTTGCCCCTTAATGACCAGGCCATTTTTTGCAATACGCACTGCGTCGCTTTAACTGACAATTTTTCCCACAAACAGAACTTTCTTTTGGTGGTATTTGATCACCTTTGCAGGTTTTTTCTTTTTTGTTTTGTTTTTGCGCTATAAAAAAACAGCGACAATTACAATTTTTTTTCTTTACTTTTTGCTATAATACATATCCAAGGAAAAAAATATAAAAAAAAAACACATTTATTCATTAGTTTAGACCGATATATATTCTTATACATATTTTTGGTTAAAAAAAAATGCAATAGGCTTATATTGATGGTTTGCACAAAAGTTATCGCATCTACAAACTATGGGATAGATTTAGGGACTTCTATTTATTTTTATTGTTTTTACTAGTAATGGTAGCAATCTGCGTTTTTTTATCAGGACTGCAACATTGCCGCGGACAAATCTGACCCCAAATGACACTTTTTGGGGACCAGTGACATTATTACATTGATCAAAGCTATAAAAATGCACTGATCAATGTAAAAATTACACTGGCAGAGAAGGGGTTAACACTAGGGGGCAATCAAGGGGTTAAGTGTATTCCCCGGGTGTGTTCTAACTGTAGGGGGGTGGGCTCACTGGGACATGACAGAGAACTCTGTTTCTGAGCAATCGGAACAGTAGATCTCTGTCATGTTTCCTGTCAGAATGGGGTTCCGCTTGTTTACACTAGCAGATCCCCATTCTGCCTCTGTACTAGGTCATCGAGGGTTGCCAGCAGACATCGAATCTGCCCGACCCAAGGGCATGCTCCTGCAGCATGGAAGTGAGACCGCTCCACCGCAACTGCACCTGCGCGAGCCACCGTACAGGTATAGGGGTTTCCGCAGGAAAGCCGACCTGCCACCGTATAACGATTGCGGCTGGTTGGCAAGTGGTTAATTAAAACAATGTATGAATCGCGTGTGAAAGTTATATGACTCTTGTGTGCAAGCATTTACAATATAATTAGACCCCACAGAATACAATATGAAAATGTGGGAGAAAATAACAGTTTTAATGGAGTTTATGAAGAGCAAAGTGGATAGGATTATGGTTAATAATAAACAAGCCAGCACAATTTTAGAAAAAATTTATCTCATGGTTGTATTATTGGTTGCCGGACACTTAGGGGTTGATTTACTAAAGGTAAAAAGACTCTGCAAGTGCAATTGTTCCAGAGCTTAGTAAATGAACAGATGTTCTGCTGACTTCCATCATCCAATCATGTGCACGTAAAAATGATGTTTCTTTATCGTACACCATGGTACACAGAGCCTTAGGCCCCTTTCACACATGCGGACAGTATGTCCGTATTTCATCCATCCGTTTGCGGATGAAATACGGACATACATGCATCCCTATGGGATAGCGGGTGTCTGCGGATGAACATCCGCAGACACCCGCTATTGTCCGCCTCCGCAATTGTCCGATTCTGCAGACGGAGGAAAATTCTATTTTTCTATCCATCTGCAGAGCGGATCGGATGAACACGGACAGATGGTCCATGCTCATCTGATCCCCCATAGAGGAGAGCGGAGAGCTGACAGGGCGGTCCATGTACAGTGTGCCGGGACTGCCCTATCCACCGCTGGCTCAGCGGGGACAACGGAGCGATCCCCGCTGAGCGAGCGGATCATCACGGGGCGGATCATTACTGATCCGTCCCGTGTGAAAGGGGCCTTAAGTGATTACTTAATGGGTTATGGGCTACCTTCAGATGTTGACACTGGTATACCCAATACAGAAAGTTGACTCCCCTATATAATCCCTCTTTCTTCAAGGAGTACCTCAGTTTTTTCGCCAGTGTCTTAGGTGTTGGTCACGAGTGAAGATATGCTCTGAGGAGCTCCAGGAGGGATCCATGCTGGATTTAAAAAACCTCCACATCCAGATCCATCCACACCACTGCGGCCACAGGAGGGTACCTGGGCCTCGCATTGAAGAACGAGGTTTTGCCTGTAGCACTTGTCTTTGAGGGCTGGACCCTGGGAACCAGGACTCTTTTTGGTCTTGCTACATTACCTAAAGTTGTCCTGAGGGGTGCTATACAGGTCCAAAAGAAGTGGAACCCCTAGTAAAAGAGACCCAAACTTTGAAGGTTTAACTATGCTGCCAGCCGTGATGGGTGAAGTTTAGAGTTGTCTGTTTTCAGCAGTATCCTGCAGCGAGGAAAAGGTAAGAGAAAAGCTTAGGAACTGCAAAGTCAACCTATCCCTTTTCTTTCATATGTAACATTATAATGCCTTAAAGTCTCCTCCAGAGGGAGTAAGAATGCATATACCCTGTCAATCTGTGCTACAACAGCCTGTGTCCTAGCAGCTGGAGGGGTTCTTTATTTCCTCTCCCCCCCCCCCCCCATTGAGGAAACTGAGTGGCTGGGGGTACATGTACATTACATTTGTAAGCAGTTTTGTGAAACGAATTTTGCTATGCTGCCATTACAGTGTGACAAGCCCTAAAGGCTGACAAACTGCTAAAGTACCCCCCCCCCCCCCCCGCCCGCCTCTTTCTTAGCTAAACATTTTTAACTTTCCTATGCAAAAGAAGACAGCCTTTCTCAAAGGAAGACAGTAACACCGCCTGGCGGCTGCAGTCTCCTATCCGCCTTCTGGTTTGTGTCTCAGACCCGAATCCTGTGCTGTCCGCGCACGCCGGCTGAGGTTTTCCTTTAGAAATAAGGAGGAGGGAGGGTCGGGGAAGAGGTGTGGCTAAAGCGGTCAGGTGCTGTGTGTGGACTGGTCATCCTTGTGAAAGCACACGCCACACAGGCAATCAGGTTTACAACTGAGAGGGCTTAAAAGCTGATGCTCTGAGAACTAAATGTGTCTACCAGAGCCGCTGAAGCAAGAGCTGCCACAGGATACAGGAGCGCTGGAGTACGTGAGGGGTGTACACAGGCATTTCCAGTACAAGAAAAGACGTTATTGTTTAGCATCAGATTAATCTACTCCAAGAAAAGGATTTTACAGATAAGCCGTTATAAAAATCCTATTTTTTTTATTGTCCTTGCACGTGATTGGGTACTGTTTACAAAGTGAAGCCTTACCTAATTTACTAAGCTCTGGAGCAACTGCACTTGCTGGGGGCAACTTTTACTTTATAAAGTGCACAGGGGTTGCTTTATTAAAGGCAAATAGACTGTGCACATGATTGGATGATGAAAGTCAGCAGAGCTTCTGCTTATTTACTAAGCTCTGGAGCAGCAGTACTTGCAGAGTGCAACTGCACTTTGCAAAGGGTACAGTCCATTTGCCTTTAGTAAATCAACCCCTTAGGGTTAGACCTGCATGAGAAAGGTGCCACTTGGAAAAAGGTGATGTAGACAAAGGCTTTGCAATCCTATATCATTGTCCCTGGATCTATTACTAGCTGTTTTACTAATAACTTTCTTTAACTAGCCATAGTTCAATCAGGTAGTGTGCAGGAATCCTCACCCTCACTAAAGACGAATGGGATGACTGCGTATATCCCTACCTGCCCTCTATGATTTTGGCTAGAAACGTTAATACAACTAAAATTCCTGCATAGTACATACTAAAAGATTTGCCACTATTTATCCTCAGGTAGACCAAAAGTGCACTAGGTGCGCTGCTGAACCTGGTACCTTTTTGGTGCTTCATGCATTTTCTCTCTACAGTTCATTACTGTGAAATATTTTATTTTGTTTGTTTGTTTGTTTGTTTTTTTATTGTAATGCCTAATTTGTTTTTAAAATAAAAACTTTCTGTTAAAAAAAAAAATGTACAGGGAGAACATGCAAACTCCAGGCAGGTAGTGTCGTGGTTGGGATTCAAACCAGCGACCCTTTTTACTGCTAGGTGAGAGTGCTACTCTCTACACCACTGTGTGTTATTAGGAACACATTGACACTCAAAGCAGATTGCACACCAAGTGCATTTTGAATGTGGTGCATTCTGGTGTGAAAAGTCATCAAAGTGTAATTAAGTCATCTAATGGCGCGTACACACAAATGGACTTTGTTTCAAATCTGTCTGATGGACTCAGTTCCTATCGGGAAAACCGTTCAACTGTATGCTGGTCCGACGGACCAAATACGGCACAAGGGCAACTATTGGCTACTGGCTCTTGAACTTCTTTTTCTAGTCCCGTCGTACGTCATCACGTTCAAAACAAACAGATTTTCTAAAGGACTTTTGTCCGTTCATGGGCTGGCAAGTCCATTCGTTCGGAAGTCCATCGTAACTCTGTTGAAAGTCCGTCGGGAAGACCATTGGACCTTTTCTGCTGGAAAGTCCGGTCGCTTGTACGTGCCATTAGTATTTTGAGAAAAAATAACTGTTTATATATTACAATAAAAACTATTTTTCAAATAAACAGGAGGCTCCCCACTAGAGAACAGAGGCTGGGGATGACACCTTCAAAAGAAGAACCTGTATTTATAGTTTTCAATCAGTTTATTTTATTTATTACATCATTTTTATATTTTCAAAATGACTGACTTGACTAAACAACACTTGATATCAGAATATCTACCTTGGGCAATGGCTTTTAAATCTATTCACTTTAGATTTAAATGAAAAATGTGCATGAGCCCGCTTCAATAATGCATGTGAAAACACAAAGAAAATTACTCATAAGAGGACACCTGCCTAATGCAACAAACAAATTCACCCCTATGAACATGCTTAGATCTTAATAGATCCTCAAAGAAGTCTTTCTGTTTCTTTTGGTCCCTCTGTTATAACCTTAATGCTGAATTCCAGGTATGTTTTTTTTTTTTTTTTGCTGATGCACAGCAAGTATGAATATATCTTACTTTCAGGGTCACGGGTGACAATCACTGTAGTAGTCATCGCTAGTACAGTGATCACTGCTGTCTGCCGGGTCCTTGAGGGCCTGCCTTCCTATGTAGGGAACACAGGGCCACTTGCTCTGCACAGTCACCATCTACAGAACACCTTGCATCTTTATCAATGAATGCAAATGTTCTGTAATTGGACAAGGTGGAGATATTGACATCACCACCCCACTTCTTCACATTCAGTCAGAGGATGCCGCTCAGCAACAGCTTGAAACGGGACTGGAAGATAGCAGCGGTCACGGTAGTAGCGGTAACTACTACACAGATTGTCCCCTTCCAGAGGGATCCCACAGTTCTGTTTTATCCATAGTTATATTTGTGCAAGCTATACCTGGAGTACAGCCTTAACATCCATTCTTAAATAGATAATGCTACCTGATTTACTAAAACTTATATGTGTAGAAATGACCTGTATGCTGATTCTACAGTTGTTTGTTGATTTGCATTTTGCACTCTTTGCCAGTGTATGTTCATTCTAATCTTGTTCCTAACAATTCTATACAATGTTCTGACAGTGTTAAACCTTTTGACACCCAAGCCCACCACCCAGTAATACAGCATTTTTCCATGAGTCTGCCAAATTCCAGCACCACCACATGACCTTTTGTTCTGGCACTTCTGCTAAGCATCAGAATACACATTATAATGAGTATTAAAAGCATCATCATTTGCACTGGTTAAGGGTTTTATGGGTCAATTTTGCTGAGGAATATATTTAGCAGATTACAGACTCTTGAATATGCAAGGAACTTCACAACATAAAAAAACTGGATAGCTGGCAATTGTGCTTTTTAGGCCTGCGGGAAACGATAGCTGTATCAAAATACAAGTATATTATTTCCTGACTAAATGATATTTTAATGAATACTGTCAAATGTAATTTAATATCATTTCTATAGTTGTGCTCAAATTCAACATTCTTTGCAATCAAAAAATTAGGACTTAATCATGGGTTTGGGAATCAAATTATTCAAGTCTGCTGCAGCATTTTATCAGTGTCATATTGTTTTGCTAAATATTCAGACTACTAACAAACTTTCACACAGTCACACAATTGTAGTTGTCTTGGTATTACTACTTTATTAAAATAGTAATGTAGGGGGCGTGGCTTAGCGGCTGATGTAGGAAGACGTGCTTACCTTGAGCTCCGCCGGCCATCCGTGATTCCATCCTTCCAGTCTGCCCTGAAACGCCGTTTTCGGGGCCCCTACCTCCTGCCCCGCTAGGTGAAGCATCCCGGACCACCGCGGTACATCCCGGGACCCCCGCTGTGATGTCCAGACGCCATACCGGAGGGAAGGGGCAGACGGACCCCCCAGGCCAAGATGGTGCCGGCGCACGGCGTGCAGCCAAAGACCAATACAAGGAAGCAGCACAGAAGCTCCTCTATGGCGGTAAATCATACAAGGATGCCCTGGCTGGCCAGCCCTCTACTCAAGCTACCCCTGGAGGCTCTCCTGAGGCAGATGACACAGTCCCCTTGGAGGATGAGGATGGATTGTCTGCAGCATGGCAAACAGTGAGTACACCCAGGGACAGTGTTAGGCCTGACACACAGGCCATCCCCTCCCCAGTGCTGGAAAATGAGCCTACACTAAGGGACATATTCACTGCTGTCACCTCCTGTAATCACTCTATTGCAGCCCTCTCTGAGGACATTAAAGGGGTTAAAGCTGAAATAACGTTTGTCCGCCATGACATGCAAAAGCTCAGGGAGAGAACAGCTGCATTGGAAGGCAGACTGAGCACAGTAGAGGATGACCTGGCCCCCATGCAAAGGGATCTAAAATATAATTGCCATCTTACTGAACAGCACGCTATGCGACTTGATGAGATGGAAAATCGCATGAGACGCAATAATATACGCGCTTTGGGGATTCCGGAACGTGTTGAGGGTAAAAACCCGGTAGACTTTATTGAAAATTGGTTGATTGCCACCTTTGGTAAAGAATCCTTGTCACCGCTTTTTGCAGTGGAACGTGCCCACCGGGTGCCGTCTCGCCCCCTACCTCCGGGCAATCGTCCCAGGCCCTTCTTGTTTAAACTCCTCAACTATAGAGACAGGGACACCATTCTCTCTAAAGCGCGGGGGTTGTCGGACAAGATGGAGATTGAGAATTCCAGGATTTCACTATTTCAGGATTTTTCAGCAGAGCTCCAGAAAAAGCGTGCAACATTTCTTGAAGTTAAGAGGCGCCTTCGGGACCTTAACGTTCAATATGGTATGCTATATCCAGCCAGGCTCAGAGTTACGGCCCTGGGTTCAACGCACTTTTTTGATCGCCCCGCGGCGGCAGCACAGTGGCTTGACCAGGAGTACAACGCACTCAAAGCCGCCAAACTTCAAAGATCTCCTCCACGCTAACGGCACTTTCAAACAGGCTGACTGGACTTCCACTTTTGCAGGACCGGCAGAAGGCTGAGGTTTGTGGTTCCACTGTAACCCTACTAGAACTACAACATGCCTGTGTATGTGAAACCCCGTTTGTCATCAGGGAGAGTCCTCTCTGGGTGTTTCCATGGCCTTCCCCCAGCCCCCAAGTTTCGGATGGGGCCTATTATTCTGCTATCTTTCCCATGGGTGAGCCCCATGGGCTTTAATACAGAAGATGCCACGGTTTTTTGCTGTTTAACTGTTTTTCTTTTCTTTTTCTTTTTGGTTCATTTTTTCTCTCTCAGGATCGCAACGGACAAGGACTATTTTCTGGCCTGTCTGCACCCCTCTGGGCGCCTCTTCCTAGCTGCGGCAGCTCCTGTCGGACTTTTTTCTCTCCAGATTTGGGACATCTCAGGTGATGCGACTTCCCAGTCGCTAGTTGCTGCTAAATGTGTATTAATTGCCTTTTTCCTCCCCCCTGGTGGTTTACGACTGTTAATATGGTTACTCCTACTTGCACTTATGTTTTGTATTTCTGATGGCTAAGATTAGATTTCTTTCTTGGAATGTTAGGGGGCTGGGCAGTCCGGTGAAGAGGCTGGCGGTGCTGAGGCACCTTAAAGATATGAAAGCTGACATTGTGTGTCTGCAGGAGACACATTTTGCTCCTGCGGGTACTCCTAGCCTGGGTTCCAGACTGTATATCCACCAATACCATTCTACATACTCTGCCTATGCAAGAGGAGTGAGTATTCTAATCAGACAGCATGCACGTTTCTCTTGCTCCCAACAGGTTATTGATCCGGGGGGGAGGTACATTTTTTTGCTGTGTAAGCTTGCTACTATACAATGCATTATTGCCAATGTTTATATCCCGCCGCCGTATTCGGCGGAGATTCTTAGGCGCCTAGCTGGGTTCATGGCACAGTTCCCCGGCATACCCCTGTTGGCGATGGGTGATTTTAACAACTATGTCAACGGCCTGTGGGATAAGATTCCAACTCCTCCTGTGGTGCCCTCACGCCCTAATGGCGATACTCCTTTTGCAGCTCTGTTAGCTGAACTTGGGCTGGTTGATGTCTGGCGGAGAGCCCACCCCCACTCCCGTTTATACTCCTGTTGCTCTCCAGCGTTTGGGAGCTTGTCCAGAATAGACCTGGGACTGGGGAACTCCGCCCTCCTCCCCCTAATTAGAGATTCTGGTTATGGGGTTAGACATGTATCCGACCACTCCTCTTTGTGGATTGAGATGTCCCTGTCTACTGACATCGCACCTAGGAGTTGGAAGCTTAACCCCTTTTGGCTTGCACTGTTCCCGCAGCCTGACCCCATTGCAAATGCCCTTAAACTTTTCCTGCAGGACAATTTAGGCTCGGCATCTATAGATGTAGTCTGGGATGCAGCTAAGGCCTTTCTTAGGGGGCAATTTATCACTACTATAACTGATATAAAACGGAACACTAAAGCTTGGGAACTGGAGGTCGGTAGAGCACTTAGAGAGTCGGAGCAGGCCTATGTTGACAACCCCTCGGAGGACACTAAGAGGGCTTGGTTGGGGGCGCAATCTATGTCTAGACAGGTAACTTTACAACTGGCAGAAAATAAAAGGTTTTTCCTACAACAAACACACTTTGAGGAGGGGGAATCGACAGGCCATATGCTGGCTCTGCTGGCGAGGGCCCAGGGTTCCGCTCCTATGACTCACTCACTGTGCGATTCGCAGGGAGTGACCCACTCGGATACCCCTGGGATCTTGCAGGTATTTCGATCCTTTTATGCAGATCTGTACTCCTCTAAGGTGCAGCCTGGTGATGGGGAGATTGTGGACTTTTTAAATGGTTGTGATATTCCATGCCTGTCTGCGTCGGATGGAGAGCTGTTGAACGCCCCCTTAACGGAGGATGAATTGGCTTCTGCATTGGAACATTCTCATAATAACAAAGCTCCGGGGGCGGATGGTCTCCCATCCGAGGTATACAAGCGTTATGCCGGTGTTCTTTTGCCAACCCTTTTAAAAGTGTTTAACAATGCCTTAGAGACGGGGGTCCTACCTGCTTCTATGAACGAAGCAATCATAATTGTACTTCTAAAACCGGGTAAGGTAGCAACATCACCGGACGCATATAGGCCCATCTCCTTGCTCACGACAGACGTTAAACTATTGGCTCGGGTCTTGGCAACGAGATTATCTCTGGTAATACACAAACTGATCCATAGGGATCAATCAGGTTTTATTCCCTCACGTTCCACTGCCCTAAATATTCGCCGTTTATTTTTAAACCTACAGGTCCCTGTGGATAACCCCGGTAATCAGGCCATCCTCTCGCTGGACGCGGCTAAGGCCTTTGATAGTGTTGAGTGGCCTTATCTGTGGAAAGTGATGGAGCGGATGGGGCTGGGCAGTACATTTATTAGCTGGGTCCGACTGTTATATGCCAAGCCTACGGCTAGAATCAGAGCTAATGCGGAGCTCTCCGACCCATTCGTGCTGCACAGAGGCACGAGACAGGGGTGCCCTCTGTCGCCCCTGCTCTTTGCCATGGCGCTTGAACCACTAGCAGCCAGAATGAGATCGGCTCCGGATATTGTGGGTTTCCGCAGGCCCACTGGAATAGATGTGGTATCGCTATACGCTGATGACACGCTTATATACCTGGGGGACACACAGGGTTCCCTTACGGCCACCATGAACCTGATTACCCTATTTGGTACACTGTCAGGTTTTAAGATTAACTGGGACAAATCTGTGCTGCTGCCCTTGTCCCCTCTAACGGCTCCCTTACCCCCTTGTGCAAGCATGATCCAGACGGTTACATCCTTTAAGTATCTGGGGGTGCAGATATCCCCCAAGGTGACGGAATATGCCAAACTGAATCTTATGCCATTGTTACTTAAGTTCAGGGATAAATGTAAGATCTGGTGCAAACTACCGTTATCGGTGGTGGGCAGGGTAAACCTCATTAAAATGGTGTGGGCCCCGCAGTTGCTCTATATTTGTCATAATTCCCCGACCTGGATCCCGAAACGTTGGTTCGACAAAATTGACTCTCAGTTTAGGGAATTAATATGGTGTAGAAAGACGGCCAGACTTAGTTTACATACCTTGCAACATAATAAGGACGAAGGGGGGTTGGCACTTCCACACGCTAGGATGTATTTTTTGGCTTCGCAGCTCCAGCACCTGGGTGGGTGGGGGTCAGATGATCCCCTGGACCCGATCCGAAGGATACTGGCTGACATGGTCGCCTCGGACACAGCATTGTCTAGATTAGAGGCAGGCTTCCCTCATATGGACAGGGGTTCCCCGACTATTATACTGCTGAATACCATGTGGTCTCATGTTAAAAAACTGCTACGAATACGTGGCTTCCTTGCCCTCACCCCTATTTGGCGGAATGCTAATTATGGTGAACTTTTTAAGCTCAAGGGATTTGGTAACTGGAGTAGGAGTGGTCTTCAGTATCTCTCGCAACTGTATAGTGGACGGGTACTGAAGTCCTTCATGGAAATACAAGCTGAGTTTGACATCCCACGCAGGGATTTTTTTAAATATTTACAGTTACGTCATGCGCTGCAGACACAGGCACGGAGTGTGCAGCTCTCTCTAACAGACCATCCTGTGGTGCAGGGGATATTCATGCAGATTGACCGTAAAGGCATGATCTCTAGGGGGTATGCTATGCTTCTTGACGCGGTGCAGGACCCGGCACGTCTCCCATGTCGGCAGAGATGGGAGGCGGACCTGGGGCCCGTGGACGCGGAGACCTGGAACCTTTGCTTGTCCTCCGCTCCGTTGGTGTCGGTGTCGACCTCTCATAGGCTCTCCCACCTATATTTACTACATAGGACCTATAGAACTCCAGTTAAACTGCACAGTTGGGGTGTTAGAGGGTCTCCCCTTTGCCCTAAATGTATGCGGGACCATGGGGATCTTATGCACATGTTCTGGAGGTGCCCGAAACTAAAACGATATTGGGCTGGAATTCTTGACACTATATCCTCAGTGTTCTCTGTTAGTATTCCGCGGTGCCCGTTGGTCTGCCTGTTGGGGGCCCTGGATGAGGAATCATTGACGCCCTCGACCCATACAGCCATTATCAGGTTACTATATGTAGCCAGAAAACTGATAGCGAGATTGTGGATGACCCACAGGGTTCCCACCAGGCAGCAATGGATAGAACAGGTGAACCAGATGCTGATCAGGGAAAAGATAACATACCAACACAGAAACGCACCGCACAAATTTAATGCCATGTGGGGGGGTTGGCTTGAGGTCCCGGGACTAGCTCCCCACCAACTTATACAAGACAGACTTTTACAGGGTTGACTGAAGGTCCTAGGACCGGTATATGGAGGTACATAAATGGTTATGTTCCCAGGGTGGGTCTAATCCTATGTCTCTCCCTCATCCGGTAATTGTACGGGGTGTAGGGAGACACCAGTGGGACGATATGATGGGCTGTGGGCCGCAGTATATGTTTAAGATACCTATGAGGTTGTTTCCTGATACGGAGTGGTCTATGAGAGAATGTTACTTTTTTTTTTACTTTTGGTTCCTTCTTCTTACCTTCTTTCTTCTTTATTTTTTCGTTTTCTTGATACTTTTCATGTCTCAACAGTCTTCAAACCGAACCTATTTGTATTTTTATATTTCCTGTATACTTTTGGATGTAAAAACCAATGCTACTGTAAGACTGTACTTTACTCATATGTTTGATTTGTACCATATGTGTTTTACAATAAAAACTTATTTGATTTAAAAAAAATAGCAATGTAGTTTGCATGGATAGGGATAATAACTGAGCATTATTTTGTGTTACTGAAACAATGTAAAGTTTGACCTTCTTTTTATTAGTTAACTCTAATCAATATACAGTGCCAGTTGCTTAAAGTGTATGTAAAATCCAACTAATACCTTTGGCCCCATTTGGTTTGTTAAAGTGTCAGTACAAAATATCCTTATACTCCAAATATTCTTCAAATATAACCCAAACGTATTCACTACTGAATGGTCCTCTAATCTATAATTGAGTTGTTTCCTACTTTATATTTTGAAAATAAAGAAGACAAGGGATATTAATGGTGCCACAAACACAATTATAAAAACAATATTGTATTTCATTCCATTTTTTTTTAAACGTTGGGTATTCAGTAGCTCCCAAAAAAACATTTTGTTAAAAAAAGTTTTTTTTTACAAATATTGCACTTACATATATACAGATACAGTATTAATCACAATGCTTGTTGCTCGACATGTTTTGCTTTACTGCTTCTTCAGGTCAATATACGCATATGCAAATATCTGTAAATATTGTTTTTTTTTTTCAGTATTTATTGTATTTATTCTCTTATAGTTACACATTTTTTCCAGCTAACGAAGAAGCAGCAAAGCAAAACATGTTGAGCAACAAGCATTGTGATTAACACATTTTCTGTGTATATGTGTGTATGTGTGTATATGTATATGTGTGTGTGTGTGTGTGTGTGTGTGTGTGTGTGTGTGTGTGTGTGTGTGTGTGTGTGTGTGTGTGTGTGTGTGCAATATATGAGAACATTCTTTTTTAACAAAATGTTTTTTGGGGAGTGACTGAATACCCCAAGTTTTTAAAAAGTTGGAATGAAATACAATATTGTTTTTATAATTATTGTTTATATAATATAAACTTTCCTGGGATGAAGGTGCTTTTGCCCTATGGATGGAGGTGATATATTTATAGATTGTTTCATACTTTGTTTTTAAGTTTCCTTGTAAAATCCTCCATGAGCTCTCCCTCGCCTCTATTTTCTCCCTCGCCTCTATTTAGAATGAGTAGTGCATGTTAGTTGTTGTTGTGTTCACGCTTTATGCACACTACAAGTCCCATAGTACATAGTCTCTAGTCCAGGGGTCTCAAACTGGCGGCCCTCCAGCTGTTGCAAAACTACAAGTCCCATGAGGCATTGCAAGGCTGACAGTTACAAGCATGAGTCCCACAGGCAGAGGCATGATGGGACTTGTAGTTTTGCAACAGCTGGAGGGCCGCCAGTTTGAGACTCCTGTTAGTCAGTGTCCATAGTCTGCAGCAGGTCGTAGGAGAGGGTGGCTACGTTCCTACATACAATTAGAGCAAGGTGAATGAACTTAGGTACTCTCTAACATGAAGTCAAATCATAACAGCAAAAAATAAATAAATTAGAGGTTTGGAGGAGGCTGAGAGCAATAGAAGATGCTATTTTGAGTTAAGAACCAGAAATTAGTGTCACATTAACCTCCCTGGCGGTATAATTATTTTGGATTTTAGGTGCTGAAAGTGGTACTATTATTTTGCATGAAAATTTGGCGTTTTATATTGTAGTCCTGTAATTCTTAGGAATAACTCACTTAAATCTGCCCAAACTAGAATCTAGTACACATCCCGGGTATGATAAAGATTGAAAAATGAAAACATAAATTATAATATAATAAATAATTATAAATAATGATACCAAATAATAATATAATAATAATAAAACTTATTCAATAATGTAATCAAATCAAAAACACTGAAATTCTCAAATGTTCAGTTGCAGAATTGGCACTGTCATTACTTTTCAGTATTTGATGACGGATCTCCCCACAAATTACCATCACTTAATTCTGCAAGTGATTCTAATTTATTATCGCTGTTATCACATACAAACCACTTTTGCTGTAAATGGACAGTTTTGGTTGCTATGGACAATCTCCAGTTTCCAGGCAGAAAGAAAAGTATTTATAATATAAAACTGCATGCAGGGCACTGGGCAGACCACTAGGGACAAAGAGGATGTGAAATAATTACATACAGTAATGTAATCTTACAGATTACATTATACTGTATGTAACATGTGTGTTTTATTTTTTGAATTCGGCGCTCGCAGGGAACGGAGCTCGATACTGTGATAGATCGAGCGGAGGATGAGCCGCTCGCACAGCGCGAGGGGGGGGGGGACATCGCTGGATCCAGGGGATAAGGTAAGTAAACTCATCCTGGATCCAGCGATGCAATCCCGAGCCTGCCTCGGGGTTACCGCTAATGGTACTGGATTTTCACCCCGAGCCAGACTCGAAAATACCGCCAGGGGGGTTAAATACACAATTGGAAGTATTTTTGTTTTTTTTGTAAGTGCAAAAAATAACTGTTGATCGTGTCAGAAATTCAGAGCTGTTCTGTACCCTGTGCATACTTCATGTTCTTATCTTGTGTGTCAGATTATAGATTGCGCTACCTACCCAACCATTACTAAAAATAAAAATAATAAATAAAAATAAGCCTATAACTTCTATTATTAACTGTGCTCAAGATTATGCCTAAGCATATATCACATACAAACCTTAATAATACCACCTACTTTGTATTGTGCTAATTCAGCGCTTCAATACCAACTTGCCAAGCTTTAACAAAAGCAAAAGCTCATGCACATAAAAAAAATATATATACATATGTGAACAAAAAAAGTGCAACCCAAAACACCAAAGAAACCCCCCTACTACAAGTCCATATATGCTCTCAATATCAGAGATGTGTATATAAAAATGGGGTGCGTCTCCCCTATCACAATTCTGATAAAAGTTCCTTGTTAAATAAACAATTAAATCTTCCGGTTTTCACGTGCGTAGCTCCTTACCACAAATCACCCATCATGTCACCAACACGTTACGAAATGGCAACTCCCCAGAAATAAATGGAAGCTCTCTTTTGGTTCATTCAATGGATAACCACTCCTTATACCCGCTTATTCTCCAGTCAGCAATCCACCAATTATGTAAATTCATAAAAAACATATGGAACCAACATAGTGTAAAACATTCCAACTTTTATTGTAAAAAAAATGTTAAAACCAATTGCACTCACATGTTCCTGTGTCATCTAGCCGACACTAAGCTTATAAAGCCATGAATGAAATTGCGCTCTGGGCCAATCAGTATTGTTTCACAGGTAACCTCTTTCTCCCTCTCCTTGGTTTACCTGTTGCCGGCACCTGCACTACGAACTACCTTACCAGAAACCCCTGTTGCTAGGCAGTCTTCCTAATCTGCCTCTTCCTACTCCGTGGTGATCTTCTGTCTTTTCTCCTCCTCGCGTTGTCTTCTGGGTAATGGGGTGCGCTGTGTTCTGGGAACTGTGTGTTTCCTAACAAAGCGCGTCCCATTCACAAAGTGCCACACGACTCGCACATGCGTAGTATGAAACGGGCAGTGAAGCTGCAAGGCTCCACTGCCTGTTTTCCTTAGTGAGGATGGTGGCACCAGGACCCTAGAGCCGAGGGATGGGTCAACCTCGGGCGGCCGACATTGCGGGTGCCCTGGAAAGGTAAGTGTCCTTATTAAAAGTCAGCAGCTACTTTTTTTTTAGCTGCTGACTTTTAAAAGAAAAAATTTCCGCTGGAACACCCCTTTAAGGGTATAGTAAAAATGTATAGTCCAGGCCCATATATTTTAGTTTGAGTAATATTGTCATGGAGTGCTAACCCTCAATATAAACAATGGGAGAGAGAATTTGTAATGGATCTGGGTGTTAAATAGTCTCCTCCAGACAATTAAGATATATATTTTAATTTAAATATTTATTGGATAATAGAAAAAGACATATACACATACAACTGTAGGGGAATAACACACATGCCCCTACATATAAAAACAATAGTATATGTACAACATGTCAAACAGAGATGTTAGATTGAAGTAGGCTTGTTTGCTTTGTAACAAACTCAGAATCTGTAAAAGACAGAGCATAAGCATGCATATAAACAACTATGTACATTATAAGTATATGACTCCCTGTCCCTAGAGTGTGGAGGTACTGGAGGGGAGGTGGGGGGGGGGGGGGGAGTGGGGTTTACCTTTTTAAGCCATTCAAGACATCAGGATTAAGGGGAGACAAAAATTAGCCTTTATGTTGCTGAGATGTTATAGTGGGAGTGATCCTGTAATATAGCAAATGAAAACTGCGCAAGCTGACGCCACTTTGTCCACAAAAATTATGTGCTCAGAACAGAACTTGTACTTTACAATGATATTATGTCCCTCCTACTGACAGTTTATCCTGACTGGATCTCCTTTTTCATGTCTTAAATTGACCATACAAAATGTAATCTGTACATTTGTAATGGTATCAGAGACTTGATGAATATCGTTTAAAAAGTACTTAAAAATTTCTCTTTCTTTTAACATTCAGTTTTGGAATGAATGGAATTTCCTAAATGAAAACCACATACACATTCACAAACAATTTCCTCACTTTTTCTCTGATCTTTTTTGCTACTATGGTCAAAATGTGTCATTGATTTGACCCATTAAAGGATAAGTTCACCTACATGTTACACCCATATTCAGGGATGGACAGACCGGCCCCCACTGCTCTTCTTTCCCTTACTAGCATTCACGATTTAAAAAGAATGTGCCAATTGGGAATCCACCTGCCCAGTTGCGTCACTAGTTCACTGTATTCTGTGAATGTAAAACGACAGTGTCCAGCAACCTTTGTGGGCTGTCGGCTTGTAGTTTTCAATGAACTACCACAGTGCTGTGGTAATTTATTTTCTCTTCCTGTCATATTTTATCTGCTTGCCCGTATGGGATGTATGGGCACACAGATACACTAAGGCCGCGTACACACGCGGGGACTGTTCGGCCAACTTTGTCCGCTGAACAGTGTTTCGGCGGACAGTCCGCCTGTGTGTGGGCTTTCAGCGGACAGTTTCAGCGAACAGTCCGCTGAACAAGGTTTTTCGGAAATTCCGAAAAACTGTCCGCTGAAACTTTGTTTCAGCGAACAGTCCCCTCGTGTGTAGGCTTGTTCGGCAAACTAAGTTCCGCGCATGCTCAGAAAGGATTTACACGCCGAAAGTTATAATGCAGTGTATAGGACGTCGTATTTTTCGTCCCGTCGTACGTGCCGTTCACGTCATCGCGCACGGTTTCAGCAAACTGTTCGTCCGTCGTGTGTGGCCATGTCCGTCCATGCTAATTTTGAGCGGACTGTTTGCCGAAACTGTTTGACGGACAAAGTTGGGTGAACAGTCCCCGCGTGTGTACGCGGCCTGACAGTCTGCAGGAGACCTGCATGGCACCAGCAATCTGCCGATCGCTGGTGCAATGCTTTAGAGGCACCAGAAACAAAAGATAATAAATGCATATTTATTTTTACCTGCAAAGGTGAACTTAACCTTTACCTAAACCAAACAAGCTTTCTGAAAACAAATTTTTTATTTATTTTGAACAAAACTTTACGTGTGTATGGCCAGCTATGTGCAATGATCATTTTACAAAGCAAAATATATTATTTTGTGTAAAGTACAGATCAGTGGGCATGGTGAAGAAGCCCATAGTCATCACTTCTCTCTTTTTTTTTTTTTTTTTTTTTATAATACAATTTTTATTGAAAAAGAAAAAGGCACTGGAATACAGAGGTACAGAGATCTCCAACAACTGGAGGAGTAAGATGCCAACAAAGTTTCAAAATAAACAGGAGAAGAGTATGGTGAGGTTGCGCATATAAACACTCTTAGAATGACATGTCCATAAAGGTGCGAAATACAAAGATACAGTTTGGTAATTTCAGGTCAGCTACCAAGAATGAGAGAAAAGGGAGTTAGAAACTAATGCCGCGTACACACGGTCGAACTGTTTGACGTACTTAGTCCGTCATACAATCCGACGGACAATCCGTCGTACTTTCCACTGAACGGACTTGACCACACACGGATGCACAAACAGTCCGTCGAAAGCTTGCGCGATGACGTGTACAGCACGTACGACGGGACTAGAAATAGGAAGTCCAAGACACAGCAAAGCACCCTTCCGCCGTGTAAATCCTTTCTGGGCATGCGCCATTCTTAGTCCGTCGAACTAGCATACTGACGACCCTATTGTCCGCTGAAACCAAAGTACGACGGACAGATTTTTGGAAAATCCGAAATTCTTAGTACTCCAGACTGCACGCTGAAAAAGTCCGCTGAAGCCCACACACGAGCGGATTGTCCGCTGAAATGTGTTTCAACGGACTAAGTACGTCAAACAGTTCGACCGTGTGTACGCGGCATAAGAAGGGCCTGGTATGGTTCGCAACATGGTACTATGGAGATCTCCGTCTCGGTCTGATAAGGGGTCTGTCTGGGGGAGAAAGTTGGGGCCAAAAGTGTGAGGGGTTGATTCTGCCCCAGTGAGGTCTTGGAGCAAATGATGGGTCATTCTAGGTGTCAGACTTTCCAGGTCGCATCATGGAGTTACCTGAAAGGATTCCATAGATAATGGTGACAGTGATGTGTTGTTGGGAATCTGTGCCATTGAGATGTAATGGCATGTGTGTGTGCCTAGGCTGGGATGCCAGGGGTCAGGAATCGGTCGAAGGTAGGGGGCAGGAGGGGGAAGAGGAAGAAAAGAAAGGAAAAAGAAAGAGAAAAAGAGGGGGGAGGGGGGGCAGTAGGGAGGGCTGAGGGGGTGAGCAAGGGTTCAGGAGAAGCTTAAGTTGTCTGGGGTCCACTTCCCCATGACCCCCCTCGGAGCATGTTAAGTGATACATGGCTTGTCTCCTCACCCGCCTCCCAAGTACTGAGATCTCCAACTCCAATGTATACTGGGATTTGTAGGTCAGAGTATCAAATCTACAGTTCAAAAGGTCCTTATCTGTACGCGTCCGAGTAAGCGGTAGTGGCCTGGAAGTGTTTCCAACAAGCCCATTTTGTGCTGAATTTAGAGGGGGTGTCCCTGGATACGTGAATCAGCTCCTCCATTTCAGCTGTTTTGTTGATTCTGGTGAACCACTCTTTAATGGAGGGAACCCTGGATGAGCCCCAGTGAACAGGGATACATTGTTTCGCCGCGTTAAGCATGGTCATCACTTCTCTTATTAAATAAATGATCTTGTAGTGTGTTCTGCATAGTAACTTAAACATTCATTTGCAAAGAAGGTATGATCTGAGTGCTGAACATATATCCAAAGGCCTACTTAAAGCATAATTTTACATTTAGAAATAAATGATCTCTTTGTACTTATTAATGTCTCAATATCTGCCATGGAGAGGTTTTTAAAAGATGTATAGCTTAACCAATGACTGTGGACATATGTTCCCACCTCCAGAGATTTTGATTAATCTTCATTACCTCTATTCTCTTTCTGTTCTAAATATTTTAGTCTTTCCCCTACAACTTGAATACAAGGGCTCAGCATTTTAATATTCATGTTTGGTGGAAGTTAAAAACTTCAGGTCCCTTGCTTATTTAATCAGTTTTCAGGCTAATTTGTAATCCGAGCACTAGTTGCTTCCGGAGTGCTGAATAATATGGAATTTTTAAAATCCTCAATATAGCTGTCAACCATGTGAGGCTTGCTGTAGGAAGTTTTCCTGAGTCAACTGTGGAGGCAAAATGAATTATATTTTAATAAAAACATTGGTGGATCAGTTGGACTACACTGTGTTCAATGCCATTTCAAGCAGTAAGAAGGACATGCAGTAATACATAATTAAAACTGTAATAAAACATGGGCTGGCACGAATGTGGAATCCTGCACTTAAATGGCAAGCACAGGGCAGAGCAGGGTTGAGTGGGGGCAGGGGTGGTCAGGAGGAGAGGCTGACCCAGGGGTGGTGTTTTTATGTAGGGGGCTGCATGCAAGCTGCTCCCTCCATATGCAGACTTCCACAGGTGAGTGTTGGGAAGACATGACTACCTGCTCTGCTGCACTGGTCTCTGTGATTCTGCTCTTGCATCTGTCCCAGGTGCTTGAAGGTGATATCTCATACAAGCACATGGTAAAGACGTGAGAGGTGGATTGGCAGGGACCAGCACTCCAGGACAGGTAGCTATGTTAAGCTGCTTTTCTGCACCACTCTGAGTACCTGGGAAGGAAAAAGAATAATATTATAATAATGAGCTCCTGCAATATAATGGAGGCACTTACCACCAGTGTAAAAGGGTAAATCTCTGGGGCTCCTCACTGTCCACCATGGTAAGAGGTTGTTGCTGGGGATCCTCATTAACCACCAGTGTAGGAGTGTTTGTTATTGGGTTTCCTTATTGACCACCAATGTAACAAGGTAGGTTACTTTGGCTTCCCACTGACCACCAATTATGGCCGAAACTAAGAGGGGTGCTGGGGTGGACTGTGCCCCCCAGATTTCAGTTGTACCCCCTCAGGTCAGCCACCCCATGGACATTTTGCCTGGCTGCTAAGCAGAAGTGCGGGCTGTGCTGTGCTCACCCTCTCCTGTCGTAACAGCACTCCTCCATGAAGCAGGAGACACAGAATTGCTCTTACACAGGACTGTACATAGTTTGATTACCAGCCCTCTTCCCACATTTCCTGCTGCTGGGAGATGGCCCTTGGAGGACATAAGGGGTAGGTTATCAAGCTGTGTGTGTACAGCCTGTAATAAGAGCCATCCTGTGTCATCTTTATGTAGTAATGCTGTTATGACAGGAGGGGAGAGCACAGCACAGCCTGTACCGCCTCCCGGATCTGTAGTGAGCCAGGAGTCTGGGGGTTGGAACTTGCAGGTGGGATACTTGTATTGGGAACACAATGGAGGAGGGGGAATGGAGCACAGTCTATTTGCTTTTAGTAAATCAACCCCATGGCATATGGTATTATAACAAAATGAGTGATGAAGCACAGAGTTTGTCAGCAGTTTGTTGAAGGCTGCCTATCCAGGTTAGTTCACATACATTGTTTCTTACATTAAGACCTGATGAAGGAGACATGTTCAGGCCTCCAAAACATGTTGGCTTTTTTATATAGTAGACTTTTACCTGAGCTGATATTAAAATAAGTTTGTGCCGGGACTGTTAACTTTTGGTTTGGAGCTTCAATCTTAAATACATTTAGTTAAATTATCAACCCAAAAATAGAAGCCACCAGCCCAGAATCCAGACACCCTGTTCAAACACCACTGAAAATGGTTTGTAATGCCAGTAGGATAATCCTACGGTTTCAGCACGACTTACTGTATCCATACCATCATTCAACACCGAGTACTACTTTGTCCAGTGAGTAATTTCTGCATAAACTGACAGATAGTAGCAGTAGGATAAGTATCCACTCAACTTCCAAAAAATTCCCAGCTGCTCTAATGCCTACTGGTTACTTCTTGGGCACTGCCTTAGACAAAGGGCTTGCTCTGCTCACAATTGGTGCATATGCATTAGCAATAAATAAATAAATCCAATGTACGATAATGAAACTGCTTCAAGTGCACTAGCTTTCACATAACAAACTCATATTAAAGATCTCTGTTAGGACTACAGCTGTATTGGAAGTTCAATAAGAGATGCTTGGAGTTGGTCTACAATATGGGTTGATGACCCTTCACTCACAAGCTTAGGCTGACCACAGACAGGGCAGATGTCTCCTTTAGTGTGAGCAGCTGGGACATAGATGTGATCGCAGCAGGAAAATGTCATTTTATCACACCTATGTTGATGCTATTTTATCTTGTATTAAAACTGGTATAAAAACAATCTGTGTTGCTGATATCAGTAATTTTATATTTGCTTCAAATTTTTAACCTGCACAAAAAAAAGATAGTAGAAAACAGATGGATTGGCATTAGTACTAAATGTACATTTCTGTATATGTGTACATGACCTCACTTCACAGTGAACATCTAACACTATCACCTGCTTCTGTAACTAAAGATATATCGGGGGGTCATCTGGGTCCTTTGCCAGAGTTGTTGCTGTTCAGCTTCCCAATATTACAACTTGAGGATCTTATTTTCTACTTTGAAAAGCAAATTTGTTATTAATAGCATAATATGTACAAAAGAACACACATCTGTTTTTTTTAAGGCTTAAGTGTGTGAGTACTAGATGCACACCGACATTTGCATTTTGAAATTCTCATGCAGGACAAGTTGTCATCACAACCTGCCCTGTGTTGCGGACTCCCAGAATAATTTACCAGAACATCTGTTACAGCATACAGGCCAGATTTTGCTTTTTAATAGGCACCGTTCATCTAAACTTGTACCCAAGTATACAGCAAACTGCCTGTGTGCATTGATCCACATGATTCAGTTCATTTTGGCTTCTGGATAGTGTTTGGTGGGCATTTAGATCCCTTTCTTGGTGCACTCATTTTAAGGGGCTCTAAAATTTCAAGGAGCATTTAATTGTAATAACTCCAAGCAAATCCATTGATATGAGTTGCTTTCACTGCCCAAATGACTTCCACAGGAGTCAAAAGAATTGCTGTGATACTGCTGGACTTGCAGGTATAATTCCAATACATTTACATCTCTACCTTCTATGTGTTGAGTCAGAGAAACAAACCTATCTTTCTTGTATGTGGAGTCTCTGCTCCTTCTTATGTTTTCATGAAGCGCATAACTGCTTTTACCATCCTTCTTGAGAGCCCCCTTCTCTTCCTCCCTTAGCTAATTTAGCTCTTTTTACTGTAAATCTGTATGTAAACTTTTTTTTTGTTTACACAATATAAGTTATTTTTAAATTGAATATATATTTTTACTATGCTGTTACATACCTGATAGGAGACTGAAATGGCGAGGTTGGCCTCTCTTGTATCTCAAGCCCAGGCCCTACTGACAGTGGAACAGATGGTGCCAAGGGAAGGGAGGAACACATGTGCCTGTAGGTGTTTATTGTAGAGCTTGTGGCAGGAGTTCGGCAGGAGACTCGGTGGGTCAGGCAGAACATCAGGTCAGGAACTGCAATGATGGTGAGTAGATCAGGCGAGGGTAAAGGGGCACTCCACCAGGCTTACAGGTTCAGGTTGCATGGTTTGCCGGAGCTCCCCGCAGGCTTGAGACAAGAACACACTGTGTCCATTGGAGCTGGGATGAGGGGCAGCCAGTGTAGACACTCGGAGGTAACATGAAGCCAAACAGCAGACAGAGGCATAGTCAAAAGGAAAACAGAGTCAGCAACGAGCAGGCAGTGAGGTACTAAGGCAAGAGACAGAAGCAAAGTCAGGAGTAAGCCAAAGTCAGGAACTGATAATCAAAAGCATAAACAGAATCCAAGGTCGGGTCAATGTCAAGCCAGGTCAGCAAAGTATATCAAGTAGGAATCAAGTACAAGGGAATAACTGAAGACCAGTCAGCACTGAGCAGGAGTCAGAGCACCCTTTGAATAGAAGAAGAAGAAAGAACAGGTGTGCCAAACTAAGTGCAGTATTTAAAAAAACACACTATTTAATCATTAAAAATCAAGGCCAAATGGCTACTCACAAAAATGGTATGAATAAAGGCATGTAAATATTTCCAGAGTGACACAGTGCTTCTGTGGTCCAAGCTGCTGTCCTGTTGGTATACGACCAGGCTGGGTGCAAGGATGGTCCAGGGGTGCTAGCAAAATCGCTGTTGGTGTTGCTATGGTGTCCTTATTGTATCCACTGGGGAAGTCCAGAATGCCCAGGATACAGTATACTAGCGTCCTATGCTTTATTCGGGGACCGGAAACCGGAACCGGAAGTGCGTTCCAGCCTGGAACACAAACATCGAAGGACCGGAAGTCACGTGATACGGGTAACCAATGGGATGATGCGTTTCACAACTCCGTTGTGATCTGAGGAAACAACGGAGTTGTGAAACGCGTCATCCCATTGGCTACCCATATCATGCGACTTCCGGTCCTTCAATGTTTGATTTTTAATGATTAAATAGTGTGTTTTTTTAAATACTGCACTTAGTTTGGCGCACCTGTTCTTTCGTCTCTTTGTCATTTCAGAGTGTTTGCTTCCACTCTAAAGGTTGCTGCCTACGGTGCTTCCCTATGAACTTATTTTATCTTAATAGAATGACTTGGACTTATTTTAATTGATTTAATTCAAGCACCATCCGTTTTCTTCTTGTGCCCCTCCCCCCCCCCCATTGTAACTAATTCTGGATATTCAGTTGATTTTTGCGCCATTAATTTCTTTTTTTTCCCCCTGCACCCTTTGAATAGGCCGTCTGTTGCCATTGGAGACTGTGGACATGCTCCCGTGAGTGCGTGCATTCATGTGCGTATGCGCACGTGCTTTCGCACTTCTGCAAATATTTGTTAGCCTGTGCATAGTTCTATGGGCAATAGCGTGGCACAGTATAGCATGCAAACTTGAGTGTGCCCAATGTGTCACAACAGTTCTCTGACATATGCATTGCAAAAGAAACATTATTTTATGGCTTATATAAAAGAGGCAAGTTACCTTGTTTCTAAATTAAATCATAATATGACTAATTGATAATGAAAATGTTTTGAAGACTAACAATTTGTATTAATTTTTGTACAGGAAAATGCATGACGGCTGTACAATACATAAATTGTGAGACATAAAGCAATGAAAAGTGGACTAACAGCAGAAGCAATCAGGCAGAAGTCATTCAAAAACAAACAGCAGAATTGTAACTTGTAGTTAAAGGAGCTGCAAATATAAAATTAGGTAATGAGGTAGCAATATTATCTATGCACGTACTACAAATAGCAATTGACCAGTACTCAGCTTCACAAGAACAAGCCCTGTGCCATTAGTGAGTAGAAAAATAAAGAGTAAACATATAGAGAAACTCCAAAAAGAGAGGGGGAGAAAGCAGAGAAAAGGGGGATAAAGAAGGGGTGAGAAAACACCTAACTGGCAAAACCAGCAATATGTCTCAAGGCTGGACCTCACCACATAACCCCCAAGGTAGTCCCTACTAATAGTAAGGAGGTGAGTCAGGTAAGTGGAGACTCCAAGCGGAGTCCCATAGTTCCCAGGTAGACTCGAACACCGGCTGTTCGCACGTTCGGCGAATACCGAACGTTATGGGCCGTTCGCGCCAAATTTTGTGGCGCTCACGGCCCACAATGCACTGTGATCCCGCATGCTTGGCCAATCACAGCGGCACCGGCAGTGAGGAGAGCCATAATGTGCTGGAGGCCATAATACCTGTGGCCAATTATAGCTCAGTGCACAGCCCACACTATATAAGGCCGCTAGTGCGGTGGCCATGTGTAGTGTGTTCCGGCATGCAGGGAAAGAGCAAGATAGGCAGGGACAGTGTGTTCTTTTCTCAGGCATCTGCAGGAGTTAAAATGGGTGTTGTGTGCTTCCAGCACAGTATACACCTGTATCTACTCTTCATTGCTGGTGTTCTCTAATACAGGCATCTTCAGGAGTTAGTGGGTGTTGTGTGCCTCCAGCACAGTATACACCTGTATCTACCCTTTATTGCTGGTGTTCTCTAATACAGGCATCTGCAGGAATTAGTGGGTGTTGTGTGCTTCCAGCACAGTATACACCTGTATCTACTCTTCATTGCTGGTGTTCTCTAATACAGGCATCTTCAGGAGTTAGTGGGTGTTGTGTGCCTCCAGCACAGTATACACCTGTATCTACCCTTTATTGCTGGTGTTCTCTAATACAGGCATCTGCAGTTGTTAGTGGGTGTTGTGTTCCTCCAGCACAGTATACACCTGTATCTACCCTTTATTGCTGGTGTTCTCTAATACAGGCATCTGCAGGAGTTAGTGGGTGTTGTGTGCCTCCAGCACAGTTTACACCTGCATCTACCCTTTATTGCTGGTGTTCTCTAATACAGGCATCTGCAGGAGTTAGTGGATGTTGTGTGCCTCCAGCACAGTATACACCTATATCCAACTTTTATTGCTGGTGTTCTCTAATACAGGCATCTGCAGGAGTTAGTGGGTGTTGTGTGCCTCCAGCACAGTATACACCTGCATCTATCCTTTATTGCTGGTGTTCTCTAATACAGGCATCTGCCGGAGTTAAAGTGGGTGTTGTGTGCCTCCAGCACAGTATACACCTGTATCTACCCTTTATTGCTGGTGTTCTCTAATACAGGCATCTGCAGGAGTTAAAGTGGGTGTTGTGTGCCTCCAGCACAGTATACACCTGTATCTACCCTTTATTGCTGGTGTTCTCTAATACAGGCATCTGCAGGAGTTAGTGGGTGTTGTGTGCCTCCAGCACAATATACACCTGTATCTACCCTTTATTGCTGGTGTTCTCTAAGCCCTTGTACACACGGTCGGACATTCCGACAACAAAATCCGACTGATTTTTTCCGACTGATTTTTCCGTGTTTCATACACACGGTCGGACAAAGTTGTCGGAAAATCTGATCGTTCGGAGCGTGATGACGTTTGTACGTTACGACGGGACTACGTTCAGGCTAGTAGCCAATAGCTTTGGTCTCGTAATTTGATCTGAGCATGCGTGGCACTTTGTCCGATCGGAATTGTCTACAAACGATCAGACAAAGCCCTATCGGATGATTTTGTCGTAAAATTTTATATCCAGCTCTCAGACTTTGTTGGTCGGACATTCCGATGGAAAAAGTCCGATGGAGCCCACACACGGTCGGATTATCTGACAACACCGTCCGATCGGACATTTTCCATTGTAATTTTCGACCGTGTGTACAAGGGCTAATACAGGCATCTTCAGGAGTTAAAGTTGGTGTTGTGTGCCTCCAGCACAGTATATACCTGTATCTACCCTTTATTGCTGGTGTTCTCGAATCCAGACATCTGCAGGAGTTAGTGGGTGTTGTGTTCCTCCAGCACAGTATACACCTGTATCTACCCTTTATTGCTGGTGTTCTCTAATACAGGCATCTGCAGGAGTTAAAGTGGGTGTTGTGTGCCTCCAGCACAGTATACACCTGTATCTACCCTTTATTGCTGGTGTTCTCTAATACAGGCATCTGCAGGAGTTAGTGGGTGTTGTGTGCCTCCAGCACAATATACACCTGTATCTACCCTTTATTGCTGGTGTTCTCTAAGCCCTTGTACACACGGTCGGACATTCCGACAACAAAATCCGACTGATTTTTTCCGACTGATTTTTCCGTGTTTCATACACAGGGTCGGACAAAGCTGTCGGAAAATCTGATCGTTCGGAGCGTGATGACGTTTGTACGTTACGACGGGACTACGTTCAGGCTAGTAGCCAATAGCTTTGGTCTCGTAATTTGATCTGAGCATGCGTGGCACTTTGTCCGATCGGAATTGTCTACAAACGATCAGACAAAGCCCTATCGGATGATTTTGTCGTAAAATTTTATATCCAGCTCTCAGACTTTGTTGGTCGGACATTCCGATGGAAAAAGTCCGATGGAGCCCACACACGGTCGGATTATCTGACAACACCGTCCGATCGGACATTTTCCATTGTAATTTTCGACCGTGTGTACAAGGGCTAATACAGGCATCTTCAGGAGTTAAAGTTGGTGTTGTGTGCCTCCAGCACAGTATATACCTGTATCTACCCTTTATTGCTGGTGTTCTCGAATCCAGACATCTGCAGGAGTTAGTGGGTGTTGTGTTCCTCCAGCACAGTATACACCTGTATCTACCCTTTATTGCTGGTGTTCTCTAATACAGGCATCTGCAGGAGTTAAAGTGGGTGTTGTGTGCCTCTAGCACAGTGTACACCTGTATCTACCCTGTATTGCTGGTGTTCTTTAATACGGGCACCTGCCGCAATTACAGTGGGCGTTGTGTGCCTCGAGGACAATATACACTACCCAATTGCTGGTTTTCCCATCTCCCTGCAGGCCATTACTATGTCTGGAAGGCCAACAAGGAGAGGCAGACAGTCACAAGCCAATAAAAGAAGGCAAGCTGGCTCTGTGTCTAGAGACAACAGTGCTGGTCGTGGACACGGTGCATCGTCATCCATGGCACGGGGCACTGGGACACGCTTGTCCTTATTTTCGGCAGCTGGACGCGTTAAGCTGCATCATACCAAAGACTTGGTAGAGTGGATGACCAAGACCTCCTCATCCTCCTCATACTCTCTCACCCAGGCTCAGGGTACTAGCAAAGCAGCTGCCAACACATCCTCTTCCCTCATCTCAATGTCATCAGTCACTCCTTCCCTAGACCCACCATGTCCTCCTTAGGAGTCCCCCGAACTGTTTGAGTACAGTGTTGGGTACATGCTCCAGGAGGATGCCCAGCATTTTGAAGGCTCTGATGATGATACCCAGCTAGAGGAAGGCAGTAGCGTGAGCGCAGAGAGAGGGGATGCTCAAGAAGGACAGCAATCTGGCAGTCATGTTCCACCAGCTGCAGCATACTGCCAGGTTTGCTCCAGTGATGAAGAGGGAGGGGAAGATGAGGTCACTGACTCCACATAGGTGCCTGATAGGAAAGAGGAGGAGGAGTAGGAGGAGAAGGCACATCTCCAATGAGGCAGGATGCCCTCCGGGGGCCAGCTTAGGGGCAGCACACCGACTGAATCACACCACAGAGCTCCGCCTTCGCAGGGCGCTGCCTCTGCGCGTTATTCCAAAAGTTCTTTGGTGTGGGCCCTTTTTGAGATGAGTGCATCAGATCGCACCATGCAGCTCATTGGCAAGCGTACCTTAAAGACCCACACCAAAGAACAAAGCGGACCTCTCCTTGCTCCTCATCAGCTGGGATCTCCAACCCCACTAGACCTTGAGTCCTCTCTGAAACCTACACTGAGAGGAATGAAGGTGTAGAATTAGGTGTGTCACAGCCAAGTACTTGCGAGCACTCTGCTAGCAGTACACCCACGTCCGATTGTAGCAAACAAATTTCCCTGCCCCAGCTGCTGGACCGTCGAAAGAAGTTCACTCCCAGCCGTCCACATGCCCAGCGGTTGAATGCTAGCTTGGCTAAATTGCTAGCACTTCAACTGCTGCCTTTTCAGTTGGTAGACTCGGTCCCCTTCCGCGAGTTTGTGCAATGTGCAGTTCCTCAGTGGCAGATCCCCAAACACCACTTTTTCTCGTGGAAGGCGATTCTGGCTCTCTACCGGCATGTGGAATGCAATGTCCATGCCTCGCTGGACAGGGCGGTCAGCAGTAAGGTGCATATTACTGCTGACTCATGGTCCAGCAGATATGGACAGGGACGTTACCTATCTTTCACGGCCCCTTGGGTCACTCTTCTGGCAGCTGGGAAGGATACAGGACAAGGTGCAGTAGTGTTGGAGGTTATTCTGCCACCACCCCTCCAAAATGCTACTACTGGTTGTGACACACCTCTCTCCTCCACCCTCTCCTCTTCTCCTTCCTCTATGGCCTCTTCCAGTACTCTGTCCTCGGAACCAACAGTGCTCCGTAGGCGTTCAAGGGGCTAGGAAAGTACGCAGGCAAAAAGATTCCATGCCATGCTTGCGCTAGTTTGTTTGGGGGACAGGAGCCATACTGGGGCAGATATTTTGTCAGCTCTGCAGGGGCAGGCCGAGAGGTGGTTGACGCCATGCCAGCTTAAGCCAAGATTGGTGGTTTGCAACAATGGCACCAACCTCCTCTCCGCCCACCGACAGGAACAACTGACCCATGTGCCCTGTGTGGCTCACGTCCTTAACCTGGTGGTGCAGCAGTTCTTGGGCAGGTACCCGGGCTTACAGGATGTCCTGAGGCAGGCCAGGAAAGTCTGTGTGCATTTCTGCCGATCGTTTAATGCCCGTGCCTGCCTGGCTGAGCTCCAAAAGGAGTTGAACATGCCCAAGAACCGCCTTATATGTGACATGCCCACCAGGTGGAACTCAACGTTGGCCATGCTGCAGCGGCTGCACACGCAGCAGAGGGCCATCAATGAGTACCTGTGTGACTACGGCACCAGGACAGGGTCAAGGGATCTTGTTTTTTTTTCACCACACCAGTGGGGCATAATCAGGGATGCATGCATTGTCCTGTCACCATTTGAGGAGGCCACGAGGATGGTGAGCAGTGACAGTGCATGCATCAGTGACATTGTACCTCTTGTCCACTTGTTGGCACATATGCTGCGTGAAATAATGGACAGGGCACTTGAGGCAGATCAGAGGCAGGAAGAGGAGGACTTCCTTGTCTCTCAAGGCCCCCTTTATCCAGACAGTGTTCCTGCTGTCCCACCCATCACACAGGAAGAGGAGGAGGAGGAGGCTTGTGTCAGCATGGAGGGGGAGCCTGGCACTCAGCATCAGCAGTCTTTTAGGGATGATTTACAGTCCCAGGAAACCTGTGGACTTGTAAGTGGCTGGGAGGAGTTTGCTGCGGATCATGTTGTCCTTAGTGGCCCAGTGGACTCCAGCCCGAATGCCTCAGCTAACCTATGCTGCATGGCCTCCCTGATCCTGCAAAGCCTACGGAATGATCCCTGTATTCTTCAGATCAAGGAGAGGGACCATTACTGGCTGGCCACTCTTCTTGATCCACGGTACAAGGGTAAGGTTGCGGACCTTATCTTGCCATCGCAGAGGATGAGACACTCCGGGAGGCCTTGCAGAAAGGTCTGTGCAACGCGTTCCCAGCGACTGGGAGGTTACAAACTCCTGGTCCTGTACAACGTGTTGCTGAGGCTTCGGTCAGAAGGAGCGGTGGAGAAGGTGGGCGTCTGACCGATGCGTTCAGACAATTTTTTAGTCCGCAGCCCAAAGTTATGATTGGTTCCAGTAATCATCGCCAGCGTCTGATTTACATGGTGCAGGAATACCTAGGGGCAAGGTCAGACTTGGACACCTTCCCCACCGAAAATCCTCTGGCTTACTGGGTCTTGAGGATGGATCACTGGCCAGAGCTTGCACAGTATGCAATTGAGCTACTGGCCTGTCCTGCATCCAGCATTCTATCGGAACTTTGAGGGCTTATAGTGTTGTGGCAACACCTTAGGCCCCCATTTCTTCAGAGCATATAGGGCAGGCCCCTACTTTCAAACATCCAACTTACAAATGTCTCCTACTTGCAAACGGAAGGAGACAACAGGAAGTGAGATGAAAAAAGACAGACGGCAAAAAAAATTATACACCCTTCCCTATGTTTTCCAAAAAGCTTAAAAATAGATTTTTGGACTGGAGCTACACTTTAAAAATGTATCAGTTCAAAATTACAAACAGATTCTACTTAACACAACAAACCTACACAGTCCCTGTCTTGTTTGCACCGCCTATATACTGCTATTCTGAGTATATAGGGCCTGGGGGCCACACGCCTTTCCTTTTTTTAATTTGGGTATGGGGTTCCCCTTAATATCCATACAAGACCCAAAGGGGCTGGTAATGGGCAGGGGGGCTACCCATGCCATTTTTCTCAATGATTTTCATCCGTATTGCCGGAAACAGATATTACATTAAAACCGCAAGCAGTTTTAAATGACTTTTTTTCAATTAAATTTAATTTTGTGCAGGGACTGTTATAAACACGGGAAACAAGTGGCACTTCACAGGCATACTATAGACACCCCCCAGGCACAATATTTAAAGGAATTTTCACTTTTTTTTCCACTTTAATCATCATTAAAATCAGTGCTCCCAAAAAAACGCTAGTTTTAAAAAAATGTTTGCCATTGACCCATGTCCCCTGGGGCAGGAGCCGGGTCCCCAAATCCTTTTTAGGACAATTGGCACTTTTTATTTCGAACGTTCGAGTCCCATAGACTTCAATGGGGTTCTAAAATTCTGGTGCGAACCGAACCAAGGGGTGTTCATCTCATGCCTATTCCCAGGCTTCATTATGTTTGCCCAAGGAGTTGGAAGGAGTTGTGTAGGGATGCTGTAAGATATTCCATCCCATCTTTCTCTTTACATTCCAGATCCTGGCATGCAACTCAGTCAAAGAGGAGGATGCTCTTTTTTTCCCACTGAAGTGCCGCTCGGCACCATGCAGCGGTCAGCACATGGGCTAGCAGTCTTTTAGACTTTTTTTTTGGGGGGAGTGGGAGCGGGACAGTCCCAAAAGGAACCTTTTTAGGATCGAAGGAGATCCAGGACCCAAAGAGAAAATAGAGAAGAGTGTGAACTGCCTGCCAATAAGGCTTAAGGACAGGACCAATACATATGGTACAACATTATCGACTCCTTCTTACATTCTTACAGCACCAGCTGTGCCTATCAGAAGATGGATATATAGAGTGGAGCAGTTCTGGGGTTTGGTAGCAGTGAAAAAGGATTTTATACAGATTTTTGCTCATTATTGCCCAAAATGTGGCTGCATTCAATCCTATGCAGCCTATGTTTGTGTTTGCTGTCAAAATAAAACAGCTGCAGTGAGAGATTCATCAATCTGCACGGTATAGATTAAATGAAGGAATCTAGTAGATTTTAGACTGAACTGAAAAAAAACATATATGTGTATGGTCAGCATACCTATATACGGTATCTTCTAATGTCATGTCAGGGGATGATTAGGGCTGTATCTGTAGCTTTTGAAATTGAACACATTACAGTATACTTTACACATTCTGATAATTAGTCTTGTGTATGTTATCAGTGCAAGAAAAAAAAATATTTTTGTGATAACAGTTGAAAGCATTAGTCTCATGAGAATTAAGCATACCCTGGTATATCTAGTCTCTCCTCGGGCTGTTTTTCTTTAAAGGTCACATAATTCCTTTGTGATTTTTACTGTATTTAAAGATCAGCGAGAAGAAAAAAAGAGCCCTTTGCTGCTCCTACATATCACAAATGCACACATACCGGCCATGTCTCCTCTCTCTACATACTGTGTAACTTTGTCTGAATATCTGTAGAAAAAAAAGTGTGTGTGTGTGTGTAGTAACAAACCACATAAGATAAACTTCAGTTGCAACTGTAGGTAGCAATAACATCTCTGATAATCCACAGAAGGGATGTCAGACTCAATTTAGTCGAAGGCAACAACAGCATTATGGTTTCCCTCAAAGGGCCGTTTGTATGTGTAAGACTAGATGTCCAATGAACCCACCACCTTACATCAGAAGTCAAGTGTACCCCACCTTTAGAAGTCAAGCACTCCCCACTCTCCCTTACATCACAGTGCCCTCACCTTATGCTGCTACTAGAAAGAAGGTGGGAGCAGAGCTGGGAAGCAGAAAAAACAGGGTCTGGAGGAGGATAAGAGGGCTTGCGTCAGCTGTCGGAGTCTGCTAAATGCTGAGACCAGGGGAGGCAGAAATTAGGGTGTGCTGTGGCTGCAAAGAGAGGCACAGGATCTGTAGGAGAAGTTCTGTCTTCCTCTCGACTGAGGATTGCTGAGACGGGGGGGGGGGGGGGGGGGGGGGATTTCAGGAGAGGTACGAGGACCACATGAAATGGTTGAAACATGTAATATACAGTATATTGTAGTTAGGTGTGAAATTTAATTGGTCCCTAGCTGAAGCTGGGCAACTCAAGCATTATTTGACTTTAACCTCTTATCCAGCCAACAATCTATATTGGAGAATCAATATTATGCTTAGTAAATGTGAGAGGGTACATTGTCCAATTGGTGACAACTGTCTAAGACCTTGTTTACACTTTCTGCTCATTTTTACTGACACCCAATCGTTCCCCCTTATGCTGCAAAGGCAGAGGAAGAGGGGGGTACAAATGTCGCAGCCACAACGCCTTGCATCCCAGAGTCCCCACCTAGTACAGCCCACTGAACTCAACCCATTTAACTGAATGTGGGCACCTGTAAACTTAAAGCAGGTGTTGAGGAGGCTACACAACACCTCCTTACCGCCAGTCAAATTACCTCTGAAGTGCAATCCGCATGCAGTTAGCTCTTCAGACGGCAAAGCTAGTGTAAACTAGCCCTACTTCCTGACATGGTTTCTGTCACTTTCTTTACTCCTTCTATCAGCATGCTCCTTGCACTACATGACACCTGATTGGATCTTTGCACTACTTCTCGCTCCCTCAGCAATATTGTAGAATAGACGGCAAGAGGCTGATACCATGTCAAATTCGGGTTATTTCACTGGTTGGATTAGAAAAAAAAAAAATACATGAAAATTAGCTCTTGCGTTAATGCAGAAAATCACTAATTATAGTGTCTAGGTTTGTTTATTTTTTTCTAGCTAGAAGACTGTACTTTTTTTCTAATCCAGAAAACCCCCATAGCATATACAGTACTTTCTTAATGAACCCTCAGAATAAAATATGCCTTCTTTACATCCCAGCAGAGTTTCTGGTTCTCGATCACCACGCAGTTTGTTAAATCTGTAGTCAAACAGATAGAGAGGAAAAAGCAACATCTCTTGTCCCTAGTTATGTAGATGTAGATGTAGATGATCTACTTGTGTAGGTGGGCAGAGATGATTTGATTTGCAAAAAGTCATTAAATCTCATACCAGCAAGAGATTAAAATGTGTAATCCAATCCTTACTTTGAACCCATAACTTCATAGGTCACAAGTTGGCCCTCCTATGGTCATGGGATGGTCACCCTGTGTTAATAAAAAATATGGTCTCCACTACTTCCATTGTATTTCTGTTGTCAATAGAAACTGCTTCAACCTTGAGTCAGCTTTTTGGTGTTGCAAGCAGAGACTTTCATGAGACTTTCTCTAGGTAGGTGCTTGATTCTGTTGGCGCCTGACTTCATATAGCCAGTATGTGCGGTTTCTCCAAGTATGAACTATATGTACTATACTCCCACTCCTGCCCATTGTGACAGCAACCAGGGATCTTCTCCCCACATCCACTGCCACAATTTGCAAAGCACATAGCCTTACACGGCTCTGTGAATTAATTAAATAGGAGTATCGAGAGCCTTTGCAGCTGATGGCTTGTAGTTCTTAATGAACTACCAGGGGGCTAGTGAGGACTCTCTGTAGTTTATTGAGTCTTCCTGTCATTGTGTGACTGTCTGCCTATATATGATACACCGACAGTCTGTAGGAGCACTGCATTGCACCCACTATCTGCTGATCGCAGGTGTAATGCTTTACAGGCTCCTAAAAAAGGCGAACTTATCCTTTAAAGAATCTCTCCAAAGCAGCCTCACATAGCAGCAAAACCTAATAGACAGTTCTAATCCATCCCCATTCTATTCAAAACTAAAAAAAGTTTTGGATATACAGTAGATACAATTGAACTATTTTACCACTATTGAGTACCTTTAGTACTGCCTTTTCCAGTATCTAGTAATTTATGTTCAATATTTGTTTTCTATTTTGCAGTTTACAAATTAAGGGGAGTGGTTAAGTGCTCATGGAGACTTGTGATTTATCTGGATTCGATTAGTTGGAGTTAAAACTCAGGATTCTAAACCAAAAGGAGTCTTCAACCTGTAAGTAACATCTTAAACTTAAACGTATATAAATATTGTTTTTGGAATGATAAGTGCTAGTGAGGTTTTGCATAATGAGCCGCATGTGTGGACTGGGTAGACAAATTTACCAAGAGTGCCTTGGTATAACTCTACTGTCGTTGTCCATGTTTAAAGCCAATGACAGAATAAATGGAAGATGTTTTAGAATCAATTTAGAGGACTAGTCTTCAATTAGGGACATTCATGGCACAACACAGCAAAGACAGCAGGAGCTTAAACAGCCAAAACCATGGCTTAAGCACTTAAGGACCGAGCCTCTTTCTGAGATTTGGTGTTTACAAGTTAACAGGTTTTTTTGCTAGAAAATTATTTAGAATCCCCAAACATTATATATATATATATATATATATATATATATATATATATATATATATATATAATTTTTTTTTTCTCTTCTAACTTCCTAGAGAATAAAATGGCGGCCGTTGCAATACTTTCTGTCAGACCGTATTTGCGCAGCAGTCTTACAAGATAATTTTTTGGGAAAAAATATAAGATTTTTAAATTTAAAAAAAATAAGACAACAGTAAAGTTAGCCCATTTTGTTTTTTATATTGTGAAAGATAATGTTACACCGAGTAAATTTATACCCAACATGTTCTGATTCGAAATTGCGCCTGCTCGTGGAATAGCAACAAAATTTACCCTTAAAAATCTCCATAGGCGACGTTCTACAGGTTGCATGTTTTGAGTTACAGAAGAGGTGTAGCGATAGAATTATTGCTCTTGCACGATTGTGGCGATACCTCACATGTGTGGTTTGAACACCGTTTTCATGCACACGAGCTCGACGGGATGGGACGCGTTGAAAACATTTTTTCTTTTCTTATTTATTTTACCTTTTTTTATTTTTACACTGCTCTTTAAATAAAAAAAATATTTATGTCACTTTTATTCCTATTACAAGGGATGTAAACATCCCTTGTAATAGAAAAAGCATAATAGGACCTCTTAAATATGAGACCTCTCAAAAAGACCTCAGATCTTATATTTACACATAAATGCAATAAAAAATAATAATAATTAAATGTCATTTGCAATAAAAAAAATAATTAAATGTCATTTGAAAAAAAAAGTCCCTAAAAAAAAAAAGCTATGGGTGGAAGTGACATTTTGACGTTGCTTCCGCTTTGCAATGATATGGAGACGCAAGGGGGCCATCATCCCCTCACTCGTCTCCATGCCTCATGCTGCGTACACACGACCGGACTTTTACGGCAGAAAAGGTCAGACGGAATCATTATGTCAGATATTACGATTGCGTGTGGGCTTCATCTGCCACAGAGACCATGTTTATCTGAAAACGGACCAAGAAGAAGAGGATACCGGGGTTATGGCAGCTAGCTGCTGCCATAACAATGATATTCTCCTTCAAAGTAGTGATGTAAAACAACGCCGGCGGTCTGTAAGTGGTTAAAGCGGAGTTCCACCCAGAAAAACATTTTTACATATTCACAGTTCTTTCGTAGTATTAATAAAAACATTTGGGAGGAACAAATGTTTTACTCACTAGAAACGCCCTGTTGCTATGTAGTGGCTCCTAATCTGCCATTTCCGGGTCCACGGAGCTCCACATAATTTCCTCCCTTGCCTATGCTCCTGGGAAATGTGAGTCATCATTTCCCAGGAGTCAGTGGGCAGTACTGTGAGCAAAAAAATGTGTTATTTCCCAACAGGAAATTACGTGATTTAAGTTGGATCACATCTATGTTGCCATAACAACGGGGCGGGACCTTCCTCCAATGCCACCCATTGTTATGGTAACTTTCTAAACAATTGGCGATACGGGCGGCAGAGCATCACGCATAGGCGAGAGCAAGGAGGTGCATGCTGGTTACCCAGCATGCACCTCTGCATCATAAATCCAGAAAGAGGTTGAGATTGGGTTTCACATGCCCACAATTACCATGGCAACAGCCAGAAGAGGGTTTTTTAAATAGTAAGTATAAAAAATATATAAAATTAAGATCCACTAGCAAACATATATAAAGTTTATTGGGGTTATTAATGCATTATGATGGGATGCTAGAAAAAAATAATTCTATGGCCGGAATTCCGCTTTAAGGCCTAGTATAAGGAAACAAATGGGTTTCTTGAACACTTAAGGAGTGCTTAAATGGGTTGAAGGAGAACCAGAAGAGGGCAGAGTCTTAGAGGCCAAGGGAGTTTTTTGAGGAGGAGCAGGTGGTCAACTTTATCAATGGCAGCATAAAGGTCTAAAAGTTTGGAGTAGTGGCTATTGGTTTTATCGGTTAGTAGTTTTTTTTTTTTAAGATGTTTTTGCGGAGTGTTGTTGGCAGAAACCAGACAATAAGCAGTCGCAAAGATGGTTGTCAGTGATTTAGTGGCACAGATGGAGGCCAGGAGTTCTAGTTGAGAGGTAAATTAGGGAGAGAAATGGGTCTTCAGCTGAATAGACTGGTGGGGTCCAGAGTCAGCTTTTTTAGTAAGGGGGTGACCAGTACATGTTTTAGGGGGAAACATGCCAGAAGAGAGGAAGAGATTGAAAATGTGAGCTAGAGAGCATAGAATAGAGCAGGAGGTGACCACTATAGTTGTGAGGAAACAGAGTACAGGGGGCAATTGGTTAGGTGGGGGTCTGGGAAGAATTTAGCAACCTCCTTTGATGTAGCTTGGTCAAAAGAGTGAAGTATTTATTTTGACAGTAGACATGGTTTGTTAAATAGGAGAGATATTTGGAAAATGGGAAATGCATCACAGATTGCTTCTATATTTGTTTTTGAAATGGTTGGCAATGTCCTGGACAATGAATTGAGTTAGTAGGTGGAAGTAGTAGGGGACAAAACTAGAGCGTTAAAGAAAGAGAAGTGTTTACTAGGCCTGGATAAGAGGATGTTAATAAAATGGTAAAATAGATCTATTTGACAGCATGGTGGGAGAAATTATATTATAGGAGGGTAGCACCGTATAGGGAGAAGTCTTGCATGTACAGTTGAGATACAAGTCTTATTGTAATTGAACGTTATTAAAAATGACCTTTCCTTTTCAAACTGCAGCTTTTGTAATTGTCTATAAATGCAATGCAATATGGCTACATGGAGTTATTCTGTACACAGAATGTGTACTGACTACCCCCCAGAAACATAATTTCCTGCTTGTGTGATTGGTTCACCAATTTTCCCAGAGGTCTGCCTAAGATACAAGTCAGATTTCAGGCATTCCCTGCAACAAAAATGAAATTTTTGGTGAGATATTTCCAATAGGAACACATTTAAAGGGATTCAGGCCCAGCAGCTTTCCTCATTAGTGTCCTGCAGCTGCACAGCTGACTGATAATTATGATACCACTCCCATTAGACCCACCCCAGAGGCACAGACACACACACAGGGATTTCTTCAGAATAACAAAATGTAGAAATCTGCAATAAAGGTTGTTATAATCCTTGCAATGTACATAGATCACCCAGAGGGGAATGTTTTTTGTTCTCAATAAAAGTGGAGTTACGCTTTAGGAGCCATCTGTTTGCCAAGGTTGTCGCGGTTGGGAGAAAAATATTATATATTGCTGCTTCACTCCATTTTGCACACCTACAGGCCCTCTTTCATTTTGAGGCAAAGTTCAAGATGAAAATATAAAATCTTTTGCCCTCTGTGCCCAATTTGTACTCTCTCACAGGGAGAATATCCATCTTCTTCAAGAGATAGACCTAATTGGCTAGAAATCAATACCATATTGTTACCTGGCTCCTAACACCAAATTAACACAGAAAAGTACAGGCCAACTGTACTTATCTGCTTTTTATCCACTTTCTTCATTTAGTGAAATTATTCTTCTGACGTACACATAGTTATAGAACTCACTCACATCACTGTTGTCATGGATGGCCTACTGAGACAGGGATCACAGAAAATTGGGGAACTTTATTGGATGGGTAGCAAAGAGTATTTTAGGATCCTCCCACATTTTGCTAATGAATAAATAAAAGAGAAAAGCACATTATCTTTTATTAAAATGTCACATTATTGTACATAACTTTATGCATACAGATATGGTTGGACCTAAAGCTACATGGCCCAACATGGATGAATGTATATATACATGTCATATGAAGGTAAGATAGAACCAGGACTTTTTTATTGTTTTCAAATGATTACATAATTAATTTTTTTCCTGCCTTTAGTGCTTCCACCGTTCTTCATAATCTTTGTGATTCTAAATATTCTTGCTCGGTATAACTCTTAAAAAATGATGCGCTGTTAAGACATATGAAAAAAAAATAATGAAAGCTTTGGTGTCTTTGTTGCCCCAAATGCTGTGTGCATCACAGCGTTATGCTTGTTCTATTAATCCATGGAGGAATTCCAGTGCTGAGTAAGACAAATCGTCATTTGAAAGCTTTTGCTTAGCACATTTGCAGTTTGTCATTGGAAAAGTATTCTCCATGAAATGCAGTGAAAGATGGTTTTAATATGACCAAGCTTGGGTCATTTTGAGAGTAAATTATAGATAAATAGAACATTTTGTTATTGGATTAAAGGAAGTGTGGAAGGTTAAATGGACATAAATAAAAAGAAAATAACTTGCTTTTGCCATGATCACAATGCCATTCTTTTCATGATAAAAGATAAAAATGTAGCCTTAGGCAGTGCTCCTTGAGTAGCAGTAGCATGAGATGAGGTTCTCACCTTGCCATCTATCCCTAAGTAGCCATACTGGGAAAGCAATATAGTAATGTAGATTATACATCACTGTACTCTTTCTCCAGGGTATCAGCGCTTACTGCAAAAGTTACAGTGTTGCCCCCATGTCCAGTGCTACTGTCTGACTGGGCACTTCAAGCATGCACAGATTTGTCAGCCCGCAGATTTGTCACTAATTCTGCCTATTGCCAAGTCTGACTGTTATGCGTATGAATCTAGCTTGCACTAGTTCTTTAACACAAATGTCCCCACAAATACTGCACACTAAGGAATGCTAAACTACAGAATATCCATTCATCAATCTGACAGCGTGTGCATTTGTAATACAGAGCATATTGGTTATTGCCATTTCACTATATTTATATTTTATTAAAAATAATGTAATTTCTCATAAGGGCATGGTCCACAATGGATTTTCAGAGTGCTCTTAAAAAAGAACTAATGGACAATCAATGCAAGGTCTGAAATGAATAGTAGCAGCCTGTCTTTAAAAAGAACATCTTGGTCCCTGGAGGCCATACATATTTTTAGTTCTCAATCAGTAATATTGCATGGCTTGTGTCACCACTTGCAGACCAAATTTAAATGTGGCCTAGATAGAAACATTTTGGGTATTAGATGCAAGGAGAGCAGACAATAAGCTTAACTATAGCATGCAAAAGGATAACACATTTATGACCAGAGGTCATTGAAGCCTATATGACAAGACCAAATGTAGCATCCTGAGTATGCATTATTTAACTCTGTGCAAATGATTTACTAAAAGCGAAGAAACTGTCCAAAGTGTCAAAGTAAATGTTCAATTTGTAAAGAGTGAAGCAGTATTTATTTCAATTATCCAATGGAGAGCTAGCAAAAATTGGTTTATTTTTTGTTACGTTCACTCACACATGATTAAAGGTGATGATAGATTCCCAATGCTATATACTGTACCATACATATATTACTATACAGCTACATCTAAAATAAATTGAATATAATAAAAAGGTTAATTTATTTTAGTAATTCAATTAAAAAAGTGACACTCATATATCTATAGATTCGTTACACACAGAGTGATATATTTCAATAATTTTCTTTCTTTTCATTTGATGATTATGGCTTACAGCTAGTGAAAACCCAAAATTCTGTATCTCAGAAAATGTGAATATTACATAATTTTTAATACAGAAATGTTGGCTTATGGAAAAGTATGACTATGTACAGTATAGTATGCACAATACTTGGTCAGGGCACCTTTTGCATGAATTACTGCATCAATTCGGCGTGGCACCTCAGCAGTGTTGCAGGCGATCAGCCTGTGACACTACTGAGGTGTTTTGGAAGCCCAGATTGCTTTGATAGTGGCCTTCAGCTTATCTGCATTGTTGGGTCTTCCTCTTGACAATACCCCACAGATTCTCTATGGGGTTTAAGGTCAGAAGAGTTTGCTGGCCAATCAAGCACAGTGATACTATTACACCAGGTATTGATACTTTTGCCAGTGTGGGCAGGTGCCAAGTCCTGTTGGAAAATTAAATCAGCATCTCCATAAAGCTGGTCAGCAGAGGGCAGCATGAAGTGCTCTAGAATTTCCTGGTAGAGGTAGATGGCTGCTCTGATTTGGACTTGATAAAACACAGTGGACTAACACCAGAAGACGACATGGCTCCCCAAATTATCGATGACTGTGGAAACTTCAACCTGAACCTCATGCAACTTGGATTCTGTGCCTCTCCACTTTCCCTCCAGACTCTGGGACCTTGCTTCATTCGAAAAAAGGACTTTGGACCACTGAGCAACAGTCAAGGCCTTTTTTTGTTAGCCCAGGTAAGACGATTCTGACATTGTAGCTGGTTCAGGAGTGGCTTGACACAAGGCATGCGACAGTTGTAGCCCATATCCTGGATACATCTGTGTGTGGTGGCTCTTGAAGCACTGACACCAGCCGTAGTTCACTCCTTGTGAATTGCCCCCAAATTCTTGAATGGCCTTTTGCCATAGATAATATACCTATCTGAGTAAGAAAACTTGAAAAAAAATATAGGTATTTTGGTTCTAATTTTGCCCTTTTTATGTGCTTCATCCTTGAAAATAGTTGCTGACAAATATAGGTGTTGCCAAAAACTGATGATGTGGATTTCTCTTCCACAGGCTGTGGTTTCAGCAGGGAGCATCGATAATTGAAAAAAAAAATATTAGATAAGCACCTGAACGACCACAACATACAGGGATATACAATGTAATACTGACATAAAATCACACACACAGGTTGGACTTAATGGACTTAATGTCTTTTTTCAACCTCCCCTACTATGTAACTATGTGTAACTATATGATATGAATAAGAGGTGATGATGAAAAGTGGGTTTATTTTTATCTGAGAAAACAAAACTTGTAAAAGTCCAGTAAAGAGACACTGTAAAATTTTTCTTTGCCCATATGTGTTTGCTAAGTGGAAATGTATTTTTACAAAAAAATCCCCAAAAAGTTGACCTTTTTAAAGGATAAGTGCAGCTTTGTAAAAAAAAAAAAAAAAATAATAATAATAAACCTACATCTTTTTTCAGGTAAAAAAATTAGCATTTATTATTATTTTTACTAGGAGCCTGTAAAGCATTGCACTTGCAATCAGCAGATCATGGTGCAATGCAGGGCTCTTGCAGACAGTCTGTGTAAGCTATCTATTTGTACCTCATACAAACAAGCAGTTACACACTGACAGGAAGCATCAGTAAACTTCCTAGAGTGCTCAACATGCACTAATAATTCTTTGAAAACTACAAGCCGACAGCCACAAAGACTGCCAGTATTTGTAGTTCTCACATTCACAGAACTCTGTGACGTGGTCGGGTGGGCAAAGTAACATATAACCATGTGGCTTCCCAGCCTGTTACACCAAGCATATTGCTCTTTTTTTGTAGCCATATTACACAGTTCAGCATTTATAAATTTGCTTGTAGTACACTTGCATATTATGCATAAAATCTCAGCTGTGTAAGAAAGTTATTTTTACTTACAACAAGCCTTCATATGGTTCCTAGGACTCTTTCCCTCTTCCTGCTATCATGATCCTCATTGCAGGACTGCAGTCCAGGCTGTAAATTCTGCCATTGTATGGCACTGATCTTGCTTAGGACTTGAGTGAATGTCAGTCACATGTGACCTTTTATTTACCGGAATCCCATCCACATCCCTTGTTTTAATTTTCAGACCGCTGTCCAGGAAAAAATGTGCAGATAAGTAATTGTTACCTCGCTTTTCTGTTCAGTATCATTTTCCAGATCAGTGACCAGTGTTGGATTGAGCTACTCGGGGCTCATTAGAAGAACTGTGATTAAGGGAAGGCCTTCAAGTGGCCCGTGCATAGTGATAGGGAAAATGCTTTAGTTTGACGGGGTATGGGTAAATAGGCATAGTTTAATAGCAGTGGCTTATTCTAAATCAGAAAATGTTCTTCGATCACAAAAGTTTTCAGTACCAGATTAGCTGAATCTACCTGCAATCCACTGTTAAGCCTTGTATACATGATCAGATTTTCCAACAGGAATTGTGTGATGACAAGCTGTTGGGGGAAAATCCGACCATTTGTACGATTCATCAGACAATTGTTGGCCAACTTTCCGTGGACAAATGTTGGATGGCAGGTTGATAAATTTTCTGTGGACAACGGTCTGTTTAATTTTTTGAGCATCTGGACACAAGTCTGTCGGACAAAAGTCCAAAGTACAAACATGCATGCTTGGAAGCAAGGATGAGCCAGAAGCGGTCGGTCTTGTAAAACTAGCATTCGTAATGGAGAATCCACATTCGTGACACGGCAGATTATGAAATGTGGAAATGCAGCGCACATTCTCTTCTTTAATGGGATAATAATGAAGCTGCTTTGCTGGTGATAATGACGAAGTTCTGCCAAACATATTTAAAGGCTTTTTTTCTAGTGATATCAAGAATAATATTATTATTATGTTTTTTTAATTTTTTTGGTTGCATTACCAAAAACCATTATCCCTTAGTTTTTTATATCTAAGATACAATATGCTGGTGTCTAAGATATGCTATATCTAAGATATGCTGGTGTCCCTTATATCTATATCCATATCTATATCTAAGATATGCTGGTGTCCCTTGTTAATTTTACATTGTATTTTTTTAAATGTAACTGCCTACTCCCAAACTGTCATTTGAAGTAAAACACATAGCCAAGTATTATTCTACACAATTTTTTTTATTGTGCATTAAAAAAGAAAACAAAGAAAATTAGACATGCTATCTGTCAATAAAACGTAACCAAAAAGTGCATTCTATGCATCCAAAAATATAGAAAATATATCAAACCAAATCATTATTCAACCAAAAAATTAAATAAAGCCTCATGCATGTGTCCTGCTTCTTAATATAGGGGTGAACAATGCCAAGAGTTGGTGAAAGCAGGGGTCAGTCCCTCAGATAATTCCGAAAATCGTCTGGATTATTCTCCTGGAGCTCCCGCAGCAAAGGCATATGACATAATTGGTCACGATTATTAAAGCAACCAATTTTTGGTCCAAGAAATCCTCCTCCTCCTGTTCCTGGACTGGACTTGGGTCAAAGCAATAACTCCAAGGCCAATAATAAATAATAAGCTATCTCCTCCAATTTCGCAACATGGCTGGTTGACGAACGGCTGTTCAGAAACGAGCTGAAAAGTGCAAAATGAAAAGCGTCAAAATCGCGGTGAATGCAGTCTCAGTGGCTTGAAACCTCCATCATGGCTAAAATGTATTTAAGCAATTCATAAATACATAAAAGATATATGATTGATTATATGATAAACATTAATCAAGTTGGCATTAACCACTTGATCTCAGAAGGTTTTTCCTTGACCAGGGCACTGTGCTACTTTAACTGGCAATTGTGCAGTCATACAATTTTGTATGCAAATTAAATATATTTTTTTCACACAGATAGAGCTTTGTTTTGATGGTATGTGATCACCACTGGGTTGTTGTTTTTTTATTATATAAATGAAAAAAGACAGAAAAAAAAAAAAAAAACAAAAAAAAAATATTTTCTACTTTCTGTTATAAATCCTGTTCAATAAAAATGTTTAAAAATCTAATTTCTTCATAAATGTAGGCTAAAATGTATTCTGCTAGACGTCTTTGGTAAAAAAAAAAATCCCCAAAAGTGTGTATTAATTGATTTGTGCTAAAGTTATAGCATCTACAAATGTTGGTATATATTCTGGAATTTTCAAAGCTATAGACGCTATACTGCAATGGTGGTGATCCACGAGTTATAGTGGGAGTGTGATAGGGTGCTGGGCAATCTGGTGCTAACAGACACTATCAGGGAGAGTCACTATCGCTGACATTGTGGGTACTAGAGCCAACTAGAACCTCTGTTTGAGAAACTGCCGACATCAGTGCCAGTGCCCGGCTAACATTGAATTAGGTCATGTGACCCCAAAACTCAAGAATTTTTGGTTAGATCAGTCAGATAAAATTGTACTAATTCTTATCTTGCTTACCCTCCCTTTAGAGGCACTGACCTTTAATCAGCAATCAGTAATATTGGAACTTTCATTTCCAGAACATGTATCTCACAGGGATTTCTCGAGTTTTGCTGCCCAACACCACTTCCCTTGGCACATTTTTACAGAAACGCAGACCCTGGACTTACACCGACTGTATCTAGGGTCGGTCAGTGACTCTGTTCAATTCAAATGAGCGGTTACATGTGAACATCACTGGTGCCAGACATTGTTTTGCTGACAGCTGCAGCTGTTTGCACACAGTTTGTGCCAGCAACGTTTATAACTGCCAGAAAGAATGCACTGATTCTTTCTGGCCACTTTTGGCTGCAGTTAAACTGCCTTATGAATGTAATGTTAATCCATGTAGAACATTCCTCATTTACAGTACAATTTCCTCTTCCTGCAGAAGTGTGTTTCTACTTTTGCAGCCAAATTGAAATAACAGTCACTTTATATTTGTTTGTTCTCATTCACATTGCATAATTTAAAAAGAAAAAACAGCTTTCCTTTTTTAGATTCATTTTTCTGGAAAATGCAAGCACTGTAAAATCCTACTGGCTCTTTATTTGAGGAGGCTGGGCAGCTGTGTGTGTTCAGAAATCGTTGCAGTCAGCCATGATACCTTCCCTTCAGAAAACTCAAAGGAACATTGAAGGCTGGCAGTAGATGACTCATTTTTGTTTAGCTAGCAGGCTGATTGAAAAAAAAAAAATGAATGGATTCCCCCATCCACACAAGCTATGGCCACAGTGCAACCATAAAAAGCTAACCCCAGTGGTGCCCTGGTACTTCTGGGCACACAAACATCTCATGGTTCAGAGACTTTGACCCACCCATGACTTGCATTTCTTGGCAGAGCAGCAGATGGATGTTTGAGGAAAAATTCTATCCTTTATACATACTTTACATACTGCTAATGCAGGTTTTCCTGTGCTTTGTATGTTTAATAAACCATTACAGCAATTTCTTATATAAAAGTTTAAGTCCCTGCTCTGTAATGAGTGCCTCTCAAGGTATAAAGATCTGAATAACAGCCAAGGTCATAAGGAGCTAATTGTTACTTCTACGCATTCAATGTCCAATTTAAATCATTCCTGTTTTCACATAACAATTTAGCATGATATTGATAAGACGGTGCTGACGTGTACCTTCAAAAACAGAGCATCCAAACTGATTGGCTATGGAAACACAGCATAATGCTAGGGACCAATGTGAAGCTAATGACAAAACTACTAAAGTGTGACTCTAAATACTCACTTCTGTTTAATCCAATTGATTCAATATGACAATTTTTTTGAAACTATTGCCTGTTAATACCAAGCAAAAAATCTAACATTTGTCTTGCTAATATGGCCATTGTGGCATAATGCATGCTAGGTAAAATGTTATCCAAAATTTGAATTACTGCTCTATCTGTGTAAAAATACATGAAATACATTCCTGTGAAATCTAAAATAAGCATGCTGCAACCTCTTGTGAGACACACACAACAACATACAATTCAAAAAATTAGGTTGCGCTGATTAGAAATAATCAAAGTGAAAATGTCATATAAGTGAAACAAAGAGCTAGAATGAACCATCCTGTGAACAAAAAGTGACACAAAAATGGTGCATTTGCTTAAAAAACACTGTTGAGTCTTTAATGGAAAATGAAAGAGTCAAGAAAGTTCATATACTGGAAACTAATGCATCAATATATTCCTCCCCAGTGGTACGCAAGCATATAACACTGCTAGAAAAGTGCACAATCAGGAATAGGATAGTGCCTCCACCTTTTTACACACTGCCGCTTACCGGATATAATTGATCTCCTATTATGGATCTCCTATCTTCTGTAATAGGAGATCAATTATATCCAGTAAGCGGCAGTGTGTACAGAGGTGGAGGCACTATCCTATTCCTGATTGTGCACTTTTCTAGCAGTGTTATGCTTGCGTACCACTGGGGAGGAATATATTGATGCATCAGTTTCCAGCATATGAACTTTCTTGGCTCTTTCATTTTCCATTAAAGACTAAACAGTGTTTTTTAAGCAAATGCACCATTTTGTATCACTTTTTGTCCACAGGATGGTTCATTCTAGTTTTGTTTCACTTATATGACATTTTCACTTTGATTATTTCTAATAAGGGCATCCTAATTTTTTGAAAGGTAACATTTTATGCAGTACTTTAAAGCTTAAAAAATAAATAAAAAATAGGTCTTCCATTGTTGCTCTGTCTAAAAAAAAAATACTAGTTGACTGGCTGTGTTTTTTTTCAGAATAAGTGAATCACAGCAGCAAAATGCAAGCATGCAGCAAATGAACATCTGACTTCATCCGACTCTGTGACTCAAAAAGTACTAAAACAAAGCTTTAGAATGAAAGTTATGCCGTGTACAGACAATTGGACTTTTCGACGGACTAGGTCAGATGGAATGAATCCGTTGGATATTACGATCGTGTATGGGCTTCAGCTGACTTTTTTTCCCCAAAAGTCAGACGAACCTAGAAATAAAACATGTTTCAAATCTTTCCGACGGACTCGAGTCCGGTCGAAAAATAAGTTTGTCTGTATGCTAGTCCAAAAACTGACGCTAGGGCAGCTATTGGCTACTGGCTATGAACTTCCTTATTCTAGGCCGGTTGTATGTCATCACGTTCAAATCCGTCGGACTTTGGTGTGCTTGTGTGTGTGCAAGTCCATTCGTGCGGAAAGTCTTTCGGAACTCCACCGAAAGTCCGTCGGGAAGAATGTCGGACCTAGCCTGTCAAAGTCCCATCGTTTGTACGCTGCATTAGGCAGCTCGCATTTTTATAAGAAGATGGCAATGGTTTTGTTGCAGAAATACAGTGGTGTGAAAAAGTGTTTGCCCCCTTCCTCATTTCCTGTTCCTTTGCATGTTTGTCACACTTAAGTGTTTCGGAACATCAAACCAATTTAAACAATAGTCAAGGACAACACAAGTAAACACAAAATGCAATTGGTAAATGAAGGTGTTTATTATTAAAGGTGAAAAAAAATCCAAACCATCATGGCCCTGTGTGAAAAAGTGATTGCCCCCTAAACCTAATAACTGGTTGGGCCACCCTTAGCAGCAACAACTGCAACCAAGCGTTTGCGATAACGTGCAATGAGGCTTTTACAGCGTCCTGGAGGAATTTTGGCCCACTCATCTTTGCAGAATTGTCCTAATTCAGTTACATTAGAGGGTTTTCGAGCATGAACGGCCTTTTTAAGGTCATACCACAACATCTCAATAGGATTCAGGTCAGGACTTTGGCTAGGCCACTCCAAAGTCTTCATTTTGTTTTTCTTCAGCCATTCGGTGGTGGACTTGCTGGTGTGTTTAGGATCATTGTCCTGCTGCAGAACCCAAGTTCGTTTCAGCTTGAGTACACGAACAGATGGTCGGACATTCTCCTTCAGGATCTCTTGGTAGACAGCAGAATTCATAGTTCCTTTTATCACGGCAAGTCTTCCAGGTCCTGAAGCAGCAAAACAGCCCCAGACCATCACACTACCACCACCATATTTTACTGTTGGTATAATGTTCTTTTTATGAAATGCAGTGTTCCTTCTACACCAGATATACTTGGACACACACCTTCCAAAGAGTTCCACTTTTGTCTCATCGGTCCACATAATGTTGTCCCAAAAGTCGTGGGGATCATCAAGATGTGTTGTGGAGAAATTGAGACGAGCTTTGATGTTCTTTTTGCTCAGCAGTGGTTTTCTCCTTGGAACTCTGCCATGCAGGCCATTTTTGCCCAGTCTTTTCCTGATGGTGGAGGCATGAACGCTGACCTTAACTGAGGCAAGTGAGGCCTGCAGTTCCTTGGACGTTGTTGTGGGGTCTTTTGTGACCTCTTGGATGAGTCGTCGCTGCGCTCTTGGGGTAATTTTGGGCGGCCGGCCACTCCTGGGAAGGTTCACCACTGTTCCATGTCTTCGCCATTTGTGGATAATGGCTCTCACTGTGGTTCGCTGGATTCCCAAAGCTTTGGAAATGGCTTTATAACCCTTTCCAGACTAATAGATCTCAATTACTTTCTTTCTCAATTGTTCCTGAATTTCTTTGGGTCTCGGCATGATGTGTAGCTTTTAAGGATCTTCTGGTGGACCTTACTGTGTCAAGCAGCTCCTATTTAAGTGATGCCTTGATTGTGAACAGGTGTGGCAATAATCAGGCCTGGGTGTGGCTAGAGAAATTGAACTCAGGTGTGGACAACCACAGTTATAGTATGTTTTAACAAGGGGGGCAATCACTTTTTCACACAGGGCCATGATGGTTTGGATTTTTTTTCACCTTTAATAATAAACACCTTCATTTACAAATTGCATTTTGTGTTTACTTGTGTTGTCCTTGACTATTGTTTAAATTGGTTTGATGTTCCGAAACACTTAAGTGTGACAAACATGCAAATGAACAGGAAATGAGGAAGGGGGCAAACACTTTTTCACACCACTGTATTTCTTAATCTTGGAAGCTGTGATAAAGTCAGGAAGTACATTCAGTTTACCTTAATCTGAGTTCCATGTAATGCACTTCCTTCAAATTTGTGAGAGCCACTCAATTGTAGAAAAACCTTGCTCCTTCTGTGTTTTGCTACTTCTGTGTGCTTTGCTTGATCGGTCAGTAACCAAAAAAGAGACTGTTACTTTGCTTGTTCAGAACAAAGTGATAGTGTCTGTGCAAAGGGACCTCTTTATGGCCCATGTCAACGGCTTTAGACTAGTGTTGATGGCATCAGTTTGAGATGCTTCTGATTTCAGAATTCATTGACATGTGCATTTGACCTGCAGTTGACCTCCTTCCAGGTTACTTTTGATCTTGTTCAAGCAGATTTACATTCCAAAAGACTTATATGGAATGCAAACTCATTTTAAAGCAACCAAAAACCCATTGACAGCGGCCCTTAAACTTCCCTTGCCAGCACTCCCCCACCATTTCTTCTGCTGCTTCAGTCAGGGAAAAATCCAGGTGCTTCCTCCTCCTTTGTGACAGTGCTCAGATCTAATAGCCAATTTATAGGCCCATGTCACATTACTGAGGGAATAAATACACATATTTGCCAGCACACCAAGGATCTTCAAATGTAGTCCAAAGGCTTTTATTGCAGAAAGATCAAATTACAAGAACCAGGGCAATGTTTTGGAGTTGTGCAGGACACCTTCCTTATGCATTTATAATTGTGCACTTATGTTATGTAATTATGAGATATTAAATCTTCCCAAAGTATCAAGGAATGGAATACACACTTGTCTCAGAAACCAAGTTGGGACAAAACACTTAGCCCTTGTACACACACAGTCGGAGATTCCGATGGAATGTGTCCGATCAGACCGTATTGTTGGATAATCCGACTGTGTGTGGTCTCCATCGGACTGTTTCCGTCGGAATATCCGACGGACCAAGTTTTCCAACTTGTCTATAAAATTTTCCGACAACATGCTCCGATCGGACATACTCCGATCATGTGTATCCTACTTCGACGGACAAAGTACACGCATGCTCAGATCAAATTCCTAGACCAAAGCTATTGGCTACTAGCCTGAACGTAGTCCCGTCGTAACGAAATAACGTAATCATGTTATGTACAATTGGATTTTCCAACAACTTTGTGTATGCAAGTTTCGGACAAAATCCGTCGGACAAAATCCAACGGATTTGGTTGTCAGAATGTCCGACCGTGTGTACAAGGGCTAAGACTGTGAAATTAAGACGTACTGTATTTCCACAGAGTGGTATCAAGTAGGAATGAGGTTTGGGTTTGGGTGAACTAATACATTAATTTGTTGGGATTCTTTGTAACCATAAGCACTACCTGGAATTTTGAACTTGGGTCAATTGGGTTAGAAGTGACAATAATGGGGATGTTATGTTCCAGGTTTCTCACTAAAGGGTGGGCACCCAGCAGCTAATTGTAAGTATGTGTTGTAGTAATTTAGAAGAGCTGGCCTGTGTAGGGAAATACAGTTGCTATGCTGTGCTAAATTACTGTAGATTGCAGTGTAGTGCTTTTTAGGACTATATTTTTCTGTGTGTCGTTGCTGTCTTTTTTTGTTTGCTATATATATATTGTTTTTTCTTTTAATATATAATATTATATATACATTCACCGGACACTTTATTAGGTACACCTGTACAATTGCTTGTTAATACAAGTTGCAATCACATGGCAGCAACTGCATTTATATACACTCTATAGTGTCAAAAGTATTGGGACACCTGCCTGCCTTTACATGCACATGGATTTTAATGGCATCCCAGTCTTAAGCCTCGTACACACGTTTGCCTAAAATCCAACCATTATGACTCTCCTTCAGACAATTGATGTCCAACTTTCCACCAACATATGTTGGATGACAGGCTAGTACATTTTCAGCAGACAACGGTCTGTTGTCAGATTTTCGTATTGTGTGCACACAAGTCAGTCACACAAAAGTCCAAAGTACAAACACGTATGCTTGGAGTCAGTGTTCACCAAATGCGACATTAACAGAAGATGCCCAAAGGGTGGCGCTTAAGAGCTTAAATTCCATGCAGTACGTTACTACATTTGTGTTTGTTGGCCGACAATTGTGTGCCATTAGTATGCAAGACAAGTTCCGGGCACATGCCCTTCGGACAAAAATCTGACGCTCTGTTGGCCAACAGTCAGATCGTGTGTATAAGGCTTTAGTCCATAGAGTTCAATATTGAGTTGGCCCACCCTTTGCAGCTATAGCAGCTTCAACTCTTCTGGGAAGACTGTCCACAATATTTAGGAGTGTGTCTATGGGAATGTTTGACCATTCTTCCAGAAGCGCATTTATGAGGTTAGGCACTAATTTGGATGAAAAGGCCTGGCTCGCAGTCTCCGATCTAATTCATCCCAAAAGTGTTCTATCGGGATGAGGTCAGTCATGTTCCTCCACCCCATACTCGCTTTTTGTTAAATGCCCCTGATGGGAGTTTCCAGATCCCCAAGTTTTTCTTTGACAATAAGTTGCCTATTATGCTCAAGAGTGGGCAGAATTAAGTATTGCCTTCCTCTCATAGACTTTAATAGAGTTGGATGTTGAATTTAAGTTTCATGGATTCCCAGAAGACTCCCACGCTGATTTGCAGATCCCTATTATCTAGTGAGAACAAACGCAGGAGATAATTGACCAAGGCTGTGCTTATATTAAAATTAAACATGCAGCCTCCTTTTGATACTCTGGTGTTAAGATGTCATGTATAATCAAGATTGACAGGGAATAATGAGACCTGACATGTGCGTTCCATAGATATGCCATCTCAGGTGATTTCTATTTCCAACAGGGGCTGAAAGCGTGGCTTAGAATGGACGGCTGGTGACCTTAGGTCACTGTTATGCCTATTGATGGAAATTCGTATTGATGACTGAAAGCGAGGCTTGGAACGCATGCCCAGCTCCATCTTTGTTTACTATTATTTCTATTGAGGGCCGAAAGCGAGGCTTGAATTGCATGCCCGGCAAAATCCTAGAGGTCCTGAGCTCCGTGACTGTGGCCGCGGGACCAGTGGGCCAGATCGCCGCTGGTGTCCTGCGATCGGGTCACAGAGCTGAAGAACGAGGAGAGGTCTGTGTAAACAAACCTCTCCCCGTGCTTCCTAGTGTGGCTGTCACCAATTATCTGTTCCCTTTTATAGGGAAAGACGATCAGTGACATCACATGCCAGGCCACGCCCCCTACAATAAAAAACCACATAACGTCATACATAACACCTACACTGCCCCCTAGTGGTTAACTCCTTCACTGCCAGTGTCATTTACACAGGAATCAGTGCATTTAAATAGCACTGATTGCTGTATAAATGACAATGGTCCCAAAAATGTGTCAAAAATGTCCGATGTGTCTGCCATAATGTCGCAGTCACAATAAAAATCGCTGATCGCCGCCATTACTAGTAAAAATGTTTTTTTATGAAAATGCTATAAAACTATCCCCTATTTTGTAAGCGCTATAACTTTTGCGCAAACCAATCAATAATCGCTAATTGCGATTTTTTTATACCAAAAATATGTAGAAGAATACGTATCGGCCTAAACTGAGGAAAAAAAAAGTTTTTTTATATATTTTTGGGCGATATTTATTATAGCAAAAAATATTGAATTTTTTTCAAAATTGTCGCTCTATTTCTGTTTATAGCGCAAAAAATAAAAACTGCACAGGTGATCAAATACCACCAAAAGAAAGCTCTATTTGTGGGAAAAAAGGATGCCAATTTTGTTTGGGAGCCACGTTGCATGACCGCGTAATTGTCAGTTAAAGCGATGCAGTGCCGAATCGCAAAAAGGGGCTTGGTCCTTTGGCTGCAAATTGGTCCGGGGCTTAAGTGGTTATGGTCAATGACCAGACATGTCGAATCCCCAGACAATGTCAAATGTAACGAATCACATCGGGTGGAACTTGTGTCCATGGTGTCAATTTTATTCAGTGCTTTTTTTCAATGGATAATTGTTAATGTTTAGTACATTTTAAATGAACTATTTTAGTAATGGTTTTACACTGAGCAGATGCTTAGTATTCATTTGCATATATCCATTAGATGGGAGCTTGATCTATGAGTACGGTGACCACCCACCCCTATCTGTAGCATTGGGAGACCTGTAATATCTCTTATGGCATGATTGAGCCTGATTTTTGAAAGATGGAGATCTTTCAACAGCTTTATTGACTCAATACCCACGTTATGAGTCCACCATTTCTGGTAAGCATGCTGGATACACATTATGTTGGTGGATGACAGATTGATCATTGAGGCTTTGGATATATCATCTCCACACATGGGAATTCACCTAAATTCTTTTGGAACTTATTCCACACAGTGGTTGTCATAATTTATTCACAAGGTCACTGATTTTCTGTTACTGTCACATTTTGGACTATTTTGATACACCAATTTGTGGAAGTGTATTTATTTTATTTTGTTTCAATGAAATATATTTTATTCTCATTTCTCTATACATTGTATTTATAGCATATATTTTTGATTGGTTCGTCATACTATTTTTGGGTGTTCATTCACTTCAACTTTAGCGATGCACTATAATGTATGTATTCAAAATGATGTGCATTGAAGTTTAAAATGCATTTGGAAAGTAAGTGAAAATAGGATCTGGACTTACTCACTCTTGGCTGGATCATGACTTCTCCCCCTTTTAAAATAGTCCAAGAGATGTGGATTCCCAAAAGTCATCTCTTTGCTCTTATGTTATGTTATGTCTGTTTTTCCCCAGTATGAATTGTCAGTTTGGATTACCCTGGTCACAGTGTAAATGTTCCCCAATTTGGTTTGTTTCATTTTGTTTTATTGAAGTTTTTTTACAAGAAAAATAATACACATTCAGTGCAAATAAAGAATACATCACAATAGACATTTTTACAAAATCTCCACCCTTCGTATAGGGAAATAAAAACAAAATCATAAAAGAAGGGTGTGACCTGGATACATCCCCAATTTGATTTCAGTGTTTAGACATTTTAGCCTGCCGCCTTGCAGATAACTGGAGGCTAATGGGAAACTCTTTACTAGATCCTAACTGGTTGGCATTGGCCAGTAGATCACCCAGCAGATCCACGTCATCTAAAAGCTGTAATCTACATACTGCAGGAGTGAAGGTGAATTCTTGATGTGTGCTGTCAGCATCCTTAAACATTTGCCCTGGTCACCTAGGAGCATTTTATCATTTACAGCACTGAGATGTTTGAACCTGGTATAAAGTTGCTCCAATGCAACTCGCACCTTGTAATGTTGCATAAGCACCAGCACCCTCTGTCCTGCTTCGCACACTACAATTCTGTCCTCTTCAGCAGAAGGCCTGTCAGAACAACACCTGGGTTTTACTAGGCTGGCTTCAAATATATCAGCCTGTAAGAACTCAGTACTATGAGCTGCAGTTACTGAGGTAGTAGATTCAGATTAATTTTGTTCAGGACAGATGGTATTGCTTGTTGTATACTTGAACTTGGAGTCAGAATACTTGGTAAACATAATTAAAAACGAATATGAAATTGCAATAGAAAGTACATTTTTTACAGTTTTTTTTTTATATAAAATGAATGTTCTGCATTAGCATCTGGTTACCACGTGCAAAACTCAGTACATAATTCATTGCAGCTTCTATGCGGATGTAAGTAGGTAAAATATTTTCATGTCAAAAAAATAAAAAAATAATTCACATTTCTTTATTGCTTATTTATTAAACAATAGCAGCATTCATTTAGCGCAGGGGTGCTCAACGTGTGACCCTATAGCTGCTGCAGAACTACATGTTCTATCATGCTTCTGCCTTTAGGAGTCATGCTTGTAACTGTTAGCCTTGCAATGCCTCATGGGACTTGAAGTTCTGCAACAGCTGGAGGGCCACAGGTTGAGCGCCCATGATTTAGAGAGCAACTTTACCTTTTATGAATAATAAAAATGCACTTATTTTTGCAAGAAGATACAAATAGTGTCTTTGGTGTGCACTTGACACTGTGATATTGCCATGTGACAGATTTGCGTTAGAGAAAAATTGTAATGGTTTGGGGTTTTTTGTTTACCTTTCTTCAGTTTACATGGTTTTACCTTTTATTCTTTTGAAAAAAAAATTTATAGGCTGCATGTATGACATCAATGACTGTATCCTGGGATCACACATCCTTAGGTTTTTTTTTTTTAAATGAGAGCGGTGGAAGCTTATTGCCTTCAGATTTTTTCCCTAGTTAAATCTTTATAAAGTCTCATCTGAATAGGTAGGCAGGGTGTACATACAGCATGTGTATGTTTGTGTGTATATATATATATATATCTATATATATATATCTATATATATAAAATATATGTACAGTATCTCACAAAAGTGAGTACACCCCTCACATTTTTGTAAATACTGTATTATATCTTTTCATGTGACAACACTGAAGAGATTATACTTTGCTACAATGTAAAGTAGTGAGTGTAGAGCTTGTATAACACTGTAAATTTTCTGTCCACTCAAAATAACGCAACACACATGCCGCGTACACACCGGACTTTTCAACATCAAAAGTCAGACGGAATGATTCCGGCAGACCATTCGATCGTGTGTGGGCTGCAGCAAACTTTTGATTTGCAAAAGTCTGACAGACTTTAGAAATGAAACATGTTTCAAATTTTTCCGACAGAACTCCGCCGGAGCCAGTTCCTACTGAGAAATCCGCTCGTGTGTATGCTAGTCCGACGGACAAAAAACAACGCGAGGGCAGCTACTGGCTATGAACTTCCTTATTCTAGTCCAGTCGTACGTCATCACGTTCGAATCCGTCGGACTTTGGTGTGATTGTGTGTGTCCAAGTCCGTTAATTCGGAAAGTCCGTCAAAACTCTGTCAGAACTCCGTCGAAAGTCTGTCGGATCTAGTCCCTCGAAAAGTCTGGTCGTGTGTACGCGGCAACAGCCATTAATGTCTAAATCGCTGGCAACAAAAGTGAGTACACCCCTAAGTGAAAATGTCCAAATTAAGCCCAATTAGCCATTTCTCCTCCTCGTGTCATTTGACTTGCTAGTGTTACAAGGTATCAGGTTTGAATGATGAGCATGTGTGTTCATTTTTTTGTGTTTATCACTCTCACTCTCTCTTCCTGGTCACTGGAAGTTCAACATGGCACCTCATGGCAAAGAACTCTCTGAAAAAAAGAATTGTTGCTCTACATAAAGATGGCCTAGGCTATAAGATTGCCAAGACCCTGAAAATGGGCTGCAGCACAGTGGCCAAGACCATACAGCGGTTTAACAGGAGAGGTTCCACTCAGAACAGGCCTCGCCATGGTTGTCCAAAGAGATTGAGTGCACGTGCTCAGCGTCATATCCAGAGGTTGTCTTTGGGAAATAGACGTATGAGTGCTGCCAGCATTGTTGTAGTATTTGAAGGGGTGGGGGTCAGCTTGTCAGTGCTCAGACAATACGCCCCACACTGCATCAAATTGGTCTGTATGGCTGTCATCCCAGAAGGAAGCCTCTTCTAAAGATGATGCACAAAAAAGCCCACAAACAGTTTGCTAAGTAGACTAAGCAGACAAGCAGACTAAGGTCTTGGATTACTGGAACCAAGTCCGGTGGTCTGAGACCAAGATAAAATTTGGTTCAGATGGTGTCAAGCATGTATGGCAACAACCAGGTGAGGAGTACAAAGATAAGTGTGTCTTGCCTACAGTCAAGCATGGTGGTGGGAGTGTCTTGTTCTGGGGTTGCATGAGTGCTGCCGGCACTGGGGAGCTACAGTTCATTGAAGGAACCATGAAGGCCAACATGTTCTGTGACATACTGAAGCAGAGCATGATCCCCTCCCTTAGGAGACTGGGGCCACAGGTCAGTATTTCAACATAACGACCCCAAACACACCTCCAAGACGACCACAGCCTTGCTAAAGAAGCTGAGGGTAAAGGTGATGGACTGGCCAAGCATGTCTCCAGACCTAAACCCTATTGAGCAGCTGTGGGGCATCCTCAAATGGAAGGTGGAGGAGTGCAAGGTCTCTAACATCCATCAGCTCCGTAATGGAAGAGTTGAAGAGGACTCCAGTGGGACCCTGTGAAGCTCTAGTGAATTCCATTGCCCAAGAAGGTTAAGGCAGTGCTGAAAAATAATGGTGGTCACACAAAATATTGACATTTTGGGCCCAATTTGGATATTTTCACTTAGGGGGGTACTCACTTTTGTTGCCAGCGGGTTTAGACATTAAAGGCTGTGTGTTGAGTTATTTTGAGGGGGGCAGCAAGTTTACACTGTTATACAAGCTGTACACTTATTACTTTACATTGTAGCAAAGTGTAATTTCGTCAGTGTTGTCACATGAAAAGATATAATAAAATATTCACAAAAATATAAGGGGTGTACTCACTTTTGTGATATACTGTGTGTATGTATGTGTATATACCGTATTTATCGATGTATAACATGCGCCGGCGTATAATACCCACCCAATTTAAGAGGGAAGTTTCAGGGAAAAAAACTTTTTTTGAAGCAAAATAATGGTCAGTGAGCATCAATGCAGCCTGATCTGTGCCCATCTGCAGCCTGATCTGTGCACATCTGCAGCTAGATCTGTTTCCATATGCAGTCTAATCAGTGCCCATCTCATCATGATGAATCTCCATGCCATAGTAGAAGACATAGCCCATATATTGCACTGTTATCAGCATGTGGATGCATGAACAGCAAGTACAGTCAGCACATTAGCTGAGTGTAATCGAGGCCAGTGGAAATGATCTGTGTATGTGAGTACTCTGGCTTATAGCTTTGTGTTCCTCTGTGACTCCGAAGTTGGTGACAGCAGAGGATGGATGGTGTATACAGTGCTGAGTCTGAGTCTTCTTACTAGTATATACTATGGTACAACTTACTTGTTTGCTACGGGAATCACTAGTCCCTGTATTATTGAAGATGCTGCCATCAAAGGGAAGGAGGGGCAGAATGCTGCCAAAATAGAGCCAGATATCCGGTGTACTCTGCGTCACGCTCAGTCCTGCCCCTTGGCCCGGATCCTATAATGAGCATAACACCAGTCCAATGTCAGGACGTCCATGCTAGGAGCCACCCAGGGGGCAGGACTGGGTGTGATGCTGAGCCGAGTACACAGGAGATACGGCTCTATTTTGGCAGCGCTCGTCCCCTCCTTCCCCTTGGTGGCAGACTATACTGGCGTATAACACACTCACATGATTTCCCTCCTATTTTAAGGGGGGAAAAGTGCGTGTTATACGCCGATAAATAAAGAATATATATATATATATATATATATATATATTTATTTATATTTAGAGCTGCGCGATTAATCGATAAAGAATCAGATCACAATTCTTCTCCTTTGCAATCGTTAGAAAGCATTTTCCCAATTCTATGCAGAGTTCACTGCTGACAGCTGTCTAAAAAAACAAAACAGGCAGCCTGCCAAGTTTATGACAACATCGCTTAGACAGAGATAAGGAGAAGCATTGTAACACTTCTTTCTTTTCGATCAAAAGAATTAACTTTGGTCTGTAAATGAGGGAAGTTTAACCACTTAGGCCTCATGTACACTGCTGCTGGTAAACAGACGTTCAGAAGCAGTTGGATGCTTTTTTTAGCTGCCCCTGAACTCATCCAATGTTATCTTATGTGTACATGTACACAGGTTCATTTAATGTTGTTTTTAGGCAGTTGCGTTTAGAGGCTTTTCTTTAAAGACAAAAAAATTTGTTTAAACGCGGTACCAGGCGTTTAGCTGCGTTTTCGTTTAGAAGCGTTTTTAAACATGCCCTTTTTTTTTATATTACAAAACCTGATGATAGCAAATGAAAATAAACACTAAAAGTGTTTTTTAAAAACGTGTAATTGCTTGCAATGCTTCATAAACCATTTATATACCCCTAATGAACCCATGATCCAATCCAATACACCACTAGCATTGCTGTTAGCCAAAGTAGAAATGGAATTTGACCTATATGTTGTTAGATTTGAACCAGGTGACCCCACCATTGAGCTTGACCCCCGAATTGATCAAACATAGTTGCATGAATTTTAATATCTGGCTTTTTTAATTTTCCTCACATATGCTCATTATGGAATCCATAATAAAAGCACCGAAATTGAGGTAAATACAAATACACTGCTGCTCTCTCAGCTACTTCTACTCACTCTGGTCTCAAATAATGACTGAAATAGTTAAATAATACAGTTGTGCTTTGGGTCTTATGATGTTATCTTAAATAAACGCTCCTAGAGGTGAACGCGGCAAAACGCCACTAAATGCGCCATGCAAAGGTGGTTAAATGGGCGTTTTTAAATGCCGGTTTTAGTTGTCAAAAAATTGTTCAGAAGAGTTTGCCTCAGCATCCTGTGTACATTAGACCTTAAAATGTAAAGCCCCATACATACTATCAGATTTTCTGCTGATATTTTCCTTCAGATTTACCAAAACCCTATAATATGAGGTCAAACCTTAGGAGTTTCAGTTTGTATGCAATCAGGCAGGCCCTTACACAACATGGTTTTGGTAAATCTGAAGACAAAAATCTGCAGAAAATCTGATGTTTTGTGTATGTGTGTATGGGGCTTAAGTTCACCTTTACTGAAAAATCTGAACACAGGACCCCCTCCTTGCCCCCCCCCCCCCCATCCTGCTGAAATCCCCTCTGCATCCATGCATCTTCTCCATACCTGACAGGATGTGCTATGCGGCTGGTAATTGGTCGGCGCTGTCCATGTGATGGCGCTGACCAATTGGAATGCTCCAAAACATCCCTCCTGACGAGGGATGTTTTGGACATTCAGCTCACGGGATTTCTAAGCCCCGGACTCCTAGCATGGATATACAGGGGCTTAGAAGAGGAAATTTATGCGGTCCAGGTCAGCGATACCGGGCGAGGGTGCGAAGAGGAGGTCTTATGTAAGTTCATTTTACAGATTTTTCTGTAAAGGTGAACTTACCCTTTAAAGACTAAACCTTTTTCTGACATTTGTTGTTTACAAGTTGAAATCAGTCATTTATGCTAGAAAATTACTTAGAACCCCCAAACATTATATATATATATATATATATATGTATATATATATATATATATATATATATATATTTTAGCAGACACCCAAGAGAATAAAATGGTGGTTTTTGCAATATTTTATATCACACTGTATTTGCACAGCGATCTTTCAAACCCAATTTTTTTGGACAAAACACACTCTAATTAATTAATAAAAAAACCAAACAAATAAAGTTAGCCCAATTTGTTTGTATAATGTGAAAGATGAAGTTACGCCATGAGAATTGTGATTGTGTGGCTCTCATTTTTGCCAGAATTGTGCAGCTCTAATATACGTGTGTGTGTGTATATGTGTGTGTGTATGTATATATATATATATATATATATATATATATATATATATATATATATATATATATATATAGGAACTGTGCATGGGAAAGCCAGTAGTTTACTCCTATGTTTCCTGCCTCTAACCCCCTTCCCCCTTGCAAACACACATACACATATTTTCAAAATGTGTATTTTGCTCTAAGGCTCCATTTACACTAGTGCAATGTCAGATGCGTGACAATGGAAATCAATGACATTGATTTCAATGGTGCCTGTTCACATCAATGTAAGTCAGCACAGCGCAATTTTGCAAAAAGTTCCTGTCAGGGCTGGTTCAAGACATGGTGCGACATGGAAATACCCACTTGGGTGTAAACATTCCATAGCTCAAACGAATCACATTTTTTTTCTAATTTCAACAAACAATATATAAACTGTATTGTGAAGTGTGTCTAACTTTCTAGGGTATACTCCGAAGATTTTCACGTAAAAGCTATAGGGATAAGTGACACGGATGTAAAAAAAATGCGTATATCCAAACAGATATATCCAAAACAGATATTCTAAAAAGAAAACCAAATACATTAAAGCGTGGAACTTGCGCTCATTTGTCTCCTCCACCCCCCTCCAGTGCCATATTTGGCATCTTTGACAGGTATCCTGTCCCTACTTCCGGGAGTCCAGGCCACGGCGCATTACGTCTTAGCTTGGCTCCTTCCTCCTCCCTCCTTCCTTCTCCTTCTCCCGCCACCGGGACAGTAGGAGATCGCAGCGGTGCCTCACACATGCGCAGTAGGAACTCAGATTGAATCGGTACTGCTTCACTGCCTGGTTCCCTTACCCACAATGGGGGTGTCAGCATCCAGCAGCTGATGGAAACATCAGCTGCAGTGCCGACATCCCTGGACTCCAGGACAAGTACCAGGTTATGGTGAAGGCACATAAAAAGGATGACTACCATAAGCAGTCTGATATGTTATTGTAAATACATTTTTGGCTTTTTAGAGTACTCTGTACATTATATATATATATATATATATATATATATATATATATATATATATATATATTTAATGCAGCAAATCATAAATTTGCTTCACATTGTTTCACATTGCTATTTTCTACTTGTCCTTTTACCATTATACTATGCATCTCTTTGAATTGTGATCCCAGATTTATTCATGGTTTTATGACTGTGCTATTAATGGGAAGCCCAAAGCACAATGCAGCATGAGTCAGCATGAAACATCTTCCTGAAAGCTTGTGGATTTATTTTGTAACAACATGAAAGGAACAATGGTGTGCAAATGTAAGGCACTGAACAGACAGAGGGTAATTTTTTCTTTGTACAGTACCATGCAAAGGATTTAGGCAGCTGTGAGGAAATGCAGTAAAGTAGAATGCTTTCAAAAATATATATTTTAATTGTTTATTTTTGTCAATTTACAAAATTCAAAGTGATCAAATCAATATATGGTGTGACTACCCTTTGGCTTAAAACCAGCATCATTTCTTACACTTGCACACTTTGTACACTTGCACAAAGTCAGGGATTTTGTAGGATTAGAGTCAGGTGTATGATTAACTAATTTAAACAAGCAGGTGCTAATGATTATCAAATTCATATGTAGGTTGAAACACTGTCTTTAACTAAAACAGAAACAGCTGTGTAAGAGACTTAAAACTGGGTGAGGAACAGCCAAACTCTGCTACTGAGGTGAGGTTGTTGAAGAAAGTTTCATGTCACAGGTCATAAATCAATGGCAAGATTGAGCACAGCAACAAGACAAAAAGTAGATAAACTGTATCATCAAGGTTTCTCCCAGGCAAGGATTCCAAAGCAGACTTGGGTTTTAAGATGTGCTATATAAGCTCTTTTGAAGATGCACAAAGAAACAGGCAATATTGAGTACCATAGATGCAGTGGTCGGCCAAGGAAACTTAGTGCAGCAGATGAAAGACACATCGTGCTTACTTCCCTTTGACATTGGAAAATGTCCATCAGTGCCATCAGCACAGAAACCAGTGGGACTCAGGTACACCCATCTACTTTTCGGAGAAGTCTGGCCAGAAGTGGTCTTCATGGAAGAATTGTGGCCAGAAAGCCATACCTTCAACATGAAAACAAGGCTAACCAACTCAACTATGCACGAAAACATAGGAACTAGGGTGCAGAAAAATGTCAGCAGGTGCTCTGGACTGAGTTTGAAATATTTGGCTGTAGCAGGAGGCAGTTTGTTCGTGAAGGGATAGAGATCGGTACAATGAGTGTCTGCAGGCAGCAATGAAGCATGGTGGAGGTTCATTGCAAGTTTGGGGCTGCATTTCTGCAAATAGAAATGGAGATTTGGTCAGGATCAATGGTGTCCACAATGCTGAGAAATACAGGCAGATACCTCTCCATCATGCCATACCATCAGGGATGTGTATGATTGGCCCCAAATGTATTCTGCAACAGGACACCGACCCCAAACATACAGCCAATATCATTAAGAACTATCTTCAGCATAAATAAGAGGCTCTAACATAGGCCCTCATTCACACAGGGTACTACAGTGTACATCCGTGTGAGGGCCACATTTGCCTGCACAGGAATGAGAAGGTGTTTTGTGCATCCCCATGCAATCAGTCCCATAAAAATGCAGTCATGAACATGTTAAAGGTCTATTCTAACAGACCACAAAGGAATAACAATAAATGCTAACGTACTTTCCATGCAAGCCTTTTGAGTTTGTATGCATAGGATTAGAACTGCCGCTTAGCATTGATCAGAACAACAGCCAACAAAGCGCAGTGACTAGTCAGTTAAACCTCATATTTAACCAAAACAGAAATGTTACAGGGATCTTTGCCCAGTTATGAAACAATTCTTGGAATATTCTCAGTATTCTCAGTATTGACCGTTAGTAAAAGCCCCATAACAAATATTATTTAAGACAAACACTCTTTATTGATAGAAAACCTCAAGTGTAACAGTTCAGTGTCAGTGAAATGTAATTTACTGTTCTTTTCAAGCCTCCGTCACTAAAAATGTTTTTATACTTATCACATGCTTATACTTAGAAAGCCTACAGGGATTCTTTGGAAGAAATATTGACATAAAGGCATTTTTTGTTTTAGACTTATTTAACACTATGCAGTGCCTTGAAAAAGTATTCACACACCTTGAAATTTTCCACATTTTGTCATGTTACAACCAAAAACGTCAATGTATTTTAAGCACTTCAATACAGGGCACTTTCGCACCTTCCTGCCCAAGCCAATTTTCAGTGCTGTCACTTTTTAAATGACAATTGCGCGGTCATGCTACACTGTACCCAAACTAAATTTTTATCATTTTGTTCCCACAATTCGAGCTTTCTTTTGGTGGCATTTGATCACCTCTGCGGTTTTTATTTTTTGCTAAACAAATAAAAAAAGACGAAAATGTTGAAAAAATAAAGTTTTTTTTTGTATTTGATATAAATTTTGTAAATAAGTAAGTTTTCTCCTTCACCGATGAGCACAAATAAGCTGCACTGATGGGCACTGATAAGGCGGCACCGATGGGCATTGATGGGCACTGATGGCTGGCACTGATAGATTTCAGTGATAGGCATCACTGGTGGCACTGGCAGGCATTTTTTACTGACACTGATTGGCAGCTGTCTGGGCACTGATTGGCATTTCCCTGGTGGTCTAGGATGGCATACCTGGTGGTCCAGTGTGGGAGCCATCCCTGGTGATCCTGGCGTCATCTTGGTGGTCCTGGGCGGGCATCCGAGGGGTGATAAACAATCAGCATGGACCCACCCTGTTAGGAGAGCAGCTGATGGGCTCTTCTCAAGTGAGGATAGGCCGATCAACAGCTCTTCCTGTTTACATTGTGATCAGCCTTAATTGGACACAGCTGATCACGTGGTAAAGAGGCTCAGTCATGGCCTCTTTACCTAGATCGGAGTTTGAGTATGTCAGACTGACGCGTTGCAACAACTCCCCCAGGGGCACGCAGTGGCTTGATATCCTGACAACGTCATATGACATCCGATCAGGATATCGCAGCCACTTTGCCAACGTCATTTTGCTATATGGCAAGTGATTAATGGGGTTTTATGTAATAGACCAACACAAAGTGGCACATAATTGTGAAGTGGAAAGAAAATGATAAATGGTTTTCCACATTTTTTATAAATAAATATATGAAAAGTGTGGTGTGCATTTGTATTCAGCCCCCCGAGTCAATACTTTGTAGAACCAACTTTCACTGCAATTACAGCTGCAAGTCTTTTTGGGGATGTCTCTAACAGCTTTGCACATCTAGAGAGTGACATTTTTGCATATTCTTCTTTGCAAAATAGCTCAAGCTCTGTCAGATTGGATGGTGAGCGTCTGTGAACAGCAATTTTCAAGTTTTTCAACAGACTCTCAATTGGATTTAGGTCTGGACTTTGACTGGGCCATTCCAATACATGAATATGCTTTGATCTAAACCATTCCATTGTAGCTCTGGCTGTATGTTTAGGGTCATTGTCCTGTTGGAAGGTGAACCTCTGCCCCTGTCCCAAGTCTTTTGCAGACTCTAACAAGTTTTATTCTAAGATTTTCCTGTATTTGGCTCCATCTATCTTCCCATCAACTCTGACCAGCTTCCCTGTCCCTGCTGAAGAAAAGCATTCTCACAACATGATGTTGCCACCATCATGTTTCACGGTAGGGATGGTGCGTTCAGAGTGATGTGCATTGTTAGTTTTCCGCCACACATGACATTTTGCTTTTAGGCCAAAAAGTTCAATTTTGGTATCATCTGACCAGAGCACCTTCTTCCACATGTTTGCTGTGTCCCCCACATGGCTTCTCCCAAACTGCAAATGGGACTTCTTATGGCTTTCTTTCAACAATGGCTTTCTTCTTGCCACTTTTCCATAAAGGCCGTATTTGTGGAGTGCACGACTAATACTGTAGTTGTCCTGTGGACAGATTCTCCCACCTGAGCTGTGGAACTCTGCAGCTCCTCCAGACTTTACAATGGGCCTCTTGGCTGCGTCTCTGATTAATGCTCTCCTTGCTCGGCCTGTCAGTTTAGGTGGACAGCCATGTCTTGGTAGGTTTGCAGCTATGCCATACTCTTTCCATTTTCAGATGATCTTGTGATTTAGTGCTCCGTGAGATGTTCAAAACTAGGGATATTTTTTTTATAACCTAACCCTGCTTTAAACGTCTCTACAACTTTATCCCTGACCTGTCTGGTGTGTTCCTTGGCATTCATGATGCTGTTTGTTCTCTAGCAAACCTCTGAGGGCGTCACAGAACCACTGTATTTATACTAAGATTACATTACACACAGGTGGACTCTATTTACTAATTAAGAGGCTTCTGAAGGCAATTGGTTCCACTCAATTTTAGTTAGGGATATCAGAGTAAAGGGGGCTGAATACAAATGCATGCCACACTTTTCAGATATTTATTTGTAAAAAAAATTGAAAACCATTGATCATTTTTTTCTTCCACTTCATGATTATGTGCCACTTTGTTTTGGTCTATCACATAAAATCCCAATAAGGTACATTTATTTATTTTGTTGTAGAATGACAAAATGTGGAAAATTTCAAGTGGTATGAATACTTTTTCAAGGCACTGTATGCCTCTGGTTCAAATGATTGTTTATTGTGGATTTTTTTTTTTTACATAATATTAATGTTATTTATTTGATATTATGAACTGCAAGTAAATATCAACCTTTTCTGGAGATCTGATTTTCAGCATTTACAGTGTACTTCTGTCTTAAAGACCCCAGAGGGAAGATGTACTAGAGACTGCACCTGAATTTTTAGGAATATTCTGTTGGAACTCAGCAAGTAGCTTTATGCTGTGGTTTTAAGCATTGCAGCTTATTTGCAAACACTATGGGGTTGATTTACTAAAGGCAAATCCACTTCGCACTTCAAGTGCACTGCACGTGCATTTGTAAGTGCACTGCAAGTGCATTTGTAAGTGCACTTGGAAGTGCAGATGCTGTAGATCTGAGGGGGACATGCAAGGGAAATAAAAAAACAGCATTTTTGCTTGTACGTGATTGGATGATAAAATCAGCAGAGCTTCTCCTGATTTCAGAGCTTCCCTTCAGATCTACAGCGACTGCACTTCCAAATGCACTTTAAGTGCACTTGTATGCAAAGTGGCCTTTAGTAAATCAACCCCAGTGTCTGGGTTATTGGCTTTGATATAGAATCTGTTTTGCTCAGTGCATTTGAAACTCCATTGTGTTAGCCAGGCACTCCTGGAGCTCAGTTTTTTTTTTTCTTACCCAATTTACATTATTTGCATGTATTAGTGTTTACTTAAAGTGTATCTAAAACAAAAACTTTTTTAAAGTTTTGAATAGAGTAATGAAAAGTTTCTACCCCATTGGATTTTTTCTGCTGTAAATCCTATAGTGGTGCCAGCTGTGGTGATTTGAGCAAACAACAAAACTTAATGCATACTTTGAAGTAACTTAACCACAATAAGGGATAATGGTAATGGATATTGCTTTTTACCAGGAAATGTGCCTTATTGCACGCACTGCCTTTTTTTTTTTTTTTTTTTTTTAAAGATTTTATTGAATTTTAACCAATTACAAAAGAGTAAAAATAAAGACAAACAGTTCTCTTCCATGTTGAAACAACTAGAGACCATAGAAGAAGAAAACAACAATTTTAGTACAGCCATGTCAGTCACAATCTAACAAATTTTGTATATCCCAGACCAAGTGTAAGCGTGACTTCGTAGAGTTACAACTCGGTTAAAGGCACAATAAAAGGGTAGAGCTAAGAAGTCGCCTACCTAGCATTTCCTGGCGGGGTCTAAGAGCATGCATTCAGGTATGCACTAAAATGACTATTTGACGCCCAGGGCTCCGTACGGATATTCCTTATAGATGAAATGTTAGCTGTGGCTATTCAAAAATCATCAGTATAGCTCTGTAATGGTTGGTGTAGACCGAGTCTTAAATTTTGTGAGCGCAATTGCAAACACTTGAATCCTATAGAGGGTAGTGGCTGGGGGGTTTAATGGATGTATAGTGTACGGGGATCATATGTTTGGAAGAGGGTGGACATTACAAAGGGGGCAGGGGGGGGGGTGGGAAAGGGTAGCTAAAGGGATAAAGAGAGTGGGGGAGAAGAAGGAAACGAAAGGGAAAAGGTGAGGGGAGGGTGAGCTCGCCTCCCGGGGTTGGATTAATTAGCCACCAATGTTGTCAGGAGAGAGCTTTATGTTCTTAAATGAAGTAGAATGTCTTTTTGTTCACTCTATTCGTTCGGGGGTCAAGATGGGTCTTTAAGGATGTTAGCGTAAGTTGGGGTGGATTTGAAGTGGATCCAACAGGCCCATTTTGTGCTGAATTTCGATGGTGTGTCACGGGCAATGTGTATCAGTTCTTCCATCTCTGCCGATTTATTAACTCTGCAGAGCCATTCTTTGATTGTGGGTACCCGGGTAGAGTTCCATTTGGTCGGGATGCATTGTTTGGCTGCGTTTAGCATGAACATGGTTAAGGATTTGTGATAGGTGTTATGTGTTCTGGGAGAATGGTGTAGTAAACACTGAGCGGGAGAAGGTTCAATGGCATATGTAGTGACCTGTGTGGTAATTTTACAAACTTCTGTCCAGAAGGGAACTATCAGGGGGCAGGACCACCAAATGTGTAGGAATGTTCCTGTGCTGGAGAGGCATCTCCAGCATTTGTCTTGTGTGGCTGGATATATTTTGCTTAATTTCGCTGGTGTGTGGTACCACCTGGTTTGTATTTTATAATTGTTCTCTTGTGAGCTAACATTTAATGTGCCCTTGTGGGTGGTTAGGAAGATTTTTTCCCATTGATCGTCTGTCAGGGAGAAATTTAAGTCCTCTTCCCAGCGTTTACATGCGGCATAGTCACTAGGGTTCATATGATCAAAGAGAAGGGTATGCGTGTAGGCTATCAGGTGTCGTTGTGGGGATTGTTGGGAACATAGTTTTTCGAAGGGTGTTTGTTCACGGGAGCAATTTTGGTCTTTGTTTAATGATTGGAGGAAGTGGGATATTTGAATGTATGGCCATTGGGGGAGAAAGGGCTTCTCCAATTTTGCTGCAATGTCTGAAGCAGCTTGAATTTTACCCATGGAGAAAAAGTTACATGCATGGGCTTGTGCTGGTGTCCAGTCTGGGGCTAAAAAGTGTGTGGACATTCCTGGTGGAAAGTCTGGGTTTAATTTGACCGTCGTTAATGGGCTGGGGATAGATGATATTCTTGTTCGTTTGCATTGCCTTTATATAATTATGGTAGAATGATTAGAAATATTACTTGCATCAGGGGACTATAAGACTCTAAATGTGAAGGCTTATTCATGGTTTATCACCTGGGGATATGGAAACCAGTTTTTCACATTTCGATACTATTGAAGCTACAGTAAACACAAGGCTTAGATATTTCCATATAGGGTAACTTGTCCTGATAAGATTTAACAATTCTAAACAAACCATTGTAATGTAAGACCTTAAGGCCCCTTTCACACTGGGGCGGCGCGTCCGTCGGCGGTAAAGCGCCGCTATTTTTAGCGGCGCTTTACCGTTGTTTTAGCGGCGGTCTGCGGGGGCTAGCGGGGTGGTTTTAACCCCCGCTAGCGGCCGAAAAAGGGTTAAAACCGCCCGCAAAGCGCCGCTGCAGCGGCGCTTTGCCGGCAGTATTGCCGCGCTGTCCTATTGATTTCACCGCTCCTTCACCGCTCCAAAGATAGCTAGCAGGACTTTTTTCACCGTCCTGCCAGCGCACCGCTTCAGTGTGAAAGCCCTCCGGCTTTCACACTGGAGTGAAAGGGGCCGGTTTTTTCAGGCGCTACACAGGCGCTATTTTTAGCGCTGTAACGCCTGAAAACCGCCCCAGTGTGAAAGGGGCCTAAAGGTTGAGACTAACTACCATATAATGTTTTATCTATATAGCAGGAGTGGAAACACCCACTCATTGTTGTGGTGATTCTAGGTCTCTGAAAAGCAGAGTTTACACATAAGGTGACACCATAGGGGTGATTTACCAAAAAAGATTGCTCCATTTGCAAAGGAAGTTCTACTTTGCTTTGAATTTGCCCCTGAGCTTAGTGAATGAGATAAAGCTCTGCTCACTTCTACCATCCAGTCATGTGCAAGAAAAAGCTCTGGGAAAATTCCCTTGCAAATTGAGACTTCCCTTGCAAAGTGAACAGCCTATTTGCTTTTAGTAATTCAGCCTCTATAAGTAAATGGTACCATATAGACTTGAGTATAAGCCCTTGTACACACGGTCGGACATTCCGACAACCAAATCCGTCGGATTTTGTCCAACGGATTTTGTCCGAAACTGTTGCATACACACAGTCGGACAAAGTTGTCAGAAAATCCGATCGTACTTAACGTGATGACGTTATTTCGTTAGGATGGGACTACGTAGTAGCCAATAGCTTTGGTCTAGGAATTTGATCTGAGCATACGTGCCACTTTGTCCGATCGGAATTCTCTACACATGATCGGACAAAGTCAGATCGGATCATGTTGTCGGAAAATTTTATAGGCAATCTGTAAAACTTGGTCCATCGGAGTATCCGACGGAAACAGTCCGATGGAGCCCACACACTGTCGGATTATCCGACAACACGGTCCTATCGGACATTGTCCATCGGAATGTCCGACCGTGTGTAGAAGGGCTAAGCCTTTTTTTAGGCTGAAAAACCCCCCTCAGCTTTTACTCGAGTGTCTCCCACTGTGTTATGCAGTCTGTTCGGCTGTCTATTGTAACAAAGCCCCGCCTCCTCCTCGACCATGATAGAGGAACACTGATACAATGCTGGGAAACTGTATCAGTGTTCCGCCTATCACAGACGTGGAGGAGGTGGGGCTTTGTTACAGTGGCTGAACAGACTGCACAACACAGCAGACACATGCTGTTTTAGTAATCAAAGGTACGGCTGCATATGGGCACAGTGAGGCTGCAGATGGGCACAGTGAGGCTGCAAATGGGCACAGTAAGGCTGCAGATGGACATTGTTTACCCAGTAGCTGCTGCATTTTCCCACCCTAGGCTTACACTCAAGTCAATACTTTTCCACATTTTTTTGTGGTAAAATTAGGTGCCTCAGCTTATATTCGGGTTGGCCTATACTCGAGTATATACGGTATGCTGCTCAAATGGCATGTCCCAGTACAAGTTATAGGTGGTGATTATGTAATTTGAATTGTGGTGGGAAAATCAATGGTTGACAGCTGTTCAGGTTAAAGTGTTTGTTAGCCCAACATGTCATATTCCTGGTATGTGTATGTTGTATCACCCTACTTGTGTTAAATAGTATAATTTTCTCTTTGTATTTATTACTTTGTGCAAAATACCTGGTGATCCTGCCAGTCCCCCTGCTTTCCTATTTTAAACTGACAACTATTCAAAGAAGTACATCCACCCCAGTGTGATCAGTTTTCTGTCTGTCTTGGGAGCACAGCTGGTCTACCCTTCAATGGGCAAGACTTGTGCTGACATGCCCCCTTCACTGGGAAGATCAGTTTATTGCTATTTCTCCGCCTCAAACGACCCGCTCCCCTGCAATCTCCACCCACATCTCTTATTCAGCTGAGAACAGAGGTTATACTTACCTTTTTCTCCTTTTTTTAATATAAAATGGTGGTATTTACAATTTTTTATATAAACTGAATTGGTTGTTTTGCCAGGTGATGGTTCACATATAGTTTAAGGATGCTATGTACGATTTTGGCTTAAAGAATAAGGTCGCCTTTAGAATGTTGAATAGTCTGGTTAAAAAAAGACACAAATCCATCTAGCTCAACCAATAATAATAAAACAAAATATCAAATAATCCTATAAACATAATCCTATACCCCACTGTTGATCCAGAGGATGGAAAAAAAACAAAAAAAAAACAAAGCACGATCCAATTTGCTCAGGCAAGTGAAGAAATTCCTTCCTGTTCCCCTGAGAGGCAAGTGTATATTCCCTGGATCACCTTTGCCTAGAAATGTTAGTGCCCAGTTATATTATGTACATTTAGGAAATAATCCAGGCCTTTTTTTAAAGCAATCTACTGAGCTGACCAGAACCACCCCTGGAGGGAGTCTATTCCACATTTTCACTGCTCATACTGTGAAGAAACCTTTCCATAGTTGGAGATTAAACCTCTTTTCCTCTAGATGTAAAGAGTACTCCCTTGTCCTCCGTGATGACCTTAACCCCTTAAGGAACGTAGGGATTTACCCCTTTAATGACCAGGCTATTTTTTGATCCCAGACTGCGATGCTGAGGATCTAATATTTCTGGTGAGTGGGGTCACCGAAGGGGTAGTCACCTCACCCGTTCAAAGGTTTTGGATCGCTTTGCAACTTTTACAAAAGCACCAAGCACTTTTCAGAATTATTTTTTTATGCCAAAATTATATTAATGTACAAGTCATCTATTAGGATGTATACTGTTTGATATAGGCTGTCAGCACTGTTTTATATTATTATTGCTTTAAGGTTTTAGCACCTTTGTGCAGCAGCTGCAGTTGCAGTTTTTCACTTTGCATTTACTTTTGATTTAACACTTCAGCGTGAGTTTTTGAATTAGACTTATTGATTTCCTTCATTGTTGCTCTCTGTTTTTCTAGGATTAGACTGCCCTGGAGAGAGCTAGATGTGGCATCTGACAAATTGGTTGCTGGTTTGTGACTGAGAAAACAGACTACTTGGAGTCTTTGGATGAGAGCTGCATCGTTTCATCTATGCAGGCGAATCTGAGACCATTTTGAGCAGAATGTAAGAACTTCTTCTACACCAAGGTTTGCTTCTACTGTACTTACTTTTGATGTACTGTCTCATATTAGGTGAGACGCAAGGGATCTTTTGCTGAGCTGTGTCATGCTGGACTGTTCCAGAGTTAAGAGTGTACTAGGATAGCTATAGATTCAAATGAGGATAGCAGAGCTGCCAAATTGAGGTGCTGTGCACACAAGCTGTCTGTATTTCTCAGAGAGGACAGTCATCTTCTGTAGTTCTTGTCTATAAATCTGTGGGCTACACACATTTAACTGTTTTTATTTATTTTTTGACAAATGCTCTTTTTTTTAAAAGTTCAAGCAGAGAAATATTGTATACAAAAGTTCATGTGTGCTCTGTCAACTAAAATAGAGAGAAATGGGTGATTAATCTACTCTCTATAGTGAGGAACCCATGCATGAGAGTTCAAATGCAGCAAGAGGTGTGTTGATTGTCACAGAAGGGCTGACTCTGGATTAGGGCTGCAACTAACGATTATTTTCATAATCAATTAGTTGGCCGATTATTGTTTCGATTAATTGGTTAATGACCTTAAAAAAAAAGTGTGGTGTATAATTTAGTTAATATATAAAGTTTAAAAAAAAGGCAATTTATTCTTAAATATCTCTATGCAGTAGTAAATATAAATAACCAACTATATGGTTAGGGAGCAAAATACCTAATCCACTCAGAATAATAGACAGAAGAGATATACTGTATATTTTAGAGGGGATATATACTATATATACTATTAGAGGAGAGAGATACTGTATATACCGGTACTATTAGAAGAGATATACTATTAGAGGCTATATACTATTAGAGGAGAGATATACTGTATATACTATTAGAAGAGATATACTGTATATACTATTAGAGGCTATATACTGTATATACTATCAGAGGAGAGATATAATGTATATACTATTAGAGGGGATATATACTGCATATACTATTAGAGGGGATATACTGTATAAACTGTAGGAGGAGATATACTGTATAAACTATTAGAGGAGAGATATACTGTATATACTATTTGAGGAATGATATAGTGTATATACCATTAGAGGAGAGATATACTGTATATACTATTAGAGGAGAGATATACTATTAAAGGGTCAATCTAGTAAATATCATCAGACTCATTAACTTTAACCCCATTTTGTTACTGGCCGATTAATCGACTATGAAAATAGTAATCGATTAATTTCATAATCGATTAGTTGTTAATTAATCGATTAGTTGTTTCAGCCCTACTCTGGATGGCTGCCGGCTCATAACAAGCTAGAAGGGGGTCTGTAGACAGTAAAAAAAACAAAAAAGAGAGCAGCGCCATCTAAGTGCAGGGTGATAAAAACATTTTAATATAAATACCTGATGAAGAGCACGCATGCTCCGAACACGCGCTCCTCCCCACTCTCTCACCATCCGGAAGTGACGTGTCCAGCCGCCCCCTGAGCCAAATCTGAGAACCAGGAAGTGTTTGGAGCCACCAGCGCAGCCAGGAACATCAGCTGCTTCTCCACCTGCGAGCCAACCGCCTTCCCCCAGGAGTGCATGAACTTCTTATACCATTTTACATGCGCTGTAATCTCTACAATCTTGTCAGTTTAAAATCGTCTGTATATGAAATGTTTTTTTTTTACGCTGCACTTAGATGGCGCTGCTCTCTTCTTTGTTTTTTGTTGTTTTTTAAAAGTTTAGTCTATGCATCACTGGAATTACAGTTTTGGCTACAGAGTTAAACCATGTGACAGTTTTTTAGATTTCTTGGATAGTTTTGCTGTACACACCCAATGTAGTCTAGCATCGTTTCCACGTTCTCTGTTTGAAATTGAGATTTCGCTGTTTAAATATCCCACCAAGTACTCATTGCATCTGAATGTAGATTTGAAAAACGTTATCCCAAATCAAACAATAAAAACTAGGAAACATTGTTCTTTAATTGTAAGATTTAAAGTAAATGATGTTCAATATTTAGGGAAGTGTAAAGCTTTCAGAGTAATTAACGATTAAGAAATAACATAATAAAGTAATTTATTATATAATTTAGAATGCATTTTATTATATTTTATACATCTGGAATTTTGAGCTTCAAAGACCAATGATCAAAGAGGGTTGCATAATTAAGGTACATTGCTTTTGCAATATCTTATGCCGCGTACACAGACGGACTGTATGGCGTACTTAGTCCGTCGAAACACATTTCAGCGGACAATCCGCTCGTGTGTGGGCTTCAGCGGACTTTTTCAGCGTGCAGTCCGGCGTACTAAGTATTTCGTTTTTTTCTAAATTCTGTCCGTCGTACTTTGGTTTCAGCGGACAATACGGTCGTCAGTATGCTAGTTCGACGGACTAAGAATGGCGCATGCCCAGAAAGGATTTACACGGCGGAAGGGTGCTTTGCTGTGTCTTGGACTTCCTATTTCTAGTCCCGTCGTACGTGCTGTACACGTCATCGCGCAAGCTTTCGACGGACTGTTTGTGCATCCGTGTGTGGTCAAGTCCGTTCAGTGGAAAGTACGACGGACTGTCCATCGGATTGTATGACGAACTAAGTATGCCATACAGTCCGCTCGTGTGTACGCGGCATTAGGCTGTTCTGTGACAGGGTTGAACTGTACTATATGGAATTTGTGCATCCCATCCAGCTTGATTCCTTTCATTTTTACAGTCTGTCATATGCAGACCCTGTTTCACCTGATGGAACATACATTTCTGAAAGGACAAACTATTCTACAGTATGTTTAGGGGCTGGATTTCTCTACATTTCTTTAAGTTTCTGTATTCACCTTGGCCACAAATTAATGTGTTATTTTTGGTTTCTGTACCTAACATGGCCACAAGTTTATTTTTTATTTTATTTTTTAAGTATCCAAAATATGAAGTATACAAGAAACTTGAGGTTGACTCAACCCACAATACTTTAAAATATTATGAAGCAGTGAGGGTCTTCAGATGCATTTGCACTAGTAGTTATATACAGTTACCTCTTTGCAGACATTTAGGGTTAAGGGTCTCGGCTCAAGAAATATGTTTGAAAATCACCCTATACCATCTGACCCATTTACAGTATGTCTAGGTCTTTATTCATTGTATCTGTTGGATGAAAATGTGATCAGAACTTTGATAAGTTTAATTTAAGATATGAAACATGATAGGTCATGTTATAGAAAAATTGTATCCCTTATTTAATAACTTTATATAGTTGTATATTTTTAAATGCACTTTTGTTTTCCCTGTTCTGGTCACGTAATCACATATGTTCTAATAGGTGTAGCTCTTTCAGGATGTTCCTAACTTGTTCTTCCACCTGGAAGTCTGTAAAACACGTACTTTAAAGTCAACTAAAGCAATCAATATGGAACATTATTATTTATGTTGCCAACATGATTTATTGAAGCTTAATAAAGAATATGTCTCATGTTTTTTAAGCACGTACATGCTTCAATGCTCATGGATTGAATATCAGGATTGCATAAGTATACTTGCTAGCATTCCTGGCTGAATTCCAATTACCATTTTGGTCCCTTCCCTTAGTCACTAGAACCCTGGGCTGTCCCAGTAGATTCTGGATTTTAGGACAGTACAAGGATTCTTTGTTCTTCAAGATATACTCTTCAGCACAGTTGAGCATGAACAACAAACTAAAAATTTCTACGTTACGTATCCACATTATATATTTGTTCCTAGTGGAGCATTCACCTAACTTTTTAAATTACTTTTGCATTAGGTGTATTAAGTTGTTGCAAAACAAGAGGCTTTTTTCATGTCGAAAACTGGAAGTATATTTATGTACCTAGTGCTAGCAATATTGGGGGATACTGTATGTAGAAATGCAGGGTTCTACATTGGCTCAATTAAGTCACAGCAGGATGTGGTCATTGTTTTAGTAGAGATCCCTTACTGTAGCTAGAACACAGTCAAGAATGAAGTGTTAGGCCTTCTTGATTCCTATGAAAAAAATGTGTAGTGCTCAAACATATAACAATATAAATGGAAACATGAAATCGGATGACCAATGATAAATAAATACAAATAGAGCTAGTACTCGTACAGTAGTAATAAATCAATCGAGGCACAAAGTTGCAATAATGTGAAATAAAACAATGAAAAGCAATGGTTGTGCTAGTGAAACACAGTGAAATATAGAACATAGTCCATATGATGAGAGCATGGGAACTGGGAAAAGTTCTAATGACTCCACTCCCAAATGGGCTGGCTGATGTGTGGTCCAAGTAGACCAGTTGACATGTATATGGACACTTCAAGGGATAAGGTGAAATCGATAAGGTACTCTTACCAGCTGTGGTGGACACACATACCTTACGGTAGTGGGTCAAATGAGCTTAAAATCCTCCTGGAGATATCACGCTGGGTGTGGTAATAGGCAACTCCAAATTGCAGGACCAGAAAGGACCGACAGCCAAAGTTTCCAATAGGTTTAGCACAGTGTTTTCCACCTTTTGTAACTAGTTTGATCCTTCTTGATTCATAGACTGACCAACCTTATACATAAGAGCAATCATAGTCAAGATTTCTAATCTGCCTTTTGTTAAGAGAGGCCACTAGTGTCTTCTACATTCATAATAAATGCTACTTGTGTTTGGTGGTAAGGGTTTAGCCACTCATTTAGGACTAAGTTAAATGAGTGATATAATGCTTTTTCTACTTTAACCACTTGTTAACAGCCACACCATTAGGCTGTATGTACATGGCACATGGGAGTTTTAGTAACAAAGTCATGCTACTAAGTACACTAGTGATTAAATGCTGGGAGTAGCATTTTCTTCCTAACTAGATAAGACAAATGATTCCTTATGGTGTAAGCTACACAAACATCATTTAATAGCCATTTATTCATAGTATTCAGCAATCAGTTATTATAACTCATTACAGCAAATAATCACTGGTGATTTTAGTAGCATGACTGAGCTACTAAATTTGAAATATCTGTGTAGCTGTAAGTCTAATGGTTTATTCAAAAAAGTTATGTCCGATTAATGGTGAAGCACCCATTGAGGTTAGCACCACATCCCATAAAAATAGTGTATCAAATGAGGAAGGGATAAGGGGATTTTAACGGTGCAATAGAATCACATAATGACGAGACAGAATTGTAAACTAAAGTATAAAAAATTTAATTTTTAATAAGTTTAAAGTTAAAAGAGCACATAAAAATATGTATCTCAATAAAGACGTAGGTACAAATTCATACATATGGCCGTCATAACAAGCAGGTCAGTTTACGAAAACAAAGCCAATTCACATTTTCTGACATGTTTTGCTGAGATGCTTCTTCAGGGGATGTGCAAAGTACGTCGGTAATTTCAAGAAAAACTACAAGTATGAAAGAAATATAATACAATGAGCATAAATCCAAATAAATCATTACATTGCATATAGAAATCAGAGCATATGTAGGGCATTACAGAAAGCCCTGCTTACCCCGCAAGGGAATACACCCCAGACCGCCACCACTAAAAATTTGGGACTGAACTATTAACCCCAGAAAAGGGATCCTCAAGTAGTCACAGAGGACACATAAAGGCCAAGCTATACATATAAATAGAGAAATTGAAGGGGAATCAGAATTAATGGTAATAAACACCAATAAAAAATGCCAAGAGGGGCTTTACTTTAAAACCAAAAAGAAATAGGCATAGAGGGGAGGGCTAGATCTCAAGCAGCCTGCTAAATGATATCAGCAGGATGTCATTCTGTAAAAAACAGGTAAGTAACAGTAATGAGTATGTATATTGTTAAGAGTATGTAGGAAATAAATTAAAGTAAATGTTAAGTTAAAATAATTTTTATTTATAAGTTTTTGTATTATATTGTAAAACTATGACGGAGTACAACTACCAGTTTAAAAAAAAAAAAAAAAGCAAATCTTTTTTTACTAGTTCACTAGTGGCCTCTCTTTTTAATGTCTCACTATGTGTATATAAGTTTTACATATTTATGTGCTCTTTTAACTTTAAACTTATTAAAAATGAAATTTTTTATACTTTGGTTTACAATTCTCTCTCATCATGATCTGATTCTATTGCACTGTTAAAATCCCCCTATCCCTTCCTCTAATGGTTTATTGTCATTGAGTGGTTAGATCTCATGAAGTGCATTATAAAAATTAAGCCTATGATGTAATTGGAGTATAACAATTTGAGTGAATCAGCTTTAATAAAAATTAAAGCTTAAAAAACCCTTAAAAACATGCTTAAAGTGTTTGAAAAGCCTTAAGGTTTTTCACCTTAATGCATAGAATGCATTAAGGGGAAAAACCTACTGTGCTGCAGCTGCCGCCTGACCTCCCTTTTTTCTTAACTGAGCCCGATCCGATCTAGCTGCGTACATGAGTGCAGCTGCTCCCGCCGCTATCATTCTCCCCCACTAGCTCCTGCTGTTGTAAAGCAAAAACAGTAACACAGGGAGCAGGGGGCGGGGCCGAGTCCCGCTGTCTATGTCAATGGACGCAGAAGCAGGACTCGGGAGTGAGCCCACACGCGTGCCCTCATGGAAAGCAGCTTTCCATTGGGGAACCTGATTAAGAGGATGGGCTTGGAGCACCAGCACAGAGACGGTAAGTATAAGCATGTTTGTTATTTTTATTTTTTTAAAGGGGGGGGGGGGTTTACAATCACTTTAAATAAAACACATGCAAACTGATTTTACCCTTGGTAATACAGGCTAATTGTTTGATACATATAACATCACTTTTTAGGAGGAAATTAAACCAATTCTTTGATCTGTTTCTATAAACACTTGCTACAAGTATTACTGATGTTAGTATACAGCAGGGGTAGGTGACCTCGGCCCTCCAGCTATGGTGAAACTGCAAGTCCCATGAGACAATGCAAGACCCTGAAATCACAGGCATGACTCACAGAGGCATGATGGCATTTTTAGTTTCACCACAACTGGAGTGCCGAGGTTGCCTACCACTGGTATACAGTCTTGCTATCTGAACTGCATTTAAAAACACAGCCTTTTGCTATAATGTAGTGTGTGTACATCATTATAAAATGCCTAAATAATTTAATTTCATTCTTTTTTGCAGATGTCTGAAAATCACACATACATTTGGGCATTTGGGTAACAGTATTCTGTTTAAAAAGGCCAATCATGCTGGAATTTTCTTGTCTAAGAGTCAGGGATCTTGTCAATAGCAGTAGAATGTGGTGAACCAACATTTGGTACAATGTGTACTTTACTTCTGCATACCTGTGGCACTGTATCTTTAGCTGACCTCTTGCCACCAATATGTGGGTATGTTGTCAATGTATCCTGACAGCTGGCACTCTCCCAAGACCCAGCAGCACGTAGCAATTAACATCTCTGTTCTACTGAAATGCTTTTTCTTTTGCAGACTTTGCCAGACCCTAATTCAGTTTTTTAGAATTTGTTATGGAATTTATAATGTATGGTTTATTTTCCACACCATTTGTGTGCTAAAGAAACTTTTGGTGAGCTTAATTTAAAGGGATTTCATCTTTAAAAAAAAATATAGAATAATTTTCTGTTTCATGGTTTCAGTGCACAGCAATACATATTATGATGTGTATGTAAGAAGTACAGCAATCTTTTATTTTATACATTATACAAAATTCATGTTATTATTCACCATGGACTACAAAAGACAACTACCGGAGAGAGTCAGAGGATTAAAGAGGCATCATTGGTTCTTTGGAACATCTGTGGGAGATGGAGGGTTGAAGAATCAATGTGAGCCAGTGCTGAAGACCCTGTTTATTTTAGTACAGTACAAAGTGATTTTACTGCTTCACTGAGCTCTTGGGTGCATTTAGCTCAAGCACCATTTAAATACAACGGATGAAGCACAAGTTACAAACATGGCTAATAAACGGAACCTATAAATAAAGTTTAATCCCTGCACTAACAGAGAACAGTACACCTTATACCCAGTTGCTGAAAACTAACATCCCCTAGTGTTAATGAATCAACAGAATAATAAATATACTGTATATATCCATGCTGTATCAACTGTAGACCGATTATGTTAAAGTAGAACTACCCATATAGGCAAAACTTTATTTTTTATGCACCCTGTCAGATTTCTTTTCCCGCCCTCTGTGTCCTATTGCAGAGGTTTCCATTCACTTCCTGTCCCTTAGCCAAACAGGAAGTAAGAGGAGATCCCTGCAGAACAAGATTACTTAAAGTAGAACTATGGGAAAAACTTTATTTTCTTTCATTTTAGATTGAGCAAGGGAGGGTTATAACTCCTTTCAATTTATTTTTCACCATCTGTGTCCCATTAAAGAGATTTCCCTTCACTTCCTGTCACATAGCCAAACAGGAAGTAAGAGGAAATCCCTGCAAATGAACAGAATTCCTGTAGGACCCTCTAGTCCCCATTGGAAGAGTTCCCCTCTATTACTTTTATGTGGACAACCCAAAGTTTGTGATTTTCTTTTACTTTGATTGCCAATGATAAGAGTAAACAGAACAAATAGAGAGGGCGGATCTCCTTAATGGGGACACGGATTGTAATTAATTTAATAAATTAAAGTTTTTCCTTTCGTTTTACTTTAACCTCCCTGGCAGTAGTCCCCAGTGTGGCTCGGGAGTTGCGAGCGTTGCGACACATGGGGTGGAGCCCAGCGGCCAATTCAAAAAGTACACAAAACATAACACATACAGTACACTGTAATCGTACAGATTACATTACTGTGTGAAATCATTTCACATCCTTTTTGTCCCTAGTAGTCTGTCCAGTGCCTTGCATGCACTTTTATATTATATATACTTTTTTTTTCTGCCTATAAACTTGAGATTGTCCATAGCAACCAAAAAGGATCCCTTTAGATCAAAAGGGGTTTTAGACCAGCTAGAGAACAGCAATAATAACTTAGAACACTTGCAGAATTGAGCGATGGTGAATTGTGAGGAAATTAATTTTATTATAAATATATTATTTTTTTTATAATTATTTATAGTTATTTATTATATTATCACTTATGATTTTGTGTTTCAAACTTTATCATACCCGGGATGTCTACTAAACTCTTGCTTGAACAGATTTAAGTGTGTTATTACTAAGAATTACAGGCCTACAATATAAAACGCCAAATTTCTATGCAAAACAATGTACCGCTTTTATATATATATATATATATATATATATATATATATATATATATATATATATATATATATATATATAATTGTGCTCATACATTTACAAACCCTGGCAGAATTTATGATTTCTTGGCCATTTTTCAGAGAATATGAACGATAACACAAAAATGTTTCTTTCACTCATGGTTAGTGTTTGGCTGAAGCCATTTATTATCAATCAACTGTGTTTACTCTTTTTAAATCATAATCACAACAGAAACTACCCAAATGACCCTGATCAAAAGTTTACATACCCCAGTTCTTAATTCTGTGTATTGCCCCCTTTAACATCAATGACAGCTTTTTGAAGTCTTTTGAGGTATTTTTGGATGAGGCTCTTTATCTTCTCAGATGGTATAGCCTCCAGTTCCTGAAAATTATTGGGCTGTCTTGCATGAACTGCACCTTTGAGACCTCCCCAGAGTAGCTCAATGATATTGAGGTCAGGAGACTGAGATGGCCACTCCAGAGTCTTCACTTTATTCTGCTGTAGCCAATGACAGGGTGACTTAGCCTTGTGTTTTTGATCATTGTCATGTTTGAATGCCCAAGTATGTCCCATGTGCAGCTTCCTGGTTAATGAATGCCAATGTTCCTCCAGTATTTTTTGAAAACATACTGCATTCATCTTTCCATCAATTTTGACCAAATTTCCTGTGCCTTTGTAGCTCACACATCCCCAAAACATCAACGATCCACCTCTGTCTTTCACAGTAGGAATGGTGTACATTTCATCATAGGCCTTGCTGACACCTCTCCAAATGAAACGTTTATGGTTGTAGACAAAAAGCTAAATTTTGGTCTGATCACTCCAAATTACTTTGTGGCAGAAGGTTTGAGGCTGGTCTCTGTGCTGTTTGGCGTATTGTAAGCGGGATACTTTGTGCCATTTGTGTAGTAATGAATTTCTTCTGGTGACTCGACCATGCAGCCCATCTTTCTTCAAGTGCCTCTTTCTGCATCTCGAAACAGCTGTACCACATCTTTTCAGAGTCCTGTATTTCACCTGAAGTTATTTGTGGGTTTTTCTTTGCATCCCAAACAATTGTCTTGGCAGTTGTGGCGTAAATTTTTGTTGGTCTACCTGACCGTGGTTTGGTTTCAACAGAACCCCTCATTTTCCACTTCTTAATTAGAGTTTGAACACTGCTGATTGGCATGCTCAATTCCTTGGATATCTTTTTATATCCCTTTCCTGTTTAATACAGTTCAACTTCCTTTTCCCGCAGATCCTTTGACAATTCTTTTGCTTTCCCTATGGCCCCTTTCACACTGAGGCACTTTGCAGGCGCTAAAGTGCTAAAAATAGTGTCTGCAAAGCACCCTGAAAGAGCTACTCAGTGCACTCCAATGTGAAAGCTCTGAGGGCTTACACACTAGAGCGGTGCTCTTGCAGGACGGTCAAAAAAGTCCTTCAAACCGCATCTTTGGAGTGCTGTAGGAGCGGTGTATTTACCCCTTCCTACAGCGCCCCTTCCCATTGAAAACAATGGGGCAGCGCTCCAAACCCGCATGCAAAGCGCCGCTGCAGCGGCACTTTGTGGGCGGTTTTAACCCTTTTTCGGCCACTAGCGGGGGTTAAAACTGCCCCGCTAGCGGCCAATCGGCGCCGCTAAAAGTACGGTAAAGCGACGCTATATTTACTGCCAGCACGCTGAGCGCCCCAGTGTGAAAGGGGCCTAAGACTCAGGATCCAGAAACATCAGTGCAGCACTGGATGAAAGATGCATGAGTCTGTCAGGAGTCCAGAAACTCATTGACCTTTTATACACACACACACTTTACAAGTAATTACAAGCAAACAGATCACAGGTGAGAATGGTTACCTTTAATAGCAATTTAAACCCCTTTAGGTCAACTTGTGTGCATGTTATCAGGCCAAAATCACCATGTAAACCTTTGATCATTTGGGTAGTTTCTGTTGTGATTATGATTTAAAAATAGTAAACACAGTTGATTGATAATAAATGGCTCCAGCCAAACACTAACCATGAGTGAAAAATGTTTTTGTGTTATCATTCATATTCTCTGAAAAATGGCCAAGAAATCATAAATTCTACCAGGGTATGTAAACCTCTGAGCACAACTGTATATAGATATATAATGAGGTTTTAGGCTGTGCAATATTATCCAATACTATCCATAAGGTACTTATGTAAGATCATTAAAGCTTATCTTTGGTATATCAAATGTAAAATCATACGTGCATTTCCACACTGTATTTCAATTATTTATAGCCTATTCCAAACTCTAACAAGCTCTTGTATTGAATTGTAGTGTAACTGTGCTGTCGGCCTCATGTTGTAAAGTGCTACACAGACTGTTGGCACTATATAAATCCTGTATAATAAAAATAATAATAATAATAATAATAATAATATTCCAGTTAATCTGAACAATCTTGAAGCCTGTAAACTTTTTTAAAATGCCCATATATTTACTTCTTTGAATTATTTGACACTTATTCACTATGCCATATTCACTGTGAGTAGGCACTGCTGTGTCTTAGAATTCGGAGCCTGCCTTCTTAATTACAGAGGTGCTGAGAGGAGGAATATCAGGAGGTGGAGTCAGTACAGGAAAGCATGCAGGGAAACCAGGACATTGTGAAAAGAGATGGTCAGCATACAGGCAGCACTCACAACATGAAGGAGACTTTTCAAGCAAGTTTATATTGAATTGTCAAAACGACCTATTATTTATATTGCTATAACATGAAAGTGTATGATGCGACTATTGATCTCCTTTAACATGGGGGCAGCAGTTGGCGTGCCTATGACCTGGACAAAAGTTTGTTTAAAGTCACTCTGCAGGTCGAAAAAAATCCCTGCGAAAAAAAAGCTCTTAATATTTAGCTCTTTGGTGGTTGGGGAGTCCAAACTTTACTGTCTCTAATGCCCTGCACACACGGTCGGACTGGGTTGTCAGAAATTCCGATCGTGTGTGGACTCCATCCGACTTTTTTCATAGGAAATTCCGACACACAAAGTTTGAGATCTTGTTCTAAAATTTTCTGACAACAAAATCCGATCGTTTAAATTCCGATCGCGTGTAGACAATTTCGATGCACAAAGTGCCACGAATGCTCAGAATAAATTACGAGACGGAAGCTATTGGCTACTGGCCTCTTTATAGTCCCGTTGTACGTGTTTTACGTCACCTCGTTTCTGAACGATCAGATTTTCTGACAACTTTGTGTCACCGTGTGTATACAAGACAAGTTTGTGCCAAAATCCGACGGATTTTGTTGTCGGAATGTCTGACCGTGTGTACAGGGCATTAGAGTTTTGGAGGCTAAAGTGTCCTGTACTGACCCAGACGTCAGCGAATGGCAGGGGGCACAGGGAGGTTTTTAGGAATTTCTATTTTAAATAACAGATCTACTTTAAGGTATATACCGTAATTGAGTATTTGAAGAATGTTGTCCAATACCCTTTTATTTTTATTTTCACTGCAGAGATAAGCTAGTGATATGCACACTCAAAATGTATATGACTGAATTTGTATGCGTAAATTGGCACAAGAAAACATCTTTGACTAGTTTGATTTTCATGTAACGATAGACAACTAGCCGATTATTATGAATATAAGGTTTGCTGTAAAAAGGTGTTACTTGTTCATATTTATACAGTATGTTATCAGTGGGAGAGATTTACTAAAACTTGAGCACTCACAATCAGGTAGCTGAGCATGATAGCCAATCAGCTTCTAACGTCGGCTTATTCAATTAAGCTTTGACATTAAGCCCTGGTTCACATTGGAGCGATTTGGCATGCGATTTGACATATCAAAGCGCATGCCAAATCGGCAGCAATTGCTGGCAATGGCACGTCCGAATCGGTGCACTGATTAACAAAAGTAGTTTCTTCGGGGTCCCGAACAGATGTCTCTAAAATCACCCCCCAAAGTCGGGACTGACATGCGGGAATTAAATTGTGCGAGTTTAGCTGAACTCGCACAATTTCATTCCTGCAGGCAGTGTGAACCTAGGCTAAAGTCTGGAAGCTTATTGGTTTCTATGCAGAGCTGCACCAGATTTGGAACACTCCAGTTTTAATACCCCCCCGTTAGCCTGTTGAAATGTTAGCAATGTTATGCTTTAAAAAGTGCATTTGCTGTATATTGTATTTAAAAATTCATATATAACATTTTCAATTATTGGCTTGGTTTGTTGTGTGGAGAAACATATATTTTGGGCATTACTCTACTAACTTTACCCTTTTCCTTTGTAGCAAAACTGCAAACTTTCAACTTCTAACCAATTCTACATGGCTGCATATCGCAGGGAAAATGAGGGACTTTTGGGGGCAGATGTGTTTCCATTACACTACCATAATGCCCCTAAAAATCCTTATTGCTCTTGCAGTGTTCGTCAGATTCTTTGGACTCATCTAAGCAACATCAGGATATAGCGAGGATGTTTTGGAAAGTTCTTAAACAACCACATTCACTTCCTTGCTTTATTTTTGGACGCACTTAAAATATAGAAGAGGTGATATGCCAACATAGACAAACTCTTCTTTGCCAGCGAGGTTGAAGGACAGATGAGCGTGGGCAGTCTTAACTCCCTCAGTTCCGCATCAGCATACAAGGCATTTGTCTGTTTTTTGTTGAAAGGTTTGTCTATAAAGTTATAATTAAAATAGAATCTGCCCTTTAGTTTTCTTTTAACATTTTTTTGGAAGAATGCTTTATGTTTTATATATGTACTAAAAGTGCTAAGAAGTGCAATAATAAAAACTATTATAACTAACTATTATAATTAATTATAGGAAAATCTACCACACAGTACAAAAGTGTACATATGGTCATATATTCTGTCGCAGTGTTTATTTTTACGAGGGGCATTTTAATTATGTCACTTTGCGGCCTGGGATGGCCTAATTGACTATGCTGTCAAGGAAAGGTGGCATAGGGAACAAATATATCTATCTACTTTAAAAGCATGTACAGAAAAATGTTTTTTCGTTTTTTTCATTTTTGGATAAAGGTTTTACATGAATAAATGCTGATCATTTTAAGCACTGGTTTGTCTCATCCATGTAAACTGAAGCATTCTGCTTGAGAGCTTGTGCTTTTGAAATAACAACAGACTTACCTACTGGTTCACCAGATGAAAATAGAAGAAAGGAAGCCTAAAAAAGAAAATGAATGCAGCCATCACATCTAAGAAATGATAAGCTGCAATATAATAAATGTTTGTTTGCTTTTTGGTAACTGGTCAGCTTGAAGCGCACCTGTGCCCAAAGTATGTACATCAACATATTTACCACTTCTGAACAAATAATAAAAGAACAAGAAAACATGCCCTGACTTACCTTGTAGCTGAAGGAATTGTGGAGAAAGTTGTCTTTTAAAATTCACAACACTTTAAGAATTTTCAGTATGATAATTTCAGCTCTAGTGCATTTCAAGAGCTCTGTTCCATCCATGTTGGATTTTAGTCCATAATATTTAATGGCCAATTAATGTTTCTAAAGATGCAAGCTTTTGAGGGAAGCTTAGGTTGCTTTTTTAAGCATTATACAATGCTGGACATAAAAACACATTTATACAATAAACAATGATATACAGCTGTCTTTTCCTAACATGCATTAGTGGTATTAGTTGTAAGCATTTTTATAGTTCTGGTCTCATTCATCCCTACAGTATGGGGCTGATTTACTAAAACTGGAGAGTGCAAAATCTAGTGTGTGACCTTTTATCTCCAGTCCAATCTTTCTTTATGTGCTTATTATTCTTTGTCATTAATATAATTTTGCCATCATTTATGTTTCTGTGGATGTAAAAATGGACCACTGCAGCAACAATGGTTTGTTGTTTTTTTTTTGTTTGTGTAGTGTGAACCTATTCAAATTCCTTTATTGGCATGGAGCGGGGGTCAGCAGCCTTCGGGGGTCAGCAACCTGTAGATCGCAGATAGGTGTAGATCACAGTTTTGGCTTGCTGACCCCAATTCCAGAGCATCAAGCAGAGTGCAATGCAGAAGGACTGTAAAGTTGCAAAGTTGGAACTGTAGTAGGGAGCAAGATCCGCATTAGCCAATGGCTCCTCTGTAGTACTGGCTCCTGTCCCATGTGGAGTGGCCCCATTTACTTGAATGGGTCGTGCTGGGCAGGCAGTAGCATGCACCAAAATCATCAGGGGGCTTAATTTCTTCTGCAGCATGTGTACACCTTTGGCTACTGCCTCAGCAGCTAAAGGGGGATACGGATTGGGGCTGTAAAACCACAACTCAATTGCAGGATTTTACTGTAAAACCACAACTCAATTGCAGGATTTTACTGTAAAACCACAACTCAATTGCAGGATTTTACTTGTGAATGAGCTCTATGAGTGCCGCTGCCAAATGTAACTAAGGGCTCATTCACAAGTGCAGCAAGAACCGCTGCTCCTCTAACCAGCGATCTGAGTGTGTTTTACAGGTGGTAAGGAGGTGATATGTTGCTTCCTCACCACTTTATTTAAACCTATGATTGTCGTGCATAGCACGTGATTGTGAGATGGTAGTATGGCAATTACAGGTTTAAAACTGGTGTGAGGAGGTGACACTGTGCCTGGTGATCTTTGACTATTCCCATGTTGTTCAGGTAGATCGCCATCTCCTTAAGGTTGCCTACCCCTGGCGTAGAGTTTGTCTAGTCTCACCAATATAGAGTCCTGTTGAGCAATTTGCCCATGTTTTTTAGGTATATAACATTTCAGGATCTGTGGTAAAAATGTACTGGTTTCTGTGCTGGTGCTGTAGATTTGGTACTGGTACTCTGTCAATTGTGAGGAGATGTGCACTTTTCTGTATGCAAATAATTTACCATTTTTGAATTGTGGTAGTAACAAAAACTTTTTAAACTTAGCGGCTTTAAGGTCAATACACACGATATGAAAATTGTACGAATAATACCGGATTGTCACTACAGAGGTTTCAAGAGCCGATCATGATAGTTTATCCGATATTACCCGATCGGACAAGCATGAAAATGTTTCTTGTGCGATACCAGATTTTCATCTAATGAGTACAGTTGTCAATCGAAAATATAATACAAATACATTGCATCGCAATGGGGGTTATTTACGAAAGGCAAATCCACTTTGCACTACAAGTGCAAACTACAAGTGCAAAGTGCCCTTGGAAGTGTAGTCACTGTAGATCCGAGGGGGACATGCAAGGACTATAAAAAACAGCATTTTAGCTTGCACATGATTGGATGATAAAATCAGCTTCCCCTCATTTCAGATATACCCCTCAGATTTACAGAAACTGTACTTCCAAGTGCACTTTCATTTGCCTTTCGTAAATAACCCCCATGACATCACTTCCGATTTTCTATTCTGTCGTAAAATAATTTACGTAACTTTAGCAAACTCTTCATGTTCAATATGTGACTTATAAATCTTCTTTTTGCATTAAAATACTGCCACTGTATACCTTTTTGGCTGATCTGTATACCACAGTCAGTGATAAACTGCCCAGTTTCTCCAGTGCTGAGAGTTCAGGTAGGAGGAGATTTCCACTTCAGCCTGTATACACGCCCACATCTGTGATGCCAATATCATGTGACCTGGCTAGCTCTGAGAACAAGTAAATATTTTCTCTATCATTAAAGACACAACTAAGCATGTGCAGGTTGGCTACCCTGCCTTTGTTAGCTGACTTTCCCCAGATAGACAGTGCAGGAGGGAAGGATCTGTGCATATAGGCCTTTTTACACAATTCAGAGGATTAACCCCTTAAGTTCTACAATAAGTATAACAAGCATGCTATGCTGCATATACAGACAGATTTTACTGTTGTGGGTTTAGTAATACTTTTTCCACAAATAGAGCTTACTTTTGGTGGTACTTGATCACCTCTGTTATTTAAATTTTTTGCCCTATAAACAAAAAAAGGCTGACAATTTTGAAAAAAAAATAAAAATTTTTTATTTTTTGCTATAATAAATACCCCCAAAAAATGTAGAAAAAAATAATTTCTTCCTCAGTTTAGGCCAATATGTATTGTACATATTTTTGGTAAAAAAAAAATCGCAATAAGCGTATATTGATTGGTTTGTGCAAAAGTTATAGCGTCTACGAAATAGGCAATAGATTTATGTCATTTTTATTATTAATTTTATTTTTACTAGTAATGGCGGTGATCAGCGATTGTTAGCGGGACAGCTACATTGCAGTGGACAGATCAGACACTTTTGACGCTTTTTTGGAACCAATGATACATATAAAAATAGTCACTGATTACTGTATAAATATCACTGGCAGGGAAGGGGTTAACACTAGGAGTCGATTAAGGGATTAAATGTGACCCCTGGGAGGTGTTGCTAACTGTATGGGGGCTAAGCTGACTGGAGGAGGAGAAAGATCATCTGTTCCTAATCACTAGGAACAGATGATCTGTCTCTCCTCCCTTGACAGAAAGGGGATCTGTTTGTTTACACAGACAGATCCCCATTCTGCCTGTCTCTGGAGCGATCGTGGATGGCCGGCAGACATCGAGTCTGCAGGACCCGCTGGTTGGGTGAATAAGCGTGCCCACAAATCGAGGTATACGTGCCCGACATACAATGGTGGCGATTCATGCAGCTGAGTGCAACTGCGGCAGTCGGATTGTAACTACTTAAAGAGGAAGTAAAGGGAAAAAAATAAAAAACACACCCTGCAAGGCAAAGACATAATGAGCTAGTATGCATAGCATACTAGCTCATTATGAATAACTTACCTGAGTACGAAAAAGCCCCCGAAGCGGTCCTCCGTCTTCCTCTTCGCCGCTGCCATGAATCCTGGAGCGACTTCCGGGTCTCGGGCTCCGGTGCTGTGATTCACCGGAGCCGCAATGATGTCACTCCCGCGCATGCGCACGGGAGCCGAAACTTGCGCCATATCACCGCGATCTTCGGCCTGCCCAGTGCGCCTGCGCGCCGCTGTCTACGGCGCATGCGGTGGCTGTCTTCGGGTAAATATCTCCTAAACCGTGTAGGTTTAGGAGATATTTCTTGGACCTACAGGTAAGCCTTAATCTAGGCTTACCTGTAGGTCAAAGTGGTTTGTAAGGATTTAAAACCACTTTAAAAAGCTTGCAAAGGGTAACCTTTCACATTTTTTGCTTTTATTGACTGCTAACATAGTACAACACTGCATATATTTTTGCTTCCTTTTTTTTTTTTTTTAACTTCTGTTTATTGAGTTTTCAATTTATAAGAACATTTACAACACAGGTTGAGTCCTGCCAACATAGCAGTACCCCAACCGTTGGCCTCGCAGGGCCTAACATATAAACAATTTGACTAACTACTAGCAAACCCCCCCCCCCCAACCCCCCTCCCCCTGTTTGTCATGACTCAGCCCCCCAAAAATACTCGGACTAGTACCTCGGATCCAGGTTCCTGCAGTTCATCAAAAACTATTACTTATGAGCCGGTGTACCGACAGCCATCTACGACATATCAGTTATAAGCAGTATATCATTACAATGCACTCCCCATTTCCTTGTTCAGGACAACCTCTAAACCGTAACCAGCACAGCAAGTCCCCGGGGCCTAGCCCGCAGTGCCCTCCGCTTCGTACCAGGATCTCCAAACCCTATCAAATTTGTGTACAGTTCCCCGCACCCTGTATGTCGTTTTATAATACGGCAGCATAGCATTGATTAGATGTTTCCAAAAAGCCTGTTTATTCTTCCACTTAAGGCCTTTTTACCATAGAATAGCAGGATGGTAATCAATGTTCGCAGTGCCCTAGACGGCACCACCTCCTCTACCAAGCCCAATAGGCAGACCCGCACCGTCAGGGGGATCTGTACTGCCACTACCTCCGATATACAGGAGGTAACCTCCTGCCAAAACCTCCTAATGTGAGCACAGCTCCAGAATATATGGTCGGCATCGGCCGGAGAAAAAGCACATCTCCAACACTCCGCCGTCGTTAATCCATATATCCTGGCTAATCTGGCCGGTGTGTAGTAGCTTCTATGTAAGAACTTAAATTGTATTAGGCGATCCCTGGCCGACACAAGATGCCGAAAAGGTTGAGCCCAGAGATCGTCCCAGTCCTCCGTCTGTAGATCAGGGACCTCCATTTCCCATTTAGTCCTGCACCTAGTGACTGCCTTAGGCGAACATTTAAAGAACTCCTTATAAGTTACGGAGAGCGTTTTTGATAGGTCCTCCCGGGATAGCAATAATTCGAGCGTCAAAGGCAGAGATGCCACCTTCAACTCCTCAAATTGAGCATGATATGCGTGCCTGAGTTGGAAAAAACTGAAAAAATACGAGTTAGGCAGATCATGCCTAGTTTGTAGCTGCGAAAAAGACTGCAATTCCCCTAGGTTAGTAATGTCTCCGAGCGTCTTTATGCCTCTAATCGCCCATAACATTGTATCAGGTAGCCCATAGAAATGGGGGAGCCTCCTATTCATCCACAGAGGTGTGGACGGAGATATTCCCTTATAACTAGGGGCAGCCAAAGTATGTGCCTTTTCCCATGCCCTAATCGTGGCCGTCATGGTTACGGTGATGGGCAAATCTGAATTAGTTCCCCGAAAAAGCGCCAGGCGTAAGCTTTCGTACGAACCTAAGTGCGCGGCTTCCAGTACCGTCGCCGCGTCACCGTCGTCGGACAGCAGCCACCGGCGTGCAAACACCATCTGGCCCGCTAGGTAATATTTGAACCAATCCGGAACTGCCAAGCCACCCCCATCTGTTGGTTCCTATAGGACCTTCAACCCGATCCGAGGTGACTTTGGCGACCAGAGAAATGTATTTATAATCCCCTCTAATTGTTTGAAAAAGGACATTGGTATCCAGACCGGGGTATGTCTCAGATAATATAGGATTACCGGAAGCAGCTTCATTTTAAGTAAACTGATTCTGCCCACAAGGGACAGGGGCAGTCTAACCCAGGCCTGCGTTTTATGGTTAAGGAGACCCAGCAAGGGAAGCAGGTTCAAGGAGAAATAGTCGCGCACCCGGGGAGTGACCGTTACACCCAAATATTTAATGGAATCCACCCATTGAAGTGGCAAGTGTGGATCCATCCTGGCTTTGGCCTTTTCATCCACCGGCAGGATGGATGACTTCGTCCAGTTCACTCTAAGACCCGAATAGACGGCGAATCTGTCAAAGACAGCCAGCGCCTCTTTCAAAGACTCCTCCGGGTCATTAAGGAACAAAAGCATATCATCCGCATAGAGGGCTAAAGTCTCCCTGATAGACCCCACCCTGATGGCCTGAATCCCCTCTGCCGACCTAAGTGCGATGGCCAGGGGCTCCATAGCCAGGGCAAATAAAAAGGGAGACAACGGGCAACCTTGCCTGGTGCCCCTGCCCACCGCAAAAAAATCAGAGGTCCTCGCTCCCACTCTAACAGCCACCTTAGGATTCGTGTACAACATGGACACCCATTTACAAAACTGTGGCCCAAAACCCATGACTTTTAGCACTCTAAGCATATATTCCCAATCAATAGAATCAAACGCTTTTTCTATGTCTATGGACACCACAATTCTACAGAAAGGGAGAGGGGAAGGGTTGGGACTTTAAATGAGGCATTGAATATATCAATTCAACTGCCTCCATCCCTGGTTCAATAAAAAAAAGAATATATTTTATATTGGGACTTTAAATGAAGCATAGCTGCAAAGTGGGTATGCAAGGACATGTCTGAAATTGATTGGTTTAGTTATAAGATTCAGAAAGTTTGAATTAATAACATCATAAACAATAAGTATCAATAGGTTATATTTACATATAGATATATAAACAAGCGCATATTGCAACATAATTTACAATAGTAATCAACATCTTAATGAAATCCGTAATTGTAAAAAGAACAGGAATAGTCTTCCATTAATTGAAGCATATGACATTGCAGATAAAATAAGGGGAAGGGAAATTTCAGACAGATGCTCGCAGATGGTAGCATAAAAGCGCTCTACGCGTTTTGTGGAATTCATCCACTCATCAGGAGCAATTCCGGGGGTTAAAATTATCTACAAAGAGATAAATAAACGCATGAGGATCAAACAGGAAACGCACAAAAGGGCAGAGGAACAGAGGGGGGGGAGAAACTCAGCTCCCCCAAACACTCTTACCTACAATGAGAATGTGACTTCATAGGACAAAACCATTAGCAAATAAGGACGCTATGAGGAGAAGTCTTCTCCGGAGCTGAGGCAGAAATCTCAAAGACCACAAGGCACCACAGTTAATCGAGGGTGACGAGCTCTATAGCACTGTAATCCCAGAGTGACCATGTGGGGAAATTCCGAAGGACCTCTGTAGAGGAGTGAATTAATTAGGTATAAAGATGTGTCTATACATAAATGGGTTAATCTAAAATTAACAGTGCAGGGGGTGATAGAGTCGCTGAATAAAGTGAGGGGAGGCATATCGCCCAACCCGATAGATTGAGTACACTGGGGGTGAACAATAGATTAATATGTACAGTGAAAACAGATAAACAAGGACGAAAATTATCCTATACCCAACAGCCCATAATTGCCAATAAGTATAGCAAATAAGTGTCAAACAAAGTGCAAAGAAGTTGTGAAGGAAACAACTCAAACTGCGTGTATCAACTGGTGGTGTGATGCGGCCCCAAAGACCACCTACGTCACGCTGCAAAACCTAAGGAAGAGGCGGTGTCGGCGTTCAAACAGCTAACAGCGTTCGTGGTCTTTGGGGCCGCATCGCACCACCAGTTGATACACGCAGTTTGAGTTGTTTCCTTCACAACTTCTTTGCACTTTGTTTGACACTTATTTGCTATACTTATTGGCAATTATGGGCTGTTGGGTATAGGATAATTTTCGTCCTTGTTTATCTGTCAGTTAAAGCGACGCAGTGTCGAATCGCAAAAAGTGGTCTGGTCTTTGGCCAGCAAAATGGTCCGGGGCTTAACTGGTTAAAGCCACATCTACAACATGTGGGTGTTCAGAAGATAATTCCAAGATTGGTCTGCACCGTCAGTGATAGGTTTTGTTGGGTCCATGGAATAGCCTCCAAAAGCAAATACTGACCCCAAACCCCTGATCTTTACCATTCACCAATTCCTGCTTGCTGTGCATTCTATTACGTCATTCATATCATAATTCACTGCAGAGCTAGATTTATTTTTAATAACTTAGCAAAAACGTTTTGGAGAACCATTTTTTTTTTTATCATTTGGGGGGTTTCAAATTCCTTTGTGACAAACAGATTGCTAAATCTCAAAAGTTAAAAACGGCTTCTGTTGTATAGGTGGGTGAATACCTTTCATTCCTCATCAGGGTACCCAAAAATCAGCACTCTCATGTAACCATTTTCGAGCAGTTGCTATTGAGAACAGATGTATTAAAAGCAGCAGTTGAACTATATTTAGGATTATAACTATTTATTACCATTACATGTTACTTTCTATTTTTTATCATGTACTTTTCAGCTGCTAGTGTTGGGGAGGTTCTGTAAGAACTTCCATTTCACACCCAGCGTACGTTCTCTATGATGCTACAGCTTTTATAATGTAAGTGCTGTATTACCTATAATTTGATTTGCCTTTCATGTACTGGATTAAATAAAAAATATTGTGTACCGCATTTATTTAATCATTTATTAACATATCAACTATGCAGCATACTTTTAGTTATCAAGTAATAAAAGTTTCAGTGTAGTGGTCATAGTTGAGAGGTATTTCATTTTATATGTTACTTAATAAACACAGTCGCACTACCATATTAATTATGTATTCATTATCCACCCCCCACCTTCATTAATATGACCATTATGTTATAGGTGTCATCGTTTTTAACACAGTCTGCAAATATATTACACCAGCAGATTAAACATGGCCCCACAATATAGTATATCTGCAGATGCCCAAAAATGTTTGGGCAAGAGTTCTGTGTCTCGAGATGCCACTCTATGTTTTGATTCCTAGTTATGCTGAACATCAAGTTTAAGGGCCGGTTCACACTGCGACGCGAGGCGAGGCGACACGGCTCGCCTCGCCTCGCTCCCGCAAGTCGCCCCCATTCTGTACAATGGAACCGTTCTGAGAGGAGCGACTCGAGTCGCTCCGACTCAGAAAAAAGGTTCCTGTACTACTTTGGGGCGACTTCGGGGGCGACTTGCATTGACTTCTATACAGAAGTCCTCTGCAAGTCGCCGCTGAGGTCCGTGCAGGTCGCGGCGAGGCAAGTCGGAGACGCCTCGCCGCGCATCGCTGTGTGAACCGGCCCTTACTTATTTATGAGCAGACCAGTGCATGTAACTATATGATATTGAGCAGTGGGCTAAAGGGGAATGATTAAAAAGAACCTGTACAGTATTTACCGCCCATACATATGCTACAGTCTTTTTACTTACAGTACATACAGTGCATCTGGAAAGTATTCGCAGCGCTTCACTTTTTCCACATTTTGTTATGTTACAGCCTTATTCCAAAATGGATCAAATTTATTATTTTCCTCAAAATTCTACAAACAATACCCCATAATGACAATGTGAAAGAAATCTTTGCAAATTAAAAAAAATAATAATAAATAAATACGCATGTACATAAGTATTTACAGCCTTTGCTAAATACTTTGTTGAAGCAACTTTGGCACCAATTAGAGCCTCAAGTCCTTTTGAATATGATGCTACAAGCTAGGCACACCTATTTTTGGGCCGTTTCTTCTATTATTTTTTGCAGGACCTCTCAAGCTCCATCAGGTTGGATGGGTAGCTTCAGTGCACAGCCATTTTCAGATCTCTCCAGAGATGTTCAATCGGGTTCAAGTCTGTGCTCTGGCTGGGCCAAAGACATTCACAGAGCTGTCCCGTAGCCACTCATTTGTTATCTTGGCTGTGTGCTTAGGGCCCTTGTCTTTTTGGGAGATGAACCTTTGCCCTAGTCTGAGGTCCAGAGCGCTCTAGAGCAGGTTTAGTCTCTGTACATTGCTGTATTCATATTTCCCTCAAACCTGACTAGTCTCTGTGTTCCTACCGCTGCCTGATTTTTAGCTATCTGGATGTGTTTGTTGAGCTATTTTCATGACAGCCTTGCCTCGCTCACTCCCTCCCTGATCAGCCCTATCGCCGCTATCGCGGATAGTATATATTCTCCCCCTCCAGAAGGGACGGGTCAGCATAAACGTGCTGCGGCCCGCCCCCTCCCCGGCTCGGGAGAGCCTGTGATGCTGCCATTCCTCTGTCCATCCACACAGCTGGTCCTGGCTTGTTTGAGCAGTTGCTTTTTGCCTGGCATTTTCATCTACGATCTTTCAGCTGTGGCGTCTCAGAGTTTGCTGACACCGCCAGTCCCTGTTGTCATCTCCAATGGGTTCAGACGTTGCAGAGCTGCCCTCCAGTCTACCCTGTCTACCTTCCTGGGAAATAACACATGATACCACAGCACCTCTACACCCAACTTGCAAGGTTTTCAAATGTAAGTGGGTATTTACTAAAGTGTTGCTGTTTTTACCTTAACTGACCTGACGTCCTTCTCTCTCCTTATAATACTGTCTCGGAGGTCTACAGACAATTCCTTGGACTTCATGGCTAGGTTTGTGCTTTGACATGCACTGTTAACTGTGGGACCTTATAGAGACAGGTGTGTGCCTCTCTTTCATACATTTACAAAGATGTCAAATAAATTTCATTTACATCAGCATTATGGGGTATTGTTTGTAAAATTTTGAGGAAAATAATGAATTTTATCAATTTTTGCAATAGGGCTGCAACATAACAAAATGTGGAAAAAGTTAAATGCTGTGAATACTTTTCTGATACACTGTAATATGCTAAACTGCTGTGCCAGAAGTAAGTCTTGCTAGCAGTGGCGGCTGGTGAAGTTTTTGGATGGGGGGGCGCCAGACCCCGCCCATCATGACCCCGCCCATCATTTTGGCCCCTCCCACTTCTCACAAACCACGCCCCTTATGTAATCTGAAAAAAAAATTGGCGTGGGTTTCCCCCTCCGAGAGCATACCAGGCCCTTAGGACTGGTATGGATTCCAAGGGGAACCCCCTACGCTGAAAAAACTGCGTGGGGGTCCCCCCAGATCCACACCAGACCCTTATCCGAGCACGCTACCCGGCCGGCCAGGAAAGGGGGTGGGGACGAGCGGACGGCCCCCCCCTCCTGAGCCGTACCAGGCCGTGTGCCCTCAACATGGGGGGTGCCTTGGGGGAGGGGGGGCGTGCGGCCCCCCCAATCCAAAGCACCTTGTCCCCATGTGACATCATTCATGGGTTGATGTCACATGGTGACCCCGCCCCCTTACGATGTCACAGTCCCGGAGGATGCTGGGACTGTCGCCATGTGACATCAACCCATGTGACCAACCCATGTGACATCAACCCATGTGACACCGCCCCATTGTCCCTACATAAGTGGCAGCGCAGCGAGTCCCTGGCATTGCGGCCGGAGAGATCGTCGAGTCAACATCTCCTGGAGAAGAAGAAGAAGAAGAACGGGCGGCGGCGACGGCGGAGACAGAAGACCGGGCCACCGCCTGTAAAAGAGCTATAAGAAGGCGCGGTGGCCCGGCAGAAGAACCGAAGAGGGGGACAAGAGCCCCCGAAGTCGGAAGAAGAGGCCGGCGGCGAGGAAGAAAGCCGGGCTCCTCCGCTAGCAAAAGAGCTACAAGAAGATAGCGGAGGAGTCCGGCAAAAAGACCCCCGAAGACGGAAGACCCCCGGAGCTGTGCAATAAAATATTTTAACCCTGTGTTGTGTTTTTTTTCACAGGTGAATGGGTAGGGGTACATTGTACCCCATACTCATTCACATAGGGCGGGGGGCCGGTATCCGGGGCCCCCTTATTAAAGGGGGCTCCCGGATTCCGATAAGCCCCCCGCCCGCAGACCCCGACAACCAACGGCCAGGGTTGTCGGGAAGAGGCCCTTGTCCTCATCAACATGGGGACAAGGTGCTTTGGGGTGGGGGGGCCGCTCGCCCCCCCCCCCTCCCCCAAGGCACCACCCCATGTTGAGGGCACGCGGCCTGGTACGGCTCAGGAGGGGGGGCGCCCGCTCGTCCCCACCCCCTTTCCCGGCCGGCCGGATAGCGTGCTCGGATAAGGGTCTGGTGTGGATCTGGGGGGGACCCCCACGCCGTTTTTTTGGCGTAGGGGGTTCCCCTTGGAATCCATACCAGACCTAAGGGCCTGGTATGCTCTCGGAGGGGGAACCCACGTCAATTTTTTTTTCAGAAATTTGGCGTGGAGTTCCCCCTTCAGAGCTCATTCTCTGATTGGCCACGGCAAAAGTCGCCTGGCCTGGGGAAACCTTTCTGGCTGTGAAAGCTTTTTTTCCATTCATTCAGCTAAATGCATGAACATTCTCAACAAAGTAGAAACTAGAAAGCCTTTATGCGGTGACTCACCTCCTGCCTCACTGTCTTGCAGCTCCGCTCGGGCTGAGGAACGGAGCTGCCAACATCACTTCCGGGTTTCGTGAAGCAGCCGAAAGCCGGAAGTGACCTGCCTGTCTAAGAATGACAATGCTCCCGCCCGTAGAATCACAGTGATTTTACGGGCGGAAGCTAGTCAGCGTTCTGCTGTGCGCCGCAAGGCGGGTTTTTAACCCGCAAATGAAGCGCCATGGATGCAATCTTGTGATTGCATCGACGTGGCGCTTCTCATAGTGCACTGTGACTGGCGCCACAGTACACTATGTTAAATTGTTAAATGACATTTTTTTTTTTTTATGTCTTAACCACTTGCCGCCCGCCCTATAGCAAATAGACGGCGGCAAAGTGGTTTCATAATCCTGACCGGACGGCATATGACGTGATCAGGATTATGAGCCGCTGCGCGCCCCCGGGGGCGCGCATCGCGGCGATCGTTGTTGCGGGGTGTCAGTCTGACACCCGGCAACTACGATCTCGGTAAAGAGTCTCCGACGGAGACTCTTTACCACGTGATCAGCCGTGTCCAATCACGGCTGATCACAGTGTAAATAGGAAAAGCCGGTGATCGGCTTTTCCTCACTCGCGTCTGTCAGACGCGAGTAGAGGAGAGCCGATCGGCTGCTCCTCTGACAGGGGACGTCTGTGCTGATCGATTATCAGCACAGCCCCCCCGAGGATGCCCACACTGGACCACCAGGGACGCCACTAGACCACCAGGGATGCCAAGGACAAGGTATGCCACCCTAGACCACCAGGGATTGCAATCAGTGCCACAATGGATGCCAATCAGTGCCCATAATAGATGCCAATCAGTGCCCACAATGGGCATCACTGATTGGCATGCATTATTGATTGGCACTGATTGGCATCCATTAGTATAATATATTATAATACAATGCCGCCTATCAGTTCCCATCTGTGCCGCCTATCAGTGCCTACCCATGCCCACCTGTGCCGCCTACCCATGCCCACCTGTGCCGCCTACCCATGCCCACCTGTGCCACCTACCCATGCCCACCTGTGCCGCCTACCCATGCCCACCTGTGCTGCCTACCCATGCCCACCTGTGCTGCCTAACCCATGCCCACCTGTGCCACCTATCCATGCCCATCCATGCCAATCCGTGCCAATTTGTGCCACCTATCAGTGCCCATCCGTGTCGCCCATCAGTGCCACCCATCAGTGCCGCCTATCAGTGCCACATATCGGTGTCCATCAATGCCACCTCATCAGTGCCACTTCATTGGTGCCACCTCATCAGTGCCGCCTTATCATTGCCCATCAGTGTAACCCCATCAGTGCCCATCAGTGAAGGAGAAAACTTACTTATTTGCAAAGTTTTCTAAATTTTCGTTATTTTTTTATTTGTTTAGCAAAAAATAAAAATCCCAGAGGTGATCAAATACCACCAAAATAAAGCTCTATTTGTGGGAAAAAAATGATAAAAATTTCATTTGGGTACAGAGTAGCATGACCGCGCAATTGTCATTCAAAGTGCGACAGCGATGAAAGCTGAAAATTGGTCTGGGCAGGAAGGTGTTTAAGTGCCCGGTATTGAAGTGGTTAAAGGGCCGGTTTATTTTTTTATTTTTATTTTTTTTTACTTTTTTTTTTTACACCTAGGGGGAGGGGGGGCGGCACACTGGACATTTTTAAAGCTGTTATTATTGGCTTTATACACAAGAAAACATAAATTGCACTTTGGACTTTATATGAGGTGCAACACACTTGAACTCCACACCTTTGGTCTCCGTGACCTTACTCTACGATGGTTCTCTTCTTACTTATCCAACCGCACCTTTAGCGTTTCTTACAACTCTACTTCCTCCTCTCCTCTTCCTTTCTCTTTTGGGGTCCCCCAAGGTTCTGTTCTTGGACCACTCCTATTTTCAATCTATACCTCCTCCCTGGGTCAACTGATAGCCTCCCACGGCTTCCAATACCACCTCTATGCTGATGACACCCAAATCTATTTCTCTACCCCTCAGCTCACTCCCTCTGTCTCCTCACGTATCACTAATTTACTATCAGATATATCAGTCTGGATGTCACATCACTTCCTCAAAATCAATCTATCCAAAACCAAACTTATAATTTTTCCTCCCCCATATGCCCCTTCCCCTGATCTCACTGTCAAAATTGATGGCACAACCATAAGCCCATCCCCTCACGCCAAGGTTCTAGGTGTAGTCCTGGACTCTGAACTCTCCTTCAAGCAACACATCCAATCACTGTCCAAATCCTGCCGCATCAACCTCCACAACATCTCCAAAATACGCCCCTTTCTAACCAATGAGACAACAAAGCTCTTAATTCACTCGCTGGTCATCTCCCGCCTCGACTACTGCAACTCCCTTCTCATTGGCTTACCTCTACATAGTCTATCACCTCTTCAATCCATTATGAATGCCGCTGCCAGACTCATCCACCTTACCAATCGCTCGGTGTCTGCTACTCCTCTCTGTCAATCCCTCCACTGGCTTCCGCTCAGCCAAAGAATTAAATTCAAAATACTAACAACTACATACAAAGCCATCCACAACTCTGCCCCCCGCTACATCACTAGCTTAGTCTCTAAATACCAACCTACTCATCCTCTTCGTTCCTCTCAAGACCTCCTGCTCTCTAGCTTCCTCATCACCTCCTCCCATACTCGCCTCCAGGACTTTTTCAAAGCCTCTCCAATCCTATGGAATGCCCTACCCCAATCTGTCCGCCTATCTCCTACTTTATTAGCTTTTAGACGATCCCTGAAAACACTTCTCTTCAGAGAAGCCTACCCCACCCACACCTAACTGTATTTTCATTTTCTCCATCAGCTCATCCCCCCCACAGTTAATACCTTTTGTTTCAACTTGACCCTCCCTTCTAGATTGTAAGCTCTAACGAGTAGGGCCCTCTGATCCCTCCTGTATTGATTTGTATTGTAAGTGTACTGTCTGCAGGGCAGGACTTACCATTGGGCTTGACTGGGCTCAAGCCCATGGGCCCCGCCCAATAGGGGGCCCCGCCAAGATACATAGCCGAGTGTACTTGGCTCGGCTCCGCTCACAGTCATGCCCAGTCCCGCCCTATGATGGACATAACACAGTGAATGGGCATGACTGTGAGTCGAACCGAGTACACTCGACCACTCTCAGCTCCGCTCGGGACTGCGAGAAGACCCGAGAGCCGCCGAGATACACAGGACTCTGTATCTTGGCAGTGCCATTTTTAAACTTGAAGACTGCAATGACAAGGCTACAATGACACAAGGCTGCAGATGAATGGGCATTTAAATGTAAGTTTTTTCCTTAAAATTCCCTCCTAAACTTGGGGTGTGTGTTATACGCTGGCACGTGTTATACGCCGATAAATACAGTAATGTATAGAAGGTAGGGCCCGAAAGTGACTCAAGCCCAGGGGCCCCCACCACCCTAAGTCCTGCCCTGACTGTTTGCCCTCATATTGTAAAGCGCTGCGCAAACTGTTGGCGCTATATAAATCCTGAATAATAATAATAATAATAATAATAATAATGTAAAATCAACAAGGTAAAAATTTATTGGTAAATACGATTTCACAGATCAACAGTAACTTAATTCCATATAGTCAAGCAGATTGGTCAATATATACATATTCCATAGCCGGGTACAGTGTTACAAAGATCAGTCAATAATAGGTGTGAACATGCATCTACGTAAAGCAATGCATTTTGTGACACAACGTCACTTCTTCAGGGGTTGATGCACACAAAATTGTAGAAAAAGTTTAGGAATATATGACATACATAATAAGATGTATTCTGTTAATGCAAACATTGGTTAGCAACCAAGGGGGACTCATACTGACTCATAAAATCTGCAAGACATCACATGGTAATGACCAAATGGTGGTTGCTTAGAAATGTCTGACCCAGGAACACATATACTTGCACTCTCCTGAACTTATCTCTGTTATTTATGCTACACTGAATAGCTGTAGTTCTCTATCAACCACCTCCTATGTGGGCCATTGGGAAGGAGATCTTGTGATTTCCATTGACCTTGAATTGAAAAAAAAAGTTTGTTAACGTAACTATCTCAAATCCATATATAAAGTTCTCTTCAGGTGGTATTGGGTCCCAGCCAGTGTAGTGTAGTGCTTTGGACAACAAAGGATGTCCTTCATATTTGCTGGCCGTGCCCACAATTGATTGCATTTTGGTCTAGGGTCTTTGGGTTACCCCAAATGTTGTTTTCACTTAATGCTCCCTAAAGTCATTAACCACTTATGGACCAGCCGCCGCAGTTATACTGTGGCAGGGGGACATGGACCTGAATCCAAAGTAACACCACCTCAAGGGTCCCCGTTCCCCCAAATGCCAGGGCCCATGATCGGTAGTCAAGAGGCTAGCATTCAGTCCCCTCCAAAAGCCTCTGCCTTGGCTAGGTCTGTCACACTCCCTAAAGTCGTTAATCACTCAAGGACCAGCCGCCACAGTTATACTGTGGCAGGTTGGCTCCCCTGGGTGAATCACTGTCATGATTAGTTGGCTGCTATAAGAGCTCTAGGGGGAGCACATGCAGACAGAGACAGATCTCTGTTCTTTCAGGGGAGGAGAGACAGATCTGCTGCTCCTAAAGATTAGGAACAGCGATCAGTCTCCTCCTCCAGGCAGTCCCATCCCCCCACAGTTAGAACACACATGAGGGAACACATTTAACCCCTTGATCACCCCCTAGTGTGAACCCCTTCCCTGCTAGTGACAGTTATATAATAATCAGTGGCTATTTTTAGCTCTGATCGCTGTATAAATGTCAATGTTCCCAAAATTGTCCGATCTGTCTTCCGCAATGTCGCAGTCCCACAAAAAATTTGCTGGTCGCCACCATTACTAGTAAAAAAAAAAAAAAAATGCCATAAATCTAACCCCTATTTTGTAGACGCTATAGCTTTTGCGCAAACCAATCAATATACACTTATTGCAATTTTATTTTTAACTAAAAATATGTAGAAGAATATATATCGGCCTAAATTGATGAAGAAATGTTTATTTTTATTTTTTGTAGGGTAAATTTATTATAGCAAAAAGTTAAAAATATTGTTGTTTTTTTTTTTAAATTTACACTCTTTTTTTGTTTCTAGCGCAAAAAAAAACGCAGTGGTGATCAAATACCACCAAAAGAAAGCTCTATTTGTGGGGAAAAAAAGAAATGAGAGAACAAAACCCCCGGAACTTTGAGTGAGGTGGGAGAGATTTGGCACACGTTCACAGGAAAATGCAAAAGAATCAATTTATTAATTACAAAATGTTACATAACCAAATGGAAACAGCAATAATTGTGCATTACCCGACATAGTGGCCAAGTTAAGAACAAAGGCAAAAACAAATATGAAATCATCACATTAAATACACATCCATTAAACAATAATAAAATAAATTTTTAAAATGAATTTAAATTGATAAACCAGTTGATATATATATCATAAGAGGTAGAAGTTGTACATGCATAGATGAAAAGCTGTGTGAACAATAATAACACACTGCAAGAGTACCCAGCAATGTAAACATGACAGAAAGCATCGATGTTGCCCTATGCGTTTCGCAAGTCTTTTGCTCGCTCTTCAGGGGCAGATGCATTTGTGTCTGAAACAAAAAAATAATACAAAAATGGGTATATATTGGTAATTAAAAAAGTGAGGGTAAAAGGGGGGGGGGGGAGGGTTGGTTGGCAGGAGGGGTCAAAAGGGCAGAAACCTCCTACTTACCAATCCGCTAGGTCACCAAACACTGATGACCAGACGGCGGCAATAGGAATGTCCAGCTCGGGGGCTGAGGGGACACAGCAAATGGACCGCAGCAGGAAAGAACCAGGATGTCCAGCACAGACTGCATAAAACACTTGGTCAGCGGTCTCTGATATGCCAAGCGCGTGTCTAGAAAATATATATATATAAATGTATATAGTATGTATAAGAATATACATGTCTCCAGAGGCAGAGTGAAAACAGAGAGATCATAAGATGGTAAACTCCAATGATTGGAATTAACATACTTATATAAATTAATACAACCTAACGTGCTCCATATCTGTGTGTGCATGTAATGGTCATGACAACAAGTTGTGTAGGCATGGAGGCTATGGTGGACTAAGGTAAGCAAACAGACAATGCAATGTGGATGGATAGATAATGTTAGAGTAGATCAATGACACTAATTGATATATTACCTTGAAAAGTTGAACAACTCCCAGAACAGATGGTACATGCCTAGACCTATAACCACTGCGCCAGACCAGCATACCACAAATGCAAGTTGCAGCCGCGCCGGACATCCGGATATACCTTTGGGATATATTTGTGGGAAAAAAGGACATCAACTTTGTTTGGATACAGCACTGCACTGCCGTGCAATTGTTAGTTAAAGCGGCGCAGTCCCATATTGCAAAAAATGTCATTAAGGGGGCAAATCCACTTTCAATAATTGAAAGATAATATGATCACATTAATCATTAATGATGACTAGCATCTTAAATGAATCCCACTCTAAATTCATCCAAACATGGGAACAGTGGCTTAACTATGTTTTACCACATTTGCATCCCTTTAGTTTAGGTTGCTTATAACACGCTACCTAGCCTCTGTCTGTGACTAACACCTCCTTTGCCCATCTTTCTTTATTCTTCCTTTCTTCCTTTCTCATTCTTAATGTGGAACATTTGGCTTCACAATGAAAATGGATGGAAAGGCAGGATTTTTAATGCCTTTTTTTGATTAAAGCTATATAAACGCCTGTCCGCCCCTGTATAGTCACAGCTCACTGCACAAATTCAGCAATGCTGATTCTGACATAACTCGCATCTCAGCCTGGCCAATGACAGTGACTGGCAATGGAAATTCAGAAGCTGGCTGCTCGAAGATATCATTGGCTGGATCCCGGGGATGGCACATCGCTGGATTCTAGGTGAGTATAGTTCTGCATTAATCTCTCTAGATTTACTTTGCTTCCCTCTCTATGTACTCCTTGTGTTTTCTTGGTGTTGCTCCGAGATATTCTGACCCGGTCATAGCCTAAAGATTGTGCGTGCTCTAAAATTGGACTCTCAGACTGTTACATTTTTCTGATTTTTTTATAACCTTATCTCTCACTGTTTGAACATTCCACGCAATTGTCTTGTTCCCCTGCATGGGAGAATTTGATGTTGTTTTACTTCTTTGAAAACAATAAAAATATAGCACAGAAAACGTACTTTTTGAAGAATCCCTTATCTTTACTTCGAGTTATGTGACACATGTTCATTATGCCCTGTGACTATGCACTGCTGTGTCACAGAATTCACAGAATTCAGAGTCTGTTATCTGAACTACAGAGGTTTGATCTTAGAGAGATAGCAGCAAAGTCACTGGGATGCCAAGGAAAGGTAGTATGGTAGGATTTTATATTTCAAAACTGGGATAGACCATTTAATTATAGAAGGCGATGCTGATATGGCCTGTCATATTACCGTATTTATCGGCGTATAACACGCACATTCATTTTAGGAGGGGAGTTTCAGGAAAAAAAACTTACATTTTAAATAAGGAACTTTGAAGCAAAATAAGGGTCAGTGCCTATCTGCAGCCTCATCATTGCCATCAATGCAGCCAGATCAATGACCATCTGCTGCCTCACAAGTGCCATCAATGCAGCCTCATCAGTCCACATCAATGCAGCCCCACAAGTGCCATCAATGCAGCAGCCTCACCATTGCCATCAATGCAGCAGCCTCACCATTGCCATCAATGCAGCAGCCTCACCTTTGTTTCAATGCAGCAGCCTCAACATTGCCTTCAATGCAGCCTGATCGATGCTCTTCTGCAGCCTAGATGGGACAGGGAGGGGGGCAGGAGGAGACCCGACAGATTACATACAGTGAGAATCTCCTATGATAGACAGAACAGTGGTCCAATGGTGGCCCAGGAGATGGGACTTCCTATTGCAGAACAATATATGTGAAGAAAAGTTGCGCTACTAGTGAATCTAAAAAACAATAAAAGTCAGCAGCTAGCATCAACAATGTAGTGAATTGTGTAGCAGACAGCAAAAATATAAAATGCAGTGCTAGTGAAAAATCGAAGATCCCTAGGGTGAGCCCCAGGATGAGTGCTAAACTAATAACTACTCGTTAGTGAAAAACCAGCATCATACATACGCACAATGAATGTATCAATGTACAGTGAAAACAATTACTTAAGAGATATAAACAAATGTGAAAAGTTCCTGTGGGTCAAAGACCAATAAATAGTCCATGATAAACAAAATTAAACGCTCCTCTGTAAGGGCCGGTTCACACTGCGGCGCGAGGCAAGGCGACACGGCTCGCCTCGCCTCGCTCCCGCAAGTCGCCCCCATTCTGTACAATGGAACCGTTCTGAGAGGAGCGACTCGAGTCGCTCCGACTCAGAAAAAAGGTTCCTGTACTACTTTGGGGCGACTTCGGGGGCGACTTGCATTGACTTCTATACAGAAGTCCTCTGCAAGTCGCCGCTGAGGTCCGTGCAAGTCGCGGCGAGGCAAGTCGGAGACGCCTCGCCGCGCATCGCTGTGTGCACCGGCCCTAAAGTGCCGTATACTCCTATATAAAAAAGAACTTAGAGTCATGCCTCTTCAGACGATAGTTGATATAGGTAAACAGGCTTCTCCATGTAGCATTCACAGATATGCATATATGACAACAGAGAGATTGAATACACTTACCGCAGAGAGTGGACACACACGCCGTATAGCGGTGGGTCAAAAGGGCATTTAGACCATCCAATCCAGCAGGTCCCCCGATGGAAAGCTTTGATGATGTGATGATATACCTCAGTGGCCTCACCTGGGACAGTGAGAGGTAAGTGATATACACCAGAAACTACAACAAGCAATTGTGCCTGGTCCTTAGATCACTAGCTGGAAAGGGTATGTAGTACTCCAAATGACATCAAATTAGTGTATCAAATCATAAGGGAAAAAATTGAGAAAAAGGGCCTCCACATGGTGCATGAATCCAAGTAAAAAAATATATTTATTTAAAAATCGAAAAAAAAAAAAAATGTACAGACCACCAATCCTGATGGGTGCAAAAAGTGATCACATAAAAAGAAATTGTGTGGCATCAGAAGCAAAATAGACTAGCAACACAACATGTTTCGGATGATAGTCCTTCTACTGGGGCCAATTGCAGAGGCCGCCAAGTAAAGAGGAGATTCTCACTGTATGTAATCTGACGGCGCTCGTCCCGCCCCCCTCCCTGTCCCCTCCGAGGCAGCTAAAATTGAAGTATCGGTGTATAACACACACACAGAATTTGCACCCAATTTTCAGGGTGAAAAAGTGCGCGTTACACGACAATAAATAGAATATTTAAAGACAAAGCAGTATGCAAGAAAATTGGGTGAGATTGCTGAAATATGTAGTTGACCTGGAGGGGATTTTTTTTTTCCCCCAACAAAAGCAGAGTTTCAATTTAACCCAAGCTCACAGCATAAATCTAACATATGAGATCATGTAAACTGGCAAGGCTACCGTTAAAAAAGTTCATTCTGTACAGAAACAACAAACTGAGAATTTGCAGGATTAAAAGTATGTCTGGCGTGTATCTGAGTTGAGTTCTTTTTAATGAGAAGAGTTGAATTAGTGTGTGGAAGTACAGGCAAGCGATGTCTGGGACATGAAAATAAACGCTGACAAGAAATGGGATAATTTGATGATGGCTGGATGGTTCACAGAGATAATGAAGCAACAACACTTATTTGGCAAACACACTCACACATACGCAAACATCATTTATTTGCTTCATTAATCTGTTAATATTTGAAGGCTGGATCTTTATTTTTATAATTAAGCTAAAACATCTGTAAGAAATCTTTTTTTCTGTACTTTATTTTTTTTTAATTGGAAAGTGGCTATTACTGTACAGCAAACTGTTAAATAAAGTGGTAATAAACCAATCTTTTGTTGCATGAAATCATCATATAAAATGCTGTTTAGAATTTAAAATGTTTAGACGGAACTTGAAATCAATTTTGTTCACTTGATTTTTCTATTGTTTGTATGTGAATAAGTCACTATATTATGTGTTCCTGTGTTAACGTTCACTTTTTTTTCCTAAAATCCAGCTCCTCTATGTACCAATATACCATTAATGTGCCTCTGCTGCACAAAAATACACGTTTTCTTTGATTTTGAAAACAAGGCCTACCTCATCCATGGCTATATTTTGCAGATCACTTCAGAAACTCCCTGGTATACAGACACAGACAGACAAGCCAGTAAGACACAGCAAGTGTCTTACTGGCTTGTCTGTGTACCAGCTGACCTCATTAGCACTCCTTCACCCTTCAGCTAAGTTTTCATTACGCCCTCGGCATTCCTCCATGCATGCATTTGCCTGGCTTCCCCAGCGTTCAGATGGGCTCTGGGTGAATGCTAAACTCCCTGGGGCCACATGCAGCCCATAGGACACCCCTGATATAGTGCAAGAGTCTGCCTACTTGCATATTGAGTGATTGGATTGGTGGTGTGTCCTCCTATTATATAGTTTTGGCAAATCTAAAGAAGATTGTACAATCAGAATGTATAGTGTATGGCCACATTTATACACCTAAAATGACCTAGTTGTGCTTTCAGTGTCATTAATTGTTAACAACTTACCAAACACAGAAGCAAACACACATTTTGCCACATGAAAACACGGGTGACAAACGCAGTAAAAAAACCATACAAAAATGTCCCATGAGCTACTTTGCCAGGTGTAGCGCAGCCCATAAAAATCAATAGGCTGTTAATGGGACCTGAAAGTGAAATTGGTGCGTTTAAACAGAATAACGAGGCTCCATTTACAGCTGCGTGTTTCCAAATGAATGGCAAACTGCACAGAAAATGTATGCTTCACCATGTGTTTAAAAAATGTTGCAAATTTGCATTGTGTTTGTGTTGTCATTACATGTTAAAGGCTCCCCAAGTGTGGCAAAAGCACTAAAACTGCAGTAACACACCATGCTCCGCTCCAAAAATAGTTCTGGAGCTTGTTTGGGGGGATTGTTGTGCGTAGGTCAGCCCATTCCAGTGAATTGGCTGCCCTATGCATGACGAGTGAAAGCGCTCCAAAACAACCAAAACAAATGCATACGGGAATGTGAGTTTTCGCTATGTGGAGATGTGAATGGGGCCTGACAACTGAGTGTTTCTGTCCACTCCCTCCTATGTACTTGTATAAAGATGGCCATACACTATGCAATCTGATTTACAATCTCTGTACAATTTCCATTAGATTTACCAGAACTATGGAATAGAAAGACCCACCTGAACAATCCATTCAATTTGTATCAAATCAGGCAGGTCCTTGTACTACATACTGTAGCTGATGGAAGATCTAATGGAGATTGCAAAGGAAAAGGTAGAAGGTAGTACAGTGGAACCTTGGATTGCAAGCAACGCAGTTAATGAGATTTTCTCAATGTGAGCAATTATTTTAAAAAAATCCTGACATGGTTTGCGAGTGTTGTCTCACAAAACGAGCAGGATTCAAGCCTCTGCGGTGTGCAACCGCATTTGGCCAGAGGTGCGAGGGGAGCTGGTGACACTCTGAGGCGCTCGGGAATACTCGGAAAAAAAAGAAAGTACTCAGTTCCCGCGTGTTTCCAAGTCCTTGTGACGGTTTCTGAGCGCAGCCGAGCGGTCTCTGAGTATTTCCAGGTCTCTCCGGTGCCGCCCACCCCTGGCCACATGCGGTATTGCATGCCCTAGAAGTGAATGTGGAACAAATTATCTTCGTTTCCATTGACTTCTAGGGGGAAACTCACTTTTATATGCAAGTGCTTTGGATTACAAGCATTCTCCTGGAACGGATTATGCTTGTAATCTAAAGTTCCACTGTATTGTAATGAGGGAGGTGTGGTCCAGAGTGGTGAACACACCCTATCACACCACCTTCTGTGATGCAACAAGTAAAGGCTTCTGGGAGATGACCTAACAGGAAGTGAATGCTGATACAAGCTACAGAAAGTGATGGAATATGAAAATCTGTTCAAAGTTACAAAAAAGATCTGACAAATCTGATAAACCTCCCGTCGATAAAGCAAGAGAAAAGCACATTGGTCAGAGCACAGAAATGGCATTGGAAAACACTTATATTTATTATGAAAAGTGAAATTCTGCCCTGTTTCTGTTTTAGACCCCTTTCATACAGGGGCATTTTTCAAGCGCTATAGCTTAAAAAAAAGTGCCTGTAAAGCGCCTGAAAGAAGCTGTAACTGCAATCCCAATGTGAAAGCCCGAGTGCTTTCACACTGAGGCACTGCGCTGGCAATCAATGGGAAGCGCCTGCAAAAAGCCTGAAAAGCGCCTGAAAAGCGTCTACAAAGCACTTTTGGCAGCGGTGCTTTGTGGGCGCTTTTAACCCTTTATTTGGCCACTTGCAGGGGTTAAAAGCACCCCACTAGATCTCGAAAAACGCTGGTAAAGCGCCGCTAGTTTAAGCGGTGCTTTACGAGCGTTTTTCAGGCGCTGGCAGTGTGAAAGGGCTCTTAAAGCACTTGGGCTTTTTACATTGGGATTGCAGATGAGGCTTCTTTCAGGCGCTTTACAGACGCTTTTTTAACGCTAAAGCGCCTGAAAAACGCCTGAAAAAACGCCCCAGTGTGAAAGTGTGTCTTATAGTGACCTTTTTAAATTTAATTTGGGGAAGTTATTTTAATGCTGTGCTTGCTATACACAATAGTTGTGTTTTGGGTTTTTGTATCTCGGTGTAAAATCTGACTGTTTTGACACCATAAATTAACTAAAAGCTGTGGAAATGTTACTTAACAAATTGTTCCTTTTTTATATCTCTGGTTGTATGCAGTTTGTCTAGCCCGCTGTTTTATAGCAGCTGTATAACAATTTAGTGAAATAAATGTGTATCCAAACCATTTTTGGGGATGGTGTAGGGGAAGGTTAGGACATATTTATCCTAGTGACCACTGTCACTGGGAATGAAAGCCAATATTTTAAAGTGGAAGAAGTGGAAGATGAGGCAAATACTCCCGCCCCCCCTCCTACCAACCCTTTTGTATTTTCCTAATTTTAATCTGGTGCGTTCATGTGATCCTGCAGCTCTGGCTCTCCTGTGTCAGTGAGTGTCTGCTGTAGGGGACACGAAGCACAGATAACAGCTGGGCCATGGGTTCCTATGGCTCTGGGAATTCACAGCTGCTGTCAAGCAATATCTTTCACAATGGAGCTGGAGCTGCAGGAGCACGTGACTGCACTGAAGCAGAATAAAAAGAAAAAAATAATTATATACAAGTTATTCAGAATAGGAAGGAGGAGGAGGCAGGGAGATTTCTTTAAGAATAGTTAGCATCGGCCTTTACTACCACTTTAAGTTGGAACAGGTAAGTGGGCAAGTCTTCCTACGGGAATACTTGTTACAGTGACAACTTGTTCAAGAGAAGCTTGCACTCACTTAGGGGGAGGACTTTCTCTTACCTTCTGTTGAGTCTGTAAGGGCTCATGTACACTGTAGCTAAAAAAAAAGCATTTGAGCTTTTATTTCAGCTTGAAGAAGCTTGTACTTTTTTGTGCTCTTGTACACATTTTTATTAAGCTTCTTCAAGCTCATTTGAGCTTCTTTTAGCTTTTTTGAGCGTAAACATTTTTTTTTCCACAAACCCTCCTAGATAGTATTTTCTTAACCATTGTATAAACAAAACAAAAAGCTAGAACAAACGTTTTTGCACATTTTCGAGCTTCTTTGAGCTCTTTGGGGCACTAGCTCCTCTCAAAAATGCAAGTTTGGTGGATTTTTGCCTGAAAAAGCAATAGTATGCATGGACATATTGGCTAACATGGAGGGGCGTTTCTAGCAGAAAAAGTAAGAGCTCAAAAGAGCTCAATAGCTTGTAGAAGCTGCTTCCATGAGCCCTAAAACAGAAAGTAGAAGGAAAACTCCACACTAGGACTAAGAAGGTGAAAAACATATCTTTATACCTAAAACTAGAAAAAGTGTACTTAAAAGTACATATTTGTACTTTAAAGTAAACATGTAAAGGCCAAACAACTACTAAGAGAAATGGTGAAAATAGGCACTGTTAGGCCGCGTACACACGCGCGGACTGTTGGCCCAACCTTGTCCGCTGAACAGTGTTTGGGCGGACAGTCCGCTCGTGTGTGGGCTTTCAGCGGACAGTTTCAGCGGACAGTTGGACGGACAAGGTTTTACGGAAATTCCGAAAAACTGTCCGCTGAAACCTTGTTTCAACGAACAGTCCGCCCGTGTGTAGGCTTGTTCGTCAAACTAAGTTCCGCGCATGCTCAGAAAGGATTTTCAAGCCGAAAGTTATAATGCAGTGTATAGGACGTCGTATTTTGTGTCCCGTCGTACGTGCCGTTCACGTCATCGCGCACGGTTTCAGCAAACTGTTTGTTCGTCGTGTGTGGCCATGTCCGTCCATGCTAAGTTTGAGCGGACTGTTCGCTCAAACTGTTGGACGGACAAAGTTGGGCCAACAGTCCGCGCGTGTGTACGCGGCCTAAGATGACAGATTGTACATTTGCTACCAATTTCCAAATATGATTAAAAGTAGCTATCCTCTCTTCCCATGAAACAAATCAATACTGAGTCTCTGAAAGACTTGTTACCAGGCTGTGTTGCTGTCACATGGATTAGGGCTTACAGTGGGGAAAATAATTAGTTGATCTCCTGCAGATTTTGTAAGTTTGCCCACTCACAAAGAAATGAAGGGTCTATAATTTTTATCCTAGGTGTATTTTCAATGATAGAGACAGAATATCCACCAAAAATCCAGAAAAAAACACATAATACAAATGTTATAAATCAAGTTGCAGTTCAGTGAGTAAAATAAGTATTTGATCCCCAATCAAAACATGACTTAGTACTTGGTGGAGAAACCATTGTTGGTAAGCACAGAGGTAAGCTGGTTCTTTTAGTTGTTGACCAGGTTGGCACACATTTTAGGAGAGATTTTGGTCCACTCCTCTTTACAGATCTTCTCTAAATCCTTAAGGTTTCTCGGCCGTCTCTTGGCAACACAAAGTTTCAGCTCCTTCCATAAATTTTCTATAGGATTAAGGTCTGGAGACTGACTAGGCCACTCCATGACCTTAATGTGCTTCTTCTTGAGCCACTCCTTGCCTTAGCGGTATGTTTTGGGTCATTGTCATATTGGAAGACCCATCCATGACTCATCTTCAGTGTTCTGGCTGAAGGAGAAGGTTCTCATCCAAGATTTTACAATACATGGCCCCATCCATTGGCCACTCGATGCCGCAAAGTCAGCCTATACCTTTAGTAGAGAAACAGCCCCAAAGCATGTTTCCACTTCTATGCTTGACTTTAGGGATGGTATTCTTAGGGTCATAGTCAGCATTTTTCATCCTCCAAACACATCTTCCACAGTACACAGAACATGGAAACGCAATTATTTTAGTAAATAAAACTGCTAAATACATGTTCTCATCAGCAGTTTACAGCAGTCTTGTGACTTCTATCAGTGTTTAAAGCTTGTAGGAGGAGTTTTCATTCTCCTCTGATTGTCCTATGAGGCTGCAGGACCCCTGACCTTTGCCTGGACAGTGCTGATTGGCCCTGTGCTGATCACATGCACACTCCCAAGAAAAACGATAGATAGCAGATATATTGGGGGCTGTGGAAGAAGGGGAGGATCAGAGAAGACAGGATCAAACAGCCCTTTTACACAATGCAGAAGATTAACCCCTTAGGCTCCACAGTGAGTATTACAGGCATGCTTTACTGCATATACAGATTGATTTTACTGTTGCGGGTTCAGTAACACTTTAAAGTATATCTAAAGCCGCGTACACACGTAGCCGTCTGTCCGACGTACTTAGTCTGGCGGACTTCCCGCCAGACTGTACGTCGGACTTTCCGAACGGGCTACTTGCCCACACACGGCACTTTTTCAGCAGACTAATACGGCGTACTAAGTCCGCCATACTATCCGCCCTACTTTTGAAATGAACGGACTCGCCCACACGCGCGGAGGAAAGTCCGCTCATTTCGATAAAATAATGTCTCCAGGTAGGCGGGGCCCGCGAAGGAGACGTCGCTGGCCCCGCCGCCTGGTATGGACTTAAAGGGGAACCCCAACGCCGAAAAAAATCGGCGTGGGGGTCCCCCCAGGTCCACATCAGACCCTTGTCCGAGCACGCTACCCGGCCGGCCAGGAAAGGGGGGGACGAGCGAGCGCCCCCCCTCCTAAGCCGTACCAGGCCGCGTGCCCTCAACATGGGGGGTGCCTTGGGGAAGGGGGGCCGCGCGGCCCCCCCACTCCAAAGCACCTTGTCCCCATGTTGATGAGGACAAGGGCCTCTTCCCGACAACCCTAGCCGTTGGTTGTCGGGGTCTGTGGGCGGGGGGCTTATCGGAATCCGGGAGCCCCGGATACCGGCCCCCCACCCTATGTGAATGAGTCAATGTACCCCTACCCATTCACCTGTAAAATAAAGTACAAAAGAAGAAGGCGCAGTGGCCCGGCAGAAGAACCGAAGAGGGGGACAAGACCCCCGAAGTCGGAAGAAGAGGCCGGCGGCGAGGAAGAAAGCCGGGCTCCTCCGCTAGTAAAAGAGCTACAAGAAGATAGCGGAGGAGTCCGGCGAGAAGACCCCCGAAGACGGAAGACCCCCGGAGCTGTGCAATAAACTATTTTATCTTGTGTGTTGTGTTTTTTTTGTACTTTATTTTATTTTACAGGTGAATGGGTAGGGGTACATTGTACCCCATACTCATTCACATAGGGTGGGGGTGGTATCCGGGGCCCCCTTATTAAAGGGGGCTCCCAGATTCCGATAAGCCCCCCACCTGCAGACCCCGACAACCAATGGCCAGGGTTGTCGGGAAGAGGCCCTTGTCCTCATCAACATGGGGACAAGGTGCTTTGGGGTGGGGGGGCCGCGGCCTGGTACGGCTTAGGAGGGGGGGGCACTCGCTCGTCCCCCCCTTTCCTGGCCGGCCGGGTAGCGTGCTCGGACAAGGGTCTGATGTGGACCTGGGGGGCGTTGGGGTTCCCCTTTAAATCCATACCAGGCGGCGGGGCCAGCGACGTCTCCTTCGCGGGCCCCGCCTACCTGGAGACCCGTTCAAAATGAGCGGACTTTTCTCCAGGTGGGAAAAGTCCGCTCATTTCAAAAGTACGGCGGACTGGCATACACACGGCCGGATTGTCCGCCGAAATGCGAGTCCGGCGGGAAGATTGGAGTGTAAAACTACATTCTAAGTCCGCCGTACTTTCGGGTCAAAAAAGTATGCCGGAGGCTACACACGGGGGGATTGTTTGGCGGACTTCAGTTTGCCGGACTTTTCCACCCGCTTGTTTGATCGTGTGTACGTGGCATAAGTCTACTTTGGATAAAGACAAGGAAATAGTTTAAATCCCTGTCACATTTTATTTTTGCCATGCATGTCCCATTGGAGATATTTCCCTTTACAACAGGAAGTAGGATGAAATGTCTCCAAAGATTTTTACCTCTTAAACAATTGTCATAGGAACAAGGGTCAGCATTAGAAGATTTCCCCTCTATTCAGAACAACTAAAAATTTTAGATTTTAGCTCAGTCCTTGGTGGCAAATAGGGTGACTCTCTTCAAGGGGGCACACTAATAAAAGAGTTCTAACATGCCTTAGCAAAGCTAAAATAATGCTTTATACAATTTAACCATTATTTCGTTAGATGAAAAAAATATCAAAAATATAACAGAGGTTTGAAACCTAATAGCAGGTTGAAATATTTTTAGTTGAAATTATTATCTGCATGAGCTAAATACTGAAATAGATTATTTTAATGAGCTTGTTCACACCTGTGTCTTTGAATGCAATGGTTGATTTCATGGAGAATCATTTTTTCTTTACACTGGCACCACAGGTGATAATGAAGACGTTGATGCCTAGTCCTACAATCTAGCAATGTTTTGGGGCCACGACAATCTCGAATAGGAGGTCGTTTTGAGTTTGCAAAGAAAATCACATTAGAGGCTTCATACAAAAATGTCTAAAATTAGGCTTTCATCTGGGGTAGGCCTCACGCTTTTGAACAGTTTGCTTACAAGGCTTTATAGCAGACAGATATAAAATACACAAATTAATACAGCATTGTAATTATAAATACATCATTAAATGTATTTTTTAATACAGTGTGAGTATCTGAATTTGACTTGGTATCAGTCTCTTGCACAGCAGGGATGGGTTGTGAGGACAAAGAAGTACAAGGAATCAATTCATTGTGACAAGAAGCATGCTGATAGGAAGAGAAAGCACAATGACAGAGCTGCTTCTCTTTTCACTGTCCACTCATGAATTTAGATGGGTCAAAGCCAACCTGGGCTCAGAGGAAGTTGGTTAAATGATGGTGGTCATCAGACTGGGGACATCTAGAATCACAAAAAAGTATTACGATGATAGCTCTGGACTGAAGTTTATGAAGAATATTTGATCTGTTTATGGGCTATTCATTTTTATCTTGTTATTTGTGGCTGTAGTTTTGCTTTAAGGCCTGGTTCACACCTATGCAGGTTGCAGTTTGCATATTCCAGGTGCATTTTGCATTTTTGAATACACATTTTTGAGTCGTTGAAGTCTATGGAATCAAAAACCAGACCCTTTCCATAAAATGCATAGATGTGAACATTACCCATAAAAAACCATGTTAAATGGACTGTAGCATGTTTCTTCAAAACTGAAAAAAAAAATGCATAGGTGTGAACCAGGCCTTAAAAAGGGAAAAAATATGCACCAAGTCTGGATTGGCTGGCAGATCAGGTGATATTTGTCAATATCTCTCGGTTACAAATATACCCAATCTGGGTGACATGTTGAATTTAGGTGACAAATTCAGCCATCTAATTTAAGCAGTTCAGGAAACAACAGGGAAGCTATGTTGTATTAAGATTATGCTTTTGCAAATGACCTTAAGCCAAAATATTACAGTAATAAACTGCATGTAACATAACAACATCAGCTATACTAAAGTCTTTTAGTATTGAATTTTGTGATAACATTTGCTAACCTTTGGTTATTGTGCACATGTCAGAACAACTTATTAATCTTGTAACATTTGTTGTCAGCAATGCACACACGAGGTGTCAGCAGCACCTGCATCTTTCCTTTATTTCATACAGACTGTTTCTAAATTATTCTAGGAAACGTGATCAACATACAGAAAAGGGATTTAAAGGGCAGCGGTGTTTCTTTGTTTCCTCAATATAACGCTAGATTAAAGTATTGCATGACTGAATAATGATTGAATGGAGCTTTGCAACACATATTTTGTACTCCTTTGATCCCAGTCTGGCCAATAATAGGCTCTGCCTACAACAGTGAAAAGTGGCAGTATGGGCAGCTGGAGACCTAGTTCCAGGTTTGTGAATGAGATGTTTTGATATAGCTCATGGGATCGCATTACTGTGGACTTCAAAAGGCAAGTACATAACAGATAAAATTCTCCATAAAGAGCTCTATAAAGTCTAATAAAGTAAATAGTAGGAAGCCAAATCTCTAATGTTTTGTTTCTGGCAAATCTTGCTTTGTAGATTCATCATAAAGACAGATCTCTAAAGCCCAGCACACACTGAAAATTATTTTTCATTCAACCCAGTGGGTTGAATGAAAAAAAAACCCTGACATATCGCCATATCGCCATATCAACACAAGAGATTATTGGTGCAGCGATTTCCCTTGCTGTGCTATTGTATTCTGACAAGGGCACCCCACCTGCCGGAATACACTGATCCATGCTCGCAGCCATTGGCTGCAAGTCCTAATTGGATGCTGGTTTTCCAGCATGTCTTTTCCACTGCCGGACACACTCTGTACACACTATCTTCCTGCTGAACCGGCCAATAATCAGACAGTGTGTACCCAACTTACAATAGCAAAATTCCTGGAGGGCACTAAAACAAAATGCATTTAAATAATAAGTCACATGAAAATGTTTACATTGTTATTTAATCCTCTAGGAGAGTGGGTCTCAACCCTGTCCTTAAGTACCCCCAACAGGCCATGTTTTGGGAATTTATCTTAGATAAAATAGCTGTCCAAAATACCAAGCCGTTCACTTTAATTTAAAGGACCTGTGCAAGATAAAGGAAAACCTTTGCCTGTTGGGGGTTGTTGAGGACAGGGTTGAAAAACACTGCTCTAAGAAACCAATTGTATATAGCACTTGGTCCAATTGTGATTGGTGGCTCAGTTGTAAAGGCAGACTCTTTATTGCAGATGAGATAATCAATGTCTCTTCTACAATAAAATTCATCTACCTGCCTGCTTGCACCATTCTCTAGCATACAAACTGAGCTGCACATGTGCAGCTTGGCTTACGTTGCTTGCACAGTTCCTGTGTACCAGAGTAAATTTACACCTGTGCTTGCTCAGGATTGATGTAATCTAGCCAGGGGTCAAGTCCTGGGGAAAAAAGTGTGGGAACTCCCACCCAAGATCCACTCCCCCACAAAAAAAATAAAAATGATAGGCTCATATGTACGAACGCTTCAAAATTGTATTTTTCATCCAATTTTCGTATTGTGTGTATGAAGCTTAACATACATACGTACATACAAAAAAAAAAAAAAGAACAATCCTCAATAAACATAAATACGGCAATTCTCTGAATAATCAGCATTCATTCAATTGTGCTTCCATGCAAATGTGAACATCATGTTCTAATCTTTATTGGGGAATTTTATTTTGTATATAGAGTGTTTATGTGTTGCGTTTACACTTTTCATTGAACAGAGTTTGGATAACACAGGGTTAAACGGAAAGGTCATAAATTAACTGCACATTATCTGGACAGAATGCTTGGGGAGATAGTGATGTGTTCCTGCTTAGGAGATGAATGTTAGCTTGGGGGGCTGCAAACTCTGCAGGGCTCCAACACACAGTCGCTGCTATTCCAACCCTTCACATATTTCCACATAAACATCCCTCATGGCATTAAACTTTGCTAGGTATTGTGCTCAGATTACCACCCCAAACTGATGTTCTTCCCTCAGCTCACCTCTCTCCCTGCATGTCCTGTGAGCAGAATAGCTTTGCTCCTCCTCTGGGTTCTCTCATCATATGGAACTGAAGATAGAGGAGGGGGGGATTCAGTGGGACACACAGAGCAAGTATGCAGGAGACTGGGGGAGGGGGGGTGAGGAGACAGAAAATCATGAGGGGCCGGCGGGGAGGAGCGCATCAGGAGAGGTCTGACTAAATACAACCTCTTAGCAGCAGGGACCTGATCTACCCATCAGCTTGCTGTGTTTGACAGGTAGATCAAAGAGGAAGCTGTCATGGGGCCCCCTACTGGCAATGCTTGAATGGTAAGTCCACCCCTGGTGTGTGCCACTTACTATTGCAAGCTGTGTCGGTGGCTGCTGGTGTAGCACCTGCCACACAGCTCACATACTTCAAATTCTTGCAGGACGCAGCTGCTAATGGGAACTGAGTTCCTTTTGTGGAAAAAGTACAGGAACTCCGTTCCCATGCGTTCCCACAGGACTTGAGCCCTGAATCTAGCACCGGATAATGTAAACAGCCAACTACTGCACCCAAAGAAGATACCTAGGGGATGGAGAGATAGGGGCCATTGAAGGAAAGGTAAGCTTAGCTCCACTTTAATACTGGCTGTAGCTCCACCCCAGTCTGAAGCCCAATGCATGGGCATTCCTATGGGGGATGTAGTCAGCACTGAGCCCCTGCCCCCTTAAATCTGACTGTTCTTTTACTATTATGAATGAACATTTAATGCTGCTGGGCTGTATGATTGAGCTGACAACTGCTAGTAAACATGCAGGACACTGGCAGCTCTATCAAACACCCCAGATAGTGCTGCTTGTTCATTCATAATAGTAAAAGGTCATTTAGCGCTGCAAGGTTGTGTGATCTATCTGTTTACATGCTACCCCCACAACAATGATCTTTTACAATTGTGATTTACAGTGCCTTGAAAAAGTATTCATACCTCTTCATTTTCCACATTTTGTCATGTTACAACCAAAAACGTAAATGTATTTTATTGGGATTTTATGTGAAAGAGCAAGACAAAGTGGCGTATAATTGTAGTTGTATCTTTGATCTTAACAACTATGGGATAATGATGTTGTGGTAACTTGCACCAACAAAAAAAATAAGTATTATAATATTATTCTTGATGTCACTAGAAAGAAAAGCCTTTGAAAATGTATTTGCCATAACTCCATCAGTATCACCAGCAAATAAGCTTCATTATTATCCCATTAAATAAAGAAGAGGAGAATGTGCGCTGCATTTCGAGATTTCAGAATTTGCCACGTCACAAATCTCAATTACGAATGCTAGTTTACAAGACTGCCAACTTCCAGCTCATGGACTTGTGTATACACGCTTGGAAAATCCGACAAAAGACATTTGTCTGCAGAAAATTTTAAAGCCTGCCATCCAACATTTGTCTGCAAAAAATCCAACAATTGTCCAATGGAGCGTACTAACAGTCAGATTTTCCACCAACAGCCTGTCATTACACAATTCCTGTTGGAAAATCCGATTGTGTGTATGAGACTTTAGAAACACTCTCAGGGAACACACTTAACCCCTTTATCGCCCCCTAGTGTTAACCCCTTCCCTGCCAGTGGCATTTATACAGTAATCAGTGGCTATTTTTAGCTCTGATCGCTGTATAGATGTCAATGGTCCCAAAAAAGTATCAAAAGTGTCCGATCTGTCCGCGGCAAAAATTCAGTCCCGCAAAAATTCACAGATCACCGGCATTACTAGTAAAAAAATAAAATAAAATAAAAATGCCATTAATATATCCCCTATTTTGTAGGCGTTATAACTTTTGTGCAAACCAATTAATATACACATATTGCAATTTCTTTTACTAAAAATATGTAAAAGAATACAAATTGGCCTAAACTGATGAAGATTTTTTATTTTTATTTTTAAATTGGAATATTTATTATAGCAAAAAGTAAAAAATATTGTTATTTTTTTTCCAAAATTTTCACTCTTTTTTTATTTATGGTGTAAAAAATAAAAATGGCAGAGGTGATCAAATACCATCAAAAGAAAGCTCTGTGGGCAAAAAAGGACATCGATTTTGTTTGGGTACAGCATTGCACGGCCATGTAATTGTCGGATAAAGGGACATAGCGCCGTATTGCAAACAATGGCCTGGTCATTAAGGGGGGAAATCTTCCAGTCCTTAAGTGGTTAATGTAAAAAATGCTGGCAATAAAAGTGAGTACACCCCTGAGTGAAAATGTCCAAATTGGGCCCAAAATGTCAATTGTTTGTGTGGCCACTGTTATTTTCCAGCACTGCCCTAACCCTCTTGGGCATGGAGTTCACCAGAGCTTCACAGGTTGCCACTGGAGTCCTCTTCCACTCACACTGACACTGACATCATGGAGCTGGTGGATGTTAGAGACCTTGCACTCCACCTTCCATTTGAGGATGCCCCACAGATGCTCAATAGGATTCAGGTCTGGAGACATGCTTGGCCAGTCCATCACCTTTAGACCTCTTTCACACAGAGGCAGTTTTCAGGTATTTTAGCACTAGAAATAGTGCCTGTAAAGCATCTGAAAACTGCCTCCCATGCCGCCCGAGTGTGAAAGCCCAAGTGCTTTCACACTAGGGAGGTGCGCTTGTGGGACGTTAGAAAAATCCTGTAAGCAACATCTTTGGGGTGGATGAATAGGCAGTGCTTCCGAAGCACCTGAAAAGCGATCCAGAAGCACCACAATGCAGGCATTTTAACCCCTTCTTTGGGGTTAAAAGCGCCTAGCTGGTGGCCGAAAAGTGCCGCTTAAGCGTCGGTAATGCACCTCTGAAACAAACAGATCTTTACCGCTAACACACAGGCGGCCCAGTGTGAAAGGGTCTGACCCCCAGATTCTTTAGCAAGGCAGTGGTTGTCTTGGAGGTGTGTTTGGGGTCATTGTAATGTTGGAATACTGCCCTGCGGCAAAGTCTCCGAAGGGAGGGAGATCATGCTCTGCTTGAGTATGTCACAGTATATATTGGCATTCATGGATCCCTCAATGAACTGTAGTGCCCCAGTGCCAGCAGCACTCATTCCAGACAATGACACTCTAAGCACAATGCTTGACTGTAAGCAAGACACACTTGTATTTTTACTCCTCATCTGGTTGCTGCCACGCACGCTTAACACCATCTGAACCAAATAAGTTTATCTTGGTCTCATCAGATCACAGGACATGGTTCCAGTAATCCATGTCCTTAGTCTGCTTGTCTTAAGCAGACTGTTTGTGGGTTTTCTTTTGCATCATCTTTAAAAGAGGCTTCCTTCTGGGATGACAGCCATGCAGACCAATTTAATTTAAATTGTTTTTATTGAAAAGAATCGTTATACATTACAGGTATAATGCAATCATTTCAGATGAAAATGTGTTACAAGTACATGACTTACATCAAATAAAATGAAAAAGGAGATATAAAATCAAAGAAAAAAAAAAAGAAAAGGGGGAATCGAAAGGAGAAAAGAAAAAAGATATTGCATTACGATTGAAAGCATAAAACCGGTTCTTCTCACTTGGTTCAAATTCACAGCAAAGTACAATAGGCTTATCTCTAACATTTAGCTCTGGCGCAACAAAGGTAACTAATGCTTTAAAATGAAATGTATGCCCTTATGAGGAAGTGATATCTGTATGACTCCTCCGCACCCCTAATGGGATCACGCTGTGACAGAGGGGCCATCCAGAACTTCGTTGGGTAGAGTTGACTAACACGACTGTACCTCACAAAAAGTATGGCAGTGCACTGGATAAGGGGAAAGAGGCTATTTTCTATACCATTCCGTCCAACATTTCCACTGCGTGTCTATGTTTTTACCACAAGAATTCCTAAGGGCCAACAACCTTTCATATTGAAAATTGAGGTTCACTTGAGTTAAAACTTCCGATGGATTAGGGGACAGTGTGCTTTTCCAGTGGCGTGCGATAATCAATTTGGCTGTGTTCAGAACTTGAATTACTACTGTACGGAATTGGGTCGGATAATTATCAATACCAAGGTGTAAAATTGCTAAGGCGGGGTCTGGAGATTGTAGCACACCAGTAATTTCAGCAAGGATGCTGAACAGCTTCCTCCAGTAACTAGAAATACCCTTACAATGCCAAAATATATGTAATGTAGTACCTACATTACCACAGTCTCTCCAACAGAGAGGAGATTGCGTGTTGAACATCCTAGCTAGTTGATGGGGAGTCCGATACCATTTGTGCAAAATCTTTTGGGTAAGCTCCCAGTGACTGACACAGCGAGTAGCAATATAAGTATATTTAAGGGCTCTACTCCAGTGTGTAACATCATAGGATTTGTTCAAGTCCCTTTCCCACGTAAGCATGGACGGGGATTTTACCACTTCCTTTTTATGTTGGAGGATGTTATATAACAATGAGATACCTTTGCCCACCATGGTGGAGGAGAAAAGGAATTTCCATGCCGAACTATCTATTTCAATGACTGGTGGAGGGGTCTTCAGGAGAAAGGATGAAACCTGGTTGTATAGAAATTCGCTCGATTGGGAAATGTTATGAGTAGATTTCAAGGAGTGGAAAGGCAGTAACTTTGAATTGGAGTATAAGTCGTCAACCCACTCTAACCCATTCTCCTTCCATTAAGTAACTTTACTGTACGGGAGTAGAATTTCCAGTGTTTGAATTGGGATCCTAACGGCAGCACCAAGGTTTTCTCTCGGTTGTTGCAGGCGTAAATGTCTCCAAGCTAAGATAGTCGCCATGATCGTAGGGGAGAGATATGTTAAGGCTCTAGGCTTCCAAGAGTCTGCCAGTAGAAAAAGACTTAAGTGAGAGGTTTTCGCTATATAGGCTTCTAGGTTAGCCCACAGAGGATCAGGGCTTTGTAGGAACCAATGTTTGGCTTGCGCTAGAACAGCTGCCCAGTAGTAATCCTTAAGCTCGGGGAGGCCCATACCTCCCGCATTCCTATGCAGTATGAGCTTGTTAGAAGGGCATCGGGCCCTCTTGCCCTGCCATATGTATTGTTTAAGGAGCTTATTTAGGTCTTGGAAGTGTAACTGTTTATATACTATCGGGAGGGTTCTGAATATGTATAGTATTTTCGGCAGAATCATCATTTTGTAGGACGCTATTCTCCCTGCCCATGACAACTCTGTTTTAGAAAAGTGTGATATAGCTTTCTTCACGTCTTGTAGAAGGTTTTTGATATTAACATCTGCTATATGAGATAGGTTAGTCGTTAGTTGGATACCTAAGTAGGGGATTTGTTTGGAGGTCCATACGTATGGAAATGTTTGTTTGAGATGCGAGCTCGTGTGTTGGTTTATTCCTAAGTTTAATATTAGAGACTTGGTGAAATTCACTTTATAGTATGATATCTGACCGAATGTTTCTAAGATTTCATGTGCGAATGGTAGTGATACCGCTGGGTTTGTTAAATATAGAATGAGATCATCTGCGAACAAATTAACTATATGGGCTTTGCGTTGGACCTTGAGTCCTGATATGTGTGGATGTGATCTAATGGCCTCTGCCAGGGGTTCTATCATCAGATTAAATATAAGAGGTGACAGGGGGCACCCCTGGCGGGTGCCATTCGATATGTGGAAGGATTTAGACAAGTGTCCCATAGTAAACACCTGAGCTGAGGGGTTGGAATATAATGCAAGGATAGCCGAAAGGGCCTCCTCCCGAAAACCAAATTTCCGCAATGCCGCCGCCATGTAGTCCCACTGGACTCTATCGAACGCCTTCTCTGCATCTATAGAGAGAAGCAGTGAAGGCGTTCTCCGAGTCTCCGCCTGGTGGATGATATTAAGCAAGCGCCGTGTGGCGTCCGACGCCTGCCTCCCCTTCGTGAAGCCAGTTTGGTCCGGACTTATTAAGTTTGGCATAAGTTCAAAAATTCTATTGGCTACCATCTTGGCATATAATTTGATGTCTCCATTGAGGAGGGAAATGGGGCGAAAATTAGCTGGTGTATCGGGAGATTTGCCTGGTTTGGGTAAGGTAACAACATATGCTTTGAGCATTTCTGCTGGGAACGAACCCGTCGTCCTGGCTGTATTAAAGATAGAAAGAAGGTGAGGGGACAGTATGTTGGAAAAAATTTTGTAATATGCATTTGAGAGTCAGTCAGGGCCAGGGGACTTTCCTGAGGGTAGGGAGTGTATAGCTTTTCCTAATTCGCTAAGTGTGAATGGGTTATTAAGGTCATGTAGTTGGGTACTGGATAGTGAAGGTAGGTGGATTTTATCTAAAAAGGAATTTATTTGTTCCTTAGATGGTCTGGAGGTGTTAGGATCAGTGTGCAGGTTGTATAAGGATGCATAGTAATCCGCAAAGGCATTTGCGATTTCTTGAGGGTGTTCTAGTCTATTTGCAGTTTTAGGGTGGAATAAGAAGGGAATTGCCGTTTTGATTCGTTTTTCCTTTAGGCGATTGGCTAAGAATTTACCTACTCTATTATTGTTCCCGTAGTAGTTAAGACAAAGCCTTTTCATGGCTCGGTCATGTACTGCGCAGTACCATTCTCTAATTTTGTAACGTACGTTAAATAGTTGGTTTGCGAGATCAGCAGACGGATCTAATTGATTACGGTGTTCTAAATTACGTAAGTCAGCTAATAGGTCATTTAATGTGGAAGCTCAGATTTTTTGAATCTTGGATTTGATTTTAATTAGGACTCCCCCTACAAATGCTTTATGGGCAGTCCAATTATTGAAAGGGCTAGTACTGTTAGGGTCATTAAGAATAAAGTATTCTTCGAGCTGTTGGGCAATTTCTTTGTGTAATTTCGGGTCTTGTAGAATGGTTTCATCGTTTCTCCAAATGCGTACTGGGACATGGGTTCTACCACATTCAATATGAATTAGAACGGGGGCATGATCTGACCAAGTAATATCAAAAATAGAGGATTTTGTAATCCTATGTAACATGGTCTTATCAGTAATAAACATATCCAATCTGGAGTAGGAATTAAATCTAGGGGAGTAGTATGTATAAGATCTTTCACTAGCATTGAGACAACGCCAGGCATCAAATTGCTCCTCTTTAATCAAGAGATCTTTAAATTTGGGGAGATGATTCCGGACTCCAGAGGATGTGTCTAAATCTTTATCCAATATCATGTTGAAATCCCCACTTATTAAGATGCTGCCAACCCGCATCAGCTCTATGCGGTTGAGAACTTTTTTCAAGAACCTTAACTGGTGCGAGTTAGGAGCATAGATACATGTAAAAGTAATAGGGACTTTGTTCACTTTACACACTAGAATAAGGAATCTTCCATCAGGGTCAATAAAAGAGTCGTTAAGTTCAAAATCAACTGAGTCTCTTACCGCAATCATGACACCCCTTTTTTTTTGCTGCGGTCGAGGAGTGCATGATGAATGGAAAGTTTTTATGGGTACAAGTAGGCATAGACAACTTGTGGAAATGCGTTTCTTGAACTGCTAGTATATCTACTTTCAGTTTAGTTGCTTCTTGCCATAGAGATCGTCTCTTGGCAGGGTGGTTGAGTCCCCGCGCATTAAGCGACAGTATATTGATACTCATAAGTCATTAGCATGGAGTGGTATGTGCTACCATGAAATGGACTCCGAAATGTTGTCCTAGAGAGTACTCCCAGCGGTATGTAATGGAATAACAGAGAGATCGGACTAACGATGGGGCCTTAGAAAGGTTCTGTTGGAGAGGTATGAACCTGAGAACAGGGCCAAAAAGGTATGGTACGCTGCAGGGTAGCAGAAATTCAGCATAATCTTGTAGGAAATGAACACCCGTGACCAAACAAATGTAAAACGTAGTAGAAATTTTGCAAGGTGAGTAACAAAGGAAGGCAACAATGTGGCGCTAAAAGTGTAAAAATCACCTACCTGTGAAAAGGTGAAAAAAAATTTGCACAATGGCATAGCATAAGCCAAGCATAATAAAAATAACACAAATGCAATATGTATAGATAAACAATACAGAAATCCACGTGAACAATGTGTAAAGATCCCAACAATGTATGTGGATGAATAGTAAAGAGATCCACGTGAACCGTACCATGTAGCTCAAACAAATAATGTGAAAAACACAAAACAAACAATAGTCCTATGACACGTAAGAAAAATAATCTTCCCCTTAAGCAACAACTAGTTCCTCTTCAGTAAGGAGTGATCCAAATTGACAGGAGTGCCCAACTTCCAGTAAATGTAAAATGGAACACTGAAGGTACCATCATAGCGACACCCTTCCAAAGCTCCTCATGCAGGTAATACAGCGTACTGGATAAACAGAGATAAGTAATGGGTACTCTTACCCGAAGGTGTGGACCCACACATATTTTCCACGCATCCAGACGACAGCTTCGTGGTTGTTTTTCTTTTTTGTACCCCTCTTCACTGTGGGGGTATTTTTTTACTGGATTTAATCTACTCTATGAGGAGGCCTTTTTTCTTTTCCCCTTTCTTATTTTTGATACACCTACTATGATGTGAGTACTTCCTACATTGGAGTTTATGCTGAGGATATCCTACATTGGACACCCCGTTTATACAGTACGGAAGACGTAGTGGCGGAGTGGAGGTTCACACCATCCCTTTGAGAGGATTGCTGTTCATTACAGCTTGACGCCTGACTGACTCACCACTGAGGTGTGTGGGTCCACACCTTCGGGTAAGAGTACACATTACTTATCTCTGTTTATCCAGTACGCTGTATTACCTGCATGAGGAGCTTTGGAAGGGTGTCGCTATGATGGTACCTTCAGTGTTCCATTTTACATTTACTGGAAGTTGGGCACTTCTGTCAATTTGGATCACTCCTTACTGAAGAGGAACTAGTTGTTGCTTAAGGGGATGATTATTTTTCTTACGTGTCATAGGATTATTGTTTGTTTTGTGTTTTTCACATTATTTGTTTGATCTACGTGTTACGGTTCACGTGGATCTCTTTACTATTCATCCACATACATTGTGGGGATCTTTACACATTGTTCACGTGGATTTCTGTATTGTTTATCTATACATATTGCATTTGTATTATTTTTATTATGCTTGGCTTATGCTATGCCACTGTGCAATTTTTTTTTCACCTTTTTCACAAGTAGGTGATTTTTACACTTTTAGCGCCGCATTTTTTGTTTTTTTATTTTCTATGCAATTGTATCATTGTTGATGCTGGCTGCTTTATACATTGTTTCTATTTGGTAGCGCAATTATATATATATTGGGTATATACTATACAGCCTGCTTTAAATACTCTGCAGAAAATTGGGCCTTAGGTGCTGGTGGTGCCAAAACACTGTAACCCCTCACAGTTACACTTGCTGGGCGCAGGAATGGGCCCTGATATGAAATATTTGATCGAAAAATTGAATTACATGCCCCTGTTAAATAGGGGCAGACAAATTGGGCTTTGGATGGTGGTACCACAACACTGTAAGCCCTCACAGTTACTCTTGGTGGGCGCAGGAACCAGCCCTGCTGTTAAATATTATATCAAGAATTGTAATTACATGTCCCTGTTAAACAGGGGTAGAAAAATTGGGCCTTAGGCAGCGGTGGTGGTGGCACAACACTGTAACCCCTGAAAGTTATGCTTGTTGGGCACCGGAACGGGCCCTGCTGTGTAATATTTGATCAAAAATTGTAATTACATCTTGCATCAAGATTGAGGAGGAATAGGATAGTCACTCAGCATAGGCAGTCTTCAAGGGATCCCACATCCATAGAAAAATCAATCAGTTACATCAGCATCAGGTGCTTGATAACTGCTGCTGATCCAAGACAAATTCATTTTTATGAATGTGAGCCTATTAACGGAGTCTGTGGACAGGCGAACTCTATGATCCATTACAAACCCTCAAAATTCAGTGGATGGTCTGTTGGAAAGGTCTCCAAGTCTCCTCTTGCCTCAAGATATTCCTGCACCATGTAATGCAGATGTTGGCGATGGTTGCTTGAACCTATCAGACCTTGGCGCTGAGGACTAAATAATTGTCTAAAGGCATCGGTCAGTGTTTGGCAGGCCCACAGGAATGCTGTCTGGATAAAGGGGGCCATGGGAGGTAAGGAAGTCATCCTCTTCCTCCCGCTGTTCTGCCTCAAAATGCCCTGTGCATTATTCCACGAAGCGTGTGCTCCAACAGGAAGACAAGAGGGACAGTATCACTGATGCATGCATTGTCGCTGCTCACCATCCTCATGGCCTCCTGCACTACAGTTGTACCGTTTTGTGAGCTGTATACACCACCACAAAAGTAGTAGCAACTGCACTACAGTTGCACTATTTTTTGTACTGTGTACACCACCAGAAAAGTAGGAGCAACTGCACTATGGTTGCACTGTTTTGTGTTCTGTGTACACCACCACAAAAGCAGGAGCAACTGCACTATGGTTGCACTGTTCTGTGTGCTGTGTACACTACCAGAAAAGTAGTAGAAAAGTAGTACCGTGGTGTACTATTAGAAATAGTACCCCACGGAATGCACTGTAGAATGTAGATCTCTAGGCTACACTGACTAGATGCTGCAGAGTGTGTATATATATATATATATATATATATATATATATATATATATATATATATATTGTAATGTTCGGGGGACCAGGTAGATCGCAGGACACAGGCTTTTCACACAACAAAGGGTTTATTAAACTTAAATAGCTTTACAGCAGCCAAAAACAAAAGGAAAAAGGTTTGTAGTCTCACCGACTTGCAAAGTCCAGAATAGCTGTCTTTATCAAAACAGAGCTTGATCTTGATGGCAGGTAGCTTCCCCTGCCAGGAGCCTTCCAAACAGGACACTGCTGTCCACTTCAGTTGCTGCAACCCAAAATAAACACCATCCACCATCCACCATGTCTTCTCCACTCCTCCACACCCATCTACCACTTCCTGTCTTGTTTTTTAAAGACACTTCCTTAACAGGTGGGTTAATCAATTTTATTCCCTTAAGAGACCATAACCCAAACAGAGGGGAAATATAGCGTCCTTCCAGGACCCAGCCACGGCGTCCTGTACAATATATATATATATATATATATATATATATATATATATATATATCCGGAGACCTTGTAACAATAATGAGTCACATGACACCGGGTGGAAAAATAGCTAATTGGGCCCATTTAAGACATTTTCACTTAAGGGTGTATATACTTTTTAAACCAGCGGTTTAGACATTAATGGTTGTGTGTTGAGTTATTTTGAGGGGACAGCTAATTTACAATGTTATACAAGCTGTACACTCACTACTTTATGTTGAGGCTGATTTACTTGGAAGTGCAGTTGCTGTAGATCCGAGGGGTACATGTAAGGAAAATAAAAAACAGCATTTTTTCTTGTACATGATTGGATGATAAAATCAGCAGAGCTTCCCCTCATTTCAGATCCCCCCTCAGATCTAAAGTGACTGCACTTCCAAGGGCACTTGCAGTGCAAAGTGGATTTGCCTTTAGTAAATCAACTCCATTGCAGCAAAGTGTAATTTCTTCAGTATTGTCACATGAAAAGATATAATAAAATAATAAAATATTTACAAAAATGAGGGGTATACTCACTTTTACATACTCCTGAATCCTATACTGTATACAATATGTTACATACATTACATACTCCTAACTTATACACTATATCATTTATATACCCCTGACCCCTTTAGTTATATTGTAATGACATACTCCTGACCAAAATTGTATACAACTGCCAACAGTTGCTGGTTGCTAAGCAGTCCTTGATTATTTTAAATGACCCCCCTTTTTTGAGGTAGACATATAAAACATCTCAGTTCTTTGTCTATTTTCAGTTTCTTAGACTGTGCTGAGCTTAGGGTTATATCTAGAAATCTCTTGAGTTTTATTTGCCCATCGTCTTTCAGCCCTTCCCACTGTTAGCACAGCTAGACCACACTTACCATTCACCGCAGCACAGAAAGCACCTCTGTTTTCCTCCAAATGCCTAAGGGTGCCCCAAAGCTTTCACAATACTCACAAAACCCCTGAGAAGAACTCAAGGATTATATAATATACTTAGAGTGCAGTCATCAAGAGCATGTCAAATAAACGCCCTATATAAGCAACCTATAGCGAGGGTCAAAATAAACGGGTCTCTATTGCGGCCTTTCAAAATGTTTAACGGGACTCGGCAGGGCTGTCCCCTCTATTATTTACCCTATCAATGGAACCATTGTTGGCTAGGATAAGCTCGAACCCTGACATTAAGGAATTACAGATAGATAATGAAGTACACAAAATAGCGGCATATGCCGACGATGTTCTGTTTTATGTCACCAGTCCCAGGACAAGTCTTCCTAATCTACTGAATAGTGATGGCCGAACGGTTCGCCCGGCGGTCGTTTCGCGGCGAATTTCCGACTTTCGCCGTCCGCGGGTTCGAACGCCTTTTTCCGTCGTTCGCCCCGGCGGACTTACGTGTTTAATGTATACAAGAACTTTAACCTTTCGTGACACGTTTATCATGTGTTACAGGACAACCAATTGAGACATGACAGCTCATGGACACTTGGACATTCCCCCTAACCTATAAATACACCCGATCCGGTGGCCATTTTACATTCTTTCTTCTGTCACTGTAGGGAAAGGATCCTGTGTGGAGTAGGGACAGAGAAAACGCTAGCTATTTGGTACACAAAAGTTCTTTTCAGGACTGGTATAGGTGTTAGGTCAGCAGCCTGAGTTTCTTTTGTCAGTTTAGATAAAGGGACAGAGCGCTGTATGCTGCTATTTTAGGGACAGCTCAGCCAGATTAGTCTTTCTTCATCATCATCATCATCATCATCATTAGCTGTTACTATCAGGTCCACAAAAGAGCTGTTCCAGCTAATCGTTCCAGCCTACTCTTTTTTGCCAATTTGTATAGGGACAGGCAGGAAGCAGTGTGTCAGGCAGTGAGGATAATTTTAAAGACTTGCTGTTACTATTAGTTCCACAAAGGTTCTTTTCAGGACTGGTATCAGTGGTACGGTAATAGGCTTGTACACGTATAATATTCTTTCTTCCAAATATAGAAAGAATATTATACTTGACTGCTGCCCTTCTGCTGCAGTCTGCTAATCATTCACAACTCACTTGTTCCACAAAGCTCTTTATCAGGACTGGTAACTTGGTCTGTCTAGGGTGCTACGGTACATAGGCTTGGGTGCGGTACAGTCTGCTGTTCTGTAAGGACCGCTATCGGTCCACAATACATAGGGTTGCCGTGCACTACTGCTGACCGCTGCCCTATACTGCAGCAGTCCTTCAGCGGTATAGGGACTGACGCACAGTCTGCTAAACACTAATACACAACCTGCTTGGTCCACAAAAGTTCTTATAAGGACTGGTAACTTGGTATAGGGTGCTACGGTACATAGGCCTGAGTGCAGTACAGTCTGCTGTTCTGTAAGGACCGCTATCGGTCCACAATACATAGGGTTGCCGTGCACTACTGCTGACCGCTGCCCTATACTGCAGCAGTCCTTCATTGGTATAGGGACTGACGTACAGTCTGCTAATCACTAACACACAACCTGCTTGGTCCACAAAAGTTCTTATAAGGACTGGTAACTTGGTATAGGGTGCTACGGTACATAGGCCTGAGTGCGTTACAGTCTGCTGTTCTGTAAGGACCGCTATCGGTCCACAATACATAGGGTTGCCGTGCACTACTGCTGACCGCTGCCCTATACTGCAGCAGTCCTTCATTGGTATAGGGACTGACGTACAGTCTGCTAATCACTAACACACAACCTGCTTGGTCCACAAAAGTTCTTATAAGGACTGGTAACTTGGTATAGGGTGCTACGGTACATAGGCCTGAGTGCGTTACAGTCTGCTGTTCTGTAAGGACCGCTATCGGTCCACAATACATAGGGTTGCCGTGCACTACTGCTGACCGCTGCCCTATACTGCAGCAGTCCTTCAGCGGTATAGGGACTGACGTACAGTCTGCTAAACACTAATACACAACCTGCTTGGTCCACAAAAGTTCTTATAAGGACTGGTAACTTGGTATAGGGTGCTACGGTACATAGGCTTGAGTGCGGTACAGTCTGCTGTTCTGTAAGGACCACTATCGGTCCACAATAGATAGGGTTGACGTGCACCACTGCTGACCGCTCACCTATACTGCAGCAGTCCTTCAGCGGTATAGGGACTGACGTACAGTCTGCTAATCACTAACACACAACCTGCTTGTTCCACAAAAGTTCTTATAAGGACTGGTAACTTGGTATAGGGTGCTACGGTACATAGGCCTGAGTGCGTTACAGTCTGCTGTTCTGTAAGGACCGCTATCGGTCCACAATACATAGGGTTGCCGTGCACTACTGCTGACCGCTGCCCTATACTGCAGCAGTCCTTCATTGGTATAGGGACTGACGTACAGTCTGCTAATCACTAACACACAACCTGCTTGGTCCACAAAAGTTCTTATAAGGACTGGTAACTTGGTATAGGGTGCTACGGTACATAGGCCTGAGTGCAGTACAGTCTGCTGTTCTGTAAGGACCGCTATCGGTCCACAATACATAGGGTTGCCGTGCACTACTGCTGACCGCTGCCCTATACTGCAGCAGTCCTTCATTGGTATAGGGACTGACGTACAGTCTGCTAATCACTAACACACAACCTGCTTGGTCCACAAAAGTTCTTATAAGGACTGGTAACTTGGTATAGGGTGCTACGGTACATAGGCCTGAGTGCGTTACAGTCTGCTGTTCTGTAAGGACCGCTATCGGTCCACAATACATAGGGTTGCCGTGCACTACTGCTGACCGCTGCCCTATACTGCAGCAGTCCTTCATTGGTATAGGGACTGACGTACAGTCTGCTAATCACTAACACACAACCTGCTTGGTCCACAAAAGTTCTTATAAGGACTGGTAACTTGGTATAGGGTGCTACGGTACATAGGCCTGAGTGCGTTACAGTCTGCTGTTCTGTAAGGACCGCTATCGGTCCACAATACATAGGGTTGCCGTGCACTACTGCTGACCGCTGCCCTATACTGCAGCAGTCCTTCATTGGTATAGGGACTGACGTACAGTCTGCTAATCACTAACACACAACCTGCTTGGTCCACAAAAGTTCTTATAAGGACTGGTAACTTGGTATAGGGTGCTACGGTACATAGGCCTGAGTGCGTTACAGTCTGCTGTTCTGTAAGGACCGCTATCGGTCCACAATAGATAGGGTTGACGTGCACCACTGCTGACCGCTCACCTATACTGCAGCAGTCCTTCAGCGGTATAGGGACTGACGTACAGTCTGCTAATCACTAACACACAACCTGCTTGTTCCACAAAAGTTCTTATAAGGACTGGTAACTTGGTATAGGGTGCTACGGTACATAGGCCTGAGTGCAGTACAGTCTGCTGTTCTGTAAGGACCGCTATCGGTCCACAATACATAGGGTTGCCGTGCACTACTGCTGACCGCTGCCCTATACTGCAGCAGTCCTTCATTGGTATAGGGACTGACGTACAGTCTGCTAATCACTAACACACAACCTGCTTGGTCCACAAAAGTTCTTATAAGGACTGGTAACTTGGTATAGGGTGCTACGGTACATAGGCCTGAGTGCGTTACAGTCTGCTGTTCTGTAAGGACCGCTATCGGTCCACAATAGATAGGGTTGACGTGCACCACTGCTGACCGCTCACCTATACTGCAGCAGTCCTTCAGCGGTATAGGGACTGACGTACAGTCTGCTAATCACTAACACACAACCTGCTTGTTCCACAAAAGTTCTTATAAGGACTGGTAACTTGGTATAGGGTGCTACGGTACATAGGCCTGAGTGCAGTACAGTCTGCTGTTCTGTAAGGACCGCTATCGGTCCACAATACATAGGGTTGCCGTGCACTACTGCTGACCGCTGCCCTATACTGCAGCAGTCCTTCATTGGTATAGGGACTGACGTACAGTCTGCTAATCACTAACACACAACCTGCTTGGTCCACAAAAGTTCTTATAAGGACTGGTAACTTGGTATAGGGTGCTACGGTACATAGGCCTGAGTGCGTTACAGTCTGCTGTTCTGTAAGGACCGCTATCGGTCCACAATACATAGGGTTGCCGTGCACTACTGCTGACCGCTGCCCTATACTGCAGCAGTCCTTCAGCGGTATAGGGACTGACGTACAGTCTGCTAAACACTAATACACAACCTGCTTGGTCCACAAAAGTTTTTATAAGGACTGGTAACTTGGTATAGGGTGCTACGGTACATAGGCCTGAGTGCAGTACAGTCTGCTGTTCTGTAAGGACCGCTATCGGTCCACAATACATAGGGTTGCCGTGCACTACTGCTGACCGCTGCCCTATACTGCAGCAGTCCTTCATTGGTATAGGGACTGACGTACAGTCTGCTAATCACTAACACACAACCTGCTTGGTCCACAAAAGTTCTTATAAGGACTGGTAACTTGGTATAGGGTGCTACGGTACATAGGCCTGAGTGCAGTACAGTCTGCTGTTCTGTAAGGACCGCTATCGGTCCACAATACATAGGGTTGCCGTGCACTACTGCTGACCGCTGCCCTATACTGCAGCAGTCCTTCATTGGTATAGGGACTGACGTACAGTCTGCTAATCACTAACACACAACCTGCTTGGTCCACAAAAGTTCTTATAAGGACTGGTAACTTGGTATAGGGTGCTACGGTACATAGGCCTGAGTGCGTTACAGTCTGCTGTTCTGTAAGGACCGCTATCGGTCCACAATACATAGGGTTGCCGTGCACTACTGCTGACCGCTGCCCTATACTGCAGCAGTCCTTCATTGGTATAGGGACTGACGTACAGTCTGCTAATCACTAACACACAACCTGCTTGGTCCACAAAAGTTCTTATAAGGACTGGTAACTTGGTATAGGGTGCTACGGTACATAGGCCTGAGTGCAGTACAGTCTGCTGTTCTGTAAGGACCGCTATCGGTCCACAATACATAGGGTTGCCGTGCACTACTGCTGACCGCTGCCCTATACTGCAGCAGTCCTTCATTGGTATAGGGACTGACGTACAGTCTGCTAATCACTAACACACAACCTGCTTGGTCCACAAAAGTTCTTATAAGGACTGGTAACTTGGTATAGGGTGCTACGGTACATAGGCCTGAGTGCGTTACAGTCTGCTGTTCTGTAAGGACCGCTATCGGTCCACAATACATAGGGTTGCCGTGCACTACTGCTGACCGCTGCCCTATACTGCAGCAGTCCTTCATTGGTATAGGGACTGACGTACAGTCTGCTAATCACTAACACACAACCTGCTTGGTCCACAAAAGTTCTTATAAGGACTGGTAACTTGGTATAGGGTGCTACGGTACATAGGCCTGAGTGCGTTACAGTCTGCTGTTCTGTAAGGACCGCTATCGGTCCACAATACATAGGGTTGCCGTGCACTACTGCTGACCGCTGCCCTATACTGCAGCAGTCCTTCAGCGGTATAGGGACTGACGTACAGTCTGCTAATCACTAACACACAACCTGCTTGGTCCACAAAAGTTCTTATAAGGACTGGTAACTTGGTATAGGGTGCTACGGTACATAGGCCTGAGTGCGTTACAGTCTGCTGTTCTGTAAGGACCGCTATCGGTCCACAATACATAGGGTTGCCGTGCACTACTGCTGACCGCTGCCCTATACTGCAGCAGTCCTTCATTGGTATAGGGACTGACGTACAGTCTGCTAATCACTAACACACAACCTGCTTGGTCCACAAAAGTTCTTATAAGGACTGGTAACTTGGTATAGGGTGCTACGGTACATAGGCCTGAGTGCGTTACAGTCTGCTGTTCTGTAAGGACCGCTATCGGTCCACAATACATAGGGTTGCCGTGCACTACTGCTGACCGCTGCCCTATACTGCAGCAGTCCTTCAGCGGTATAGGGACTGACGTACAGTCTGCTAAACACTAATACACAACCTGCTTGGTCCACAAAAGTTCTTATAAGGACTGGTAACTTGGTATAGGGTGCTACGGTACATAGGCTTGAGTGCGGTACAGTCTGCTGTTCTGTAAGGACCGCTATCGGTCCACAATAGATAGGGTTGACGTGCACCACTGCTGACCGCTGCCCTATACTGCAGCAGTCCTTCATTGGTATAGGGACTGACGTACAGTCTGCTAATCACTAACACACAACCTGCTTGGTCCACAAAAGTTCTTATAAGGACTGGTAACTTGGTATAGGGTGCTACGGTACATAGGCCTGAGTGCAGTACAGTCTGCTGTTCTGTAAGGACCGCTATCGGTCCACAATACATAGGGTTGACGTGCACTACTGCTGACCGCTGCCCTATACTGCAGCAGTCCTTCAGCGGTATAGGGACTAAGAGTTTTGTCACAGGGTGATTTAAAAAATGACAGGCAGAGGAAGAGGCAGGCCCTTCCGCAGGGGTGGTAGGGGTAGGGCAGGAGCAACAGCCTTGAGCCAAAGTGGGAAGTTGCAGAAGGTGCGTTCAATTACTTTAAAGGACGCACCAGACTTGGTTGAGTGGCTCACTCAGCCTTATTCTTCTGCACCCTCCTCATCCTCTCGATCTGCACCCTCTTCTTCACTCTCTGCTATGTGCACCCCCAAAGACACTACCACCAACAACACGACCACCACCACCACCACCACATACCTTCCGCTTGAGTCACTGGAATTATTTTCCGATCCATATCAAGAGGACATTTCTGATGCGCAGCCACTCTTGGTATTGGATCAGGAAGAGGAGGTAGCAACAAGCGCTACTCAGCAGTCTGACGCCAGTACCCAGATCAGCCCAAGGAGGAGGTTGGTCCCCGGTGTTGCTGCCTACTCTACTTATAGCGGTGGGGAAGGTGACGTTGATGATGACGTGTCTAGTGATGTCACGTGGGTGCCCACAAGAGAGGAAGAGGAGGGGAGTTCAGAGGGAGATATGGACCAGCAGATAGGGAGGAGAAGCAGCAATGACTTACATTGCACAGCAGGGACAAAGCAGACTGCAAATGTATCAGGAGCGAGTCATCGACCATGTACGGTCACATCTGGCGCTCCCAGGACACCGGCACATGGCTCCGCAGTGTGGGCTTTTTTTAACGTGTCCGCTGCTGACAATAGCGTTGCCATCTGCAATCTTTGCAGTCAACGCGTTAGTCGCGGTAAGCCCAATACTCACCTAGGGACGACCGCCTTAAGAAGGCACATGAGCAGCCATCACCGAGCCCAGTGGGAGCAACGGAACACACAAAGCCACACTGCAGGCTCTCACCGTCCAGCCTCGTCTTCTACTTCTCCTTCTCCTCTCTCCTCACAATTGTCCTCCACTCCACCTTCCATCACGCCAAGCTCACATTTTTCTGCAAAAAGGCAGGCTTCCGTGGGCCTAATGTTTGAGCGTAAAAAAATGATGACGCCGGATAACCCTCTTGCCCAACGGTTGGCGGCTGGCTTGTCAGAACTCATAGCCCGCCAACTACTGCCATATAAACTGGTGGACTCGGAGGCCTTTCGCAAATTTGTGGCCATTGGAACACCACAATGGAAGGTCCCAGGAAGGAAGTATTTCTCAGAGAAGGGCATCCCAGAGCTATATGGCCATGTTCAGCGGCAAGTGAATGTATCTCTGGCACACAGTGTCGGTGCCAAGATACATCTGACCACAGACACGTGGTCTAGCAAACACGGGCAGGGAAGGTATATCAGTTTTACTGCCCACTGGGTGAACCTTCTGACGGCCGTCAAGCATGTAACCCGTGGCACCCGTGTAGATTTGGTTTTACCGCCACGGATTGCATGCAGGCCTGACTCTTCTTCTCCTCCTCCTACTCCATCCTCCTCCCTCTCCTCCTCAGCTGCCTCCTCCTTTTCCGCTGCTAGCGTCTCTTCCACTGCACCGCCCAAGCTCCCCAGAACCTATTCCACATGCCAGGTGAGACGTTGCCATGCCGTGCTGCGTCTGTTGTGCCTGGAAGCAAAGAGCCACACTGGCCCGGCACTCCTTTCAGCTTTGCGTTCACAGGCAGATGAGTGGCTAACACCGCTCAATTTGACAGTTGGTAAAGTGGTGTGTGACAACGGTGCCAATCTGCTTAGCGCATTGAAACAGGGCAAAATCACGCACGTGCCGTGCATGGCACACGTCTTAAACTTGGTCGTGCAGCGATTCCTTGTCAAATACCCTGGGGTCCAGGACATCTTGCGGCAGGCAAGGAAAATCTCGGCCCATTTCAGAAGATCTTACACGGCCATGGCTCGCCTTGCTGACATTCAGCGGCGACACCATCTGCCGGTCAGACGTCTTATTTGCGATTGCCCGACGCGATGGAACTCAACCTTCTATATGCTTGATAGGCTGCTCCAGCAGAAACGTGCAGTTAACGTCTACCTGTATGAACTCTGCGAAAGAAACGGTTCTGGGGAGCTGGGTTTTTTTTCACCGCGCCAGTGGCTGCTCATGCGCGACACATGCAGACTTCTGCGGCCATTTGAGGAGATCACCAAACTGGTCAGTCGCAGCCATGGCGCCATCAGTGACATGGTACCTTATGCCTTCTTTCTGGAGCGTGCATTGCGTCGTGTCATTGATCAGGCTGTGGAGGAGCAGGAGCGGGAAGATGAGGAAGTCGCAATGCTGGATGAATTCCCAGGGGGGGCTACTCTATCTGAGACAAGTCAACAACAGGAGTCTGATGAGGAGTCAGAGGAGGATGGTGCCGGGGCGGATGAGCAGGAGCAAGAAGAGCATGCTTTAAACCTTTCTGGGATCCCTGTTGTGCGAGGATGGGGAGAGGAGAATGAAGAGGACGACATTATCCTGGATGATGAGCAGGAGCCAGGCCACCACACCGCTTCCACTTTAGTGCAAATGGGGGCCTTCATGCTCCAGTGTTTTAATAGGGACCCCCGTATAAAAAGCATGAGGGTCAAGGACCAGTACTGGGTGGCAACGTACTTAGACCCCCGGTACAAACACAAAATGGCGGAAATGTTACCGCCGTCGCAGAGGGCTGTCAGAATGCAGCACTTCCAGGCCTTGCTTCGAGAAATGCTGCATTCTGCTTTTGCGTGCGCTGGCAGAGGAGCAATTCCCACTCCCAGAGAAGGATTTGCGGGTACCAATCCAACAGCGCCTGCAAGAAGAGGCCGGTTTGAAGATGTGTTGGTGACTTCGGATATGAGGTCATTCTTTCAGCCGACCCATCGACAGGTGTCATCCGGATCCAGCATCAGGGAACGCCTAGACCGTCAGGTGTCCGACTACATTGGGTTAACGGCCGATGTGGACGCTCTGAGGAGTGATGAACCCCTAGACTACTGGGTGGGCAGGCTTGACCTCTGGCCAGAGCTTGCCCAATTTGCAATCGAACTGTTGGCTTGCCCCTCATCCAGTGTCCTGTCCGAAAGGACGTTCAGCGCAGCAGGGGGGATTGTGACCGATAAGCGTACTCGCCTAGCTCACCACAGTGTTAACTACCTCACATTTCTAAAAATGAATGAGGCATGGATCTCGGAGGAATTCAACACATGTGATCAGTAGACCATGTATATGTCTATAAACAATTTTTGGAATCAAGCACACAGACCTTCTTAATTCATTTGGCTCACTTCCCTGACCCAAAAAAGCACACCGTACTATATGCCCCTACCCTCCTCTTTGAAGAGGTTGAGCGGTGTCATATTTCTACTGGGGCTGCTTATTATGAGGGGTTCCCACCATCCCTGTGCTGTGCTGACTTCCTCCTGGGTGTTCTTATTATGAGGGGCTCCCACCATCCCTGTGCTGTGCTGACTTCCTCCTGGGGGTTCTTATTATGAGGGGATCACACCATCCCTGTGCTGTGCTGACTTCCTCCTGGGGGTTCTTATTATGAGGGGATCACACCATCCCTGTGCTGTGCTGACTTCCTCCTGGGGGTTCTTATTATGAGGGGATCACACCATCCCTGTGCTGTGCTGACTTCCTCCTGGGGCTGCTTACGGTGCTGCTGTCAGCGCTGTATGTCACGGAGCTGCTGTCAGCGCTGTATGTCACGGAGCTGCTGTCAGCGCTGTATGTCACGGAGCTGCTGTCAGCGCTGTATGTCACGGAGCTGCTGTCAGCGCTGTATGTCACGGAGCTGCTGTCAGCGCTGTATGTCACGGAGCTGCTGTCAGCGCTGTATGTCACGGAGCTGCTGTCAGCGCTGTATGTCACGGTGCTGCTGTCAGCGCTGTATGTCACGGAGCTGCTGTCAGCGCTGTATGTCACGGAGCTGCTGTCAGTGCTGTATGTCACGGAGCTGCTGTCAGCGCTGTATGTCACGGAGCTGCTGTCAGCGCTGTATGTCACGGAGCTGCTGTCAGCGCTGTATGTCACGGTGCTGCTGTCAGCGCTGTATGTCACGGAGCTGCTGTCAGCGCTGTATGTCACGGAGCTGCTGTCAGTGCTGTATGTCACGGAGCTGCTGTCAGCGCTGTATGTCACGGAGCTGCTGTCAGCGCTGTATGTCACGGAGCTGCTGTCAGCGCTGTATGTCACGGTGCTGCTGTCAGCGCTGTATGTCACGGAGCTGCTGTCAGCGCTGTATGTCACGGAGCTGCTGTCAGCGCTGTATGTCACGGTGCTGCTGTCAGCGCTGTATGTCACGGAGCTGCTGTCAGCGCTGTATGTCACGGAGCTGCTGTCAGCGCTGTATGTCACGGAGCTGCTGTCAGCGCTGTATGTCACGGAGCTGCTGTCAGCGCTGTATGTCACGGAGCTGCTGTCAGCGCTGTATGTCACGGTGCTGATGTCAGTGCTCTGTATTACGGTGCTGCTGTCAGTGCTCTGTATCTCCAGCACCCTCTTGTTTGCCTACCCTGGTCCCTGACCTTCCCTCTCCTCCATTGCCTTCATTAGCTCCATAGTCCTGAATTGTCAGAACAATTTCCCAAATAAAAAAAAAATGCTTGTAGTTATCGATCCCAAATTCACCTCATACATGTATTATGCTATTGTCCAGGTGGTGGGACTACGTGCTACCCCCTAATAATTACCCCGTGGCCGCAAATTCGACCTAAAGGTTTGCGAAATTCGCCTCCCATTGAAGTCAATGGAGCCCGCGGCGAACGGTCGTTTTCGCGAACGTTTGTGCCCGTTCGCGTTTCGCGTTCGCGAAACGTCCCGTCGGAAGTTCGTCCATCACTACTACTGAACACCTTAAAAATGTATGGCAAAGTATCAAATTTTAAAATTAACCTTTCAAAATCTGAAATTCTAAATATAAATGCCACCCCACAGGAAATACAAATGCTTCAACAGGACTTTCCATTCATATGGAGGGATAATGAAATTAAATATCTGGGAGCCAAAATTACATCTACATATGATACTTTGTACCTACAAAATTTTATTCAGCTAATGAATGACATCAAAACCGAGTTAAACATCATAGCCTCTAGACAAAGATCCTGGATCAATGGGATAAACTGTCTGAAGATGATAATAGTGCCTAAAATATTATATAAAATACAAATGATACCAATCCCAATCCCAGAAACATATTTAAAAAAAAAGAAATTTGTTATTCCGCAGGCCATGGGTAAGTCTGGGAATGCTTTCAAGAGACAAGACACAAGGGGGCTTGGGGGTTCCTGATATTAAAACTTATTACTATTCAATCCTTGTGGCACGAGTGGTTGAATGCGTAAAAGACAATAAAGAAAAAAGTTGGGTTAAGTTAAAAAGCGGGATTAGTAAAGTTCCTTTGGGTAAAGTGATATGGATTACGGCACATATTAGAGAATTAGACGGACATACGCACACAATTACACGGATAGCTATGGGAATGTGGGACAGGGTTCAAAAAAAGAAAATTGGGTTTACATTTCCCCACTAATACCATTATGTGACACTTGTTATTTTGCACCTGGGAAAGAAAGGATTCATGGTGGGTGGTTTAAGAATAAAGAAGCACAATTAAAAGATATTACAAGCAATGGCAAAATTTGCACTTTCAGGAACTAAGGAATAAAAAAAGAGGTGTTAGATATAAACTGTATATGAGGTATGCACAGTTGAAACACTTCATAGAATCCCTTCCCCAGCCGATCAGGTCGGAAGACAGTTTGCGTCCATTAGAGCGGCTGTGTGTGGCGGATGACTGAAGGAGAGGGATTGCGAAGATATATAAAATTTTGAATGGTTTAAAAATTTTGGAGCCCTCCCCATTTATCAAAAAATGGTACGAAGAGATTGGGACAGGAAGCATGGAGGCAGAGGTGCATAAAATATTAAGGATGCAGTATGCAATCTCATCGGACTGTAGCTTATTGTAAATCAACTACAAGTGTTTGGCACGGTGGTACATAACTCCAGACAGATTATATCAGTTTCAAAGCGGAGTCTCTAATTTACGCTGGAGGGGATGCTCAGAAATAGGTTCCATGCTCCACATTTGATGGACATGCCCTAAAATTTAAATATTGGAAATTAGTATTACTCACAATTGAAGAAATCTCGGGCTTCAAATTACCGGAAGACCCGCGGGTTTGCCTGCTTCACAGGGTCAGCACCCCCATTAAACAATATAGGAGAATACTGATATCACGTCTCCTAAGCACAGCAAAGAGTCTAATCCCCCATCAGTGGAAAGACCCAGAGAGCCCCACTTTGAAAAGCTGGTTCTAGAGCTTTTAAAATATAGCAGAGAAATAGGAGAAGTCGGGTTCAAAAAAAAGATGGGCAGACTGGCTAAAATATAAGCAATCACTGAGTTAAGCCGAAAGGATGGTAGACGTACCATAAGGCAGGACTTTAGATACCTTGAGAGATCTAAGGGTGGGATGTGGGTGGGGAGAAGGGGGTTGGATGGGATAACACTGTGTAAACACATGTATATTGTGAGTTGTGACGTTTGTATGCCCAAAGGGGAACACAAAAAAAACTATATTCAAGTAATAGATAAATGCTACAATGATGTTGAAACAAGAGTGGACAACGATGAACTATAGAGTTGATTCTAAAGTGTTCACTGAAGTGGCAAAAAAAAAAAAAAAAAGAGCATGTCAAATAAAGCTTAGCGTACAGAGTGCATTGGTTATTAGTTGAGTTGAGCTTTGGGTTCATTTGGACGATAATTGGACCCAGATGTGTACAGATGACTCACCTGCAAACCCTGTGTTTACATGTGTAGCACTGACCCCCTAAGGAGCTGCTGATAATTGATTGGGCCTGCACTCTGCCTATCAATCCCAAAAATGGCTCGACCCCCTTGGCACAACTGTATGGCAATGTTAATGCAAGACCTAATGGTAGAGGAACACGCAGTAATAACACACTATAATTGATATTTACCGTTACCTCTGTAGTTGTCACTCCACCAACTGTAAGGATAGAGTCTCACACCAATTATCATATAACCAATTAAACGGTTTACTTAGAGAAGTTTCATTCAATATATTAACAAAGCAGTAACATCAATATATAGAATGAAATGATAACAGTAAAAGTGTAGGTGAAACCCATAACTCAATAGTCACTTGAGAAGCATATGCAGACAAGCAGAGGGTGGCTTATGCTCAATACGATCAATCACTTATACTGAACACCTTCCCACCACTACCTCAGAGCACATACACAATAGAATGGCAATGCAATATCAGGTACAATACAGCAGTTTAATACAGTACCAACATGTATGTCATATACCCAAGGGCCCCCCATAGGTTGTAATGCAGTTACGAATGTATGATGAGGTAATAATACTTTATAGAAATAGTATCAGTCTCTTGTCCTCTTCTTTTCTTCAGCTAGCTTATTAAACTGCAGTATTTGTAATCCAGGGAACAAGTGATTAGCAAGTTATAGTGGAAAAGATATGCAGGTAACTGATTGCTGAGTTGTAAAAGACACTTGAAAAACTTCTTCGTCTTTTCTACTGGAGAGTACAACACAACATTAACTCTGTAGTGCAGAAAAACCAGGCTCTGTGTCTTCATTGCACACAGTCTATGAACAAATGGGAGTGATTCTGTGGGACTACAGGTCTCACCAGCCTTCTGGAACCAGTTTATACAGCAACAAGGCATTATATCAATCTGGGAAAGTGCCCGCTCACCACACAAGGCTCAGAAGCTTGTACTGTTCCGCTTGAGATATCTCAGTCCCGATCCAAGTCTGCGTCGTCACACCACTCCTTTAGATAGCCTGTGACTGTAATGCAGGAAACCTCAAAAGTTCTGTAATGCAGACCAATCCTCCTGCTCGATCAGCAGGGCAGTTCATAAGGATGTGGGGTGGGCGATCTGCTCTCCGCTGTAGGCCTCAGGCTTCTCCAGCCCTGGGCCCACACACAGACCTCCTGCTGTGTGTAAGATGGCATCTGGAGAGAGAGAAAAAATGCCACGCATGTCCCTTTTATTTGCCTACCCAGAAGGATGTTCTGTGGCTTGGCCTTGTAGGTAGGTGACCTGGGCATTGTGGGTAGGTAGTTCCTTGACTGATTTAAACATATGAGTCACTTGAACATTGAACTACATTTCCCCTAATGCTTTGCAATGCTGTATCTTAGAATTGCAAGAAAAAACAGCATTAGAAACAAAATGACACTAGAGGGAACCAAACTCTAACTTAATAAACATCACATTGTTCAGCATGATAACTGGTCACAACACCTGTGCTACACATGTAAAAAGCGGCATGTATGATATGTAATAAGTGGCGGCATTCATGTGTAAATAGGGGCGGACTGGCAGTATTCATATGTAAATAGAGGTGGTATTCATATGTATATTATTCCCCCCTGAGGTCATATCCACCATCGCCTTTTCTGAATGCTGCCCACTGGGGAGATAAGAGGCATGCTTGAAAGTCCTGCCTACAACTGTGGTCATTAAGCCTACCATCAGCATGTTCTGCAAAGGTATGCAAATTGGTGGTGGTGGGGGGGTGGGGGAGTGGGGTGTGCAGAGGTAGGCAAGGAATTACAGTTTGAGATGTACAGGTGAGCAAGGAGGGGATGTTTGGAGGTAAGGAAGGTGGGTGCAAAGATGAGCAGAGGAGGCAGGTAAAGTTAAAGGGGAGGGGGGTTGGAGTGGAGAGGATGGGGGAGGTTTGGGGTGCAGAGGTTAGCATGGGTTTTAGGATTGCAAAGGTGTACTGATAGGGTGGATAAAGATGCAGGTTGTGTGTAGGGCAGCCTGTTCATTTCAATGGGCTGCTCAATGCGCTACACATGCGGAAGAAAGTCCCAAACCCTTTTTCAAAATCACACGGTGCCAAGGCAAATGTCAGCAGATGCGTGAGGGCATCATTAACAATTAATGCCACTGCTGTGTATCTGCTAAAGGGCAGCATGTTCCTGTGTCATCGGGAAAGCGATTTTGCATGCATTTCCGACACACACAAATGTGAATGCAGGCTAAATGCCTCAGTTACATTGGTGCTTGGTGTAGGATCCTTTCATTCACACTAGTGGGCAGTGTGAATGCCCTCTTACATTGGTGGTCAGTGTAAATCCCTCCTTACACTGGTGGTTACTGTGAATGCTTCTATTACATTAGTGGTCAGCGTAAACCCCTATTACATTGGTGGTCAGTGTAACCCCCTTTTACGTTGGTGGTCAGTGTAAACCCCTATTAGCCCACGTACACACGGTCGGAGATTTTGGCAACCAAATCCGTCGGATTTTGCCCGTCGGATTTAGTCCGACGGATTGTGTCCGAAACTGTTGCATACACACGGTCAGGCCAAGTTGTCTGATTTCGCAGGTGGCCAAGAACGCAGTGACGTAAGCCGTGTACGGCGGGACTAGAAAAAGAAAGTTCAGCTCCACGTCCGGCACCCTTTGGGCTCCTTCTGCTGATCTCGTGTGTATCGCGTGTTAGTAGAAGTTTGGTGAGAGACGATTCGCGCTTTTCAGATTTGTGATTCAGATCGCTACAGCTCTTCAGTTTCTGCTTGTCGGTGCGTATCTGATAATCAGTGCGTGCAGTCAGTAAGTATTTGTTGATCATTGTGGACTATATCTTGGTATAGTATGCTTTGAAAGGCAATTCTTATTGTCTGCTTACTTCTGCTATTCAGGTCGTTCTTTCAGGCTTTGCTGTTTATCTGTGCTTTCTGGTGTCCGCTCTGACCAGCCGACCGTTTTCAAACCATGTTTCCTCTATGTACTCGTCGTAGAGTTTCTGCTGTGCAGGGGCTTCATGTTGGGGTTGCTACTTTGACACAAGCCCGGTCCATGAACAGGGAGGGGAGGCATTTGTGGACCAAGAATTGGTTGCGCCAGCGTGACCAATTCTCGCACATGCCTTTGCTCCGTGAGATCCAGGAGAATAATCCTGATGATTTCAGGAATTATCTCCGGATGACGGACCCCGTTTTTCACCGTCTGCTGGCTTTGCTGACCCCTTATATCACCAGGCAGGATACCTGCATGCGGCAAGCCATCACTCCGGAGCAGAGGCTCATCGCCACGTTGCGCTACTTGGCGACTGGGAGAAGCCTTCAGGACCTCAAGTTCTCTACAGGCATCTCCCCCCAGGCTCTGGGGATCATTATTCCAGAGACCTGTTCTGCCATCATTCAGGTCCTGCAGAAGGACTATATGAAGGTAAGTTTTATCCTTTAACCACTTGCTTACTGGGCACTTAAACCCCCCTCAGTCCCAGACCAATTTTCAGCTTTCAGCGCTGATGCACTTTGAGTGACAATTGCGCGGCCATACAACACTGTACCCAAATGAATTTTTTATCATTTTTTTCCCACAAATAGAGCTTTCTTTTGGTGGTATTTAGTTACAGCTCGGAGTTTTATTTTTTGCTAAACAAACAAAAAAAGATCATGTTTTAATAGTTTGTTATAAAATTTTGCAAACGGGTCATTTTTCTCCTTCATTGAAGTGCGCTGATTAGGCGGCACTGATGGGCTGCATTGGTGGGCACTGATGGGCTGCATTGGTGGGCACTGATGGGCTGCATTGGTGGGCACTGATAGGCTGCACTGGTGGGCACTGATAGGCATAGTTAAGGCGGCACTAATAGGCACAGATAAGGCGGCACCGATGGGCACAGATAAGGCGGCACTGATGGGCAAAGATGGGCACAGATAAGATGGCACGGATGGGTGGCACGGATAAGTGGCACGGATGGGTGGCACGGATGGGCACTGATAGGTACCACAGATAGATGGGACTGATGGGCACTGATAGGTGGCACTGATAGGTGGCTCTGATAGGTGGCACTGCTGGGCACTGATGGGCGGCACTGCTGGGCACTGATGGGCGGCACTGCTGGGCACTGATGGGCGGCACTGGGGTGCAGCACCTGAGGCAGATTTTGGGTGGCACTGTGGGTGGCACTGCTGGGTGGCACTGTGGGTGGCACTGTGGGCACTGCTGGGTGGCACTGTGGGCACTGCTGGGTGGCACTGTGGGCACTATGGGCACTGCTGGGTGGCACTGACAGGGGGGCACTTACTTTATTTCAGGATGGCACTGCGGGTGGCAGGTGGGCACTGGCAGGGGGCAGGTGTCCTTTTAAATTGCTGGCCGTGATCGGGACTGATGTCCCGAACACGGCCGCCGGCGATCGGCTTTTTTTTTTTCTCCTCGCGCTGTCAGCGCGAGGAGGAATACTAGCCGATTACCGGCTCCGTTTTATCACATGATCAGCTGTCATTGGCTGACAGCTGATCACGTGATAAGGGGTCGGGATCGACCCCTTACACGGATCGGTGATCAGGCGAGTCTCACGGACTCGCCGATCACAGAGCGCGCCGCGCGCGCCCCTCAGGGGGCGCGCAGGCCGCTCGTAACCGGGACTACGTCAATAGACGTAGTCCCGAAAATGTGGGTCCGCGCTATTGCCGTCATTTTGCAATAGCGCGGATCCCAAGTGGTTAACATCACATTCTATGTATTTCATGATTGCTAATGTCTTGAATTTCTTTCCTCATTCCCTAATTACCATCATTGCAATATGCTCTAATTTATATGCTGTGCCCCTTTGTCCTCAGGCATATTTGCCTCACTAACTTCCCCACCATGCTCTTCTTGGCCCATAAAACTATAGTCTAGTCACTTAACAATGTCTTTTGTCAGCTCCATAGTATTGCTTTAACCTAAACACCCCCTAAAATGTCTACAAATGTGATGTGTGTGCTTCAATTCATGCAGAGTGTTTTATCTTTTTATTTTTTGGGGGGGGTGTGCCAAACTCATTAGGAACCCCCCTCCCCCCAACTGCTAGCTCAGCTGATAGCAATCCTCTATCTGTTGACTTTAACAAACTCAATACACACTATACCTACCTTTTTGATGCTCACATTTATGGATGAATTCACCTAAGCATGTAGTGTAAGGGCCTGCCTCAATACTTTAAAGCGGAGGTCCACCCTAAAGTGGACCTTCCGCTCATCGGAACCCTCCCCCCCTCCGGCGCCACAATTGGCACCTTTCAGGGGGGAGGGGGGTGCAGATACCTGTACAGTACAGATATCTACACCCACTTCCGGGATAGCTCTCTGCGGAAAGGGGCGTACATTACGTCCCTTTCCGCAAGTGCCCGCCCCTTTCCGCAAGTGCCCCCCTGCCTGCTGGGAAACACACAGATCCCAGAGGCAGCGGGGACCCACCTTATTTTTTTTAGCAAGGGCCCATCAGATGGGGGGGGGGGTGATGACTCTCATAAGGGGACATTAGACTTTAGGCTTTAAATACCCAGTTCCCCAAATGTTTAACTCATTTTGTCACAAAATGTTTGTGTGTAATCTGCTTGGAATGTTGATTGGTCAAATTAATAATTTTTGTTCTTGTTTCAATCCACAGTGTCCTTCAACGCCACAGGAATGGCAGACTGTGGCCTCCCACTTTGCCAGTCGTTGGGACTTTCCCAATTGTGGAGGAGCAATAGATGGGAAGCACGTCCGCATCGTCCCACCACCCAACTCAGGGTCATACTATTTTAACTATAAGGGGTTTCATAGTATCGTGATGTTGGCAAAATGGACGGATGTCGGATGGTGGAGTGTTCTCACGGACGGAGTTCTACTGGCGTCTCCAGAGTGGCAGTCTGGGCTTGCCACCCCCAGAGGAGAATCAGGAAGGACTCCCGTTCGTCTTCGTCGCGGATGAGGCGTTTGCCCTGGGGAACCATCTGATGCGTCCTTTCCCCATGAGGACCCTCACCCCAGAGCAGAGGATTTTTAATTTCCGCCTGTCCAGAGCCCGAAGAGTGGTGGAGAACACTTTTGGTATACTGGTCAGCCGGTTCCGCCTTTTTCTTACGCCTTTTCACATGGCAGAATACAAACTGAATCACATAGTGCTGGTGTGCTGTGTTCTTCACAATTATTTGAAAAAAGTTTCAGTGAACTATGCGGTCTCAGTTGGCCAACAAGAAGCAGACTTGATGGACAATGCAGATAAACTCACGGGCCTTCAACATGCTCATCCTGGCTTGCCCCCCCCAAAGCGCCCGTGAAGTTAGAACACAATACATGGACTACTTTGGGGGTAGGGGGGCCATTGATATGCCAGACAATGTCTGAGCGGCATTTTAAAATTAAATTTTTATCTGAAACTCCTTCATTTACTGCTTGGCTTGGTTTTAGGTGTCTCCTAGGTATAATTAGGTTTGATCAAGTTGTGCCTTTTTCACCAACAGTGCAAACCCAAGTTCAGAGGGAGATGAGGGGACAGTCTCTTCTTCAGATAATGTTATTATGTTGTGGGTCTGCTACACACACACCTTCTTTTTTGGTAACTAATGTATGTAGTGCATTACTGACCCAAATCGTGCTCATTTTCAGCACCATGGCAGGAAAATGGCATGATTGTCCAAATGTACACATCACTGTGGGTGTTTTTTTAGTAAAGGCACATCCACTATGCACTACAAGTGCACTGCAAAAGTACACCTGAAACTGCCCTGGGAGTGCAAAGTGGAGTTGCCTTTATTAAATCACACTCCTTCTCAGCACAAACTTAAATTGTACTCCAAATACATTTTTGTTGCCATGAATAAAAAAGCCACACATTGTTGCTAACTGAACTGTTTAATCCAGTGTTTCTCAATTCCAGTCTTCATGGCCCACTAACAGGTCATGTTTTCAGGATTTCCCTCAGATGAAACAGCTGGGGTAATTACTAAGGCAGTGAAACTGATCAAATCACCTGTGCAAAATAATGGAAAGCCTGAAAACATGACCTGTTAGTGGGCCATGAGGACTGGAATTGAGAAACACTGGTTTAATCCAACCACATTCACATGTGCGTTTTGAAAAGGTTTGTACAACCAACCAAGAAATTGTGTGTTTCCAAAACTGAGTTTATTCAAAATTTGGTTGAATTGTTGTTTTTGTGTAAACAGGCATGTATCTAACTGTAAAATACAGAACACAAGAACTTACAAAGTTCCACTTTGAAAAGTGAAGACAATATCAGATATGAGTATGTACAAACTGGTCTGATCTTGCCTTCATCACATGGGGTGTCACCCCTGAAAAATCCAAATTTGGAAGATGCACACAGTGTGTCAACATGTGCTATCTCCCATCATGGGGGATCAATGTACATGCTTTGGGGCTGCAACCCCTTCATCTCAGACACTAAACAAAAAACACATACATTGATCCCCCATGATGGGAGATAATGCATGTTTACACACTCTGTGCATCTTCCAAATGTCGAATTTGGAGAACTACAACATTTTGTTATTAAAATTACAAAAATAAGACCCTATCTAGTTTGGGGTGTTTCACACTCTCCCCAAAACATCAATGATGTTTTTCAAATTTTAATTAACATCATTGATGTTTTGCAGGATATGTTCCCAATCCCCATTGCACTCCATTATCTCCCCAATCTGGGCACTTTCACTGGTAAAACGGAAATCTTCTTCCACATCACCTACAAAACAAAACAAAAAAAAACATGTAATTTAGATATGGTGACATACATTGATGAGCTTACCGGAAGCTGTGTTCTCCGACACTCACCTGTTGTGGTGACAATTTGCCCAACCTGCACGATCTCGCCTTCCTCCTCCTCCTCCTCCTGCTCCTCTGTTTGTGCTTTTGGAAGTTGTCCTTCTTTGTGAGGGGTGGGGTCCCTGGTGTCCTCATACTTGCCGAGTCTTCTCTCCCCTATGAGATTGGAAAAAAAGAAATAATTAGCACACAGAATTAACAATATGAAACATTGTTTGGAAGTGTGGTTCAATTGTTTATTTTGGCCGAGCTTCAAGGTCATAACATTATTGGGGACACTGTGTTCAGCTGGAATACTTATCTGCAGAACAATGTTTCCTACGAACGAATGAAACCATGAACTTGAAAGTGGCCATTTTAGAATGCACAACATGAACTCTAAGCACATGGAGCAGTATGCAAGCAATAATAATCATATGAACACAAGACAACTACTTACTTTGGGCAAGAACACGCTTGATCCTTATGTACTGCTCGTGCTCCCTCAGTTTCAAGTCTGACCAGCGTTTTCTCAGTTGATCCATGGATCGGTGTACCCCAAAATTAGGCAGAAGACTCTTCACAACTTTATTCATGATCTTGGCCTTTCTGATATTTGGGTTTGGGTAAGGTCCATACTTTCCATCATAGTCGGTCCTGTTCAATATGTCGACCATCTCCAACATCTCTCCAAAAGACATATTTGCGGCCTTAAATCTTGTCTTCCTGGATCGGGACGTTTCAGGCTCCGGCCTTTCCTCACCCTCCTCCTCGTTAGTGTAATTATTAGTGCACACCTGTGTTCTCTCCACCATGTGCTCTCCCCACTGCGCCGGAAGCGAAGGGGCGGGGAATAGTCTGGAAAGAATGTCAGGGGCGGGCGGAGTTGCACGCATGCGCACTGTATATAAAACGTAACACGCGTGTGTCGTCCGTACGATCTGTGAACAGAGGGAGAAGCTGAGGTGACGAACGCGCAAACGAAGGTAAAATTTTGAACTTGGCACATCACTAGGCTACACTGCTTCTAGATTGAGGCCTGCATTAGTGGAGTTTAGCCTGACATTAGGGTTTGTCTTGTGTTGTGTCTTGCAGACATGGACGGGTTTAATGACTACAGCTTCCTCCCTCTATTCATCGATAAATATCGAGACATGACAGTCCTGTGGCAAAACACCCACCCTTTCTATAGTAGCAGACCAAAGAGGAAGGCAGCACTGTTGGAACTGGTTGAGTTTGTGAAGCCGGTGGTCCCCAGGGCAGATGACAAATATATCAAAAAGAAAATTGGGAACCTCAGGAGTACATATCTGAAGGAGAGGAATAAGGTGCTGAAGTCCATGAAATCTGGAGCTTCAGCAGCTGAGGTTTATGTTCCCACCCTGTGGTATTATGACAGGATGAATTTTCTGGCAGACCAGGCTGAGGCCAGAGAATCCCTCTCTACTCTTCCTTCCACGCATCTTATGCTCCATTCCACACCTGATGAGTCTTCCGACGCCCAACCTGGGCCTTCCACTGAATGATGTTAACTTGATTTCTGATCCCTAATTGGTGAGTTTAGAAAGTGTTTCACATATCAATAGACAGTAGTGGCCAAAACCTTTGGGACAAGAAAGAAAAATGCTGGGCTCAGAATGATAGTCTTTTCTATTGGTTAACAATTTGCAACAGTGTTGATGTGAAAATTGTGTGTGTTTGATGAACCAAAAACTCAAACTATGTCCCTTTTTCATACAGAGGAAGAACTCAGCCAGGAGGGTGTGGAATGCAGCAGCCAGGAGGTGGCTGTGGAAAGTGGCAGCCAGGAGGAGGCGGGGGTAAGCAGCAGCCAGGCGGTGGGCAGCCAAAGGAGCCTCACCGAATGCCAGGTCCCTCCCCTCCGCCTTCCACGCAGAAAGGCAAGGAAGGGGGGGAATGTTGAGGAGTCGGCCCTGAGGCTGATTGGTGAGGCTTCTGCGGCCCTCCAAGCAAAACCAACACACCAAGAGGCCTTGGCTGCCTTGTTTGTGTGCAAGCTTGAGAAAATGGAGCAGGGGCAACAGATCTTGTGTGAGCAGGTTATTCTCCAAACCCTCAACACGGGTCTGTTGGGCCAAATGACACCAGAATCACACTTGTGTCATTTGGCCCATGCCCCTGCTCCTCCTCCTCCTCCTCCTCATTCTGCCACACCTCCAGCACCACAGCCACAGCCTGGAAGGAAGCGTGGAAGGAAGACCAGAGTGTGATGACCTGGGTTCAGTCTGGTCTGCCAGAAGATGCAGCCTGTTGTAGTACCACAGCCTGGGAACATAGATGTCATCTGCTGCTGTTCCAGGTTTCATGGACTTCAGGACCAGACTTCTCTCCCTCAGATATGTACTCCTCAGGCCACCAATTTTTGCGTTGAAATATTTGATGTGTGCCCTGGGGGCCAAAGGCTTCACAAATATCCCCAGTTTCAACATTGCTGCCTCCCTCTTTATCTGTTACTGACACCGAAATAAAGGTATTTTTTGTTTGGATGAAATACCTGCGTATGTGTTTTCCTTCCAAAAGGACAGTTTATTTGTGAGCAGGCAGGTACATTTCAAAAAAACAAAGTGAAATAAATAACAAGGGGTGTTAACACTAAACAACCTCCTGTAGATTAAAAAAGAAAAACAAAATCTCAAAAATCGAATAATGTTGTTGTTGTAAGTTTACATATAAATAAAATAAAAAATAAGGAGAAATTAGCAAAGTGTCTTTAAAGCGGAGGTCCACCCTAAAGTGGACCTTCCGCTCATCGGAACCCTCCCCCCCTCCGGCGCCACAATTGGCACCTTTCAGGGGGAGGGGGGTGCAGGTACCTGTACAGTACAGGTATCTGCACCCACTTCCGGGATAGCTCTCTGCGGAAAGGGGCGTAGATTATGCCCCTTTCCGAAAGTCCCCCGCTGCCTGCTGGGAAGCACACAGATCCCAGAGGCAGCGGGTCCATCCTTATTGCGCAGCGCGACTCGCACATGCGCAGTAGGGAACCGGGAAATGAAGCCGAAAGGCTCCACTTCCTGATTCCCATACCCAAGATGGCGGCGGCAGCACCCGAGAGACGATCGAGAGATCGGCTTCGGGTGCCGACATCGCGGGCGCGCTGGACAGGTAAGTGTCACTATTTTAAAAGTCAGCAGCTGCAGTATTTGTAGCTGCTGGCTTTTAAAAAAAAAAAAAAACGCGGACTCCCGGCGGACTCCCGCTTTAAAGGAGATTTTTAGGGAATCCCCCAACAAAAACATCCAAAAAAGAAAAAACCTAATCTAGTGTAGATGTGACGCAAACTAAAATTGTATTGCTGAAATGGTTAAAAAAGAGTAATGAAATCCATTCGGGAGAAGTGTGTGACTATGAGCATCAAAAGAAGTTGGTTTTTGCAGCATTGTAGAGAACAAGAGAATGCGCTTGATGAATGAATTTTTAACATTGCAGCGTAACGAATGTGCTATATCGCTTACGAGCAGTAGTTTTACCTGAACGAGCGCTTCCGTGTCGGAATTTTAATGTGAGCATGTGTGGCACTTGGTCCGATCAAAATGCTCTACACATGATCGGATTAGGTCCGACCGGCCCAGTTGGTCGGGAAATATTTCCAACATGTTGGAAAATTGGGTCCGACAGAGATTCGGACGGAATCAGTCCGATGCATACCACACACAGTCGGATTATCTGATGACACGGTCCGATAAGACGCATTCCGACAGATTCTCCGACCGTGTGTACAAGGCATTACACTGGTTGGACAGTGTTGAAACTCCTCTTTATATTGGTAGTCGGTAAAAAAGAAAATCAGTATTGCCATTGATCGAAGTGAGAGCAAAACTGCATGGGGGAGGCCCAAGAATTTTTTGCCCAGGGTCCGATCAATATTAAAGACGGCCCTGATTGGACCCAAACCCAAATTGCTCATGGCTGAATAAAATGGTGAACCAATGTGGCCCATAGCAACCAATTACCAAGCATGCACTTGCTGACCTCTGCATTTTTGTCAGTTGTCTTAAAAGGGCCAGTCATAGGGGTTTTCTTATGTGCTAGCCTTTTCCCTATAAAAGTCAGGATTCCCAGCAGCCTTTGTTCAGCGTTTGTTGGACTAAACTTGGGGTAGTTAGGGAAAGATAACACACTGCAGGTGCTAAGGCTGGTGCTGATTGCTGAAAACATCTATGCATTCTCATACTGAGTCCTGAAATCGAAATATAACTTTATTAACACTATAGGCACCCCTATAGACTTGAATAAAGTGTTTCTGTGGAGATGTTCCTTATATGCCTTTTTGTGTGTTAAAAAAAAAAAACTTTAGCTGCTTTTTGACTGCTGTATTACATGAATCCCCCAATCCCCGCCCCACACACACACACACACACACACACACACACACAAACAAACGCATGCTTTTTTTTGGGTGGTACTGTGTTCATGTTTTCATTGTTTTTCCTAAAGTGATTATAAACTTCATACATGAAATATGAACGAAGCACATCCCCCTATAGTGTGCACTATCTTAATTCTGGGCACTCAGTTTAATTATTGTCTGCTGCTTTGTTCATCTACTATCAACATGAATCACTTCTGACAAGTTTCCCTGACACCAAGAGAAAAGAAGGTGACAGGGGAAGGACCTCCAGCTGATTGACAGCCTCATCTCTGTTCCTGTGTGCTGTGTGAAGGGGGAGGGGGGTACTTTTCCTTCAATCAGCTCTCAGAGTTCTTCTCACTGAGCTCCGCAAAGTGTAACTTCTGCTCTCTGCTGGAGATGCGAAGGCCTGAAAAAAAACCCAGAAAAATTAGAAAAAAAGTTTTATTTTCAGTTTTATTTTCAAAGCCGTTTTTTTTTCTGGGAGAATTGGAAAAAAAAAATGTGTGGAGTATGTTCTTTTACAATGATAAGTAATAAATCTATGGCATGGCATTTAACATGAAGACATTAATGAAAGATTTCTGAGACTATATGTAAAGTCTTAAATTATTGCAAGTTCTCTTAACTGAAGACAAACAAATCCTGGAATACAATTTAAGTACTGTATTTTTCGCTCCATAAGACACACCCACTCCCCCCCCCCCCCCATAAAATGGGGGGAAATGTCTGAGCGTCTTATGGAGCCTTATAGAGACATACTGTATCTACTCACCTATATGGAGGATAAGGCAATACACAGGCTGTGGATATACGGAAAAAAGTTGTGGACAGGCACAAGGAGATAGCTACAAAAACATTTCAAAGGCTTTATCAATGCCTAGAAGCACAGTGAAGTCTATTACTAACCACTTGTCGACCGCACTATAGCCAAATGATGGCTACAGCGCAGCTCGATAATTCTGGGGGGCGGCGTCCTCCCAGAATCCCGCTCCCGTGCGCCCCCTGGGGTAAGCACCTGGGAATATCCGTGATCACGGATATCACAGTTCATGGTAAACAGCCGCCGATATCGGCTGTTTACCATGTGATCGCTCCAGCTTGTAAACAGACTGGCTTCATACCCGGTTCCTCTCTCCCCTCTCTGTACCAATCTGTACAGCGCGAGGGGAGAGGTGAAAGATCGGTGGCAGCAGCGCTGTGGGCTGGATGTGTAGTGCCCACAGCACTGATATGTGCCCATTCCAGCCATCCATCCATCCATGCTCAGCCATCCATACTCAGCATACTCATCCATTCATACTCAGCATACTCAGCCATCCATACTCAGCACACCCATCCATACTCAGCATACTCATCCATCCATCCATACTCAGCATACTCAGCCATCCATACTCAGCATACTCATCCACCCATCCATGCTCAGCCATCCATACTCAGCATACCCATCCATACTCAGCACACTCATCCATCCAGCCATGCTCAGCATACTCATCCATCCATGCTCAGCCATCCATACTCAGCATACTCATCCATCCATCCATGCTCAGCCATCCATACTCAGCACACTCATCCATCCATCCATGCTCAGCATACTCATCCATCCATACTCAGCCATCCATACTCAGCATACTCATCCATTCATCCATGCTCAGCCATCCATCCATCCTCAGCAATACTCATCCATCCATGCTCAGTCATCCCATCCACCCCCATCCATATTCAGCCATACCCATCCATACTCAGCCATATCCAGCAATATCCAGCCATTCCCAGCAATACCCAGCAATACTCAGCCATACCAAACCATCCCATCCATCCCATCCATACTCAGCCATACTCATATGTACCGAGCTGTACTCAACCATACTCAGCCATACCCAGCCATCTCCTCCATACCCATCCATACTCAGCCGTACCTAGCTGTACTCAGCGTTATCCAGCCATACTCACCCGTACCCAGCCACCCCATCTATACCCAGCCATACTCAGCCGTACCCATTCGTACTCAGCCATACCCGGCTGCACTCAGCCTTACTCATTCATGCTCAGTCATCACATCCATACTCAGCCATCCCCATCCATGGCTCATCCCTCCCCATTCATGCTCATCCATGCCACTACAGTTATCATCCATGCTACTACAGTGCCTCACAAAAGTGTAATAGGTAGTCAAATTATATTTGAAACTTATGCCCCTAGAACACCTGACGGTACTCCCTGCATATTGGGCCTCTCTATATGACCACGCTGTCGAAAAGACTCACACATGTGGTATCGCCATACTCAAGAGGAGTAGGAGAATCTATTTTGGGTTGTAATTTTTGGTATGTACATGCCATGTGTTAGAAATATTGTGTAAATGGACAATGTTGAATAAAAAATAAAAAAAATATTATTTTCTTTACACATTTTCCAAAAACGTGTATAAAAAAAATGACATGTTTAAAAGACTCAATATGCATCATAGATTATACATTGGGTTGTTTTCTTTCCAAAATGGGGTCATTTTTGGGGCATTTCAATTGTCCTGGTTCTCCAGGGCCTTCAAATTGTAAGAGGTAGTCAAGAAATTATATGTGTAATTAATGCTCCAAGAACGCCTGATGGTGCTCCCTGCATGTTAGGCCTCTGTATGTGGCCATGTTAAATAAAAGTCTCACACTTGTGGTATCGTCATACTTGTGGTATCGTCGTAATTTGTGGTATGCTGTGTGTGAGAAATAACCTGCTAATATAACAATTTTGTGAAAAAAAAGAAAGAAAAATCTTGATTTTGCAAAGTATTGTGGGAAAAATTACAACTTCAAAAAACTCACCATGCCTCTAACTACTTGGAATGCCTACTTTCCAAAAAGGGGTAATTTGGGGGGTATTTGCACTTTCCTGGCTTGTTAGAGTCTCAAGAAATTAGCTAGGCCATCAGTGCATCAGGTGTAATAAATTTTCTGAGATTAGCACCATAGCTTGTGGGTTATTTTTTACCAAAGATATGTAGCAATATAAATTTTAGCCAAAATATATGAAGAAAAGTTACTAATTTGGAAAATTTTATAACAGAAACAAGGAAAAATGCACTTTTTTACAGAATTTTCAGTTTTTTTTTCTTTATAGCGCAAAGAATTAAAAAAACAGCGGTGATTGAATACCACCAAAAGCAAGCTCTATAAGCTGAAAATTGGTCTGGTTAGGAAGGAGGTATAAGTGCCCAGTGGGTAAGTGGTTAAGAAGTGGAAGGTATTTAGTACAACACAGACCCTCCCTGGATCAGGACAAACTGGATGAAAGAGCCAGGAGGAAACTGGTCAGAGGCTACAACAACCTGAAGCAGTTGCATGAATTTATGACAAAGAGTGGTCATTGTATGCTTGTGACAACAATATAATATATTCTCCACAAATATGGCTATGGGAGGGTTGTGATAAAAAAGCCACTCCTCAAGAAAGGCCACATGCAGTCTCTACTGAGCTTTGCCAAAACGCAGCTTCAATATTCTGAGGCCACATGGAAAAAGGTGTTATGGTCATATGACACTAAAATATAATTATTTGGCGATATGTCTGGCGGAAATACAATACAGCTCACTATCCAATAACACCGTTCCTAATAAAGCGTGGAGGTGGCAATATCCTGTTATGGGGGTGTTTCTCTGCAGCAGGGACTGGAGCACATGTCAGGATAGAAGGAAAAATGGAGGGGGAAAATTATTGTCAAATTCTTAAAGCGGTTGTATACGCACACTCATTTTTTTGTTCCTTTAAACCTGTAAGGCCAAAGGCAAAATGAGCTAGTATAAACTAGCTCATTATGAAATACTTACCTTAGAATGAGGCATCGGCAGCTGATCACGGTCACCACCGAGGGAGCTGACATTTCCCACTCGGTGTGTCTTTTTGGTTCGTGGTTCCGGCGCTGCGATTGACCGGAGCCGCGTTGCTGTCACTACCGTGCGTGCACATGGGGGACTTCTTCAGAGCGCATGCGTCCCTGACGTCACCTATCACAGAGCTCTTTGCTTCACTCCATGCAGTACTATAAGCTGCACACTATGGGCTATATTTTATGAACTGGCTGAGTGTACATTGCCAAATGTAGTATAACAGAGAAAGGTAGTGATAACCACTCTCCATTATGAATAAATATTTCTACCAGCAACCAACTGAAATTCCTTCCTAATTTGCTAGCAGTGGCTCTTTCAGCAGCACCTACTTGCGGTTACGTTATCACTTTCTCCTAGCCCTTTTTCAGTGCTTCTTTCACAGACCAGCATGAGAAGTTGAGATTTGCCCTCATGCAGGTTTGGGGGTTGGACATCTTTGGAAGTGGTACTGATTACATTATTAGAACTATTAACATCTTCAGGTTAGAAAAGAGATATTGCTTGGTCAAACATCTAAATATGGTCAGAATGAGAGTAGTGTTCGTAAGATTTCTTAGCTACCCCCTTTTTACTTTGAAGGGTTGGGTAGCATAGATTAAGTACCATCAGCATGCGTATACTATAATTGCCTTTGATGGGTCTCTCTTGTGCTCAGGAACTGATTCAGTTTTAACTGCTGTGACCTACAATGTAGGATCACTGTTTTCTAGCTTATCCCCATTCAATGAAATCTAAACTAGATGTTAACCATTGTTAAAAGTGACTCATGCATCCCTTTATCCTTTCTGATACCTTGCCAGGTTAATATGATTTTAATAACTGCTAGTCCATATGTGAGTTCTTTATTTTTTATTTTTGCTGAATCAGATTTTAACGCTGCGTGTACATAGAATATTAAATCTATCTATATGTATAGTGACATGTTTTAGTGCAGCTGCAGTTCAGCTTTGTTACTAATTGGAATGTATGATTGTTTCATCTTGCTGTACTCTGTAATAAACAAACATTTTTTTTTTTGTGTTGGAACGTTGTCAAGAGTATTGCTTAATAATGTGTTGGTTGCTCCAGCCAGAAAGAATTGTCAGTTATGAAATTTGAAACTGCAGTAGACCTTGTGGTTTTCACTGCTTATCTCCTATGGAAACTTCAAACAAGCGTGTGCTGGTCTTTGAACTTAGAGGAGTGGGTTTCTGATAAGTGATTTTCCCTGAAAACACACACCTACAGCTTATTCCAGAGCACTATTTAGGCATATACGTTTCATTACTAAAGTACAATATATACAAACCAGAATTTCTTCATGAGTTTTTACAGTGTACTAAGCTACTAAATCCTTTTAAAGCGGTTGTATAGTTAAATTTTTAACTTTGACCTACAGGTAAGCGTATAATGAGGCTTACCTGTAGGTAAAAAGAATATCTATAAAAAACCTGTACGATTCAGGAGATATGCCACTCGCAATGAGCTGCTGACTTCAGCAGCGCATGCGCACTGGGGATTCTCGGCTGAAAGTCCGGCAGTCTCCAGACCCTGCCGGGAAGAAAACTCCCACGGGAGTGATAACATCGCGGCTCCGGCCACTCACAGTGCCAGAGCCGCGATACCCGGAAGACACGCTGAGGGAATATGCCATCTCCCTCGGCGTGGACCAAGTGAGATGCCGGCGCCTCGGTCTAAGGTAAGTATTTCATAATGAGCTAGTATGTGGTGCATACTAGCTCATTATGCCTTTTCCCTTACAGGTGTAAAAAAACAAACAAAAAAAGGTCAGCGGGTTTACTCCGGCTTTAACACAGAAGTGTGAAAATAAAAGTTACTGCTATGTGTCCAACAGTCAATCGTTGCTACAGCATGCACTGTTTTGTTCCGGCAAGCCCCTGCAGTGCTATAACCACTACCCACTAGCAGGGGCGTTGCTAGGTCTGCAAAAGATCTGAGGCTAGAGCCCAGAGCACCGATCGCCAACCTTTTTGCAGGCCAGGGGGGGGGGGGCACGTCGGTGGTAAGCAATTTTTTGCGGGCAAAGACTGGTGTTAGGGTTTCAATCATCATGGCACCATGGTTGATATGGTGTCAGGGTGATCAAAGCGCATTGTTTCTATTGTTACATTCTAATATATACTGAAGTGGTTCAATTCACCATAATGCAGAATCAGTGGGAGCCCTGGTTGTGTCACTTGCCACATCTCCTGCCACCAGATGCAGCGTGTCACTTGCCACCTTTGTCTGTTACCAGATGCAGCTTTTTAACTTGCCACCGTCACCTGCCACTAGATGTGGATTGCCACTTGCCATGTCGCCTGCCACCAGATGTGGATTGTCACTTGCCACATCACCAGACTCAATCTGCAGATTGCCACGTCACCTGCAACCATTTGCAGATTGTCGCTTACCACGTCACTTGCCACCATTTGCGGATTGTCACTTGCCACATCACCTGCCACCATTTGAAGATTGTCACTTGCCACGTCACCTGCCACCTTTTTCAGATTGTCACTTACCACGTCACCTGCCACCATTTGCGGATTGTCACTTGCCACGTCACCTGCCACTATTTGCAGATTGTCACTTGCCACGTCACCTGCCACCTAATGCAGATTGTCACTTGTTGCCACATCACCTGCCACCATTTGCAGATTGTCACTTGCCATGTCACTTGCCAACTGATATGGATTGTCTCTTGCCATGCCAGCCAGTGCCACCAAATGTGCATTATTGCTGACATTAAAGAGGCCTGTGTTCTGAAAAAACCCTCGCTGTGAGGGCGGAAGAGCGCTGATGTGTGGTGGACAGTGAGAGATGAAGCCATCACTCTGCCCCCCGCCACACATTGCTCCCACATTGAAGTAGCCTGGCTGTGGGGGTGGAAGGGTGGTGACATGGAGCGGGTGGAGAGAGATGATGTCATCTGTGCTTGTCGTGTCTCTCCTCTCATCCACCTATAATGCAGCCCACCCACTGCAACCGTGACCCGCTGGTTAGGCAGGGACCCTGCGGCAAGAGACTCAGGGCTATGGGCTCCAGATTCAGGGCTACAGCCTCAATAGCCACCCCCTGGCGACGCCTATGCCATCTGTCTGTTCTTTAACCAGTTGTCGACCACCGCACGCCGATGTACGTCGGCAGAATGGCACGGGCAGGCATATTGGCGTACAGGTACGTCCATGCCTTCCCGCGGGTGGGGGGCCCGATCGGGCCCCCCCGGTGCCAGCGGCGGTCGGATTCCGTGCAGGAGCGATCCGGGATGAGGGGGCGGCCATTCATTCATGGCCACCCCCTCACGATCGCTCCTGACGAATGAAATGCTAGCACTACATCACTTCCTCTCCTGTATTGTAAACACAGGCAGAGGAAGTGATGTAATCTCTCCTTGTGTCAGTCTTTTTTGTTCCGGCACCGAGGAGAGATGATCAGTGAGTTGCACCAACACACTACACTAACAGTAGAACATGCCAGGCACATTTTCACCCCCCTCTTCACCCCCCTCTTCACCCCCCCCAATCACCCCTGCACCCCCAGTCACAGTGACACCAATTGCATTTTTTTATTTTTTTATTATTGCATTGGTGTCATTTGTGACTGCAATAACTGTTAGGGCAGTTAGGATTAGCCCCCTTTAGGTCTAGGGTACCCCCCTAACCCTCCCAATAAAGGTTTAACCTCGTGATCACCCCCAGTTGCCAGTGTCACTAATAAGCGATCGTTTTTCTGATCGCTGTATTAGTGTCACAGGTGACGCTAGTTAGGCAGATAGGTATTTAGGTTCGCCGCAGCTTTTTATAGCGTCAGGGACCCCCATATACTACCGCATAAAGCCCTCTGATTGCCCCCTACTTAACCCTTTCACCAGTGATCACCATATAACTGTTACAGGTGACATTGGTTGGTTAGTTATTTTTTTATAGTTTCAGGGCACCCGCCATTGATTACCTAATAAAGGTCTGTCAGATTCAGGCTCAGAATATGATCCTGTAGAGGACAGCGGCTCCATGACAGATAGCTCTGACGACGGAGATGAGGTCCCTGTTAAGGGCAGGCGTACCCGATCCCGAACTTCTTCTGTTGTTGAGGTGCAAGAATCACAGGTCCCTCGTATAGAGCAGAGACGTACTAGAGCCGCTCATCCTTCTGGTGAACTGGCAAGCACCAGCAGCCTAGTACATCCTGGACGTACATCCAGCACTGCAGTAGCACGTGGTGACGTGGCGAGTCCCATAAGTGCAGTTCAAGCTGGCGAGGTGGCAAGCACAAGTAGTGTCCCACTGCCACCAAGACGAAGACAAAGACAGGCCCGTCGTACCCATAGTGCCCTTCCTGCAGAATTCGCCAATCCTGATTGGGTGCCCACCATTTCTGCAGAACCCGTACTTCCCCCATTCAGTGGCCAACCTGGCATTAACGTGGAAACAGTTGATTTTACGCCACTTGATTTTTACTCACTGTTTTTCACCGAAGATCTCTATAGATCTATTGTGGACCAAAGCAATTTGTACGCTGGTCAACACATCGCCACTATTCCCTGGTCCGCCCTTGCCAGACATTGGAAACCAATTACGAATTGCGGTCATATTGGTGCACTGACCCAATTCACCATATGCATGTGTTCTCTGCTTCCATGTACAGGGCACGATACAAGCAGATTTTGCGGTTCATGCACTTCAGCGACAATGAACTCTGTCGTCCTCGTGGAGATCCTGCATACGACCTTAGAAAGCTTGAAGGCGGTGCTTGGCTTTCGGGGCCCTGTACGCAGCTAGGCTCCCAAAAAATCCCACACATGTGGTATCCCCGTACTCAGGAGAAGCAGCAAAATTTATTTTGGGGTGTAATTTCACATATGCCCATAGCATGTGTGAGCAATATATCATTTAGTGACAACTCTGTGAAAAATAAATAAAAATAAATAAAGTTTGTAATTTTCCCGCAATGTGTGGCAAAATATAAAATATTCCATGGACTCAACATGCCTCTCAGCAAATAGCTTGGGGTGTCTACTTTCTAAAATGGGGTCATTTGTGGGGGTTTTGTGCCATCTTGTCATTTTATGGCCTTCAAAACTGTGATAGGTAGTGAGGAGTGAAATTACAAATGTATGCACTTAGAAATCCTGAAGGCGGTGCTTGGCTTTCGGGGCCCCGTACGCGGCTAGGCTTCCAAAAAGCTGACCACATGTGGTATCCCCGTACTCAGGAGAAGCAACAGAATGCATTTTGGGGTACAATTCCACATATAACCATGGCATGTGTGAGCAATATATCATTTAGTGACAACTTTGTGTAAAAAATTTTTTTTTTCTTTTTTTGTCATTATTCAATCGCTTGAGGCAAAAAAATAAAATATTCAATGGGCTCAACATGCCTCTTATCAATTTCCTTAGGGTGTCTACTTTCCAAAATGGGGTCATTTGGGGGGGTTTTGTACTGCCCTGCCATTTTAGCACCTCAAGAAATGAGATAGGCAGTCATAAACTAAAAGCTGCGTAAATTCCGGAAAATGTACTTTAGTTTGTAGACGTGACAACTTTTGCGCAAACCAATAAATATACACTTATTGACTTTTGTTTTTACCAAAGACATGTGGCTGAATACATTTAGGCCTAAATGTATGACTAAAATTGAGTTTATTGGATTTTTCTGATAACAAAAAGCAGAAAATATCAGAAAAGGTCTTTTTACGTTTATATCGCAAAAAATAAAAATCGCAGAGTCAGTCAAATACCTTTAAAAGAAAGCTCTATTTGTGGGAAAAAAAGGACGCAAATTTTGTTTGGGTACAACATTGCATGACTGCGCAATTACCAGTTAAAGCAGCGCAGTGCCAAATTGTAAAAAGACCTCTGGTCATTGACCAGCAAAATGGTCCGGTCTGAAAGTGGTTAAGCTGAGACCCGCTCCGGGCACACTCCATCCTCCTCAGTGAACAATACAGGGTATTATTGTACACCATGATGCTGAGGTTTTGCCCACAAGCTAGAGCTCCGGGCAGAAATGGAGAGTCCCATAGCTAGCTATAGTGGGGATGTAAAGTAAGTGCTATGTTCAATACGTTAACCCCTACATAGTTAATCTAGACAGGACAGACAGGAGTACACCTAGTACTCCTAGTATTTATAAAAATAAATAAACCCCTAAACATATCAAGCATTTATTCTACCAAAAACAGCAAAAGCAATTTCCACAAGTGGTGCCTTCCAAGGACTCTACTACCCATGCATAATTTCCTGGCACTAAATGGATATAATGGAAGGAAGCGTTGAGTTGATCTTGTTTTGCAAGTCCCGTGAGCGCAAAAGACAATTAGCAATTAGGGATGAGCCCGTGGTTCGAATCGAGCGTAAGTTCGACTCGAACATCAGGTGTTCTCCTGTTTGCCGAATACGGAACATTATGGGGCGTTTGCGGGAAATTCGAGCATCTGCAGAACGCTCCATAATGAATGGCAAGACTTTCAATGTACTGCGAGATTGCAGTGCATTGACAGCTGCTGATTTGCCAAAGAATGCACCTGACCAATCACAGCGCGCTCTGCTGTGAGAGCCATGATTGGCCAAATGCAGGGTGCCTTTGACCAATCATGGCTTGGGGGGCTGAGTCCACACCCCACATTATATAAGGCTGCTTACACGGCAGCCATACATAGTTTTATGAATGAGAGCAGCAAAACGACATTTGTAAAGGAAAACATATCATTTAAAACTGCTCATGGTTGTAATGTATTGCCGGATCCTGGAAATATAGATAAAAATCATTGAAAAAAACGGCATGTGTCCCCCGCCCCCAGTCCATTACCAGGCCCTTTGGATCTGGTATGGATATTAAGGGGAACCCTGCACCAAAATTTAAAAAAAAGGGGTTTAGGTCCCCCAAAATTCATACCAAATCCCTATCTGAGCCCGCAACTTGGCAGACCACAGGAAAAGGGGGGGGGGGGGGCAAGAGAGCACCGCCCTTCCTGAACTGTACCAGGCCACATGCCCTCAACATGGGGAGGATGCTTTGGCATTACCCCCCAAGCACCTTGTCCCCATCAAGGCCTCATCCCTATAACCCTTGCCCAGTGGTTGTGGGGGCCTGCGGGCCCCACATTGCCCTCCTATCCCTTCTGTATTGAACTTTATTGTAATTATACTGCCCCCCCCCCCCCCATTGTAAAGCGATGTGAAAACTGTTGGGGCTATATAAATCCTGTATTACTAAATAATAATATAATTTATAATATAATCATTCATCTCAGGCCTCAGTTGCCCAGCAAAGTAGCAGATCCAAGGGTCTCATCATTTGGAATCTATTTGTTATTGAAGAGATGGAGTCTCCTTGCACAGATAGAAAGGGCTGCAAGTACTAGGACAATGATAATTATGGGGGATTTTAACTACCCCCACATTTACTGACATTATGGCACTGCTGGAATAGTATAAGGGCAGAAATGTATAAACCTTTTACAAGACAATTTTATGACACGGAATATAGAAGCCCTAACTATAAGTAATGCTATGCTGGACCTCGTAACCTCAAACCACACAGAGTGTATTACTACTAATGTTCATATAAAGGAACATCTGGTTAGCACTGACCACAACATGATTTCATGTAATGTAAGCTGTAAATAACAAGCAGATACAGGAAAAATACAATTTTAAAGCTGAGGACTGGGAGAGAATATTGTCATCAAAGAACAAAGAACAGAAATAGGAATTTTTCTAATTGTATGCAAACACACTGCAAAATATATTCCCATAGGCATCAAGTTTAAAAGTTAAAAATAAAACCAGAGTAACTCACGTCTAAAGTTAGAGAGGCTATAGATAGTATGAAAAGGGCACTTAGAATATATAAAAATAAAGGAACACTATCATAATTTAAAAGTTACAAAGAATATAACAGAATGGCAAAAAGGAAATTAAGGCTTTCAAATTTTAACAGGTTGCGAAAAGAGAGTACCCCCCAAATCTTTAAATATATTAATCGTAAATAGGTCATATAGACCCTTTATGAGATTTAGATATGGTGACTGAATGCAAAGAGAAAGCACATTTATTAAATACCTTCTTCAGCTCTGCGTAAATAGAGGGAATGCGAAAGCTCATGTCCGTAATTGGAATAGTACTGACATAGCCCCAAAAGGACCACAATTTAATATAGTCTAGAAACATTTAGACAAAATAAAGGTGAAAAAAGCACCTGGACCAGATGGCTTACATGCTCGTGTCCTCAAAGAGTTGAGATCTGTTATTTCAAGGCCATTGTTTCTAATTAAAAAATACAAATAAATGATCAGACACCAATCCAGGAAGATTTAACCCAAGGAGTTCTTAAAAGAAAATCCATAGCCCTTTGAAGGGAAACAGGAAAAGCAACAACACCAATTGATTTCTATACAGGTGCGCACAGCTGGTTTTTGTCTACTTCCTCATAAAAAAATTCTGATTTGTTTGATAACTTTGATCCATGCATCCAAGCTGTCTGTTGCTTAAAATATTGTTTTCTAGCAAAAGCTCATATACTGTATGTGGTCTTTTATTAAAGGCGTCAATATCTTCCTAACTATAGAAGCTAAACTAGCCAGTCTGTAGTTGCTTGGTAATGACATTGATCCCTTTTAAAATATAGGCACCACATTGGCCTTATGCCAATCCAATGGTACTAAGCCATTCATTAAAGAGTCTCCACAAATTAGAAACAATGGCCTTGAAACAACAGACCTCAGCTCTTTGATGACAGGATGATGTAAGCCATCCAGTCCAGGTGCTTCAGGCCTTGTTCACACCTTTGCTGGTTGCAGTTGATGCATATTCTGGGTGCATTTTGTGTTTTTCAATACACATTTTTGATCCATTGAATTCTATGGAACCAAAAACACAACCTACAGGTCCCTGGCCCTTTCCATAAAATGCACAGATGTGAAAGTGACCCATAGGAATGTTACATGGACTGTAGCGTTAAATGTTAAATGGACTGTAGTGTGTTTCTGACAAACTGAAAACACACTAAAAAATGCATAGGTGTGAACCAGGCTTTAGTCACTTTTACTTTGTCTAAATGTTTCTGGACAATATACATTTTGAGCTTTTTTGGGTTCATTTTGGGCCATGTCTCTTTTAATTGTTTTAATTAAATTTTGATAAGAGAAATTACAATAGTAGCATTACATATTATAATAGACAAAATTAATATAACACATTAATAAATAATATACCTACTTGACAATGTGGTTACCACGGACCCCTGAAGAGGTTATGCACAGGTGTTATATTTTATCAAAAGAAAATAAACATATTACTCGTCTATTGTAGGCAAGCCACCATATACTGAACAGTGAAAAAGGTATAACGTATGAAGAAAATAAAAACAAAAACAAATACAACTGTACCAGAACAAGAGTATTGATCATATATTGATTGGTTATAAGGCATTCATTTGTAAGGTTAAGCATCATCTGGGAACCTTGAGGTCCATGGTGACCATTGTGTAGTGAAGGCATTTAAAGTGGTAGATTGAATTGCAAAGTGTCTTTTATAAGAATGTTGTGTTTTAACCATTTGTACAACCTCATTGGTGTTAGGGGGGCTAAGGTAGTTTTCCATTTTGCTGTAATTGTCAGACGAGCCGCAATAATAATATGAATTATTATGCTCCTGAGTTGGGTTGGTACTTTCTTTATCATAAGGTTAAGAAGGGCTAGTTGGGGATTAGGTTTAATAAAAAAGCCAGAGGAAATTAGTTTAAAGACTGCGTACCAAAAGCTGAGTATATTTTTACATTCCCACAATATGTGAATAATGCTGCCCTTTGCACCACATTGTCTCCAACGAGAGTTGGGTTCCGGAGTGAAGATTAAAGACATTCTTACTGGGGTGAGATAAGATCTGTGAAGAATTTTTAGCATTAGGCCCTAGTGATTAGTACAATGGGAATACCGGTAGCAAGTTTGCATTGAATCTCGCCATTCTGTATGCGAATGTGTTGTGCCCAGTCCTTTTTCCCAATTAGTCATATTGTAAGTTATGGTAAAGTTATGCTTGTTTTGAAGGAAAGTATAGAACCAGGACAACCATTTAGGCTTGTCGTAATTAGTCATATGGTATTGCCATATGTCTTTGTTTATGTCATAAAATGTGTGGGTAGCATGAAAAGGCTGTAGTTGGATCAGTGCATACGCATGTGGTACCAGCTGTTTGAAGAGTAAGCACCCGTACACATGGTCGGAAATTCCGACCACAAAATCCGTCTGATTTTTTCTGACGGATTTTGTCCGAAACTGGTGTTGCATACACACGGTTGGACAAAGTTGTCGGAAAATCTGATTGTTCGGAACGTGATGACGTTCGTTCGTTGCGATGGGACTACGTTCAGGCTAGTAGCCAATAGCTTTGCTCTCGTACTTTGATCTAAGCATGCGTGGCACTTTGTACGAATGGAATTCTCTACAATCGAGTCCAATTGGATTTTGTTGTCGGAAAATTTGAGATCCTGCTCTCAAATTTTTTCCAATAGAAAGTTCGATAGACCACACACACGATCGGATTTTCCGACAATATAATCCGATCGGACCGTTTCAGTCGGAATTTCCGACCGGGGGATAATTCTTTATACGTGAGTATGTTTTGCTGCAGCCAGGGAGGAATTCTAAGATTTGGGATTAAGTATTCATTGTAGGGTCAATTGAAGAATGTAATTCTTTCCCACGCAGGAAGGGTCGCTGCTATTAAAGGGAAATTTGGGTGATTTAATGGTATTTTTGTTAATTTGGTTTAAAGTAGGGAGGGTAAGTCTCTCTAGTGCTTAAAATGGACCTTTCGATTTGCACCCAAAGTTTAGCAGATTCTGGTTCAAACCAAGCTTTCATTTGATCCAATATTGCTGCTCGATAATAGTTACGTATGACTGGGAAGCTAGATCCCCCTGTATATCTATGTCTTTGGATTAAGGAACATTTTGGGCTATGCCAATATTATCCCCAATATGAACTTGAGCTCCAACATTTTGCTTTGTGTACACAGAGCTGAAGAAGCTATTTAATGAATGTACCTTCTCTTTGTCCCCAGTCACCATATCAGCATTATATTGTAAAGGGCCTACATGCTAATTCATTCTGAAAATTTGTGGCCTTGATTTCCTCTTTACATGTTCTGTTATATTCTTATGTTCTTAGTGTCTATTCATTTTCAGATATTTTAAATGCTCTTTTCTTATTATTGATAGCTTTTTTAACTTTGGACATGAGCCGCAAAAATTTTATTTTTACTCTATTAAACATTTTGAGCATATAGAATTGAGAATACTGTATATTTTGCAGTGTGTTTTCCATACAGTTGATTTGAAGCATTACCATTTCTGTTCTGGGTCCGTTAATGACAAATCTTGACGAGTAGCCCTCAACTTTGGAAAATGTTGCTTTCTTAAAATTAGGCATTTTTATGTTTTCAGTATGCACTTGTTTATCACAGCTTATAGTAAATTAAATCATATTATGGTTACTGCTACCCACATGTTCCTTTATATGAACATTAGTAATAGGCTGTGCAAATGTTTGAGATTAAAAGGTCAAGCGTCAGGGGTGGAAATGTGAGAGGGGCTGCTTGCATTATAATCACACAATGACAGCTGCTGGGGTTTAAGTAAGATAACTTTTAGGGGGAAGTTATGAACATTATTATATCTTATTCAAAAAGGGTGCATTTATGTTCTTCCCCTTCTGTGCATCCCTTCTGTATTTATATTTGAACCATGGGGGTGTCCTATAGTACCTTGAGTTTAAGCTTGAAGTAGGGGCCTAATCCCAGGACATCCAATGTGTAGAATAATTAATCCTACATTTGGCTATCTAAAGCTTTTTTTTTTTTTTTTAAGTCTATGGATGGTAGCATAGGTTTTTTGCATGTGATGGAGGTCCAATTGGAAAGTACTGCTGGCAGTAAGGCTATGGTTCTGCAGATTTGATGCAGGAATTGATGGCTGCATACAAAGTATGTTTGACCTAAGTGGACGTAGTGTTGTAAAACTGTATTCAGCCTGACTGCTAAAGTCTTAATAGCTTAAGATCACAATTGATAAGTGCGATAGGTCAGTAATTAGACAGTAGAGTATTTTCCGGGTTTAGGTAAAATGCTAAATTTAGCCCCATTTTTCTCCAGATTAAGAATGTTAGGCCGCGTACACACGGGCGGACTGTCTGACGGATTTATTCCGCTGAAACTTGTTTCAGCGGACAATCCGCTCGTGTGTGGGCTTCAGCGGACTTTTTCAGCGGACAGTCTGGCGGACTAAGTCTTTCGGAATTTCCGTAATATTGTCCGTCCAAACTTGGTTTCAGCGGACAGTCCGCTCGTGAGTAGGCAAGTTGGACGGACTAAGTATGGCGCATGCTCAGAAAGGATTTACACGGCCGAAGGTTGCATTGCAGTGTATTGGACGTCGTATTTCTAGTCCCGTCGTACGCGCTGTACACGTCATCGCACAAGCTTTCAGCGGACTGTTTGTTCGTCGTGTGTGGTCAAGTCCGTTCATTCAAAAGTAGGACGGACTGTCTGTCAGATTGTCTGACGGACTTAGTTGGACGGATAGTCCGCCCGTGTGTACGCGGCCTTACAGTTTATCAGATAATAAAAAAGGTTAAGGATATGTAAAACCAGCAGGTCAGATAATTTTTATTATAGTAGCCATTCTAAAATTCATCAGGACCCAGGGATTTGGCTAGCTTAATGGATTTATTTACCTTAAGGGCACTTTTACATGGGGTGGGGGGGAGGCGTAGGCAGTAAAGCAGCGATTTACCGTAGTTTTAGCTGCGCTTTTCAGAAAAGGGTTGAAAGCACCCACAAAGTTCGACTGCAGACGTGATTTGCATGCGCTATGGCAGCGCTGGCCATTGATTTCAATGGCAGCGGAATTTTAGCATGCCTCAAAGATATTGCTTGCAGGACTTTTTTTCCTGTCCTGCAAGTGCACCACTTCAGTGTGAAAGCACTCGTATTTAGGCGCTTTACAGCCACTATTTTTAGCCCTTTAGCACCTGAAAAATGTCTCAGTGTGAAAGTAGCCTAATTATTTCATCAGCAGTGAATTTCTTTTCCATTATGTTTGCATGGTGTTGTCTATTTAAGGCTTATATGTACACGGGAAATTTTACAAACTCTCCTGAATGATTTAACTTGACAGATAGTAACCGACGTTTAAAACTTCCGTTTTGCTGTGTTTACATGCCATATTTAGTTGCATTTAGCTGCATTTGCATTTAGAAGCTTTTTGAAATATTTTTTTTCAATAGTCAAAAATGAAAAACGCCTGTAAACAAAACACGAACTACCACGTTTACACACGTTTACACACGTTTACGAGCTGTTACAGGCGTTTGGCGTTTCAAATGTCCTCAATGCATTTTTTTTCTATCCAAAAAATGCTTCCAAGCTCAACTGCCTAGAAAGGACTATAAAGGACCCTGTGTACATGTTCTGATAAGATAACATAGAGGAGAATTCAGGGGCAGCTGCAAAAAATGCCCAACTGCTCCTAAACGTCAGTTTACCAGCAGCAGTGTACATGAAGCCTAGGAAATCAATATGTTTGGAAAATTTGTCCAAATATCTTTTGGATATTAGATGTGGTTTCCAAAACATTTTGCTATAAAAACTGTGACTGTAGAACAAGATTTGAGTTTTGAGCAAATTTACCGTTACCTAGCCTAAGTTTAAGGATTGGAGGCATATTTTAGGAATAAGTTAACTAATAGAAAGTCTGATCTGTTTAAAAAATAAAAAAATTAAAAAAACTATCTTTATACCATTTTAAGGATTTCTCTACTCAGGTGGTCAAAAAAATCTGTGTAACTGTTCTATTTTTGGCCTAAAAAAATTTAGTAGTTTTCCACCAATGTCTTGATGTTTGTTAATATTGAGTTGTTGTTAATAATATTGAGCAGATGTTAATAAAAGGTATTATTGAACAATAATTGAGGAATAGATATGTGGGCTATTCTGGAATACGGACTGAGCTGTAATAATAACAAGTATAGTCCATAGCAAATAGGGTGGCCTCCTTTCACGCATTTACCAAATCATTTTCATCAGGCATCCATGACGAGTGCCCCTGCTAAGCGGGAACACAGGTAAGATCTGGCCTGCCTCGCTAATGACTGCTAATGGGTGGCTATATAGCGGCTTAACCCAAGATATAAAGACAGGACCAAAGCCAAATCTAGCAAGGACAGCCCAAAGATAGGGTCAACTCAATTTCATACACCCATGCACCACACTGTCAAAGGCCTTGGCCTCGTCAAGTGATAACAGTGCTCTGCTGTCCATGTTGTCAGCTCTGATCCGCATATTAAGGAACAGCCTATGAAGACTGATCGCCGCACTTTTGGGGCATAAAACCGGATTGATCTGAGTATATAATTGTGGAGAAAGCTTTATTAAGGCGTATTGCCAGTACCTTTGCCAATATTTTAATATCACTTTGCAATAAGGATATCCGTCTATACGAACCAGGGTCTGTGGGATCTTTGCCTTGTTTCATCAAAAGTATTATATTGGCTTTCGTCATAGAGCATGGCAAGGTACCACCATTCCTGACAGCATTCAACACTTTTAGCAAATATGGCAATATTTTCTCCCCATATACTTTGTATATCTGAACTGGTAAGCCATCATTGCCGGAGACTTGCAGTTAGGGAACGCAACAGCCGCTTGTTGCATTTCCTCCAAAGTGATGGGAGAATCAAGCATTCTCTTGTTTTGAATAGACAGTTCCGGTAAGCAGACACTATCCAGATACTCCAGAATGTCGTCAGTTGTGCATGTTTGTTTCGTTTGGTATAATGTAGAGTAAAAAGAAACAAATTCTGCCAAGATGGAGTCCGGCGAAGTGACCAGCCTGCCATCCCCAGCCCGCAGGGCACCAATAGAACCACCTGAATTTTTGCACCTTAGCAATTCTGGCTAATAGCCCAGTTTGTTCTCCCTCCTCGTAAAAAACGCTTCTTATCTGCCGAGGGTGACGCCACATGATTCATCCTGTGCAGACAGCCAAGACCACCTAGTAGCCTCCATAGGGCTGTCTATATACAATTGTTCCAACTGGCACACCTGTTGCTCAAGATAATCTCATTAGCCATTAGAGTATCGTTTAACTGCATTCACTTGGCATATAAATACCCCCTGTAGGAATGCCTTAAAGGTGCCCCAAGTTTGTAATAGGTCAGTTTGATCTTGATGGGCTGTTAGAAATTCAACTATGGAGGAATGTTCACTAGAATGTGAAGGAAAAGGGTTAAGCCAAAAGGCATTCATTTTCCACAGGGCAGGTAATCGGGAGGTCTTAGGCTTGACTGCCAAGTAGAGCACCAATGGGGAATGGTCTGATATCCCCCTAGGGAGATAGCCAATACTCAAGATGTGGGGGAGTAAGGAAGGAGTACCTACACCCAAGTCAATGACAGAGAGAGAGAGAGAAATGAGATTTAGAAAAGCAGGAGAATTGTTTCTCCTGCGGGTGTTTGGTGTGCCAAAAATCAATCCAACCCACCTCTTGCAGAAATGTATACAAGATAGTAACTCTATCTTCATTCCCTGTAGTAGGAGAGGGGTGTTTATCCAGCTGGGGGTTAAAGAAGCAGTTAAAATCTCCCATCACAGCATAGCTATATAATTGACAGTGCAGAAATATGTATTGCCCCTCAGAGTCCACCAACACATCCGATTCTTGAAATATTAAGAAACGTTGTATAAGTACACTCACCCTTCTCGAATAAGAGGAGTGAGTGGAGTGAGAAGACCAACCGGCCCAAGCATATTTTATACAAGACACATTGTCCTTGGTAAGTTGGAAGCCATAGTACACATAGGGTTCCCCCAGACATCTACCACCAGGTGCATTGCCACACCTGTTTCTTATCTGCTTATTGAATTAGTGCAAACAGGGATATGACCTTGCAATTTGCCTGTGAGTGGCAAGTTGCAAGGTCATGGAAAAGTGGAAATTCTGTTTAACAATGTTTATGTCTCCAGGATTATTCTCAGGATATTCAGAGGCAACAGTTACATATGTTGAAAAAAGACTCAAGACCATCTAGTTCAACAGTAAAAGTTCCAATAAGTCAAACATCAACTCCAGATGTTAGAAATTCCCTAGGATATGCTGTACTCTACCCACCTGAGAGTCATTTACAAAGGGTAAGCTATCTTCTTTGACAACCCCAAGAAGCTAGAGTCTCACACTTCTTCAGTGTACACTGACTGATGAGGGTTCTATCCTACATATACAGTACTGTGAAGAGGTACTGTATCTGCTTCAGTTCCCCAGATTAGTATGGTTGCTTCAAAGGTATATATAAATGTAAGCAATTTACTTTTTACATCACTGTATTAGCATACGATGTGCTAGTTGTAACCTTTTCATATTCTCTTCATAACTCAAGTTTTGTACCTCTCCTTTTTCCTATCATGCCCTCTTATTTAACTGTAGTCTAGTATTTGCATGGGTTACAAAGTTTGCTTTTAAAGGTTTGTGTATATATAGCCCCATTCTTTCAGCCTTACTCATTATAAGACAGATATATTATCTTGCATGGAAGTCCACATTGGGAGCCTGTAACGTTCTGGACGTTTATGACAATCATGGACAACTCCCTTACAGATGGGGTGAAGCTAGAACTGTTTCTAAGTCCTCTGTTTTCTTTTTACATTGGAGTGCTAATTTGAACCTCAGTGGGGGATACTGCTTTAACCTCAGCAGCAGTAGTGCAGGAACTTTCCAGGTATTATACTCTTATACGCTTCCAGAGCTACCTATTCTGACCTGGCCCTTTCTCATTATCTGGATAATGTTGACTTCCCCCAACTAGCTTCCACTGACAAGGTCATGCTTTACCACCCAGTCATGATGGAGGAGCTACTGGTAGCAGTATCCACCTGCCCAAAAACCAAGCTGCTGTAACCCTTCTCCTAAATCGAGTAAGGATCCTGTCCCAATGTACAGCTCTATTTCTTAAAAAATCACTAAAGTAATTTGCACAATTGTTCCCCTGACCAGACATGTGTTATTCTCAATAGAAACAGCACAATAAAAACATTTGATTCAACATTATTTATGGGCACTGTTGTTTAGATACAGTAAAGGCCAAAACATTTATCACCTGGCTTCAACTCCTCTATAAATAACCCATTGCACATATTATGGCTGGGGGTCTCTCTTGTGATAATGGCATACGAGGCAGGGATGTCCCCTATGCATTGTTCTATTTTCTCTGGCAGTGGAATCACTGGCTATATTGGCAAAAACTTCCTCTGCATCCATAGGATTCTGATATGGTGCTCTTGAAGAACATATATCAATGATTGCAGTTAATACATTGGTGTCATAATATTGAATCCATACAGTGTATTATGAAACTACTAGACACTTATGGCTCCTATACTAGGTTTAAGTAAATTGGCATACATCTGTCTTGCTGCCCATAGATCACCTTCCTGCACTGCTCCCACCTAACCTTTCCCATATTCCCTGTTTTCATTCCTTCCATTATCTGTGTATACAAATATCTGGCAATCCCAATTAATATAGCGCTTAAAACTGGGACCTGGTAATGACTGAAATGATGAAATTCTTAGGCCGCGTACACACGGGCGGACTGTTCGCCCAACTTTGTTCGTCAAACAGTTTGACAAACAGTCCGCTCAAAATTAGCATGAGCGGACTTGACCACACACGACGAACGAACAGTCCGCTGAAAACTTGCGCGATGACGTGAACGGCACGTACGACGGGACGAGAGATTCAAAGTCCTATACACTGCAATGCAACCTTCGGCGTGTAAATACTTTCTGAGCATGCGCGGAAGTTAGTTTGACGAACAAGCCTACACATGAGCGGACTGTCCGCTCAAACCAAGTTTCAGCGGACAGTCTTACGGAAATTCCGAAAAACTTTGTTCGTCAGACTGTCCGCTGAAACTGTCCGCTGAAGCCCACACACGAGCGGACTGTCCGCTGAAACACTGTTCAGCGGACAAAGTTGGACGAACAGTCCGCCCGTGTGTACGCGGCCTTAGGCTGCACTGCATTTCTTAAATATTAACCATTTAAAGAGGGTCTCAATAACCAACCTATTATATATTTTGAAAAAATCATCTTTATGGTTTCCTGCAGTTGCTATTTCACACCCTTATATGAATGGATATAAAAGCCTAAATTACTCTTATTCGATTATGACATTGTAAGGGGAGGAGAGGGCTATCTGTTCCACATCCATGTTTGTATTTTTTGGCTGAACAATTTCACCATTTATACCAATGTGGTCCTACGAGATGTGTCTTAGTTTGTGCCAACTACCCAATTATTTACATACGTTTCCTACGTTATGGCTATTGCATTGGGTGTGGTCCAGGCATGTACTGGCCATTGGGACTACAGAAAGTTTCCCGGTGGGCCGATGGCTCAGTGGGCCGGTTTCAGTGACAAAGTAATGGCTGTGCGGCTTGCCCTCAACTTCACACAGTGATGTGAGAAAGATGAGAAAAATACAGAGGAGAATAAGTGAAATAATAAAAGAGGTTAGTGAGGACTCCTTATGTTATGCTACTTATGTTTTTTTGCACAATTACGTATAGTTTTATATACTGTTTTTGTGCTTGTTTGCAAAATTAAAGTGGGCTGGTCTGGATGAAGTCCAGGGCCAAATTTTTGTCCCAGTCCAGCCCTGGTGTGGTCTGTCTGTAAACGTATTCATTCTGTAGGATGTTATACTGCATTTACTTCACTTTGGAAATATCCTGACCTTCCTGAGCTTTTGTCTCTAAAAGAACACAGTTTGTGGAATTTATGTCACAATTATATGGTTGTTACACCCTTAAGACATTCACTATGCTACAGTCAGCGTTTGGTGTCTCCAGCAGCCTGTTTTATAGATACATACAACTTCACCAAGCTCTATCAACTCAATTTCATACACCCATTCAGTTTACATAATTTGTCCTAGCAGAAGATGTCTATTACAAAGTGTATTATATCCAAAGATTACTTACTGCATACCTGCTTAGGGATCGCTAGTGGTATTATAGATCTGTTGATCTGACATTGGCACAGTTACAGATGACAAATGGGTCATGAATTTAAAAAATAAAAAAAATCACAAACTCCCAGGTACTAAAGATGGGATAAGGATGTCTCACCTTTTGAGTTTCTGTGAGAGGAGTGGGATCAAGATCTCAAACCCTTCCTGTGGTTCCCAGACACAATCTGACCTCAGTCTTGTAATAATGCTGTGTTGGGTGTTGTTATGGTTTGCGACAGTTGCAGGCGCCATATTGGGTTTGCATATCTCTGGCTTGGAACAGTTAGTGGTGCTGACATGAGCTTTCCCAGAAGTTTTGCTGGCCATATGCCAGTCCATAAGGAGCAACTCTGAATCTCCTACCTAACTGATAGCGAGGACGCTACTGGATTACTGACTTTTGCCTCTTCTGATGAAGGGGCATGACCGAAAAAGAGCCTTGACCAGTGTGTTCTGGCAGGCATTGTTAGTACTCCTGAGCTACTAGTGTGTACCAGGCTTAAGCGTGAGATGGGTCTTTCAGTTGTTTACGCCTATTGCTTTTAGTAAAACTTGTTGTTTGTTAGCTAAAGTTTCTAACTAAGTTTAGCTTTCTGACTCACACAGTTTATACTTGGTGCATTTGGTAAGTCTTTTACAATTTGCAATTCAGATTCTGTAAGCAATTATCAATTACTATTAAATTTGGAGCTTGACATAACCCAGTCTTGTAAAATGGGTTTTCAAATACTTATGGAACCCCATAGATATTACTCTGCTCTTGTACTAAGCGGTAGGAGTTTATTTAACTGCCTGTCAAAGCAGAAACATGGCTCAGGTTACTTACAGTAGGAACAGAGCGTGCATATTTGTTAAGAGCTTTGCAAATGCATTTGTCGTTCTTGTTCTCATCTCACAATATGGTGCAGACACTAGTAGCTTTATTTACAGAACGAAAATGGCTGTGGATCACTGCTTTGTTACAGTCATGTGCTGGCATACCATAACTATTGGTCTGTGATTCAGAAACAAGGCTAATCCCCTTGTGTTGTGTTATATGCCTTTTGCCAACAACGTTTGCAAATACAGAATCATGCATATGGAATTAGTTATTGCATTGACAGTTGATAAATTAAAACTTGCCTTTAAGAAGTGGTTGTCTTTGTTCAAATCTATATGTCTTTAAAAATTCCATTCAAAGAAAAGGAACTTGCATGGAACTAGCTCACTGCCTCTCGTTTTATTTTTCCAACACCTCCCTCTGTCAAGCTCTGATTAAAGAGACAGAAGAAATGATTAGGATCGAGTGTACCAAGATCCAATTTACATACACTATATCTTGTTCAAACTTTTCAAGGGCAAATTGACTCAACATTTTAAACAGCCGCTGGATCTAAAAGCATCATTAATAATGAAAATCAAACAAATCCCTTGCCTCAGCATGCTGTATACATGGTGAGCTTATTGTGTTTATTACTATTATAAACTGTACTCTTCAGGACAGTGAGTGTACAAATTCATGCTAAGAACACCTGTCAATGACAAGGTAGGCTAATACAGAGCCATAGCTCCGCTCAAACTCACTGTATGCACTCAAAGCACAGATTATTAAAAATACTGCAAGAAGAGCTAATTGGAGTGCGGCAAATTTTTCCTATTTTCAAGGTAGGAAAATAGACAGCACTATAGTAAGAACAGCACTGTACTTGAGTTAGGGCCCATACTCACAATCTTGTTCTGTATACTAAATCCATGGCCATCTGATCTCTCATGCCTAAAATGACATCAAATTTATCATGAACTATCATGAGCTACAACGTATTAATGAGACGATCATTATGACCATCAAATGCACGAAACAAAGAAATTGTATATTATCTAGTTAAAAGACCCATCAGTATACTTTATTTACAACATACAAAGCCAATAATTCCTAAAGATGGAAATTAAAGGGTAATTCCACTTTCGTTGAAAAAAAAAGCAAATAAAAAAAAAATTATAATATAGTGTATACAAGTCAAATTGTAATTGAATGTTATTAAAAATTTACCGTACCTCTCCTTTTCAATCTGTAGCGCTGTCATTTTCTGTAAAATGCAATAAAATATGGCTACCTGGAGGTGTTCTGTACACAGAATGTGTACAGAACACCCCATAGAAACATAAATTCCTGCTTGTGTAATTGGCTCACTGAATGGCCCAGAAGTCTGCACTAAGATACAAGTAAGATTTCAGGAATCCCCTGCAAAAAAAATAAAAAAATTTGGTGAGATACTCCCAGTAAGTAAGTATGTGTAAAGGGATACAAACCTTTTAATTTTCCTCAGTAGAGCCCTGCAAGTTCAGCAGCTGATTGATAATTATGAAACCACTTCCAATTAGATTTAAAAACTGAAATAATTGTGCGCTGGGAAAGATTTTGAAACATACAAGCCTACACCAAAATCTGTGATATCAAATTAGTGCATAAATAAATCAAATAGTGTGGCACTAAACTAATACAACATGTTAGAAAATATACTGTACTTAATGTGCTTAAAATTCTAATATAAACAATAAAAATCTCAATTCATAAAGTGCAAAAATGTAAAATAAATGCAAATTTACATTTGATAAAAAATACACCATCATAAAATTAGTTTGTTGAAAAAACAATAGTAAAATCCTATAAACAAATAATTCATGAATTAAAAAATCTAAAAAATAGGTAATTCATGTGCAACATCCAAAAAAAAAAAAGGTCTACAGTCAGATAGCATAAAGGCATCACATGTAGGCCTTGGCTGATGCACGTTTCGTCAAAGAATGACAGCTTCAGGAGAATTGACCAATTTCCCTGAACATGTCATTCTTTGATGAAAACATGTGTCGCACATGAATTACATGGATGTTGCACATGAATTACCTATTTTTTTGATTTTTTTCATTCATGAATTGACTTCCATTAGATTCACTTTTCACATGGACACAGACAAATAAACAGCTGTTTCTTTAGAACAGGGATATGCAATTAGCGGACCTCCAGCTGTTGCAGAACTACAAGTCCCATGAGGCATAGCAAGACACTGACAGCCACAAGCATGACACCCCGAGTCAGAGGCATGATGGGACTTGTTGTTTTGCAACAGCTGGAGGTCCGCTAATTGTATATCCCTGCTTTAGAATAACAAAAGGTAGGATTCTGCAACAATGTTTGTTAAAATCCTTGCAATGTACTGTACATAGATCATCCAGAGGGGAATTTTTTTTTCTTAACAAAAGTGGAGTTGAAAAATAAAGTTTCATAGCCGCTACTTAGAACTTTGCAAGATTATTTACAAAATAAACACATAATCATAGGTGATATTGTTTAATAGTGTCCAACATTATACAGTAAATCGCATACTCCATAAACTCTTGATTTTCCTCAACACATTTCAAGAAGAATACTAAGTTCTTCAGGAGGATATTGACAAAGAGCGTGGATCTAGAAGGATGTTCTATTAATATTAAATATATAATATTAAAATAACAGTTGCCATACTAAGTGTAAGAATTTATTCCAATGGGTGAAGCAGGAAAAAAAAGAGAGAGAGAGAGAGAAGGAGAGATTGAGGGGACGCTTACACCTGAAGAACAATTGTGCCACAGTTAAAGTTCCCGGTGACACCATATGCTTATAGATACATAGAAAAGTGAGGGCAGAAAAAATACAGAGTGGTCCATCGAGTCTTCCTTTTTTTTTACACGTTTTTTTTTTTGGTAACTTTTTTGTCTGATTGCAGATCTATGTTTGTCCCAGGCATGTCTGAAGCTATTTTACAGTTGACTGGCTCATTACCTGAGCTGGAAGTTTATTCCAAGCATCAACTACCCTTTCAGTAAAATAATACGTTCTAAGATTAGTTTTGAACTTTCCTTCAGTTAATTTGTGGTCATGTCCCCATGTTCTTGGTCCAATAAGATCAGTTCTCGACTTAGAGACAAATTTACCCAGAAAAAATAATGCTTCATACAAAGGAGAATTGCTATAAAGATGGAATGCCATCCCAATGTAGCTTGGCCCACACACACCTCTGTCTTAGTCCAAATTCCACACAAAGTGTGCAGTCTCTCATGTGTAATTTGATTCTCTACTAGCTATTTTGTATAGCATTTAAATAAATGCGTATAAATACTCATGGAATTAGAATCTAACACTAAAGCGTTTTGAGGGAGACTTCTGTGTACAGTCTCTGGAGGTACCTATGAGAACTGAGACTTTTGTGACATCATTGACTATAAATATCCATATATGGTCAATAATATCATACAGAGACCCTACTGCTTTGCTTATATTGCAGCAGCAGGAATCGGGAGATGACATTTGATAGGAGTCCTGAGATGAGTTCAGACATGTTTGCGGGTGTTTTCTTTTGTCGTTCAGTGGGTCAGTAGTTCCTGGTCATTGTAATTGACGTAAATTTACATCAATAGATGACATGATTTGTGGTGAACACTGCAGGACTTTTTTTTTTTATTATTATTATTATTATTTTTTTGTGAATGAGTACCCCCTGCTCATTTACATAAGGGAAATGGTATCTGTGGGCCCCTTTTATATTTAAAATTGGCTTAAATATTCTAACAAGCCCTATCTCCAGACCCCAACGACCACCATGCCAGGGTTGTGGAGAAGGTGTTTTGCCAGATGACATGTGGCCTGGTATGGTTCAGGGCAGGGAGGCTTCACGCTTGCTCCCCCCCCCCCCCCCACCCTACATGGTCATGCAGGATGGTGTGGATTTTGGAGAGACTTCACACTTTATTTTTGTTTTTTGGATGAAGTTCCCCTTTACAATCTATATTAGACTCAGTGGGTCTGTTATGGGCTTTATGGGGATGCCCTTATTGTTTGTTTGTTTTATGTTTTGTTTTTCATGGGGTCCCTCTTAAAATCCAAGCCAGACCAAAAAAGTCTGAATTTTGGGCGGGGGGGAATTCATGCTGTTTGGAAATATTAAGTGCAGATCTAATCCATATTATGTGTATATATTAAAAATAATGCAAGTATACAAACAGTAAGTATAACAAGTATAACACACTGACTGTGTAAAATTAATAAAGTGCTAGTTGCAAACACCAATGAATGAATATAAATACAATTCATAAATAGACATCACTAAAAAGTCCATATATGTGAATTGGTATTGTGAATAAATGATCCGTGAGAGAAAAACAAAAAACGGTCAAAACAGGTGAAAATTAAAGTGTTTAGGTAGAAACCAATGTTGAAATTTAAACTATATTCGATCCTCTGAAGGATAGGCCACCATCCAGTAAGAAATCACCATAGATTGTGAATCCACCACCAATGAAAAAAATGGATACTCTTACCAGACCCAGTGGACCCAATGCCAATGGCACAGAGTCAAACAGGCATAGAACTGGGAACGTGGTCTCTCAGGAAACACCATGTATAGTCAGCTTCCGTTCAACCTGGTCATCGGACCCAATCATGGACTCCACCATTCATAAAAGAAAAAGGCCACCACATAGTGTAAAACCACCAACAATAGGTTTTATTTTAAAAGGTAGAACACTTACATCAATGACGATATAAACAGGCGAGGTAGGTATGTGATCACAAATATATCTAAGATGCACAGTAACGTGGAGCTAGCTCAGTCTATCTGACCTGTTTTGTTCAATAGAACATCATCTGGGGCAATTGGAACTTAGATAATTCATGCTATTTGTATACTTTCACCTATCAGTCAGAATTCCCCGGCTGATAGCTGATTGTGCCCTGTGGGGAGTCATTGGTTGCCAGGACTCCTTAAAGTGGAACTATACTCAATGTAGCTCCAGCAATGCAGTGTTCCCTGCCCGACCCCTGACATTTTCGGGCAGCCAGCTTCCAGATCTTGATAAATGGCTACTGTCATTAACTGGATGGGGATGATCTCACTCCCGCACATACGCAGGAGATCAGTCAGATTGGGCATTGCCAATTTTATACAGTCAATAGGGATGAGCTTCGAGTTCGAGTCGAACTCATGTTCGACTCGAACATTGCCTGTTCGCCTGTTCACCAAACAGCGAACAATTTGGGGTGTTTGCGACAAATTCGAAAAGCTGCGGAACACCCTGTACAAGTCTATGGGAGAAATCTAAAGTACTTATTTTAAAGGGTTATATGCAAGTTATTGTCATAAAAAGTGTTTGGGGACCTGGGTCCTGCCCCAGGGGACATGTATCAATGCAAAAAAAAGTTTTAAAAACTAACGTTTTTTTCGGGAGCAGTGATTTTAATAATGCATAAAGTGAAACAATAAAAGTGTAATATTCCTTTAAATTTCATACCTGGGAGGTGTCTATAGTATGCCTGTGAAGGGGCGCATGTTTCCCATGCTTAGAACTGTCCCTGCACAAAGTGTCATTTCTGCAGGAAAAAAAGCCATTTAAAATCACTCGTGGCTATAATGAATTGTTGGCTCCCCATAATACAGAGAACAGTCATTGAAAGTCATTGATAAGAAGAAAAAAAAAAGCGTGGGGTTCCCCCAAATTCAATTACCAGGCCCTTAAGGGGAACTCCACGCCAAAATGTAAAAAAAATGGCGTGGAGTTCCCCATAAAAATCCATACCAGACCCTTTATCCAAGCACACAACTTGGCAGGCCTCCTCCTGAACTGTACCAGGCCACATGTCCTCAACATTGGAAGGATGCTTTGGGGTCCCCCAAAGCACCTTGTCCCCATGTTGATGAGAACAAGGGCCTCATGCCTCATCCCTACAACCCTGGCCAGTGGGGGGGGGGTCTGCGGGTGGGGGGCTTATCAGAATCTGGAAGCCCCTTTAACAAAGGGACCCCCAGATCCCGGCCCCCCATTTGAAATGGTAAGGGGGTCACAACTTTTTCGGGAAAAATTCCATCTCATATGGATGGTGCGTGGTGCTGTGATTATTATCCATGCTCCTATTGCCAGTACACCCACCAGAGCTCCTTACCCCTCCAGGGGTACTTCACCACTGTGTAGCAATCGGTGGCTCCTGGGCTTCAGTATAATGGCGCTAGTTTTAGTAATGTTTTGTTTGGTCACCACATAAAAAAGAAGGGAATGCCCATAGTATAGTTCCATTTTAAACTGAAGATTTATTATAATAAATAATCTACTCACATTTCAGTGTACATAAAAAAGTGAAATCAAGCATACACGCTGTATCATCAAACCAGAAGTGACGCAATGCCGTTCTATGCGTTTTGTCGTCAGACGGCCTTCAGCGTGTATGCTCGATAATAATCACAGCACCACACACCATCCATATGAGAAGGAATTTTTCCTGAAAAAGTTGTCTGATCACGGGACAATTTTAGAGCACAAAGTCGCTTTGTTTGTTTATTATATTGAGCACTAGTCACTTTTGTTTATGGTATATGTGTGTGTGAAGTATATCATATTAAGCATCAGTCACTTTTTTTTCCATGGAATGCACAAAGCCACTTTGTTCACTATATTAAGCACCAGTCACTTTATGTATACGGAGAAAGTATTGTGTAGGAGATATATATATATATATATATATATATATATATATATATATATATAGGTGCATACACCTGTCTATCTCTTGTATATAGCATTATTGTAAGTATTCTGATTAATTATTTGCTGCTGCAATTATTTTAATTTATTTATATTTATTATTCATTTTGTTTCATTAATTCTGGTTTATGTTGGTTTTTCTCTGGAGGTATTTGGAATTTCAGAAGCATAACTCACTCTATCGGCACAATGTTTCACTTTCACTAGAACACGTGAAATCATTTTTAATTTTGTTTCATATTGTTGTATAGTTTTTATTATTGCTGCTGAATCAAATTCAGTGAGCCAATGAGGAAAGAGAAGGGATGGGGTTGGGTCGCGGCTCCATGTCTGAATGGATTCAGGAAGCTGCAGCTCGGCTTGGGTGCCCCCATAGCAAACTGCTTATTGTGGGGGCACTCGGTAGGAGGGAGGGGCCAGAAGAGCTGAAGAGGGATATGAGAAAAGGAGGATCTGGGCTGCTTTGTGCAAAACCACTTCACAGAGCAGGTAAGTACAGATACTCCTCATTTAATGACTAAGGCCGCGTACACACGGGCGGATTGTCTGCCCAACTAAGTTCGTCAGACAATCCGACAGACAGTCCGTTCAACTTTTGAATGAACGGACTTGACCACACACGATGAACAGACAGTCCGCTGAAAGCTTGCGCGATGACGTATACAGCACGTACGACGGGACTAGAAATATGACGTCCAATACACTGCAATGCAACCTTCGGCCGTGTAAATCCTTTCTGAGCATGCGCCATACTTAGTCCGTCCAACTTGCCTACACACGAGCGGACTGTCCGCTGAAACCAAGTTTGGACGGACAAAACCAAGTTTGGACGGACAAAATTACGGAAATTACGAAAGACTTAGTCCGTCAGACTGTCCGCTGAAAAAGTCCGCTGAAGCCCACACACGAGCGGATTGTCCGCTGAAACACGGTTCAGCGGACTAAGTTGGGCAGACAATCCGCCCGTGTGTACGCGGCCTTACCTGTTTAACGACCACTCGGACCTACGACCAGCTCTCCCCACCCGAATGACGTGCTATACATTTTTATTGTACAGTACAGTACAGAATTTTTTTTGTGCTCTGTATTTATGCAAATTAAAACAAGGTTATTGAGCTATAGTTGTGTGTTTAGAACTTTTTTTTCACAATACAGTACAGTTCATTAATTAAGAATGCTTAAAATATTGATTACTTGTGACTCCTCATTTAACAACCAATTTGTTTAACAACCTCGTCGTTGGAACGGAACCTGGTCGTTAACCACTTGAGACCCGCGCTATAGCCGAATGACGGCTACAGCTGGATCTCCTTTTCGGGGACGACGTCAATAGACGTAGTCCCGTGCACGAGCGGCCTGCGCACCCCCTGAGGGGCGCGCGCGGCGCGCTCTGTGATCGGCGAGTCTGTGAGACTCGCCTGATCACCGATCCGTGCAAGGGGTCGATCCCGACCCCTTATCACATGATCATCTGTCAGCCAATGACAGCTGATCATGTGATATAACGGAGCCGGTAATCGGCTATTATTCCTCCTCGCGCTGTCAGATCAACGGCGGCCGTGATCGGGACATCAGTCCCGATCACGGCCAGCCCTGCTAGTGCCCACCTGCCCCCTGCCAGTGCCCACCTGCCCCCTGCCAGTGCCACATTAATAAAAAGTAAGTGCCCCCGTCAGTGCCACCCAGCAGTGCCCACAGTGACACCCAGCAGTGCCCACAGTGCCACCCAGCAGTGCCACCCAGCAGTGCCCACAGTGCCACCCAGCAGTGCCCACAATCTGCCTCAACAAAGGTGCTGCACCCCAGTGCCACATATCCGTGCCCATCAGTGTCATCTACCAGTGCCCAGCAGTGCCACCTATCAGAGCCACCTATCAGTGCCACCTATCAGTGCCCATCACTCCCATCAGTGGTACCTATCAGTGCCCATCCGTGCCACCCATCCGTGCCACCCATCTGTGCCACCCATCCGTGCCATCTTATCTGTGCCCATCTTTGCCCATCAGTGCCGCCTTATCTGTGCCCATCGGTGCCGCCTTATCTGTGCCTATTAGTGCCGCCTTAACTATGCCTATCAGTGCCCACCAGTGCAGCCTATCAGTGCCCACCAGTGCAGCCTATCAGTGCCCACCAATTTTTTTTGCATTTTTTTTGTTTGTTTAGCAAAAAATAAAACTCAGAGCTGTAATTAAATACCACCAAAAGAAAGCTCTATTTGTGGGAAAAAAATGATAAAAATTTCATTTGGGTACAGTGTTGTATGCCCGCGCAATTGTCATTCAAAGTGCATCAGCGCTGAAAGCTGAAAATTGGTCTGGGACTGAGGGGGGTTTAAGTGCCCAGTAAGCAAGTGGTTAAAGTGGTTGTAAACCCATTAGGGGGGGTTGGGAAGCAACCTGCAAGGCAAAGGCATAATGAGCTAGTATGCATAGCATACTAGCTCATTATGAATAACTTACCTGAGAACGAAGCCCCCGAAGCGGTCCTCCGTCTTCACGTCTGCCGCTGCCATGGATCCCGGAGTGACTTCCGGGTCTCGCTGCTCTGGCGCTGTGATTCACCGGAACAGCGATGACGTCACTCCCGAGCATGCGCATGGGAGCCGATACTCGTGGCATATCTCCGCGATCTGCGGCCTGCCCAGTGCGCCTGCGCACCGCTGTCTACAGCGCATGCGCCGTAGACAGCGGTGGCTGTCTTTTTGTAAATATCTCCTAAACCGTATAGGTTTATGAGATATTTCTTGGACTTGCAGGTAAGCATTAATCTAGGCTTACCTGTAGGTCAAAATGGTTTGTAAGGGTTAAGTGAGGAGTACCTGTATACAGGTATAAGTACCTGTATAACATGTTTATTATTTTTAATTAAAAAAAAAACACAAGGCTTTACAATTATTAGAAATGTTATAATTAGAACTTTTTTTTTATTTAGCATGTCAACTTTATTAAAAAATATGCAAAGTTTTAAAGCCACTCATGCAGAAATGCGGAATATTGCAAATAATTCACACATTTTTCCTCAAAAGATGCTATGTGACTGTGGAAATTAGGACACTTTGTATTGTTTTAAAATATTATATAAGGCTTAATTCGATTGTAATGCTTCTGGGAGCAGAGTGTTTATGTGTACACCAGAGAGACAACTAATCTTTTTAGTAGATAGTTTTAAAACTCACACTTTTTGGAGCAGGAAAGAAACAATAAATATTGCAAAGAACACTTGCCTTCAGTGTTGAAAAAAATGTGATTGAGTATTGACCAATGTACCAGAGAGATTTAACACACTGTGTTTTGAACAAAATTCAAAGCATTTAAATGGCCTGGAAAACCTTTACTTCAGGCTTGGAGTGAGATGAATTATGCTATTTTCTTTTTGAGGTTCCAGTCACAAACATTTCAGTTTTTCAAACTTAAAATATAAAATTCACCAGGGCTACCACAGTAGAAAGTGGTAACAAGACACTATATGGAAGTTTGATTGCATTGATACAATTAAAAGGAATGTACAGTATATTGGTTTTGACATTTTTTCTTTCTTACATTTTTAGACTACTTTCACACTGCAGCACCCAGACGTTAGTGCTAAAGCACCACTCGTTTTTGCGGCACTTTTTGGCGGGTGCATTTAACCACAAAGAAGGGGTTAAAATCGCCCGTGTTGGGGCACTTTGCATATTCATTTCAATGGGCAGGATGTTTGTGCTATGTACAGTGATCCCAAACCTACCCAAGGATGCTGCTTTCACAACTTTTCCTAACAAGGACACCACCCCAGTGTGAAAAGTCACACTAAAATGAATGGGAGGTGGTTTTCAAGCATTCTTTAGAGGCTATTTCTAGCACTAAGGCTATTTCACACTGAGGCATTTTTCAGGTGCTAAAAGGCTAAAAATAGCACCCCCAGTGTGAGAGCCCGAGTGCTTTCACACTGGAGCGGTGCGTTTGCAGGATGGGAAAAAAAGTCCTGCAAGCAGCATCTTTGGGGTGTTGGGGGATCGGTGAATACACCGCTTCTAAAATGCCCATGCCTTTGAATTCAATGGCCAGCGCTGCTGAAGAGCCTGCAAAGTGCTTTTAACCCTTTTTCAGCTGCTAGTAGGGTTAAAAGTACCCTGCTAGCGTCCAAAAATTGTCACTAAAACGCCGATAAAGAGCCACTAAAAATAGCTGATGCCACCGTCCCAGTTTGGAAGTGCCCTAAAACGCCTGAAAAATGCCTCGGTGTGAAAGGGGGTTATGGTTAGGATGAAATGAATAAAATGTAAAAAAAATTCAGGTAGCTATGAAATATTGCATATTATTGTCATAACGTTGCTTCTTTTCCTATGCTTTAATTTATTTCCTTACCGAATTTTGGAAAAAGGCTTGTACAAAGCGCTAAGTACAGTAGGAAATGCATCAGAGCATTATATTGTTTCCTGTGCTGATATGGAATAAAGGGCATTTTTTTATTAGAAATAGGGATGAGCCAAACATCGCAGTAGAACATGTGTACAGTCCAAAAATTTGTCACAACACACGAAAACCATTAAAGTCTATGGGACGCGAACATGAATAATCAAAAGTGCTCATTTTAAAGGCTTATATGCACGTTATTGTCATAAAAAGTATTTTGGGACCTGGGTCTTGCCCCAGAGGATATGTATCAATGCAAAAATGTTTTTTTAAAACAGTCATTTGTTTCAGGAGCAGTGATTCTTTAAATGCTTAAAGTGAAACAATAAAAATTAAATACTCCTTTAACCCTTTCATGACTAAGCCTATTTTTGGCATTTGGTGTTTACAAGTTAAAATCCATATTTTTTGCTAGAAAATTACTTGGAACCCCCAAACATTATATATATTTATTTATATATATATATATATATATATATTTTTTAGCAGAGACTCTAGAGAATAAAACGGCGATTGTTGCAATATTTTATGTCACACGGTATTTGTGCAGTGGTGTTTTATTTATTTTTTTGGGAAAAGGGACACTTTCATGAATTAAGTAAAATTAGCCCAATTTTTTTGCATAATGTGAAAGATAATGTTATGCCGAGTAAATAGATACCAAACATGTCACACTTTATAATCGCACGCACTCGTGGAATGACAACAAAGTACGGTACCTTAAAATCTCAATAGGCGACGCTTTAATTTTTTTTACGGTTACCAGGTTAGCGTTACAGAGGAGGTCTAGTGCTAGAATTATTGCTCTCACTCTGATGATCGCGGAGATACCTCACATTGTGATTTGAACACCGTTTACATATGTGGACGCGACTTCCGTATGCGTTATCTTTGCTTCGCGAGCTCGCGGGGAGGGCGGGTGCTTTAAAAAATTTTTTTTTTTACATTTATTTTATTTATTTTAAAATTAATAAATAGTTTTTTTTAAATTGATCGCTTTTATTGCTGTCATAAGAATTGTAAACATCCCTTGTGACAGTGATAGGTGGTGACAGGTACTCTTTATGGAGGGATCGGGGGTCTAAAAGATCCCCGATCCCTCCTTTACACTTCAATGTATTCAGATCGCCGAAAACGGCGATTCTGAATACTGTATATTTTTTTAAAACCGGCGCCATTGGCAGCCGAGTAAACGGCAGTCATTCCAGTTCCTCCACAGCATTCCAGTTCCTCCACAGCAGCCGGAGGCATCCGATCGTGAATCGGTGCTCCCGATCGAGCGGGAGCACCGGTAACAGCAGTGAGGGGCGTCTCCTCCCACTCCTCCGGCATAACAGCCGAGCGGCTTTTAGCCGCTTCGGTTGTTATGGCTGGATAGCCAATCGCCCGCTGTAAAAAACGGTACCGGGATGATGCATGCAGGTGTGGGCATCATCCCGGTATACCCCCCGGAAGCCGAGTACGCAGATCCGTGTACGTTCGGCGGGAAGGGGTTAAATAGTGTGCCATTAAATATAGGTAATTTTGCATTGTCAGCTAGTGTTCAATACAAAAAAGAAAATTATTACAATCCAACAGAGCAGAGGCGGTCAGGGGGTCGCTGGAGGGATTCTTCCCGGCTCTCTCTGACCACACTCCCCCATAGGCCAGCGCTCACCTTCCAGCCTGCAACTGGAGAGCGTAATAGCAAGATTTTTCTGTCTTTTTAGAATTCTTTCCCACTAAGGTGGGTCTTTCTACTAACTATCTAACACTCTCAGAACCCTCATTTGAGGGATATTTGGTTGCATGAGATCATATTTCTTTTGCTTCCCTCCCTTATCTATCCTATATCTCTCACCTATATTTTCCTTCTTCCCTTACCTCTCCTTTTTAACCTGTCGGGGACATAGAGGTGGTGAATGTGCTCTCGCTAAATGTAAAGGGCCTGAATATCCCTGAAAAGAGACACATGCTTTTGCAAGATCTGCACCGCATGAAGTCAGACTTCGCCTTCAGGAAACATATTTTAAGGATGGCAAGTTGCCTATCTTGAAAAATGAATTCTTCCTGTCAGTACAACATGCCACTAACAAGTCTACCAAAACATGTGGTGTGTACATAATTATTTCATCCAAGGTTCCTTGGACTTGTGTGGACGTAAAAGCAGACCCGGGGGGATGGTACCTCTTAATGAGAGGCACGATTGGCGGTACCGAAGTAACTTTATGAATTGCCTGATCCTTACATAAAACACAATTGATAGATGCTTGGCGTCTTCTTCATCCCTCTGAAAGGGATTATACCTTTTACTCCCTGCCACATAAACAATATTCCAGAATTTTTACAATTTTCTCATTCCCCACTCCCAACTGCAAGCAGTCGGCGATGTCTCGATTGGCCATATTACATGGTCAGACCATTCCCCAGTCTTGCTGTCTTATGCACTAACTGACTATCTCACATCTAAGATGAGAACCTGGAGACTAAATGAAAGTCTCCTACAAAATGAAGAAGTGCTCAAAAATGTAACCAAAGAACTGGATTATTATTTCCAGACTAACGGCACTCTAGACAGTAACAAGGGCACGGTGTGGGAAGCACATAAGGCAGTAATTCATAGAGTATTCATTAAACATGGGTCCTGTATTAAAAAACAGCGGTCCTCTCAGCTGACCTCCCTACTAAACGAATTAAACATAGTAGAAGCCCGACACAAACATGCTCAGACATCTTCCCTAGAGACTGAACTCTTGATCTTATCTACAAAAATAGGGGACTTAATGCTTTTTAAAGCCAAAGCACAAATACAGATTTGCCGGAGAATATCTTATTAATCCGGCAATAAATGCATTAAATTCTTGGCCAAAGCTCTGAGAGAACAATTGTTGGGGAACTATATAACACACATAATGGTGCCAAATGGTCAAAAAGTCTCTCTCCCAAAACCACTGTGAAGGAATTTCAAAGATATTATTCATCCCTATATAACCTTCAGAAGGATTCTCCTTCATTGACCCAGAGAGAAGAATATTTAGTCAGCTCCCAAATGCCAAGACCACCCTTGGAGGTAAGCAAACTACTAGATGAATCCATCACACTGGAGGAGATTCAAAACGTGATTGAATCCATTAAACTGGGAAAGGCTCCAGGCCCAGACGGCTTCACCATTGCATACTACAAGATCCTATTGCCATCTCTTCATAAATTTATGCACAAGTTCTTTAACGTCTTAGGACCTGGCATGACATTCCCTCGAGATACACTTATGGCACACATAACAGTGATACCCAAGGAGGGAAAAGACCCCATCTTATGTGGCAGCTATAGGCCAATTTCACTGCTCAACAATGAACTACGAATATTTACAAAAGTCCTAGCATCCAGAATCCAAGAGCACCTCCCAACTCTGTTCCATTTAGATCAGTGAGCTTAGAGACAATACAACCAAAGTCTTGAACCTTCTACATGTGGTAAATAAAAATTGTGCCCACTGTGTATTCCTGGGAATGGATGCGGAGAAAGCCTTCAACAGTGTAGATTGGCAAATTATGGCTTTGGTGTTGAAATACGTAGGGATAGGGGATGTCATGCTCGACTGTATACGTACATTGTACTCTGAACCCATGACTCAAGTTAGGGCTAATGGGGTACTCTCCAAGCCTTTCATGATTATTAATGGTAGGAGACAAGGCTGCCCCCTGTTGTCACTCCTCTTTGCCCTGTCATTGCAGCCTTTCCTGTGCACGATCCAGCAAAACCCGGACATAGGGGGAGTGGCAATCAAGGACACTCTGCAGAAGGTATCTGTATATGAGGATGACATGATACTCTTGCTTACAAATCCCTCGATCTCCTTGCCGAACCTTATCCACAAATTCCACAGATATAGCACTCTGTCAAACTTGAAGATTCATTTTAACAAGTCTGAGACATAAGACAGCCCCAGCTTATACAACTTCAGACAAGTTTTTAAATTCAAGTGGATGGCAACAGCCCTGAGATATCTAGGCACAGGCATTCCCCCCAATATATCTCAAATATTTGCCCTGAACTTTCCACCTTTATTGAAAACCACAAGGGCACTACTCAACAAGTAGCACACAGGACTCCACTCCTGGATCGGTAGGTGCAACATCCTCAAGGTGAGCATTCTCCCCAAATTTTTGTAGCTCCTTTAGGCACTACCGATCCATATCCCCTCTAAATACTTTGACCAGGTTGCAACAATGTTCTCTGATTTTATCTGGGCCTGCAAACGACTGAGATTAAACAGACAACAACTTTCATTCCCCAAAACTTACGGCGGACTGGCGGTACCTGACATACCGAAATACCAACAGGTGACGCATCTAACCAAACAACAAAATTATGGGCAAGACTGGAACAGTCTCAAAGTACCATCCTACTTACTAGGGCACCTTTGTGCTATCCACTAATACCAAATGACATAAAGAATCATCCGCTAGTGGGGCTGACTACGTGGACCCATTCTCCACTCCATCCGATAATGGAGAATCCTATATTCCCCCCAGGGATGCAAGATTCAGTCTTTCACTCCCTGAGACAAGGTGGCCACTTCCAAGCATCTCATTTACTTATCCATAGTAACTGGTCATCCTTATTAGAGCTTATGGACACAATGGCCCCTTTAGGTTAGACCACTGGAGAGCCCTCCAATTGAACCACTTTTTGCAGTCTTTACCTTCTCCTGACAATTTTAGTCAAAACTTTACCACCTTTGAGACTTCCTGTTCAGAAGACGATGCCCTGCCTCATGCCCTGTCGGCCGTATATCAGTTACTGATCATGCCATCTGACGACTATCGGCTGCCATGCCTCAGTGCACGGAGACAGATATCGGGCATAGTTTTGTGGCACGCCAAAACATTCTCACCTTTACATATAAGTCCTCCATATGCACTAAGATACAGGAGACACATCGGACCATTGCTGGAGATGCCAAGAAGACAAGGGAACAATCCTCCACGTCTTCTGGTCCTGTCCAAAATTAGAACAGTTCTGGAAGACAAGTAGCACAAAATTTTACGGAACGTCCAATACCAAACGATCCGGCTTTCCTCTTGCTTCATGCATCTAATATTTCGAGCAAAACCTATAAAAAAATCAATCCTCCATCCTCTTTTTGATGCAGGTGAACAAAATGTAGGTACTAATTGTACAGTGTGAAGTGCACACATAAATGATGAACAATCTAATAAACATTCAATGAAGAAATGAATAATAAAGCCCAACATAATGAAATAAGTGAAAAAAACAAGAAAATAAGTCCGGGAACACCAATCAGATCCTGAAAAGGAAAACTTAATAAAAGTCCACAACCATGAAGTGTTAATCTTTAGACAAATCAATGAAAAAGCTGTCATGTGAAACATCCAAGATGGTGAATCCTCTCTAGATGGGTAAGAATGAATACTCTTACCAAAACTGGTGAACCCGGATGTCAGCGACACCGAAGCATAAAAGCATGGATATCCAGATAGAAGACACTCCCAAATGATTAAAGAGATCCGGGAACTCCGATGGTATCTCCAAAGAACCTCATGGGTGTTCACAGAACTGGAGGGGCAGGTAGTCCAATTGGAACGCCACAGCAACTCAATAGTCAATAGCCAACGACTCCAATAGTGCAGGTCAAAGAAGTAAAAAGTGATCTTGATAAATAAAGGAAATGTGGGGAGCGATTAACCTTTACCGATGCATTACGTCCTCCTAGGACATCTACAGGGGCATCTAACTGCTCCCCCACATTGCACATATATAAGTAGATAACATTCATGATAAATAAAGGCAATGTGGGGAGCGATGAACCTTTCCCGATGCATTTCGTCCTCCTAGGACATCTACAGGGGCATCTAACTGCTCCCCCACATTGCACATATATAAGTAGATAACAAAGGAACATCACAGCCAAGCAACATCAATCAATTGAACAAGGAAATGGAAAGGCCCCTGATTGGAGGAGAACTGGTCAGCTGATAACTTGAGTAGAGTGGTTTCCACGTGGTATAAACCACATCAAAAAGCCCACGGAATGAACCATGCGCTCATGTGACTGGCTTTGGCTAATCATTGAGAGAGGCGAGTGGTTGAACATCACCACATCATGTAGGGAAATATCCCTGCTGCTGTGTGTCTATTACACCAACGGCACAGTGCAGCATCACGTGAAGATGCCCCAAGTCACCTGACATGGAATGTGCTGTCAACATAGTTACATAGTTATTGAGGTTGAATAAAGACACCAGTCCATCCAGTTCAACGTGACTGAGTGTCTACAATTGTCCCTATGCCTGTACATTGCATACTCACATCAGTCCCTACCCTCAAGGAGCCCACAATCCAAGGTCCTCATTCTTATACTAGAGCCAATTTTGGACAGAAGCCAATTAACCTACCTGCATGTCTATGGAGTGTGGGAGGAAACCGGAGTACTCAGAGGAAACCCACGCAGGCACAGGGAGAACATGCAAACTCCAGGCAGGTAGTGTCGTGGTGGGGATTCGAAACAGTGACCCTTTTTACTGCTAGGCGAGAGTGCTACCCACTACACCACTGGGCTGCCCGTGATGCATCACGCCATGCCGCCGGAGCAACAACTCGCCCAGAACCACATGACTGTATAAACAAGAGTCTAAACCGGAAGTATTTAAAAGACAAACCAGAAATATACCTTAGCATTTTGGTCAGAGAACCAGGCAGATACTCTAAGGTGATTTAAGTGACACCAACATCCCGGAAATCAACCAGGAGACTGGCAGTCACAAAGCCACCAAAATACTATACATTGAAATATAAATGCACTAAAAAACTAAATATCCATATATCGGGCTGCACCACAACCCAACTGGCGTGTACTGCAAACCAAACCACGGAAATATACAGATCCCTATACAACATATATAAAAATGAAATATAATAAAAGCAGTATAACTGACAAAATCATATCTCTGAAAAATAAAAAATATGTAAATAAATATATAAATTAGGCTTGATTAATGCATGAGTTAATGTCCCACTCGTCATTCATGCCATATGGTGAGTGTGACCGAAGCTTGGGAATCCAATAAGTCTCTGGCCGTCCCATAGTCAGCGGTCTATACAGGGGCACATAGCTACTAATGTTATAGATCCCCTAGAAATATCTCCTTCTTCCAACAGTGCAAGGGTTATTTTCCTTGCAGGAGATGTAATGTATGTCTTCGCTATATTAGTGGTAGATGTTAAACTGAGATATTTCAATCATCTGTCACACAACGGATATACCTCATGAAGCATTTCACCACCTGTGCCACTAAGTTTGTAGTCTATCTCCTGACTTGTCCCTGCCAAAAGCAGTGTATAGGACACACTATAAGAACTTTTTCCATTTGAGTTAACGAACATTTAATGCAGCGTACACATGTATCAGACTATCCGGCGGACTTAGTCTGATGGACTGTCCGCCGGACTTTCCGAACGAGCTACCTGCCCACACACGGTACTTTTGCGGCGGACTAGGTACGGCGGACTATAGAGGATGCTGGGACTGTGACATCATAATGGGCGGTGACATCATCCGGTGTATAAGTCGCCGCACGCCGCATGTCCTGTCATAGTGACCGTAGACAGTGACGAGGCAACATCTCCAGAAGAGAAGAAGAGAAGAACAGAAGACGGCGACAGCGGCAGCGGCGACAGAAGACCGGGCCACCACTTGTAAAAGAGCTAGAAGAAGGCGCGTTGGCCCGGCAAGAAGAACCGAAGAGGGGGACAAGACCCCCGAAGTCAGAAGAAGAGGGCGGCGGCGAAGAAGAAAGCCGGGCTACTCCGCTAGTAAAAGAGTTAGCAGAAAATAGCGGAGGAGTCCAGCGAGAAGACCCCCAAAGACGGAAGAAGACCTTCGGAGCTGTGCAATAAACTATTTTAACCCTTGTGTGTTGTGTTTTTTTTTTTTTCACAGATGAATGGGTAGGGGTACATTGTACCCCATACTCATTCACATAGGGTGGGGGGGCCAGGATTAATAAAGGGGGCTCCCGGATTCCGATAAGCCCCCCGCCTGCAGACCCCGACAACCAATGGCCAGGGTTGTCGGGAAGAGGCCCTTGCCCTCATCAACATGGGGACAAGCTGCTTTGGGGTGGGGGGGCTGCGCGGCCCCCTCTTCCCCAAGGCGCCCCCCATGTTTAGGGCACGCGGCCTGGTATGGCTCAGGAGGGGGGGTACTCGCTCGTCCCCACCCCCTTTCCTGGCCGGCTGGGTAGCGTGCTCGGATAAGGGTCTGATATAGACCTAGGGGGGTACCCCACACCGTTTTTTCGGCGTAGGGATTCCCCTTTAAATCCATACCAGGTGACGGGGCCAGCGACGCTTCCTTCGCTGGTCCCGGCTACCTGGAGCTGCGCTCAAAATGAGTGGACTTTTCTCCGGGCAAGAAAAGTCCGTTAATTTCAAAAGTACGGTGGACTGGCACACACACAGCCGTACTGTCCACCGAAATGCGAGTCCAGCGGACAGATTGATGTGCAAAACTCCAATCTTAGTCCGCCGGACTTTTGGGTAAAAAAAAGTCAGCCGGACTTTTCCACCGGATTGTTTGATTGTGTGTACGCGGCATAACCAATATTAAGGCAGGAAAAATCAATCATAGTGTCCCACGACGTTATTTGAAACACCATAATAAAGACCCCACTGGTACTCAATTTCTGATTATCAACAAGTTTGTTCCTAATTGGAGGGGAGAGTCCCATTTATGAGGACTTATTGGATTCACAAGCTTTGGTCCCACTTGCCATATAGCATGAATCTTGAGTGGGACATTAACTCGTTCATTAACCAAGCCTAATTTATATATCTATTTACATATTTTTTTTTTTTTTTCAGAGGTATGGTTTTGTCAGTCATACTGCTTTTATCATATTCCATTTTTTATATATGTTGTGTAGGGATCTGTATATTTCCGTTGTTTGGTTTGCAGTACACGCCAGTGTGTTGTGGTGCAGCCCCGATTTATGGATATTTTGTTTTTTAGTGCATTTATCTTTCAATGTATAGTATTTTGGTGGCTTTGCGACTACCAGTCTCCCGGTTGATTTCTGGGATTTTAGTGTCACTTAAATCACCTAGAGTATGTGCCTGGTTCTCTGACTTAAATGCTATGGTATATTTCCAGTTTGTCTTTTCAATACTTCCGGTTTAGGCTCTTGTTTATACAGTCATGTGGTTCTGGGCGGGTTTTTGTGCCGGAGTGATACGTCACGTCGACATGTCAGGTGACTTGGGGCGTCGTCACATGTTCGTCACATGATGCTGTGATGTGCCGTTGGTGTAATAGACACACAGCGGCAAGGATATTTCCCCACATGATGTGGCTATGTTCAACCACTCCTCTCTCTCAATGATTGGCCAAAGCCAGTGACATGAGTGCATGGTTCATTCTGTGGGCTTTTTGACGCGGTTTATACCGCGTGGAAGACACACTACTTCCGTGTTTGCTCTTAAGGGAGGTTTTCCATTGGTGAGAATTTTTCTCAGGATTTTCTCAATGGGTTCCCAGATTGAGGTTTGGAACTCAAGTTATCAGCTGACCAGCTCTCCTTCAATTTTTCCTTCTTTTAATTTCCACGTTCAATTGATTGATGTTGATTGGCTGTGATGTTTCTATGTTATCTATTTATATATGTGCAATGTGGGGGAGCAGTTAGATGCCCCTGAATTTCTCCTAGGAGGACAAAATCCGTTGGACAAGGTTCATCGCTCCCCACATTGCTTTTTTCTTTATTGTGATCACTTTTATTCTATGTATGTCGGTTTTTAAAAATAAACCTACTTTTTTGACCTGCACTATTTGAGCCCCCCTTCTTTTTCCTACACACCGTGTTTTGATGTGAGTTGCCGTGGCATTCCAATTGGGCTACCTGCCCCTCCAGTTCGGTGGACACCCATGAGGTTCTTTGGAGACACCATTGGAGATCCCGGGTCTCTTTATCAGATCCTTCGTGTCTGATATTAAATTAAGGGGAACCCTGCACCAAAATAAAAAAAAGGCGTAGGGGGTCCCTCCCAAAATTCATACCAGACTCTTATCTGAGCATTCAACCTGGCAGGCTGCAGGAAAAGAGGGGGGATGAGAGAGCGCCCCCCCTCCTGAACCGTACCAGGCCACATGCCCTCAACATGGAGAGGGTGCTTTGGGGTATCCCCCAAAGCACCTTGTCCCCATGTTGTTGGGGACAAGGACCTCATCTCCACAACCCTTACACAGTGGTTGTGGCGGTCTGTGGGCAGGGGGCTTATCGGATTCTGGAAGCCCCCTTTAACAAGGGAATCTCCAGATCCCAGCCTTCCCCCTGAGTGAATTGGTAACAGAGAACAAGAGTACCAAGATGACCACTGCCTTGCTAAAGAAGCTGAGGGTAAAGGTGATGGACTGTCCAAGCATGTCTAAACCTGTTGAGCATCTGTGGTGCATCCTCAAACGGAAGGTGGAGGAACGCAAGTTCTCTAACATCCACCAGCTCCATAATGTCATCATGGAGGAGTGGAAGAGGACTCAAGTGGCAACCTGTAAAGCTATGGTGAACTCAATGCCCAAGAGGATTAACCTCTCTGGAGGTATGATTATTTCAGATTTTTGATGCTCAAAGTGGTACAATTCTTTTGCATCGAAATTTGGTGTTTTATATTGTAGGCCTGTAATTCTTATGCCGCGAACACATGACCAGACTTTCCATCAGAATAAACTCTGATGGTCTTTCCAACGGAGTTCCGATGGAGTTCAGCTGAAATGGAGTTGCCTACACACGATCACACCAAAGTCCGTTTTTTTAGAACGCGATGATGTACGACGTGACTAGAAAAGGAAGTTCAAAAGCCAGTAGCTGACTGTTGAATAGAAATATGGTTTTCGTATAATACTTCTGGTATTTCACTTCCTGGTTGATACAGCCACTTAGCCTCAAGTGGAATGAAACACATGAAAGCTTTGTAATCAGAAGAACAATGGCTTGGCTCAGGCCCACCTGCTGTGATATGTGTGATTACAGGCTTCAAAGAGAATAAGAGCTAGCTAGAGGGCTCAGGGCTAATAGAGACGCTGCCCCTAGTGGACAATACAGCATGCTTCCTGAAGAATGGGCAGACATGTGAAGAATTACCTCTTGGCGATATCTATTGGATGGAAGGCAAATGGGATTGGCTGTTTGAGTGGGCGTGTATGTTTAAATGAAAGGATCACACACACACAGCCAATGCTCTCTCTGTTCACTGCAAAGCCTGCCATGAGGTTGTCACCTGCTAACCTGATGACTTGGCCATCTTGAGGCTTTGCTCTGACTGTTGGCTCAAGCCTAATCCATGTGGCCTAGACTCCTTTTTATCACCCAGAACCAGCCGATGAAACTTTGTGTGATAAGTATCTATGAAATTTCATTGTTGTTATATTATCTGTATATATACTGTGCTGTATAGTGTGTGATGTTAGTACATTCCTATTTCTTGGGAAATAAATGCACTGTATTTATTGGCGTATAACACGCATGGACATATAACACGCACCCCAAGTTTAGGAGGGAATTTTAAGGAAAAAAACTTTTAGGAGGGAAGTTTAAGGGAAAAAAAAACTTACATTTAAATGCTCATCAATGCAGCCTTATCAGTGTCCATCTGCAGCCTTGTCCATCATTGCAGCCTTGTCAGTGTCATATGCAGCCTTGTCCACCATTGCAGCCTTATCAGTGTCATATGCAGCCTTGTCCACCATTGCAGCCTTGTCAGTCAGCCTTGTCCACCATTGCAGCCTTGTTAGTCAGCCTTGTCCACCATTGCAGCCTCGTCAGTCAGCCTTGTCCACCATTGCAGCCTTGTCAGTGTCATATGCAGCCTTGTCCACCATTGCAGCCTTGTCAGTCAGCCTTGTCCACCATTGCAGCCTTGTCAGTCAGCCTTGTCCACCATTGCAGCCTTGTCAGTCAGCCTTGTCCACCATTGCAGCCTTGTCAGTTTTATTTATTTTTTTAAAAATGCCGCCGCTGAGATACAGAGCCGGATGTCCTGTGTATCTCGGTGGTGCGAGGTAGTTCTCGGCGGCCTCCGGCAGCATTCGGCCGTTCTCTGCAGGCGGCCGAAGTGGCTGGAAGCCACAGAGAAGAGCCGAAGGAGGGCAAAAGCCGCCGAGAATTGCCGAAGGTGGCCGAAAGCCGCCGAGAAGAGCCGAAGGTGGGCGAAAGCCACCGAGAAGAGCCGATGGCGGCTGAAAGCCACCCAGAGGCTCAGAACTGTGGGGGATCGGCTTATAGCATGCACCCGCGATTTCCCCCTGCTTTTAAGGACAAAAAAGTGCACGTTATACGCCGATAAATACAGTAACTTGTTTACTAAGCAGAGATGTTTGTTATATTGTTGTGCTTATCAGACTTTTAATAGACGAACTAATCTATAGGGACTAGACAAATGAATACACAGATTTAATAGTAATTATTATATCGTATTAGTTCACTGACCTTGCGTCGTTTGTGGTCCGTCGGAATAGCATACAGACGAACGGTTTTCCCGGAAAGATTTAAAACATGCTCTATTTCTAGGTCCATCAGAATTTTTGAAAAAAAAGTCCACTAAAGCCCACACATGATCGGAATATCCGATGAAATGATTCCGTCTTACCTTTTCTGCCAGAAAGTCCGGTCGTGTGTACGCGGCATTTGGAATAACTCACTTAAATCTGTCCAAACAAGAGTCTAGTAGACATCCCGAGTATAATAAAGTTTGAAACATGAAATCATAAATTATAATATAATAAATAACTATAAATAATTATAACAAATAATAATTAAAAATTATTCAATAATTTAATCAAATCAAAAAACACTGCAATTTTCTCAGTTGCAGAATTGTCGCTGTCATTACTTTCACTGTTTGACAACAATATTCCCCATAATCACTATTGCTCAATTCTGCAAATGAGTCTAATTTATTATCTGTGTTTTCTAGTTGGTCTAAAACTGCTTTTGATGTAAATGGACAGTTTTGGTTGCTATGGACAATCTTCAGTTTCCAGGCAGAAATATAAAAGTGCATGCAGGGCACTGAACAAACCACTAGGGACAAAAGGGATGTGACATTATTTGATACAGTAATGTAATCTGTAAGATTACAGTGTACTGTATGTATTATGTGTGTTTCACTTTTTGAATTTGGCACCGTTGCAATGCACGCAGGGAACAGAAACCGGCTATGTGATACATCGAGTGGAGACACAGCCGCCGCACACTGCTGGGAGACATAGCAGGATCCTGGGGACAAGGTAAGTAACTGTACCTGGATCCTGCGATGCGATCCCGAGTGTGGCTCGGGGTTACTGCTTTTGGTATTGAAAATCTACCTCAAGCCACACTTGGGACTACCGTCAGGGAGGTTAAGGCAGTGCTGGAAAATAATGATGGCCAAACAAAATATTGACACTTTGGGTCCAATTTGGACATTTTCACTTAGGGGTGTACTCACTTTTGTTGCCAACGGTTTAGAAATTAATGGCTGTGTGTTGAGTTATTTTGAGGGGACAGCAAATTGACACTGTTATACAAGCTGTACACTCACTATTTTACAGTGTTGTCACATGAAAAGATATAATAAAATATTTACAAAAATGTGAGAGGTGTACTCACTTTTGAGAGATACTGTACGTATTCTTAACAAATTAGGTTACAGCACAACACATTTAAAAATTGTGGCTGCCTTGCCTAAAACAAAGATACATATTTAATAGTGGAAACTGCAGCAAGCTTCAAATCCCTTAATAAATGTCATCCTCTGTTCTCTTGAATTTATATTATGTTATACGTACCATATATACTCGAGTGTAAGCTAACTTTTTCAGCACATTTTTTATGCTGAAAAAGCCCCCCTCAGCTTATACTCGAGTTGTGTAATGCAGTCTTAACTGTTAGGCGGCCGTCCACTGTAACAAAGCCCCGCCTCCTCCTCGTCCACAATAGACGGAACACTGAACACTGATACAATGCTGTGAAACTGAATCAGTGTTCCGTCTATCACGGACTAGGAGGAGGCGGGGCTTTGTTACAGTGGATGGCCACTGAACAGTTAAGACTGCAGTTGCAGGACACAGCGGGAGACACCCGCTGTTTGTAATCAAAGGTAAATGTGGGCACAGTAAGGCTGCAGATGAGCACAGTGGTGTTGCAGATGGACACAATGAGGCTGCAGATGGGCACAGTGAGGCTGCAGATGGGCACATGGAGGCTTCAGATGGGCATAGTGAGGTTGCAAATGGGCATAGTGAGGCTGCAGATGGGCACAATGAGGCTACAGATGAGCATTGTTTACCAGTAGCTGCTGCGTTTCCCACCCTAGGCTTATACTCGAGTCAATACGGTTTCCCAGTTTTTTGTGGTAAAATTAGGTGCCTCGGCTTATACTCAAGTATATACAGTAATTTTCCTTTTTTAATCCCATTTATATGTTTATATACAAGCTGACAGTTGAAGGCATGACCTATCAAAAGCGGTGTGTATTTCATTGCATGTTTTCTACAGAGGAGTGGACCTGCCAAATCTAAGATAATATTCAACGTTTAACAAGCATGACTTGGGCTATCATCCAAACCTATGTCTTACTTTGGTGCAGCAAAGCCAATTGGCAATACATTTTGGAACAATAAGAAAATGAAGGAAATCACCCATGAAACATCAGTCCTGCTCTTCTGTTTTCTTTAGAAAGTACAAAATCATATAGTGCTGTGTTGTAATTTTTTACATTTCAGTTTTCAAGATTATTAAAATTCTATAATTTCTAGTGCTTTTTATGATTGCGGATGGGAACAGTTTAAATTCTTTTTTATTAACCACTTCAGTTCCGGACCAATAAACACCTTAAGGACCAGAGGTCTTTTTGCAATTTCGCACTGCGCTGCTTTAACTGGTAATTGCGCGGTCATGCAATATTGCACCCAAACGAAATTTGCGTCCTTTTCTTCCCAGAAATAGAGCTTTCTTTTGATGGTATTTGATTGCCTCTGCGATTTTTTTTTTTGCGATATAAATGAAAAAAGAGCGAAAATTTTGAAAAAAAAAGATATTTTCTTCTTTTTGTTATAAGAAAAATCGAATAAACTAAATTTTAGTCATACATTGAGGGCAAAATTTATTCAGCCACATGTCTTTAGTAAAAAAAATGTCAATAAGCGTATATTTTTTGGTTTGCGCAAAAGTTATAGCGTCTACAAACTAGAGTACATTTTCTGGAATTTACACAGCTTTTAATTTATGACTGCCGATCTCATTTCTTGAGGTGCTAAAATGGCAGGGCAGTACAAATCCCCCCCAAATGACCCCATTTTGGAAAGTAGACACCCCAAGGAAATTGCTGATGGGTATGTTGAGCCCATTGAATATTTATTTTTTTTGTCCTAAGGGATTGAATAATGACAAAAAAAAAAAAAAAAAATTTTTTTACAAAAAGTTGTCACTAAATGATATATTGCTCACACATGCCATGGTTATATGTGAAATGACACCCCAAAATACATTCTGCTGCTTCTCCCGAGTACGGGGATACCACATGTGTGGGACTTTTTGGGAGTCTAGTCGCGCACGGCACCCCGAAAACCAATCACCACCTTCAGGATTTCTAAGGGTGCAAATTTTTGATTTAACTCCTCACTACCTATCACAGTTTCGAAGGCCATAAAATGCCAAAATAGCACAAAACCCCCCCAAATGACCCCATTTTGGAAAGTAGACACCCCAAGCTATTTACTGAGAGGCATGTTGAGTCCATGGAATATTTTATATTTTGCCAAAAGTTGAGGGAATATTACAAACTTTTTTTTTTTTGCACAAAGTTGTCACTAAATGATATATTGCTCACACATGCTATGGGCAGAAGTCAAATTACACCCCAAAATAAATTCTGCTGCTTCTCCCGAGTACGGGGATACCACATGTGGGGGACTTTTTGGGAGCCTAGTTAACTAGCTACCTAGCGACACTAGCGACACTGATGCAGCGTTCAGAAAAATTATCGCTTAGTGACACTGGCAAAAGGGGGTGAAAGGGTTAACTAGCGGAAATCAGGGGGTTAAAACCATTATTGGGTAGTATATCGGGGTACCTAGCGCTATAAAAACCTGGCGGTGAACCTAAAAAAATAACTAGCTACCTAGCGACTGTAGCGACACTAATGCAGCGATCAGAAAAACGATCGCTTAGTGACACTGGCAAAAGGGGGTGAAAGGGTTAACTAGCGGCAATCAGGGGGTTAAAAACATTATTGGGTAGTATATCGGGGTACCTAGCGATATAAAAACCTGGCGGTGAACCTAAAAAAATAACTAGCTACCTAGCGACACATGCAGCGATCAGAAAAATGATCGCTTAGTGACACTGGCAAAAGGGGGTGAAAGGGTTAACTAGCGGCAATCAGGGGGTTAAAAACATTATTGGGTAGTATATCGGGGTACCTAGCGCTATAAAAACCTGGCGGTGAACCTAAAAAAATAACTAGCTACCTAGCGACTGTAGCGACACTAATGCAGCGATCAGAAAAACGATCGCTTAGTGACACTGGCAAAAGGGGGTGAAAGGGTTAACTAGCGGCAATCAGGGGGTTAAAAACATTATTGGGTAGTATATCGGGGTACCTAGCGATATAAAAACCTGGCGGTGAACCTAAAAAAATAACTAGCTACCTAACGACACTAGCGACACATGCAGCGATCAGAAAAATGATCGCTTAGTGACACTGGCAAAAGGGGGTGAAAGGGTTAACTCTAGGGGCAATCAGGGGGTTAAATCTTTATTGGGGGGTGATAGGGGGCTACCCTGGACCTAACACTAACTGTCCTGACAGTTTTTACTGTCACAACTGACACTGAATGCATTGATCAGTAAAGAAATGATCAATGCAATCAGTGACACTGTGACTGGGGGGGGAGGGGGGGCGGGGGGGGGATCGGGGGGGGTTTGTGTGCCTGTGTGTACCTACATGTCAGTGTAGTGTTCGTGCAGACTTACTTTTACTCTTCTCCTCGTAGTCCGGTCAAAAAGACCGCCCCGAGGAGAATGACATCACTTCCTCCTTCCTGTGTAAACAATACACAGGGGAGGAAGCTTCTCATTGGCCAGGAGCGATCCAGAGGGGGTGGCCGAAAACGAACGGCCATCCCCTCATCACGGAGCGCTCCTGGACCGAATCGGACCGCCGTAACCAGCGGGAGGGGGCCCGATGGGACCCCCCACCCGCTGGAAGGCAATCACGTAGATGTACGTGATTCTGCCTGCCTGTGCCATTGTGCTGACGTACAATGGCAATACGGCGGTCCTGAAGTGGTTAAAGCAAGCTCTGACCAAAGTTGTTTTTAAGTTTTGAAATAGACCAGTGGAATGTTTAGCTCTCCTGTCAGGATTTAAAATATAGTAGTCTGTCTCAGTTGTTGTAACAATAATACTGGAAGCCAGAAGAATATTGCCAAAGGGCAACAGTATTTTATTGTACAGAGATGGGAAGATTTGGTCTTTGGTTTTACATCTCCTGTAAAGTACACTACTTCCTGTATCACCGGGAGAGGTAGTGGTGGGAAATCTCCCCAATAGTAATGCAGACAGAAATAGAAACCTCAGTGCAGCTCTAAACTTCCCCCTTAATATATCCAAAACAAAATGTTTTGAATGAAATTTGCTTGCTGTTCCTTCTTTTTTTATATGTGTATTCCCTAGCTAGCCTCATGTTTTTTATCTTTTGTCCTGTTTCCCCCACTTGTGTTTGCTTAGTTGGCTTCCTCTTGCTATTTATATTAGTCCTATGACTGTGTCACGGTCTAGGGTCAGGCTCGGAGATCAGTAGCTATAGCAGTAGGGGGACTCCCAATGACTAGCAGGATTGGTACACAAGCAGGTCAACCTGGCAAAGGAGCATGCTGGGGTCCAGTAGCAGATACAGCAGGTGAGGATCACACAGAAGCGTAATCAGTAAACAAGCTAAAAGTAGTTGTAGGTTGGGATCGAGCTGAGACGTTGTCAAGGAAAAAGCCAAGGGTCAGTAAGGAGTGGTAGCACAGATATGGATGGCAGCAAAAAAGACAAAAGCGAGATACTGGCTGGAGAGAGCACAATAATCTGGCAAACAGGAAGTGCAGAGACATGGCTTAAATCAGGAAGTTCATGGGAGGAGCAAAAAGTTAAAGGTTCAAGACAAACAAGGTTCAAGGCAGGATCATTCAAGGAAATATCTAGGAAACTGTCTAGCATTCCAGGTGACTCATCAAGAAGAGACATTGCCTCACACAGCCGAGGTTCTGGGTTCAAATCCAGGCCCTGACAGTCGGTCTCTAGAGCTGCACTTTTTCATTACTTTAGTCATTGTCTGTTTACTAGTTGGCCTCTATTAAACTCAGGACTGAATTTCTTCTAAATAAACCCTCGTGCTCCTGCTAGTGTTAGTGTCTATCAGTCTCCCTAATAGTGTCTTGCCCTGCCTCAGTTCCCTTGTGTTCCCTCTCTTGCAAGTCACAGGTTGGGTTCCTTGTCTGCCATAAGTATGAGAATGTCTTTGGTGAATGGTAAGTCCTTGGAGAAACCACCTAAGTATTTCCTTAAATGTGGTTGCTATAGCTGAAAATCTTGTCTAGTTTGCAGTTCTCGCTTCCTTAATCATGTTTGGGTACATTTTCTGTCTCTTCTTTTCTCTTATTTTGCATTTGTATTCTCATACTGATCTACTGGTTTGAACACTAATCTAGCTCTGCTTTCCATCTTACATTGCTATCAGTTGCAATTATGATCATGTTATGGGTGACCAAAGCTCAGGCAGCAGATATGTGAACTTCCCCTGTCCTTAACCATCAGCCCCCTGTTTGTTGTAATATCAGCTTTAAATTTCATTATTTTTAAACCTTTATTTTTAGAAAACCCAGATGCAGTGCATTTCCCTCCACTCTCCTTCATGGTACTATGTTTGCTATTAAATTATAGGTGTTGATAAAAATGCAAAGATAAAATATGAAAAAAATCATCCCAGCATTAACAGCGCTAAAAAAATAACTAGGAGTATTTAGAGCAATTAAAGGACAATCAAATCCCACACACAAACATCAATTTATATGTGACAAAAAAAAGTCCTTAAGATAGATTTGAGTCCAAAAAAGTCCTTAACATAGATGTGGTGCTATCTCAAGGACTTTTTTGGACTCTATCACATATGAATTGATGTTTGTGTGTGGGATTTGATTGTCCTTTAATTGCACCAAATACTACTAGTTATTTTTTTAGTGCTATTAATACTGGGATGATGTTTTTTTCGTATTTTATCTTTGCATTTCTATCAATTGTTTTATTTATATAATAGCTGCTATAGTGCATCAACTCCATTTATCCGTTTGAGCACTGGGATCAGCGATACGTATTGTTACTGATACTTTTGATTAAATTATAGGTTTCCTTTCATGTTATAGGTTTGCCTCACCAAATTATTGTTTCGAACTCCAGAGCCACAATCACACAAGGAGATTTTGTCAGACCTCATTAATGTACACAGTCCACTAAACTTTAATTTCTTATTACAGGCAGTTGATTGAAAAGAAAAGGACAACATTAAGCTGAATATTTATATTTGTATAAACAGTAATTTATTTCTATTAGGTTCAGGACAAAAAAATACTATTTAAAAAAAAAATGTTTTTTATTAAAGGAAATCTTTGGTCACAGCATGCACGTTAAATTCATAACATCAGCATGGCAATAGCAAGGCAAGCAATAGTTTTTTTTTGAAAATCCAATACAGTCCAATTCCATAACTTCCTGTATTCCCTACATGCCTTGCAACGATTTCTCTGATGTCAGTTTCTACGGACTACCTCTCTGTTGTCTGCAAGCAGTGATTTCTGCACTGAAACGCCTCATGTGTACCACGTGATAGCTGTAGGCCAGCCACAATATCACAATAGCAATCACAGCTGTTATGAATGCAACCTATTCATGACTGTTTAAATCATTGCTGTTATCATCACTGTAACAGCAATCAAAGTGTAAAAAAAAACAAAAAAAAACCCTAATCCCCCCCCCCCATTTTTTTATTACATTTAAATTTTTTTTTATAATAATTGCTTTTTTTTTTTAACACACTGTTACCAGTCAGTATACCTGATCACCACCACACCAGTCATATGATGATGCTGTACTTCCCCTGGTGACAGTATGTAAAATAAAAAATAAAAATTGTGGGAAAAAAAAATCACATTTTATTTTAAAAAAAAGTGGGAAAAAAATGACAACTTTAAAAAGCTCTCCATGCCCCTTATTAAATACCTCAGACTGACTACTTTCCAAAAAATTGGCTTTTTTTGGGGTATTTATACTGTCCTGACATTTTAAGGGTCTCAAGGATTGAGATAGCCTGTCAAAGTATCAGGATTGATAATTGTTTAAATATACCTATATACAATAGTTTGTAGATGCTATAATTTTCACACAAACCAATTAATATACACGTATTGGGATTTTTTTTTTTTTTCTTTACCAAAGACATAGGCAGATCACATTTTGGCTTACATTTATGAAGAAATGTGATTTTACTGAATATGTTTTATAACAGAAAGTAGAAAATATAATTTTTTTTCAAAGATTTAAATTGGTTTTGGTTTATATAGCAAAAAAAAAAAAACTTTGGTGATCAAATACCACCAAAAGAAAGCTCTATTTGTGTGAAAATATTTATATATATTTCATTTGCGTACAGTGTTGCATGACCTCACGATTCCCAGTTATAGTAGCTCAGTGTCTAAAAGAAAATAAATAGACTGGTAATGAAGGGGGTAAAATCTTCTGGAAGTCAAGTGGTTAATACAGGTAGGCTAGAAATAATTGAAATGCAATGTGGAAATAAATATATGATTGAAAATTCTGACTTTACACTTTAAACATAAAATATTTCATATGGACAATTTACATTAATCTTTTTTCAGCACTAAAATTAAGCTTTAGTTATTTTTTTTTTTTATTAAAACAAGTAAATTAATAATAATAACGTTGCTCAATAAGCAAACCTATATGAAATTGCATAAATTACATACACAGCTGAATTAATTCAACCCCATCACCTATCTTTCTGATTTGTACCGCTCTATACCGCTCTATACCGATTTTTTTTCTATACAATATTTATGAGTCAAAGAAGAAGGACCAACACCAGCTGTTGTAAGAAAAGATGGTAGTTTGTCTATAGCATGGGAAAAGGTAAACAGCACTAATCAGATTTTGTATTACCCTCTCTGTTTTTCTTGATACAACTTTATGCCTGTATGGACTCCCAACAATACACAAAGTTCCTTTAAAACAAATTGTCAGCAGCATCAATTTTGTGGTTTATGCCAAGTATTTTGCTACAATCTGAACACCCTTAGTTGATGCTATGCCACATTCAGAACTCTAAAGATTTTGTCAGCAAGGTCTGTGCACTGAAGTTGGAGGTAAAGGAAAAAATGGTATCATAGGATGTCCATTACATTTTTACTTGTATACCAACTGCAAATGATATTGAGACCATAAGATAACTCCTAAAGCTGGATAAGATCATTAACAGCTAAACCAAACTCAATCTGGGCCAAGTATGTTTCTTGCTGGAACTTTGTCTTATCCCACTGGTTTTCAAATACTAGAATCATCTCTGCAGACAGAAGAGAAACAAACTCTTTGGAAAATAACATCTAGGTAAGACGTACAGAAAAAAAAAATGACCCTTTTTGGACTGGGAGGTGACTTGAACATTGAAGTGTACAGGAAACCTATCCACATAAATCAGTAACTATTATGCACATACCCAACTGAAAATCTGTATAGAGCTGTACAAATCAGAAAGATAGGTGATAGGGTTTGATTGATTCAGCTGTGTATGTAATTTATGCAATCTCATGCTCCACACATTGTTTGCCTCTGCAGGCTGTATAACTTGGTTTCTTTCCTAAGGGTTGAAATACACTTGTCTCTTCCAAAACCCTTTAAATATATGTAGTAAATAGGGCATGACTGAGAATGTAGGCTCTTTACAAGATGATTTGGAGTTGGTAACTGGGGACAAAGAGAAGGCAAATGTATTACGTACCATCTTCAGCTCTGTGCATACAAAGGTAAATGAGAGTGCTCAAGTACTTAATGAGGATAGTATTGACATAGCCCCAAATGATCCACAGTGGCTCAAAACTGATATGGCCCAGAAACATTTAGACAAAATAAAGGTGAGTAAAGCACCTGGAACAGATGGCTTACACCCATGGATTCCTAAAGAGTTGAGGCCCTTTAACCACTTGCTTACTGGGCACTTAAACCCCCCTCCTGCCCAGACCAATTTTCAGCTGTCAGCACTGATGCACTTTGAATGACAATTGCGCGGTCATACAACACCGTACCCAAATGAAATTTTTATAATTTTTTCCCACAAATAGAGCTTTCCTTTGGTGGTATTTAATTACAGCTGGGAGTTTTATTTTTTGCTAAACAAACAAAAAAAGATGCAAAAAAAAAAAAAAAAAATCATGTTTAATAGTTTGTTATACAATTTTGCAAACAGGTCATTGTTCTCCTTCATTGAAATGCGCTGATGAGGCGGCACTGGTGGGCACTGATAGGCTGTACTGGTGGGCACTGATAGGCTGCACTGGTGGGCACTGATAGGCACCACTGCTGGGCACTGATGGGCGGCACTGATGGGAACTGATGGGCGCTGGTAGATGACACTGATGGGCACGGATATGTGGCATATGAGGTGCAGCACTGTTGTTGAGGCAGATTGTGGGCACTGATAGGTGGCACTGTGGGCACTGATGGGTGGCACTATGGGCACTGATGGGTGGCACTATGGGCACTAAGGGGTGGTACTGATGGATGGCACTTTTACTATATGTATGTTACACTGGCAGGGGGCAGGTGGGCACTGATGACTTGGCCGTGATCGGGACTGAAGTCCCTCACACGGCCGCCGGTGATCGGCTCTGTTGTGATCACATGATCAGCTGTCATTGGCTAACAGCTGATCACGTGGTAAGGGGTCGGGATCGACCTCTTTCTTCGATCCGTGATCAGGCGAGTCTCATAGACTCGCTGATCACAGAGCACGCCACACGTGCCCCTCAGGGAGCGCGCAGGCCGCTCGTGCATGGGACGACGTCAATAGACGTAGTCCCGTCAAAGCAGGTCCGCGCTGTAGCCGTCATTCGGCTATAGCGCGGATCTCAATCGGTTAATGACTGGCTTGGTACACTAAATTGGCAAGGTCAATGTAGTGCCTATATTTAAAAAGTGATCAAACTATTTAGTTTGATCACACTTTTTTTTAAATTAATAATTTAAATAAAATGTGAAAAAATGACAACTTCAAAAAGCTCTCCATGCCCCTTATTAAATACCTCAGACTGACTACTTTCCAAAAATTGGTCTTTTTTTGGGTATTTATACTGTCATACTGTCCTGGCATTTTAAGGGCCTCAAGAATTGAGATAAGGTGAGATAGAGAAAATAGATATGGCGCTATACCTTTTTAAACTCACTAAATATAAGTGTCATAGAAATGTACAGATTTTCCAGCTTGCTGGCTAATAATTTTAAACTCTTAAAATCCTGAATGAACCAAGATATACTAAAATAATAAACCCAATAAATAATATAAATAGTATAGTGCTAAGAATCAGTCAATATTAAATTGTGAATACAAAAGTGAATATAAATTTTCCAGCGTGCTGGTTAATAAATTAATATAAAATTAATATAAAAATAGGGTGAGAATAAGAATAGGAATAAAAAATATATAAATATAAATGTGAATTACACAATATAATAAATGAATTAGATAGCTGAAATAAATGGATGAATGATTGATGCTATGTATACTAAACTCAATCTATAATCAACAGTGAAATTCTAAAAAATACTCAAAGTGCCTGTGACTGTGGTGATGGCGTCACCAAGTGCTTTGGTTTACAAATTCAAAAAAAATGTGACCATAAAACAAAAAACAAAAATCTAATTTGTACAATTGTGAACACAAGTGAAAAATGAAAAGTGCAACAAATATATACACACTGTGTTAGGTTTCAAAAAATTCCCAAGTAGAGATCAGAAAATTGGGAAAAAATACAAGTAATAATAGAGATTTAGTCCATAATGTGAAAAAAATTATGTGAAAAAAATCTTGCAGCGACAAATCAGATATGAAAGTCTAATAGGGTAAAAATTGAAAAATAAAAATGAAAATTAGATAGTGAAAAAAGGTTTTCTATGTATAGAAGAGGAGTGGAGGGAGTAACTTCGCTTATCCGTTCGTATTTATGAATTTTGCTCTCACCAGAAATACGACCCCGTCCGGGGTGGATCAGCCTCCACAGTATAAGCCACTGTGTCGCTTCTTGGGCTGTCTTTGCTGAAATGCTGGGGAGATCCCTCGTTCCTCCGTGGGGATGTTGTACCTAGTATTACATATGGTAAAAAAGAGGACTTTCCATGGTATAGTATGTTTGCAACTCAGTTTATTTGTAACAACTTAAAAGTACTCACATTTAGTACGATAAAACACGTATTGTAAAAAGCGTTCGGAACTTCCGCTCGGCTAGCACGCCGTTTGCACTGGAGGTGTACGTATCTGGCCACGCCCTACGCGTTTCGTCATTCAGACGTCATCTGGAGCGGCCATCTTCATACACCTTTCCACTTATATAGGGTATAGTTACCAATCGCGCATGCGCGGAACCTAACCGCCATGTTTGCTAAGGGAATCGCCATTAAGCCTATTTTTATGCCAGCTATGTAGGGAATGTATCATTGTACCTGCTATTAGTCAGATGTAAATAGACGCAGATTGGGCACCCCTCCTATATAAGTGGAATATATACTATGACATCCTTATTACTTTATACATACCCCTAAATGGATATCAACATAGAAATTCCAATCAATACACAGTATCTGTAAAACAGTATCTATGAAAATCTATAAAAGGGAGAGGGAAATACTGAAATACTAAAAGTGTATATATGCTTTATCATAAAGTATAGAGGTGGAAAAAATTGAATAAAAATAAAAATTAAAATTAAATTTAAATTTACACTGAACAACGTCTCAGATGTGCAAGTAGCTACCTAAATTCCTAAGACATTGGCTATTTGGAATTTATTTCCAATGTGTGCTATGTTACCCAAGGGGTAGGATAGGGAAAGGAAATGAATAACATTCGATCTCAGTTGGAATAGAGAGAAAATATGTGTAAAAAAGAGAAAATTGTGTAAAAAATGTAAGAAATGTACCCAGATTGTACATGTATATATATATATATATAAAAATTCATATATATACATAAAAAATGAACTATATATATATAAAAAAGCTCATATATGAAAAACATATATACCTAAAATGGAAGACATAAACATGTATAAAAATGTATAAAAATGTATAAAAATGTATACGAAGAGAAGGCACTAAAATGGTAGAATGGGATAGGATTATTAGTATTTATTTTTTATTATTTTTTATTATCACGTTGGGTAGGAGAAATATAATTAAAGTGTTGGGACATTAGGATATTAGAATATAAGTTTCTAGGTGCAACCTTATTGTTTATTCCCCTGCTATATATTGATGTTCCAGGCTTTGTTGATTGTATTACATTCGACCCTGGAAAAATGTGTTAAGATTAAAAATGGTTAAAAAATAATAAATAAATTGAAATTAAAAATTGGTTAAAAAGCAGTTAAGATCCAGATCTATATTCATTCCAGCAGGTTGCATAGTCTCCATGTTGAAGATCCATCTGGTTTCATTTTGAGAAATTTTCTTGGTCATATCTTCTCCTCTCCAATGTCCTTTGATTTTGTCAATTGCATAAAAAATCATTTGTTTGGGATCTTGGTTATGAAAGTCTCTGAAATGACGTGAGACACTATGTTTATCGTATCCTTTTTTAATGTTCTTAATATGTTCTTTAATTCTTACGTGTAATTCTCTTGTGGTTCTACCCACGTATTGTTTATGACAAGGACATTCTATAATGTACGTAACATGCGTACTCTTGCATGAAATAAGTTCCTTGATGTTGAATTCTCTCCCATTAGTAGTCGAGGTAAATTTAGTTATTTTTCTACTGGTCTTTTTACTTTTACGGCAGGGAAGGCAATGGCCACATTTGAAAAAACCTTTGAGGTGTTCGGCAATTTTAATTTGTCGTGGGGGATCAATTGTGTTTTTCACCAATCTATTTCTTAAGTTGGGAGCTTTTTTGTATATGAAAGAGGGATTGTTGGGCAGGATTTGTTTTAATACATCATCTGTTTTCAGAATAGGCCACCGTTTTTTGATAATCATTTCTATTTCTTTGTGTTGCCTGTTAAAACCTGTCAGGAAGGCGGTTTCCATATTTCTGGTCTTCTTATGCCGCGTACACACGAGCGGACTTTTCGACATCCAAAGTCCGACGGACTGAGTCCGTCAGACTATTCGATCGTGTGTGGGCTGCAACGGACTTTAGCTTCGCAAAAGTCTGACGGACTTTAGAAATGAAGCATGCTTCAAATTTTCCCGACGGAACTCCGCCGGACCCGGTCCCCTTCGAAAAATCCGCTCGTGTGTATGCTACTCCGACGGACTAAAACCGACGCTAGGGCAGCTATTGGCTACTGGCTATGAACTTCCTTATTCGAATCCAGTCGTACGTCATCACGTTCGACTCCGTCGGAGTTTGGTGTGATGGTGTGTGTCCAAGTCCGTTCGGTCGAAAAGTCCGCCAGAACTCCGTCGGAACTCCGGCGGAACTCCGGCGGAACTCCTTTGGAAGTCTGCCGGACATAAGTCCTCTCGTGTGTACGCGGCATTAGTGTTTATTTTGCTATCCAACAGTTGCTTCCTATCCATTTTTATTACATTTTCTTTGAGAGCCCTCAGCTGGGCTTCTTTGTATCCTTTGTTTATGAACCTATTGATGATGACTTCAGCCTGTTTATCAAAGTCTTCTTTTTTTGTACCATTCCTATACAATCTTACGAATTGTCCTCTGGGTATATTGCCAATCCACCTTGGATGGTGGCAGCTTGAGGTAGGGATGTATCCATTCCTGTCCGTGGTTTTAAAAAAAGGTTCTGGTATCAAGATAGCCTGTCAATGTATCAGGATTAATAATTGTTTAAATATACCTATATAGAATAGTTTTTAGAGGCTATATTTAGAGGCTATAATTTTCACACAAACCAATTAATATACACGTATTGGGATGTCTTTTTTAACCAAAGACATAGGCAGATCACATTTTGGCTTAAATTTATGAAGAAATGTGATTTTACTGAATATGTTTTATAACAGAAAGTAGAAAAAAATTTTTTTTTCAAAGTTTTAAATTCTTTTTGGTTTATATGGCAAAAAAAAAAAAAACTGTGGTGATCAAATACCACCAAAAGAAAGCTCTATTTGTGTGAAAAAAAAATATATATATTTCATTTGCGTGTTGCATGACCTCACGATTCCCAGTTATAATATTGACATAGCCCCAAATGATCCACAGTGGCTCAAAACTGATATGGCCCAGAAACATTTAGACAAATTAAAGGTGAATAAAGCACCTGGAACAGATGTCTTACACTCATGGGTTCCTAAAGAGTTGAGACCCTTTAATGACTGGCTTGGTACACTAGATTGCCAAGGTCAATGTAGTGCCTATATTTAAAAAGTGACCAGTAAAATCACATTTTTTCATAAATGTAAGCCAAAATGTGATCTGCCTATGTCTTTGATAAAAAAAAAAATCCCAATACGTGTATATTAATTGGTTTGTGTGAAAATGATAGCATCTACAACTATTGTATATAGGTCTATTTAAACAATTATCAATCCTGATACATTGACAACCTATCTCAATTCTTGAGGCCATTAAAATATCAGGACAGTATGACAGTATATCAAACTCTTTTGCCAGGTAACTCCAGACCAATAGTTTAACTTCCATAGTTAGGAAGAAACTTGAGATTTTAATAAAAAGAAACACGTAGAAGCATTTTACTGGAAAATAATATTTTAAGCAATAGTGAGCATGGATTCATGAAAGACCAAAGTTGTCAAACAAATCTGATTTCTTGTTATGAGGAAGTAAGCAAAAATGTAGCCAAAGAGATGGCTGTGAATATAGTACAATTGTTTTTTTTATCAAAGTGTTTGATAAAAAAGTGTTCACAAACTAGAAAAATGTTCACAAACTAGAAAATTTAGTTTGTGAATGGATAGAAAACTAGCTAAAAGGCTGTATTCAGAGGGTAGAGGTTAATGATTCATACTCTGAATGGCCTATGGTTATTAGTGGTATATGCCAAGGTTCAGTGTTGGGACCCTCACTTTTTAACCTATTATAGAGCTTGGTATTAAAGGTAATATTTCATTGTTTGCAGATGATAGCTATGTAGTGGAATAACATCCTTACATTATTTCTCCAACTTACAAGCTGGCCTCAATGTACTATTTATTTGGGCACCTATGTAGTAAATGAGGTTGTAATATTGATAAATGTAAAGTTATGCCCTTGTGGGTTAAAAACCATGCTTACCCCATATGTTCTATGAGATGAACAGCTGGGAGAGTCAATGGTTGAGAAAGCCCTGGGTGTTCTAGTAGATCATGAACTTAATAATAGCATGCAATGCCAAGCTGCAGTTCCTAAAGCTAGCATGATACTTTCTTGTATTAAAAAGGTATAGACTCCAGAGAAAGTGATATAATTTTGCCCCTGTACCAATCATTAGTAAGACCTCATCTGGAATATGCAGTTTAGATTTGGGCACCTGTTCTTAGAAAGGATATTGGCGAACAGGGGAAACTGTACAGAAGAGCAACCAAACTTATAAAAGCCGATTAAGGGGGTATATGATCACAATGTATACATACATAAGTGGTCCATATAGTGAACTTGGAGTTGCTATTCAGCTTCAGGTAATTACAAAGGGCACGAGGAAAACTCTTTTTTGTCTGGAGGAAGAGCGATTTAACCTTCACAGACAGAAAGGCTTCTTCACGTTTAGAGCTGTGAAAATATAGAATAGACTCCCTCAAGAACTAGTTCTAGCCAACTCAGTAGCAGTGTTTTAAAAAAGAGTTGAATGCATTCCTTAATGCAGAATCTAGTCAGAATCTACACATAATTCATAACTCCTGACACAATCAAATTATGTTAATATTGATCATCCAACAGAATGTAGAAGAGCATTACAATTATGTTAAGACTAAATACGCCTACATTTCCAGATGCAGAGGGCTAATTAGGAACATTACGTGTTCTGAGGAAGGCCCTTTTAAAAGGTATATCATGTGTGGTCTTGTTCAAAAGAAAATGTCATGCTGGATGATAAAATACCAGTTATTATATTGTAGTATGTGATCATAGGACAAAAACCATACAATTAAAAAACTATAGAATTAGAAAATTGTTAATTGTCAATTTCATATTTGTAAATGCCCTCCTCATGGTCCTGAAAAGATGGTTGCATCTGCAGCTCAGCAGCTTTCCTTTTCCATGAAAACGATTTACACATGCCAAAGGTCACGCTTAGATGTAGGTTAGTGTTGGGCAGTCTAGATCAATATCACAACCTTTTCAAGGCGAAGGTCCAAAAGTGTTTTGTAACACTTATCATGTATCCATCACCTTGCATTGGACTTCATTATGTAATGTATAATATCTCTGTGCTTACATCTAGTGTCAATTTACTGTAACTACAACTTGTTATTTTCGTGCTTGTAAAGTGATAATCTAGTATAATCTAGTTTACCTACAGTGTGTGTCTCTAGGTTAGTTGGTTTAGTCCTTAGCTAGACTTTTACGTTCTTCTTCTTGTTCCCTTAGTTAGTTTCCAGCCTTCATAGTGGGAGCAAGGTATAGAAAATCATTGTCCATTTACACTTTGAAATTACTTTTTAACATTCATGTACTGTATTTTTACAAGTAAAGCTATGATGAATTAAATTGTCAAGTCTTATTAGAGAGTTAAGCTGTCTGTGGGGGGCACTTATTCAGCGGGTGCTTATGTTGCTCATGAGGTATGTGAATGCATAAAGCTTTGCTTTAAACACAACGGTGTGGACAGAAAAGATGGCAGAAATAGAGGTATAAATGGAAGCCCTGTAATGTGATGTGAATTAGCTACAGCAGAGGCAAGGTTAAGATTGTTGGAACAAGCTGTTACTGCAAGTGAGTCAGACAATGCTAGCAGGGTTGCCAGCCTCCCCATTTTTTTTTCTACTGACAGAACATCGGAAATTTACTGACAGTGCAAATTTTTTACTGACAACCTGAAAAAATGACATAACGCCTATTAGATACTAAAAACATTGATATTTAAACAGTATAAACACAATCTGTAAAGGCTGACAATACCCATAACAGGTAGTTGGCCTGGTGTACATTTTTTTTCAGCCACCCTGCTGGGATACAGTTATGCCAAAAAGAGCAATCGGCATGACCATATTTCGTTTAATAGTGGGAATGCCCTACTTACCTATAAATGAACATAGCAGCTACTTACCAGGTGAGTACACATTGCCATGGCTTCGATGCTTAGCTTCATAGTACGCCAATTTTAACTCAACATGTAAATTTTCACAGGTGGTATCGCTGTCAAACTTGCCCATTGAGTTCAATGGGGCTGTGCAGCAGCCACAAACCAAATGCTTGGCTTGCGGTTGTGACACAGTATTTCAAAGCAAAGTTCACATTCGGCTGGGGAAAAAAACACATTTAGGAGGCAGCAGTATCCTCTCCTGCACTAACAGTGGGAGGGTCTTAAAGGGGCATTAAATACCCCTTTAAGAGTGTGTGTTAAATACACAGTGCAGGGTTCAGATGTGCACTACTTAGTGTGCAGGTTTCAGGGGTGCGTTGCATACAGAGCGCAGGGTTCAGGGATTCCCTGCATACAGAGTGCAGGATTCAGGGGTGGGCTATATACAGAGTGAATGATTCAGGGGTGCTCTGCATAGAGAGTGCATGATTCAGGGGTACACTGCATAGAGAGTGTAGGATTCAGGGGTGCGCTGTGTACAGAGTGCTGGGTTCATGAGTGTGATGCATACTGAGTACAGAGTAGAAGGGTGCCCCCTTTTCCCCCAAATTGCCCACTCCCCCAGTACAGTGCTCTACTCCCACCCCCAAATCCCCCTCCTTGACAGTACCTGATAGAAAACTGCAGCTGCAGAAGAGCAGGATAGCTTATTCAGGAGGAGAGTGTAGTGTAGCTGCATGTGGAGCCATAGGCAAAGGGTACTGGAGCTGTTACGGCCAGGCAAGCACTGGGTCCAACTACCTATCCATGCAGGGAGGCGGCTGGCGGAGCACATTTGAGGTCAGTCTGCAGCTAGAACTAGAGGAGCAGGGTCGACTAATACAGCTGCCTGCTCCTTCTGCTGCTGGCTCCAGCCTGCTTCTATTTAAAAATAATCCCAACTGCCTCCAGACTCTAATGTGGTCAGTCAAACCAAGTCACTATCACCTAATTAGCTCAATGATCTTTCTCCTGACAGCAATATTGCTCATTTGCCATAGCAAAGAACTGCAAACCTGTTCCTGCTTTAAACACCTTTATTACTCCATACTACTTTAAGCCACACAGCTCTGACTTGTCAGAATTTGCCATATTCGCGGTAAGCTGTCATCTCATGCCGCGTATACACAATCAAACAATCCGGTGGAAAAGTCCGGCGGACTTGAGTCACCCCGTGTGTGGGCTCCGGCGTATTTTTTTTACCCAAAAGTCCGGCGGACTAAGAAAGTAGTTTTGCACCAAAATATGTCCGCCGGACTGCGACGGCCGTGTGTGTGCTAGTCCACCGTACTTTTGAAATGAACAGATTTTTCCCGTATGGAGAAAAGTCTGTTCATTTTGAGCGTGGCTCCAGGTAGCCGAGACTAGCGAAGGAAGCGTCGCTGGCCCAGTCACCTGGTATGGACTTAAAGGGGAAGCCCTACGCCGAAAAAAAACGGCGTGGGGATCCCCCTCTAGGTCCATATCAGACCCTTATTCGAGCACGCTACCCGGCCGGTCAGCAAAGGATGTGGGGATGAGCGAGCGCCCCCCCCTCCTGAGCCATACCAGGCCACATGCCCTCAACATGGGGGGTGCTTTGGCTTTTCATTTTGGGCGCAGCCCCCCCCACCCCAAAGCACCTTGTCCCCATGTTGATGAGGACAAGGGCCTCTTCCTGACAACCCTGGCCATTGGTTGTCGGGGTCTGCGGGCGGGGGGCTTATCAGAATCCGGGAGCCCCCTTTAATAAGGGGGCCCCCTGGATACCAGCCCCCCACCCTATGTGAATGAGTATGGGGTACAATGTACCACTACCCATTCACCTGTGAAAAAATGTAAATAAAACACAACACACAAGGGTTAAAAATTGTTTATTGCTTCTTCCGTTTCGGGGGGTCTTCTTGCCGGACGCCTCCGCTATCTCCTGCTCTTTTGCTAGCTCTTTTACTAGCGGAGTGAGCCTGGCTTTCTTCTTTGCTGCCATCCGGGGGTCTTCTTCCGACTTCGGGGGTCTTGTCCCCCTCTTCGGTTCTTCTTGCCGGGCCTCTGCGCCTTCTTCTAACTCTTTTACAAGCGGTGGCCAGGTCTTCATTGCCGCCTTCTGTTCTTCTCTTCTTGAGGTGTTGACTCGTCACTGTCTCCGGTCACAATGACAGGCACGGGTCGTGCGGCGACTTATATAGGGACATCAACGGATGATGTCCCCACCTATTATGATGTCACAGTCCCAGAGGATTGCTTGGACTAGCTAGCAAAAGAGCAGAAGATAGCGGAGGAGTCTTGCAAGAAGACCCCCCCAAGACGGAAGAAGACCCCCGGAGCTGTGCAATAAACTATTTTTAACCCTTGTGTGTTGTGTTTTATTTATATTTTTTTCACAGGTGAATGTGTAGGGGTACATTGTACCCCATACATTCACATAGGGTGGGGGGCCGGTATCGGGGGGCCCCTTATTAAAGGGGGCTCCCGGATTCCGATAAGCCCCCCTCCCGCAGACCCCGACAGCCAACAGCCAGGGTTGTCGGGAAGAGGCCCTTGTCCTCATCAACATGGGGACAAGGTGCTTTGGGGTGGAGGGGCCGCGCGCCCCCCTTTCCCAAAGCACCCCCATGTTGAGGGCACGTGGCCTGGTATGGCTCGGAGGGGCGCTCGCTCATCCCCACCCCCTTTCCTGACCGGCCAGGTAGTGTGCTCAGATAAGGGTCTTATATGGACCTAGAGGAGGACCCCCTCGCCGTTTTTTCAGCGTAGGGCTTCCCCTTTAAGTCCATACCAGGTGACGGGGCCAGCGACGCTTCCTTCGCTGGTCCCGTCTACCTGGAGCTGCGTTCAAAATTAACGGACTTTCCTCCGTGTGTGTGGGCAAGTCCGTTCATTTCGAAAGTACGGCAGATAGTCCGGCGGACTAAGTCCGCTGGACCTAGTCTGCCGCAAAAGTACCGTGTGTGGGCAGGTCCGCTCGTTCGGACAGTCCGGCCGACAGTCCGCCGGTTTGTCTGCCAGACTAAGTCCGCCGGATAGTCTGATCATGTGTACGTGGCATTACACGTACTGGGCTGACAAATTTTGGCGACTGCAGAGGGTGCAAGCCTACTTTTAATTGCTTCCCACGCAGCCACTGCATATATACAGCCAGGTGGGACAAGTGTCATTCTTTGAGGATGTACCGATAGGTCCTTCCAGTTTTTGCACGGTCTTGAGTTCTTGTAGCTGTGTAATTTGTAATCACACTGTAAGACACCGCAAATACCAGATTGAGGTACAGGGCCACCGTGATTGGCCCTGTACCATGTGATCGCTGTGACCAAACTTAAATTTATGATGCCATTGTTTACTATTTGGAACTCTGTGATTGGTCACATTATCACATGGTGCTGGTCAAATCACTGTGGCCTTGTACCATGTGATAGCTGTGGTCAATCACATTAGTAAACAATGATATTGTGAATGATGCCAAATACAGTTAGAGATGATTGCTTATACAGTTATCATGACTGTATAAGCAATGATAGTGTAAAAAAATCCTGTTTACCCCCTCCAGGACTAACCTGGCCTGTTTATTGACCACACTTCTGCCTGCTGCTTGGACTCATCCTTTTTCCTATTTGCTGACCATGTCTCTGCCTGCCGCCAAAACGGACCCATTTTCATGTTGGATTGATTGATTGTCCTGCGACAGTTTCAGCCATCTCTTGAAGAGAACTCCACTCTTGTAACCACAGGAACGCATTTGTTCTTCATTTCTTCAGTCTGCTGTAATTCCTGGCCAGTGAGTATGGCATTCCTGTGAGCAGCCATGTACCAGTAGGCTAGGCATGCTTGGCTTATAGGAAAGGGAACTGCTATAGTCGAATCTACACTAAGCTATTTTCCCTGACCACTCCTACAGGGGCTACCATTACAGTATATTGTTTTGACACAATTGGTTTATTTGTGTGATACACAAGATACAATGTCTGGTACATCAGTCTAACCAGTAAAAAGTCTCACGTGTATTACCATACTCAGGAGGAGTAGCAGAATGTGTTTTGGGTTGTAATTCTAAGTATGCCCACTGTTTTTGAGAGCTATTTTATCAAATTGACAACTTTGTGTAAAAAAAAAAAATGAATTTTAATTTTCCTTTCTTGTGGCAAAAAAACGTAAGTCTTTAAAAGACTCACCATGCCTCCTAAAAAATATGTTGGGGTGTTTACTTTCCAAAATGCAGCCATTTTGTGGGTGTTTCTAGTGTCCTGGTGCTCCAGGGCCTCCAAAATTGTGATAGGTAGTCAGGAAATTAGATGCTTAATTCTATGTTTGTCTATGCTGTGCCTTAGAAATATGTTATTAATTGACAACTTTTTGTAAAAAGATACATTTTCATTTTCATTCTGCATTTTTTAAAAACGTGTGCCATAAAAGAAGTCTTCAAAAGACTCACCATGTCTCTTGTGGTCATTTTGTTTACACGGTCCAAGTACTTCAGGGCCTCCAAAAATGTAATCAATAGTTAGAACATTAGATGCATATTTTATGCCCCTGGAGTGCTTGAAGGTGCTGCTTGGATTGTGGTTAGGTTGTGAAAAAGTCTCAGGCATGTGGTATGCCTATGATGTGTGTTAGAAATATCTTATTAATTGACAACTTTGTGTTCTTTCCTGCATTTTTCAAAAATGTGTGGCTAAAGATGACATTTTTAAAAGACTCAATATGTCTTTCAAAAAATACCTTGGAGTGTTTGCTTTCCAAAATGAATTCATTTTTCTGGGGGTTTTTCCTGTCCTTGCACTTCAGGGATTCAAGAATTATGGTAGATTTTCGGTCCCTTTATATATCCAGGATGTAAAAAAGTCTCACATGAAATCCGCATACTCGGCAAATGTGTTTTGGTCTCTAATCATAAGTATGCCCGTGCTGAGTGTGAGAAATAACGTCTTAAAATGAAAATTTTGTGAAAAAAAAATTCTAAAAAATTGTGACAAAAAATTACAACCTCAAAAAACTCACCATGCCTTATACTAAATACCTTGAAATGTCTACTTTCCAAAAAGGGATCATTTGGGGTGTATTTGTACTGTCTTAGCATTTTGAGGGCTCAAGAAACAGGATCGGCAGTCAGTAGATCAGAATTATTATTATACACAATTTTTATAGCACCAACAGTTTACGCAGCGCTTTACAATGTATAGGGGGGCAACACAATTACAGTATGGTTCAATACAAAAGGTACAGGAGGGCCCTGCTCGTAGAGCTTACATTCTAAAAGGGAGGGGGTGGTACAAAGGTAATAGCTGCAGAGAATGATTTGAAGGGGTGGCTCGGGGACAGTTAGGTGGGTGTGGGATAGGCTTCCCTGAATAAATGAGTTTTCAGGGATCTCCTAAAGGTGGACAGGGTAGGGGTTGATCGGATATACTGGGGCAGGGAGTTCCAAAGGATGGAACAGGAAAAAGTCTGGAAAAATCTTGAAGGCGAGCATGGGAGGAGGTAACAAGGGAGCTAGAGAGCAGGAGGTCCTGGGAGGAGCAGATGGGTGCGATTTGAGCAATATCTGCAGATGAGGTTGGTGATGTAGATGGGGGTGATGTTGTGAATGGCCTTGTATGTTATGGTTAGCATTTAAAGGTGTAAAAAAATACTGCGCTGTGAAAAGATGTGTTCTACCCAGCTGCCAACACTACTGAAGACTACACAGTAACATACAAAAATTAAAACAAAAAAGTGTGGCGCTTAGGTGGCAACAAACCACATGAACCAGTAAGGCACTAATTCAAGCAAAGAAAATGACATACACTTAAAAAAAAAGAAATTATGTGTAAATTCCGTTGTATATTAAGAGATCTTACTCCCAGGTGGAAGAGTGCATGAACCTCATGCACACAAAAGGTTAAGGTAAATAAAATTAATTTAACATATACAGTCCATCAAGTGAACGTCTAACAGTCCTTGAAATGTGTAATATCAATCACAATTCCAAACTTGAGGTGACGTGAAAAAAGGTGAAATTCAACTTCTGATGTGTAGAATAATACCACCACCACCGTGATAAAGAAGGGGAGAGGAGGCTTACCAAATGACGTGGACTCAGAGGAAGGCTTACGCCTCTCGAGTCATATGGGCCTGTAGGTTAGCAAACCAGATAATCATACATCTAGTATGTAATCTCCCGCAAGTCTTCAGGTCATGAAATCATCCGTAGCGATCCTCCTATAGTGCTCATCCCACGAAAATAGGGGGCTCAGGTATCAAAGACCATGGAAGTAGAAAACTAGCATAGCGTGATACCGTTTTAACATCCAATTTATTAAAAAATAATAATAAAATTACACTCACATTTGGTTTAATCGTAATAACATAGTCAGAAAGTAGCGATGTCTGTAAGGGGGTCCACCCGACGCATTTCAACTAAACAGCCGTCCTCTGGGGTGTGGACCCCCCCAAACAGCATCGCTTATAAGTACAAAATGACCCCAAAATAACCAATGACCCCGGAAGCACTTGGCACTTCCGGTCACATGTTCCGGAAGTGTATATATTAAAAACTCCTCCATGTATATTTATTATCCTTACATATAGCATCATCCCCATCAGAGATGCCCGCCAAATATCCAAAATATAAGCGAGACTGTGAATATTTGGATATGAAAGATTTTCCACATCTTGGGCATAAATTAGCATCCGTCCTGTGTCATAACCAAGCCTCGTTCTGATCACGAGGCCTGGCCATCCAAACAGCAGCATGCAGCATAGTCAAGCCTCGCTCTGATTATGAGGCCAGGCCTCATATTAGCATCCATCCTGTGTCGTAACCAAGCCTCATTCTGATCACGAGGCCTGGCCATCCAAACAACAGTATGCAGCGTATTCAAGCCTCGTTCTGATTATGAGGCCAGGCCTCATATTAGCATCCATCCTGTGTCGTAACCAAGCCTCGTTCTGATCACGAGGCCTGGCCTTCCAAACAGCATGCAGCATATTCAAGCCTTGTTCTGAAAACCAAGCCTCGCTCTGATTATGAAGCCAGGCCTCATATTAGCATCCATCCTGTGTCGTAACCAAGCCTCGTTCTGATCATGAGGCCTGGGCATCCAAACAACAGCATGCAGCATATTCAAGCCTCATTCTGAAAACCAAGCCCTGCTCTCAGAACGTTTAGCCAGCAAACACTTCCCAGGACCAAGCCTCGCCCTCAGAACGAGGCCCAACCCACGGACTGGCTGCAACAATCATTATCTAGCCGCATACTGACCGCTTGTGTGTATATGAACCCGCCCCACATAACCTCCCCATAGGGGGCGTCAAGCAACTCCATAGCAACAGGGCGATGCCATACATATCACATACAGCGTCTGCCGGAGTCATGGTCTTAAGGGGGGCATCAATATAAACTTTACACATATTTAGTAGATATACAAAGTATATATATATAAACAGATATTCACATGAACATATTCACCATAAGGGGAAAAAAAAAAAAAGGAGGAGAAAAGGGGAGATAAAACATTTACTCCACCTCAATAGGGGTCATTAATTTCTCCAAAAAAACACGCTACTAAAACAAATTAAAACAATTGGCCACCAATCAAATAGTATTCCCACCAATTACCATTTGTAGTGAGTACATCATGCAATCACTACAAATTAAATAGTTCGACTGAATAACAATCGATTTTAATGCAAATGTAGATCAATCAGGGGAGGGCCAATGAATAACTAAAAAGATATTATAAAAAAATTAAAAATTAAAAAGTTGTTATTTTGTCCTTATGCTTGATTAATAAATGCATTTATGTCTAGCTCCACGTTCATTCCAAAAGGATGATAAGTCTGTAGCTCATAGATCCAGAACGTTTCAAGTCTTGAAACACCCCTGGTGTTAGCTCCGCCCCTCCATGGTGCAATATATCTGTCTATGACCAGATACTGAGTTCCCATAGGATTTCGAGCATGGTGTTGTCGATAGTGACGCGGAACAGTATGTTTCAGGCTCCCAAGTTTTATTAAGTTAATGTGTTCAGACACACGAGTGGTGAATGATCTTATAGTTCTACCTACATACTGTTTGCCACAAGGACAAGTCAGTAGATACACTACGTTTATTGTGGCACAGGTGCAGAACTGTTTGATCTTATAAGTGCGGCCCGTTACGGTAGATTTAAATTCCTTAGTGCTGCCGCGTCCACTGCTATTATGATGACAAACCGTACACCTTTTGCATGGATAGTAACCTGTCCAATTGTGAAAGAACATGGGTTTTACAGGGGGGTTGATGATAGAGGGGGCAATCTTACTTTTCAATGCAGGTAAACCCCGGTAGACCACCTTGGGTCTTTCCGGTATGAGAGGTCCAAGGACTTTATCGTTCCTTAGTATGCTCCAATGTCTTTCAAAAATATTCTTAATTTGTTTGTGCTGTGTAGAGAACCGTGTTAGGAAGGACCATTTATAGTGGCCATCATCCTCCCTACGAGGCCTCTCCCCCAGCAAAGAAGTTCGATCAATATCCAAAACCTTCTGCAATTCTCTATCGATATCAACCCCACTATAGCCCCTATCCAAGAATCTAGACTTCAAGACATCAGCCTGTATTTTAAACGTGTTGATATCAGTACAATTCCTGCGAAGTCGCAGGAATTGACTCTTAGGAACAGAGTTCAGCCATGTTCTGTGGTGGCAACTATCCACAGGTATAAACCCGTTTCTATCTGTGGGTTTAAAATGTGTGCTCATCACGAACTGATGTCCTGAAATTTCTATTCCCAAGTCTAAAAAATTAATCCTAGACATACTAGATTCATAGGATAGGACTATCCCTCTATCATTCCCATTAAGGACAGAAAAAAATTATTTTAATGCTTCAGATGTACCTGCCCATAGGAGGAGGACGTCATCAATGTATCTGGCCCACAGTTTCAACTGAGGGTAATCCAGAGCAAAGACGACGTCCTCCTCCCATTTGGCCATGGAGCTAGACATAAATGCATTTATTAATCAAGCATAAGGACAAAATAACAACTTTTTAATTTTTAATTTTTTTATAATATCTTTTTAGTTATTCATTGGCCCTCCCCTGATTGATCTACATTTGCATTAAAATCGATTGTTATTCAGTCGAACTATTTAATTTGTAGTGATTGCATGATGTACTCACTACAAATGGTAATTGGTGGGAATACTATTTGATTGGTGGCCAATTGTTTTAATTTGTTTTAGTAGCGTGTTTTTTTGGAGAAATGAATGACCCCTATTGAGGTGGAGTAAATGTTTTATCTCCCCTTTTCTCCTCCTTTTTTTTTTCCCCTTATGGTGAATATGTTCATGTGAATATCTGTATATATATATATACTTTGTATATCTACTAAATATGTGTAAAGTTTATATTGATGCCCCCCTTAAGACCATGACTCCGGCAGACGCTGTATGTGATATGTATGGCATCGCCCTGTTGCTATGGAGTTGCTTGACGCCCCCTATGGGGAGGTTATGTGGGGCGGGTTCATATACACACAAGCGGTCAGTATGCGGCTAGATAATGATTGTTGCAGCCAGTCCGTGGGTTGGGCCTCGTTCTGAGAGCGAGGCTTGGTCCTGGGAAGTGTTTGCTGGCTAAACGTTCTGAGAGCAGGGCTTGGTTTTCAGAATGAGGCTTGAATATGCTGCATGCTGTTGTTTGGATGGCCAGGCCTCGTGATCAGAACGAGGCTTGGTTACGACACAGGATGGATGCTAATATGAGGCCTGGCCTCATAATCAGAGCGAGGCTTGGTTTTCAGAACGAGGCTTGAATATGCTGCATGCTGTTTGGAAGGCCAGGCCTCGTGATCAGAACAAGGCTTGGTTACGACACAGGATGGATGCTAATATGAGGCCTGGCCTCATAATCAGAACGAGGCTTGAATACGCTGCATTCTGTTGTTTGGATGGCCAGGCCTCGTGATCAGAATGAGGCTTGGTTACGACACAGGATGGATGCTAATATGAGGCCTGGCCTCATAATCAGAGCGAGGCTTGACTATGCTGCATGCTGCTGTTTGGATGGCCAGGCCTCGTGATCAGAACGAGGCTTGGTTATGACACAGGACGGATGCTAATTTATGCCCAAGATGTGGAAAATCTTTCATATCCAAATATTCACAGTCTCGCTTATATTTTGGATATTTGGCGGGCATCTCTGATGGGGATGATGCTATATGTAAGGATAATAAATATACATGGAGGAGTTTTTAATATATACACTTCCGGAACATGTGACCGGAAGTGCCAAGTGCTTCCGGGGTCATTGGTTATTTTGGGGTCATTTTGTACTTATAAGCGATGCTGCTTGGGGGGGTCCACACCCCAGAGGACGGCTGTTTAGTTGAAACGCGTCGGGTGGACCCCCTTACAGACATCGCTACTTTCTGACTATGTTATTACGATTGAACCAAATGTGAGTGTAATTTTATTATTATTTTTTAATAAATTGGATGTTAAAACGGTATCACGCTATGCTAGTTTTCTACTTCCATGGTCTTTGATACCTGAGCCCCCTATTTTCGTGGGATGAGCACTATAGGAGGATCGCTACGGATGATTTCATGACCTGAAGACTTGCGGGAGATTACATACTAGATGTATGATTATCTGGTTTGCTAACCTACAGGCCCATATGACTCGAGAGGCGTAAGCCTTCCTCTGAGTCCACGTCATTTGGTAAGCCTCCTCTCCCCTTCTTTATCACGGTGGTGGTGGTATTATTCTACACATCAGAAGTTGAATTTCACCTTTTTTCACGTCACCTCAAGTTTGGAATTGTGATTGATATTACACATTTCAAGGACTGTTAGACGTTCACTTGATGGACTGTATATGTTAAATACATTTTATTTACCTTAACCTTTTGTGTGCATGAGGTTCATGCACTCTTCCACCTGGGAGTAAGATCTCTTAACCACTTGCCGACCGCCGCACGATGATATACGTCGGCAGAATGGCACGGGCAGGCATATGGGCGTATATATAAGTCCCTGCCTTCCCGCGGGTGGGGGGCCCGATCGGCGGTCGGCATTCGTTCGGGAGCGATCCGGGATGAAGGGGCGGCCATTCATTCATGGCCACCCCCTCGCGATCGCTCCCGATGAATAGAAATGCTCCGTGACATCACTTCCTCTCCTCACAGGAGAGGAAGTGATGTAATCTCTCCTCCGTGTCGGTATTTTTCGTTCCGGCACCGAGGAGAGAGGATCGGTGAGTTGCACCAACACACCACACGTACAGTAGAACATGCCAGGCACACTCACACCCCCCCCTTTACCCCCCGATCACCCCCCCAATTACCCCTGCCCCCCCCCCCAGTCACAGTGACACCAATTGCATTTTTTTTTTTTGCATTGGTGTCATTTGTGACTGTAATAACTGTTAGGGCAGTTAGGGTTAGCCCCCTTTAGTTCTAATGTGCCCCCTAACCCCCCCAATAAAGGTTTAACCCCGTGATCACCCCCCGTCGCCAGTGTCACTAAGGCTGGGTTCACATTGCAGCGGTTTATGAGAACGAATGTGATTCGCACCGCACTGCAGTGCAAATCACATCCGATCTCTGTGCGATTCGAGTTCAGCCATACAGATAGTATGGCTGAATTCGCGCCGCACCCGCCGCAAATTCGCACGGGACCCTTTTTTTGGTCCGCAGCAGAATCGGATCGCATGGGTGTTCACACCATGCGATCCGAGTTTGCAGATCGCACTGCGATATGCGAACTGATCTGGGGGTGTCATTAACATTTCACTGACACTCCCAGCAGTTCGCATAGAGCAGTGTGAACTGCTGCCGGGAGGCATGCGATGTGGGAACCCGCCGCGGATTCGTGGCGTTCCCGCATCGCTCCAGTGTGAACCCAGCCTAATAAGCGATCATTTTTCTGATCGCTGTATTAGTGTGACAGGTGACGCTAGTTAGGCAGGTAGGTATTTAGGTTCGCCGCAACTTTTTATAGCGCCAGGGACCCCCATATACTACCGCATAAAGCCCCCTGATTGCCCCCTAGTTAACCCTTTCACCAGTGATCACCATATAACTGTTACAGGTGACGCTGGTTGGCTAGTTATTTTTTTATAGTTTCAGGGCACCCGCCATTTATTACCTAATAAAGGTTTAACCCCCTGATCACCTGGCGGGTGTCATTTGTGACTGTAATAACTGTTAGGGCAGTTAGGGTTAGCCCCCTTTAGTTATAAGGTACCCCCCTAACCCCCCCAATAAAGGTTTAACCCCGTGATCACCCCCCGTCGCCAGTGTCACTAAGGCTGGGTTCACATTGCAGCGGTTTGAGAACGGATGTGATTCGCACCGCACTGCAGTGCAAATCACATCCGATCTCTGTGCGATTCGAGTTCAGCCATACAGATAGTATGGCTGAATTCGTGTCGCACCCGCCGCAAACTCGCACGGGACCCTTTTTTTGGTCCGCAGCAGAATCGGATCGCATGGGTGTTCACACCATGCGATCCGAGTTTGCAGATCGCACTGCGATATGCGAACTGATCTGGGGGTGTCATTAACATTTCACTGACACTCCCAGCAGTTCGCATAGGGCAGTGTGAACTGCCGCCGGGAGGCATGCGATGCGGGAACCCGCCACGGATTTGTGGCGTTCCTGCATCGCTCCAGTGTGAACCCGGCCTAATAAGCGATCGTTTTTCTGATCGCTGTATTAGTGTCACAGGTGACGCTAGTTAGGCAGGTAGGTATTTAGGTTCGCCACAGCTTTTTATAGCGCCAGGGACCCCCATATACTACCGCATAAAGCCCCCTGATTGCCCCCTAGTTAACCCTTTCACCAGTGATCACCATATAACGGTTACAGGTGACGCTGGTTGGTTAGTTATTTTTTTATAGTTTCAGGGCACCCGCCATTTATTACCTAGTCTCACTAGTGTACCCCTAAATTTAGGGGTGTCTACTTTCCAAAATGGGGTCATTTGGGGGGCGTTTGTGCCATCTTGGCATTTTATGGCCTTCAAAACTGTAACGCCCTTAGAAAGCCTGAAGGCGGTGCTTGGTTTTCGGGGCCCCGTACGCGGCTAGGCTCCCAAAAAGTCCCACATATGTGGTATCCCCGTACTCAGGAGAAGCAGCAGAATTTATTTTGGGGTGTCTTTTTACATATGCCCATGGAATGCGTGAGCAATATATCATTTAGTGACAACTTTGTGAAAAAAATATATATAAAAAAAAAGTTTGTAATATTCCCGCAACTTGTGGCAAAATATAAAATATTCCATGGACTCAACATGCCTCTCAGCAAATAGCTTGGGGTGTCTACTTTCTAAAATGGGGTCATTTGTGGGGGTTTTGTGCCATCTTGGCATTTTATGGCCTTCAAAACTGTAATAGGTAGTGAGGAGTGAAGTCAAATATTTACGCCCTTAGAAAACCTGAAGGCGGTTCTTGGCTTTCGGGGCCCCGTACGCGGCTAGGCTCCCAAAAAATCCCACACATGTGGTATCCCCGTACTCAGGAGAAGCAGCAGCATTTATTTTGGGGTGTCATTTCACATATGCCCATGGCATGTGTGAGCAATATATCATTTAGTGACAACTTTGTGAAAAAAAAAAAATTAAAGTTTGTAATTTTCCCGCAACTTGTGGCAAAATATAAAATATTCCATGGACTCAACATGCCTCTCAGCAAATAGCTTGGGGTGTCTACTTTCTAAAATGGGGTCATTTGTGGGGGTTTTGTGCCATCTTGGCATTTTATGGCCTTCAAAACTGTAATAGGTAGTGAGGAGTGAAGTCAAATATTTACGCCCTTAGAAAACCTGAAGGCGGTTCTTGACTTTCGGGGCCCCGTACGCGGCTAGGCTCCCAAAAAATCCCACACATGTGGTATCCCCGTACTCAGGAGAAGCAGCAGAATTTATTTTGGGGTGTCATTTCACATATGCCCATAGCATGTGTGAGCAATATATCATTTAGTGACAACTTTGTGTAAAAAAAAAAAAAAAAAAAAAAATTTTTTGTCATTATTCAATCGCTTGAGGCAAAAAAAAAAAATATTCAATGGGCTCAACATGCCACTTATCAATTTCCTTAGGGAGTCTACTTTCCAAAATGGGGTCATTTGGGGGGGTTTTGTACTGCCCTGCCATTTTAGCACCTCAAGAAATGAGATAGGCAGTCGTAAACTAAAAGCTGCGTAAATTCCAGAAAACGTACCTTAGTTTGTAGATGTGACAACTTTTGCGCAAACCAATAAATATACAGTTATTGACTGTTTTTTTACCAAAGACATGTGGCTGAATACATTTTGGCCTAAATGTATGACTAAAATTGAGTTTATTGGATTTTTCTAATAACAAAAAGTAGAAAATATCATTTTTTTTCTAAATTTGCGGTCTTTTTCCATTTATATCGCAAAAAATAAAAATCGCAGAGGCAATCAAATACCATCAAAAGAAAGCTCTATTTGTGGGAAGAAAAGGACGCAACATTGCATGACCGCGCAATTACCAGTTAAAGCAGCGCAGTGCCAAATTGTAAAAAGACCTCTGGTCATTTACCAGCAAAATGGTCCAGTCTGAAAGTGGTTAATATACAACGGAATTTACACATAATTTCTTTTTTTTGAAGTGTATCTAATTTTCTTTGCTTGAATTAGTGCCTTACTGGTTCATGTGGTTTGTTGCCACCTAAGCGCCACACTTTTTTGTTTTAATTTTTGTATGGTTAGCATTTAGAATTTTACACGGTGGGGTAGGGGGAGCCAGTGAAGGGGTTGGCAGAGAGGAGCTGCAGACACGGATCGGTTAGTGCGGTGTATTAGTCTAGCAGCAATATTCATAATAGACTGAAGGGGGATAGCCTGCTTAAGGGTAGGCCATTAAGGATAGAGTTGCAGTAGTCAAGGCGGGAAATAATCAAAGAGTGAATAAGTTGCTTTGTGGTGTCATTACTCAGGAAGGGTCGAATTCTGGAGATGTTGCGGAGGTTAAGGCGGCAGGATTTAGCTAGTGATTGGATATGGGGGCTGAAGGAGAGGTCAGAGTCAAGGATTACACCAAGGACCCTGGCATGTGTGGAGGGACCAATGGTTGTGTTGTTGATATTAATCGTGAACCACAGGGGGGGACCGTGAAGGAGGAAATATAACAAGCTCAGTTTTAGAAAGATTGAGTTTGAGGAAGTGGTGTGACATCCATATCGATATGTCATTCAATAAGTTTGCGATCCGTGAGGAGAGCGAGGGGGTGAGTTGAGGAGTGGAGAGATAGATCTGGGTATCGTTGGCATAGAGGTGGTATTGGAAGCCATGGGAGGTTATCAGCTGGCCCAGGGAAGAGGTATAGAGTGAGAATAGGAGAGGCCCAAGGACAGAGCCTTTGGGTATCCCAACAGAAAGAGGAAGGGGAGTGGAGGAGATGGAGTTGTAAGTGAGATAGGTAATCAGATGATTAAGTCAAGTGAATGACGAAACATGTCGGGGCCTGGCTACTAGGTAACTGAGAGTGAGAGAGGAACCATCGGACGGCTCACGTCTATCTTCACCAAGGTGCTGGCGTGGGGCCAAGGAGCGGTGAGAGATTTAAAGAGTGTGTCTCGCATACCCTGGGTCCGCTAAAAATCACCAATGCTTTGGCAATCAGCTGTGTTAAAGTGTGTTAAATGTATAGTGTGAATTATCACTTATTCACTTGGTTATTTATTTTTATTTAATGTTTAGTTACTATGAATAATTTATTTTTATTTTATTTATTTATACAATTTTTTTGAGCAATATTTGATGCACTTTGTAGTATAATATTTAGTGGTGTAATAGTCACTTGGTTTAGCGCCACATGTTTCAATTATTTATAATAGGAACAAATACACAGAAATTATATCTGTGTTTAACCACTTAAGCCCCACACCATTTTGCTGGCCAAAGACCAGAGCACTTTTTGCGATTCGGCACTGTGCCGCTTTAACTGACAATTGCATGGTCGTGGCTCCCAAACAAAATTGACGTATTTTTTTCCCACAAATAGAGCTTTCTTTTGGTGGCATTTTATCACCTCTACATTTTTTATTTTTTGCGCTATAAACAAAAAAATAGCGTCAATTTTGAAAACAACGCATTATTTTTTGCTTTTTCTATAATAAATATCCCCCAAAAATATATAAAAAAAACATTTTTTTCCTCAGTTTAGACCAATACGTATTCTTACGTAAAAAAATCACAATAAGCGTTTATTGATTGGTTTGCACAAAATGTATAGCGTCTACAAAATATGGGATAGTTTTATGGCATTTTAATTAAAAAAATGTTTTACAAAAAATGGGGGCGATCAGTGATTTTTATCGTGACTGCGACATTATGCGGTCACGTTGGACAATTTTGGTGCAATTTTGGGACCATTCACTTCTCTTTATTACTTACAGACATTCAGCATCAGCTCCTGTTGAGTCGGATTACCGACGAAATGCGCCAAGATTTGAGGATGTAACTCCTCCCATTTTTTATCAATACTTTTATGAATTAACTGTCTATTATTAGATTTATCCCATCATAATTATGAATTATGTATATTTGTTCCCCTGTTATGGTAATCAAGTTCCACATCTTGTTTATATGTATACTATGTTTTCTCCAAGATACATATGCATTGAGTATTTACTTGTCATATACAATGTTACGCAAATTGACACTTATGCAAAATAAATTCTTACTCTTACATTGTGTTTTAGCCTGCCTCATTTAAAGGCCCACACTCTTATTATTTTTTGAATTTAGATTAGGGATGGAGGCACACGAATCCCCACTCCCCACCCCCCCCCCCCCGTGCATTTCATTTAAAGTCCCAATATATGGAGATATGGAGATATGGAGATATACATTCCCCCCTCTTTGTCCAATGTCTGGAATGACGCTTCTTATGCCCAAAGAAAAGACATAGAATGGGTAATCATAGGAGTTCATTGTGAACCCACACCTCAAGCTTCAAGGGGTTGTAAAGAGAATTTTTTTTTTAAAATAACAAACATGTTATACTTACCTCCACTGTGCAGCTCGTTTTGCAGAGTGGCCCCGAACCTGCTCTTCTGGGTTCCTGCGGTGGCTGTCTCAGCTTCCTCCCTCAGATGCTTCTCACGTTCATGCGAGCTCCCTCGCATGGTGAGAAGCATCTGCGGGCACGCTCCCGTGATACAGCCGGCGGCTATAGCCGCTCGCTGTATCACACGGCCCCGCCCCTGATGCTCCGCGTCAGTGGATGTGATTGACAGCAGCGCAAGCCAATGGCTGCGCTGCTTTCCATCCATCCACTCCAGCCAATCAACGGCCAGGCTGAACGGTGGAAAGGACGTCGGGGGACGAGCGCGGGACTTTCTAGGGGTGAGGTAAGTAAAACGGGGGGGCTGGGGGCGCAGGCACTGTCAGATGTTTTTTCACCTTAATGCATAGAATGCATTAAGGTGAAAAAACATTTACCTTTACAACCCCTTTCAGGCGATGTGTGTATTAACAAAATAATTATACAAGGAAATCAAGGCTTTACTAGACAACTGCTTCATCAAAGCTCCGCTAAGGCTCTATTCACTGGTATTTTCAGAATGCATGAAAAAAATACGTGCTTTTCCGTGCATTTTTAAAAAATGTGCTGCAAACCTGTGTCATGCTTGCAGTGTCTGCTATGCTCAGGTGTGAACCTAGCATTATGCTGCGCACACACGACCAGACTTTCTGGCAGAATAGGCCCGACGGAATCATTCCGTTGGATATTTCGATCGTGTGTGGGATAATCCCATAATTTTTCTTTTAAAAATTCAGATGGACCTAGAAATAGAACATGTTTCAAATCTGTCCGACGGACTCAATTCCTATCGGGAAAACCGTTCCTCTGTACAACAAACAAATCTGAATCTTCAACAGCCATTTAGGAATTTACGAACATTGACATACTGCACAAAAATGCCGATGTGCATCAGCTCATGGACTGTTTGACTGGTAACTATAAATTACTGATTGCTTCAGTGGATGAAACAGAGTCCTTCAGACTTGCAAAAAGTTTCTTTCAGCTTACTAGAGAGACTGCAGGTCTGATGTTAGTATTTGATGGCAGGTGGTATGGTATACCATTAAATGGTGTACGTAACCTCAGCGCTGTCAATACCCCAACCAAAAAAATGTAATGTTGTGACAGGTTAAAAGTCACATGTGCATGCACGACCCCTACAATTTACATATGCAAAAATTTACATATAAACAAAAAATTATAAAAATGTGCATGAAACAATGGGGGTTATTTACTAATGGAAATTCCACTTTGCACTGCAAGTGCACTTGAAAGTGCACTTGGAAGTAAAGTCACTGTAGATCCAAGGGGGACATGCAAGGAAAATAAAAAAACAGCATTTTAGCTTGCACATGATTGGATGATAAAATCAGCAGAGCTTCCACTCATTTCAGATCTACCCCTTAGATTTAGAGCGACTGCAGTTCCAAGTGCACTTGCAGTGCAAAGTGGATTTTAGTAAATAACCCCGATGTGTTGAGAATCTTCATAAAGTGCAGTCCGTGCTGTTATTATCTAATAAAGGTGGATAAAAAGTGCAAATTCATGCTCCCCTTTTTCCTAATGCATTTCGAACATCCCCGGAAGCATTATCAGGTCATTCCAGGGAGGGGTCAAATGCATAAGGCAGAACTTCCGGTGACATCATATCTGCTAGTTGGAACATAAACTGTGAGCCACGGACTACTGATTCAATTTCTTTGCGTGTTTAACCATTTTATATATGAGCATAATGATTTTAATATATTTTTTATTCTAAACAAATGGATTTACACTATGAATATTCTCTCCTCTCCTCCATGTAAAACTTACCTGAGACAGTAAGGTGCTGCCTAGCCTTAAGACATCACAGTTGGTTGTCAGATATCTAGAAAACCCTAAACATATACCACAAGCGTATAACCCACTAGGACTCGGTGAGTGAGGGCACATAAGGAAAGGGGAGCATGGATTTGCACTTTTTATGCACCTTTATCAAGATAATAACAGAACGGACTGCACTTTATAAAGATTCTGAACACGTTGTTTAGATATGGACTTTTCTTGCACATTTTTATAATTATTTGTTTTTTTACAGTGTGTTTTGTTTATATGTAAATGTTTGCATATGTGAATTGTAGGGGTTGTGCATGCACATGTCACTTTTAACCAGTCACCACATTTCAATTTTTGGTTGGGGTATTGACAGCGCTGAGGTAATATACACCATTTAATGCTTAGGACAATTTGTTCAATTCACCACAGCAGCAGTCAATCATAAATCAACCTTATTCACCATAGCGTGAGAATAACACACCACATAATATGTGGAATACCATAGCTGTGTGGAGCTAGAATATGTCATTTTATGAAAATGCGTTCAATTATAATGATAACTGTTGTTACTATGCTCATGTTTCAAGTTTCAGACTTATACTGAGGGCCCGATGCTGTGGCGTGCTTTGAATTTTTGTTGGGGAGCAGACATGTGCATTCGTTTTCGTCCAAATGCATTTTCGTTCGAATTTTTCTTTTTTCGTTATCGTTTTAACAAACGATAGCGAACGTGCAGAATCCAAAAACTGAAAGATCCGACATAAACAAATGCTTTATTTTCTGTTTCGCTGCGACAGCAGTTCGATATAGATAGGAGATTCAACATGACGCTGACAATAGCGATCTGTGTCTATCTAACCTGTGGTCGAATGAGCCTAACCTTAGCTGTATTAGTCCAGGATCATTCTACATAGAGAGAAAAGATTTGACATAGCGAGAAAAGATTTGACATAGAGAGAAAAGATTCAACATTATAGAGACAAAAGCAAAAAAGGTTGAATGTGCCTCACCTAACTCTATTAGTCCAAGATTATTTGACATAGAGAGAAAAGATTCAACATGAAGATTTGACAAAGCAGTCGCCGCAAGTGGACATTTATGGTCAAATGCTCCGCCTACAGGCTATAGAAGAATTCTAATGTTGGTTGACTAGTAATAATAATTAATAAATATAATTATTACTAGTGTCATACAACATTAGAATTCTACTATAGCTTGTAGGTGGAACATTAGACCGGAAATGTACGATTGCGGCATCGTACAGTTTAGCTGCTCTGTCGAATCTTCTTAGTACATTCGACAGACACCATAAGGCCGCGTACACACGCGGGGACTGTTCGCCCAACTTTGTCCGTCAAACAGTTTCGGCAAACAGTCCGCTCAAAATTAGCATGGACGGACATGGCCACACACGACGGATGAACAGTTTGCTGAAACCGTGCGCGATGACGTGAACGGCACGTACGACGGGACGAAAAATACGACGTCCTATACACTGCATTATAACTTTCGGCGTGAAAATCCTTTCTGAGCATGCGCGCAACTTTGTTTGACGAACAAGCCTACACACGAGCGGACTGTTCGCTGAAACAAGGTTTCAGCGGACAGTTTTTCGGAAATTCCGAAAAACCTTGTCCGTCAAACTGTCCGCTGAAACTGTCCGCTGAAAGCCCACACACGAGCGGACTGTCCGCCCAAACACTGTTCAGCGGACAAAGTTGGGCGAACAGTCCGCCCGTGTGTACGCGGCCTTAGCCTTCAATGACAGATTCGACCTTAATTATTTTGGATTTTCGGACAAATGCATTTTTTAACGAATCAAAATAAATAAAAACGAATTTCAGGAGTAACTAAATAAATTTCTTTTTCGGACGAAAACGGAATTCCAAAACAAAATATTTCAGTGTGCACATGTCTATTGGGGAGTGAGGACTGGTTTCAGACTATCCCCCAATTGTTATGTGTGTTTGTTTTTTGTATGTAATTTAAACAATCGTTAAAAATAATTTTACAAAAAAATAAAGTGGTACAACAATACAGTTTACCTGTGTTTAGGTTAGTTGGATTAATCCTTAGGTAGACCCCTCACTTTTTCTTCTTATTCCCTCAGTTAGGTTCCAGCCTTCATAGTGAGCACAAGGTGTAGATCAATGTCCAATTACACTTACCGTATATACTCGAGTATAAGCCGAGATTTTCAGCCTCTTTTTTGAGGCTGAAAGTGCCCCCCTCGGCTTATACTCGAGTCATCGCTGTCTGCCCGCTCGATCAGCGTGTCGAGCAGACAGACAGCGGCCATTCTATTCAAAAGCCGCGCCTCCGGCTCCGCCTTCGCCTGTGATAGGCGGAACACTGAATTTCCCAGCAGCCTGTGTTCCGCCTATCACGGACATCGTATCATCCTCGTACTACGGACGAGGATGATACGACGTCTGTGATAGGCGGAACACAGGCTGCTGGGAAATTCAGTGTTCCGCCTATCACAGGCGAAGGCGGCGGCGCAGCTTTTGAATTTTACAATGGCCGCCGACGAAGAGGGCACGGGACGGAGGCAAGGCAAGGCACGGCACGGCACGGCACGGGACGGGACGGGACGGGGGCAAGGCAAGGCACGACACGGGACGGATGCAAGGAGGCAAGGCACGGCACGGGACGGAGGCAAGGAGGCAAGGCACGGGACGGAGGCTCGGGACAAAGGTAGGCTGGACACACACACACACACACACACACACACACACACACACACACACACGGATGGAGACACACACAGGGATGGATGGATGGATGGATGGAGACACACACACACAGGGATGGATGGATGGATGGATGGAGACACACACACACAGGGATGGATGGATGGATGGATGGAGACACACACACACAGGGATGGATGGATGGATGGACACACACACACACAGGGATGGATGGACGGACACACAGGGATGGACGGACACACAGGGATGGACGGACACACAGGGATGGACGGACACACAGGGATGGACGGACACACACACAGGGATGGACAGGCATGTCTCACCCTCGGCTTATACACGAGTCAATAAGTTTGCCAGTTTTTTTGGGGGTAAATTGGGGGCCTCGGCTTATATTCGGGTCGGCCTATACTCGAGTATATACGGTAGATGTGACTGTTTAACATCCATGTAATGCATTTTTACATGCAAAACTACTGTGGATTAAACAGCTGTGTTTGTCTGTGGAGGGCACTTATTTTCCAGCAGGTGATTATATTGGCTGGACGGATCAAGGTCTTATGGATGTATGTCAGTGCATAAAGCAATGCTTGAACAGAACACAGTCAGCCTGAGGACTAATGACTCTGATACACTGGATCATACCTATGCTTCTTTAAACTAGGCTCTGCCAGAGCTGCTATTATTGTTTTTTTTTTTTTTTTACTGTTTTCAGCAAATATTTTGCTTGCACTGTTTTTTTCTTTTCATTCATTAAAACAATATTTTAAAAACAGACAATAATAGCAACTTATCGCTAAATGCTCCAAATCAAACCCGTTAGTAGGGATGGCCGAACTGTTCGCCCGGTGGTCGGTTCGTGGCAAATTTTGCGTGTTCGCGATTCGCCCCGATCAGCGGACTATTGCCGCTGTTCACCCGGCGGACATATGTCTTTACAGTGTGAAAGAACTTTGACCCATGATGACACATCCATCATGGGGTACAGGACAGCCAATTGAGACATTTCAGCACATGGACAATTGGACATTCCCCCTACCTTATAAATAGACCTGATCTGGCAGCCATTTTACATTCTGTCTTATGTCAGTGTAGGGACAGGGCGCTGTGTGGAGCAGGAAGAGACTGTAGTGACACAAATCACTAGCTATTAGGTCCACAAAAGTCCTTTTAAGGACTGGTATAGGTGTAGTACAGTATATAGGGTTCAGTGCATTGCTGTGCTTGTGATTGCAGCTGTCTTTTGTCAGTGTAGGGGCAGGACGCTGTGTGCAGCAGGAACAGTCAGTTTAATCACTAGCTAGCTATTACTACTAGGTCCACAAAGGTCCTTTTAAGGACTGGTATATGTGTACAATATATAGGGTGCTGGTGCATTGCTGTGCTGGTGATTGCAGCTGTCTTTTGTCAGTGTAGGGACAGGACGCTGTGTGGAGCAGGGACAGTCAGTTTAATCACTAGCTAGCTATTACTACTAGGTCCACAAAGGTCCTTTTAAGGACTGGTATAGGTGTACTACAGTATATAGGGTTCAGTGCACTGCTGTGCTGGTGATGGCAGCTGTCTTTTGTCAGTGTAGGAACAGGACGCTGTGTGGAGCAGGGACAGTCAGTTTAATCACTAGCTAGCTATTACTACTAGGTCCACAAAGGTCCTTTTAAGGACCGGTATAGGTGTACAACATATAGGGTGCTGGTGTATTGCTGTGCTGCAGATCACTGCTGGTTTCTGCAGCTGTCTTTTATCAGTGTAGGGACTGAGGGACAGTCTGCAAATCACTAGCTACTAGTTCCACAAAGGTCCTTGTAAGGACTGGTATAGGTGTACTATTTGGTGTGCAGTATATAGGGGTGTAATACACGTATAAAATACTTGCACATATAGAAAGCATAGCATAGTACATTTCTACTCTGCAGCATTGTGACTGCTGAGCGGTTCTACAGCGATACTACAAAGAGTGAGAAACGCAATAAAAAAAGTATTATAACTGGTGTGATAGACCAGTGGCCCCCAAAAAGGATAGATTGAAGTGGGGTGTTATATACCTTCTTCCACATACATACTGCACTTCTCTAGAGACTTTTGTCACAGAGTAATTTAAAAAATGACAGGCAGAGGAAGAGGCGGGCCCTTCCGCAGGGGTAGTAGGGGTAGGGCAGGAGCAACAGGCTTGAGCCAAAGTGGCAAATTGCAGAAGGTGCGTGCGATTACATCAAAGGATGCACCAGACTTGGTTGAGTGGCTCACTCAGCTTTACTCTTCTGCACCCTCCTCATCCTCTCGATCTGCACCCTCTTCTTCACTCTCTGCTGTGTGCACCCCAAAAGACACTACCACCAACACCACCACCATATACCTTCCGCTTGAGTCACAGGAATTATTTTCCGATCCATATCAAGACATTTCCGATGCGCAGCCACTCTTGGCATTGGATTAGAAAGAGGAGGTAGCAACAACCGCCACTCAGCAGTCTGACGACAGTACCCAGATTAGCCCAAGGAGGAGGTTGGTACCCGGTGTTGCTGCCTACTCTGAGATCTCTAATTATAGCAGTGGGGAAGGTGACGTCGATGATGACGTGTCTAGTGATGTCACGTGGGTGCCCACAAGAGAGGAAGAGGGGAGTTCAGAGGGAGATATGGACCAGCAGATAGGGAGGAGAAGCAGGAAGAACTTACATTGCACAGGAGGGAAAAAGCAGACTGCTAATGTATCAGGAGCGAGGCATCAACCATGTACGGTCACATCTGGCGCTCCCAGGACGCCGGCACATGGCTCCCCAGTGTGGGCTTTTTTTAACGTGTCCGCTGCTGACAATAATGTTGCCATCTGCAATCTTTGCAGTCAATGCATAAGTTGCGGTAAGCCCAACACTCACTTAGGGACGACCGCCTTAAGAAGGCATATGAGCTGCCATCACTGAGCCCAGTGGGAGCAACGGAACACACAAAGCCACACTCCAGGCTCCCACCGTCCAGCCTCATCTTCTACTTCTCCTTCTCCTCTCTCCTCACAATTGTCCTCCACTCCACCTTCCATCACGCCATCCTCACATTTTTCTTCAAAAAGGCAGGCTTCTGTGGGCCACATGTTCGAGCGTAAAAAAATTATGTCGCCGGATAACCCTCTTGCCCAACGGTTGACGGCTGGCTTGTCAGAACTGATAGCCCGCCAACTACTGCCATATAAACTGGTGGACTCGGAGGCCTTTAGAAAATTTGTGGCCATTGGAACACCACAATGGAAGGTCCCAGGAAGGAAGTATTTCTCACAGAAGGGCATCCAGAGCTATATGGCCATGTTCAGCGGCAAGTGAATGTATCTCTGGCACACAGTGTCAGTCTAGCAAACACGGGCAGGGAAGGTATATCACTTTTACTGCCCACTGAGTGAACCTTCTGACGGCCGTCAAGCATGTAACCCGTGGCACCCGTGTAGATTTGGTTTTACCGCCACGGATTGCATGCAGGCCTGGCTCTTCTTCTCCTCCTTCTACTCCATCATCCTCCCTCTCCTCCTCGCCTGACTCCTTTTCCGCTGCTAGTGTCTATTCCGCTGCGCCGCCCAAGCTCCCCAGAACCTATTCGACATGCCAGGTGAGACGTTGCCATGCTGTGCTGCGTCTGTTTTGCCTGGAAGCCAAGAGCCACACTGGCCCTGCACTCCTTTCAGCTTTACAGGCAGATCAGTGGCTAACCGCTCAATTTGACAGTTGGTAAAGTGGTGTGTGACATCAGTGCCAATCTGCTTAGCGCATTGAAACAGGGCAAAATTACGCACGTGCCATGCATGGCACACGTCTTAAACTTGGTCGTGCAGCGATTCATTGTCAAATACCCTGGGGTGCAGGACATCTTGTGACAGGCAAGGAAAATCTCGGCCCATTTCAGAAGATCTTACACGGCCATGGCTCACCTTGCTGACATTCAGCGGTGACACAATCTGCCGGTCAGACATCTTATTTGCGATTGTCCGACGCGATGGAACTCAACCTTCTATATGCTCGATAGGCTGCTCCAGCAGAAACAGGCAGTTAACGTCTACCTGTATGAACTCTGTGGCAGAAAAGGTTCTGAGGAGCTTGTTTTTTTTCTCACCGCACCAGTGGCTGCTCATGCGCGACGCATTCAGACTTCTTCCGCCATTTGAGGAGATCACCAAACTGGTCAGTCGCAGCCATGGTGCCATCAGTGACATGGTATGTTATGCCTTCTTTATGGAGCGTGCATTGCGTTGTGTCATTGATCAAGCCGTGGAGGAGCAGGAAGTCGCAATGCTGGATGAATTCCCAGGGGGGGCTACTCTATCTGAGACAAGTCAACAACAGGAGTTTGAAGAGGAGTCAGAGGAGGATTGTGCCAGGACGGATGAGGAGGAGCAAGAAGAGCATGCTTTAAATCTTTCTGGGATCCCTGTTGCTGTGCGTGGATGGGGAGAGGAGAACAAGGAAGACAACATTATCCTGGATGATGAGCAGGAGCCAGGCCACCACACCACTTCCAGTTTAGTGCAAATGGGGGCCTTCATGCTCCAGTGTTTTAACAGGGACCCCCGTATAAAAAGCATAAGGGTCAAGAACCAGTACTGGGTGGCAACGTACTTAGACCCCCGATACAAACACAAAATGGCGGAAATGTTACCACCGTCACAGAGGGCTGTCAGCATGGAGCACTTACAGGCCTTGCTTGGAGAAATGATGCATTCTGCTTTTGCGTGCGCTGGCAGAGGAGGAATTCCCACTCCCAGAGAGAGAGTTGCGGGTACCAATCCAACAATGCCTGCAAGAAGAGGGCGGTTTGAAGACGTGTTGGTGACTTCTGATATTAGATCATTCTTTCAGCCGACCCATCGACGGGTCTCATCCGGATCCAGCATCAGGGAAGGCCTAGACTGACAGGTGTCCGACTATATCGGGTTAACGGCCGATGTGGACGCTCTGAGGAGTGATGAACCCCTGGACTACTGGGTTGGCAAGCTTGACCTCTGGCTAGAGCTTGCCCAATTTGCAATGGAACTGTTGGCTTGCCCCTCGTCCAGTGTCCTGTCCGAAAGGACGTTCAGCGCAGCAGGGGGGATCGTGACCGATAAGCGCACTCGCCTAGCTTATGACAGTGTTGACTACTTCACATTTATAAAAATGAATGAGGCATGGATCTCGGAGGAATTCAACACATGTGACCAGTTGACCTTGTATATCTCTATAAATGATTTATTTAATCAAGAACACAGACCTTTTTTCTACATTTGGCTCACTTCCTTGTACAAAAAAAGCACACCGTACTATATGCCCATACCCTCCTGTTTGAAGAGGTTGAGCAGTATCATATTTTTGGGGCCCAGCAGAGAGTTGCTGGTATCAGTTCTGGTGTCAGTGCTCTCTATCTTGGTGCTGGTGTGGTGTCAGTGCTCTCTCTATCACGGTGCTGGTGTGGTGTCAGTGCTCTCTATCACGGTGCTGGAGTCAGTGCTCTATATCACGGTGCTGGTGTCAGTGCTCTATATCACGGTGCTGGTGTCAGTGGACTCTATCACGGGGCTGGTGTCAGTGGACTCTATCACGGTGCTGGTGTCAGTTCTCTATATCACAGTGCTGGTGTCAGCGCTTTATATCACGGTGCTAGTGTCAGTGCACTCTATCACGGTGCTGGTTTCAGTGCTCTATATCACGGTGCTGGTGTCAGTGCACTCTATCACAGTGCTGGTGTCAGTGCTCTATATCACGGTGCTGGTGTCAGTGCACGCTATCACGGTGCTGGTGTCAGTGCACGCTATCACGGTGCTGGTGTCAGTGCACTCTCTCACGGTGCTGGTGTCAGTGCTCTATATCACGGTGCTGGTGTCAGTGCACTCTATCACGGTGCTGGTGTCAGTGCACTCTATCACGGTGCTGGTGTTAGTGCTCTATGTCACAGTGCTGGTGTCAGTGCTCTCTATCACGGTGCTGGTGTCAGTGCTCTATATCACAGTACTGGTGTCAGTGCACCCTATCACGGTGCTGGTGTCAGTGTACTCTATCACGGTGCTGGTGTCCATGCTCTATATCACCGTGCTGGTGTCAGTGCTCTATATCACGGTGCTGGTATCAGTGCTCTATATCACGGTGCTGGTGTCAGTGCACTCTATCACGATGATGGTGTCAGTGCTCTATATCACGGTGCTGGTGTCAGTGCTCTCTATCACGGTGCTGGTGGCAGGGCTCTATATCACGGTGCTGGTGTCAGTGCTCTATATCACGGTGCTGGTGTCAGTGCTCTCTATCACGGTGCTGGTGTCAGTGCTCTCACGGTGCTGGTGTCAGTGCTTTCACTGTGCTGGTGTCAGTGCACTCTATTATGGTGCTGGTGTCAGTGCACTCTATCACGGTGCTGGTGTCAGAGCTCTCTATCACGGTGCTGGCGTCAGTGCACTCTATCACAGTGCTGGTGTCAGTGCACTCTATCACGGTGCTGGTGTTAGTGCTCTCACGGTGCTGGTGTCAGTGCACTCTATCACGGTGCTGGTGTCAGTGCTCTATATCACGGTGCTGGTGTCAGTGCTCTATATCACGGTGCTGGTGTCAGTGCACTCTATCACGGTGCTGGTGTCAGTGCACTCTATCACGGTGCTGGTGTCAGTGCTCTATATCATGGTGCTGGTGATCATCTCCTGCACCCTCTTCATAGCCTACCCTGACCTTTCCTCTCCTCCATTGCCTTCATGCGCCCCTGATTCCTGAATTGTCAAAATTTCACAGATAAAAAAAGAATGCTTGTAGTTGGCGATCCCAGATTCACTTCATACATGTGTTATGTCAGTGGCCATGTGGTGGGACTATGTGTGCACAGCTAGTAAGTATTTTGTGGCTGAAAATATGACCTGTAGGTTTTTAAAGTTCGCCTGCCATTGAATTCAATGGGGCCCGCCGCAAACTTTGCGGTGTGCAAACTTTTGCCCGTGTTCGCGGTTCGCATTCGCGAAACGTCCCGTCGGAAGTTCGTCCATCTCTACCCGTTAGTAAATTATCCCTGTCTCCTTGAAGAACAAATCAATATAATGCGTGCAGGCTGGTGATCCACATAAGGCTGGTATAGCAATCCCAGAAGAAACAATACATAAAAAGTGGCCTTATGCGATACGCATAGCCGGTACCCGAAGGGATATTTGAGATTTACCAAGCCGTGAAACAGTGTAATATCATTAAATTTATTAATCTGATGAATAAATGTATTGATATTAGACTGTTTCACGGCTTGGTATATCTCAAATATCCCTTGGGGTACCGGCTATGCGAATCGCATAAGGCCACTTTTTTTGTATTGTCTCCTTAAAGAATGTAACTATAGTTTAACCTCTTTCATATCACTTTCTGGTGTGACATCACATATGACAGCCATTTATTTAAAGTCAAAATTTTTACAACAGATACTAGAAACGATGTATATTTCTGTTAATACACATGGTTGCAGCTATTGTTTGTAGTGGGAAGTGTTAGCTGCGGAGATAATCATCTTCAGTGACAATCACTTTCACTCTGCTGTTCTTGGGTTGTTGATTTTCAAGTTGGAAAATCTCTGAACATGGTGAGTACCATCATCAGAGAGGTATGCTATAACATTGTGATCACATGAGGTTTTGTAGTAAACAACTTTCAAATTTTAACAACTATTTGTGTTAAATGTTTGTGCACACAGAAAGAAATATATATTTTTTGAGAAAATAGATACAACTTAAAGTATACAACTTAAAAAAAAAAGAAAGAAATATAAAAAATATTTTTATTCACATTTTTGTATATTTGTCAGCAATAAGTGCAGGGTATTTATTAAAACATTGTGCCAAATAAAAGCCTTGTGCGAGGGTAGGTAACCTTGGCACTCTAGCTGTGGTAAAACTTTGCCTCTGGAAGTCATGCATTTGGCTGTCTTCTTAAAAAAAATAATTTTAGGAAGGCAAATTAGTCAAATTAAATGACACATATGAAAGCAATTGAATTCAGTTTGGCTACTTATGAATCAATGTACTCTGGTCATGGGGGTGGTTAAGGAATGAGACTGTACTAACTTAGAAGATTATCTCTGCCATATGACTGTAATATCTATCATGTTAAAATAGAAGAAGAAACTTAGATTAACAGGAACCGGAGATTTGTGTAACATGGGTATAAATGCCAGCTGCACTGTCGACGTGTACTTGTACATGAATAAATCTCGAGGATTTTGGTAGCGAATGGAATATGGAGGCCCAATAAATTAACTTTCTATCAAACAGGTTTTAAGAAGATTGCATCACACACCTCTCTAATAAATTAAACTGGCTTTATAACATATATAATCCCTAGTTTACTATGCATAATTACTTACAGTATATGCACTCCATAGTACAGTGCATTTAGGGACTGCGTGTATCAGGTTTCTGAGTTCTGGTAGGTAATTTGATGACAGACCTTTATTAACCAGTGCTTCATCACTTGATATAGATATAACATTTTTACACTATTTAATTTGAAGGTGTTAAACCACAATGCTTCACGCTAGAGGAGCAGGATCAAGTAGGGAGTTAGGCATGTCCCTAAGCTACCCTACATCACAGAAAAGGTTAAAGGGGTCGTAAACCTTCAAGGTTTTTCACCTCAATACATTCTATTTCTCCCCAAACAGGACATTGCACTAAACCCGTAGGTAAGTAAGAGAACTGGAACCTTTGCTAAGTGGAAGAAAGGGTTTAACAATAAACTTAGCAGTGCCTCCACCCAGGAAAGGGCCTCTATGAGTGGAAATTAACCAGTAATCTAACCAGAGTAATTAGGAGCAGTGGAACAACAGCAACCAGCATATCAATATTAACCACTTGCCGACCATCCAGTGTCAATATACTGCACGATCCCGTGAACTGTTGCAGTTGTACGTTGGCTTCTTTAAGCAGAATAGCAGGTGTGCGAATACTGCCGCATTGCGTGGGTGAAGATGTTCGTGGCAGGCAGTCACGATGACCGCCGGCCTCGGGCACGAGAGGCAGAACACACCAATACCTGTTCTGTGAGGAGAGGAAAGGCAGATTGTGAGTTCCTAATAGGCAGGAACCACGATCTGCCATCTCCTATAGTCAGTGCCCCCCCCCCCCCACAGTTAGAACACACAGTCAGGGAACACAGTTAACCCCTTGATCGCCCCCTAGTGTTAACCCCTTCCCTGCCAGTGACATTTACACAGTAATCAGTGCATTTTATAGCACTGATTGCTGTATAATTGTCAATGGTTTCAAAAATGTGTCAAAACTGTCCATTTTGTATGCCAGAATTTCGCAGTCCTGATAAAAATTGAAGATCGCCGCCATTACTTGTAAAAAAAAAAAAATAGTAACAATAAAAATTCCATAAATCTATACCCTATTTTGTATACACTATAACTTTTATGCAAACAAATCAATAAACGCTTATTGCGATTTTTATTACCAAAAATGATTAGAAGAATACATATTGGACTAAACTGAGGAAAAAAATAGCTTTTAAAAAAAAAATGGTGGATATTTATTATAGCAAAAAGTACAAAACATTGTGTTTTTTCAAAATTGTCCCTCTTTTTGTGTTTATAGTGCAAAAAATAAAAAACGCAGAGATGATCAAATACCACCAAAAGAAAGCTATATTTGTGGGAAAAAAAGGATGTAAATTTTGTTTGGGTACTTCGCTGCACGACCGTGTAATTGTCAGTTAAAGCGAATCGCAAAAATGGCCTGGTCATTGAGCAGCCAAATCTTCCGGGGCTGAAGTGGTTAACCATAAGTATATAGATATACACCAGTATGGAACTATAACATACAAACAGGTATTGTCGGCCTAATAGAACATACAAACAGGTATTTTCAGCCCAAGGACCTGATAGAAATTCTGGTGGAATTGTTGCGGGTTTATATACAGTGGTTATTAATAGAGATACCTCTAAACAAATGTTGCAGCAAAGTCCAATTGCAGAGGCCCCTGAGGATGATCATGATGCAGCATCTGTCTTTGTTGACCTGAAGTCAAGATCAGTGGTGATGGAGGGATCCACCTTCTGTTGTCCAACCAGCCTGGAATGCAGCTTCTCATACACTAAAACTGTGGTGTGGCACTGGAACTATGAGTCAGCCTATCTACTCTGTGCTTTAGTCCCTCCCTAGTATTTACTAATCTGTCATGCAACCTCTAACAGAAATGGCCATTAAATGCCTTACTTGGCTCTAGCTTATGCTGGTTATTGAGCCATGAGTTAAAACTATATATAGAATGCCTGACCAGAATTGACAGGGTTAACTAAGATAACAGGATCTGCATATAACTAAAATTACAGGAGCTGCATATAAACCGTATTGCTCTAAACAGGTTCACCTACTGATAAACTGGAATGCGATCACTTCATATAAGTATACATGAGATAATAACAATAAGACATAGATTTGTCTGTCACTAGGATTCAAGAAGTTATGGGCAGCTACAGCTAAACCAACAGAACACAGGAACAATTACCTAATAGTCTCTGCTTCTGGTCTGGATGAAGATACAGCAACAGTAGCAGCCCCGTGTGTGCAAAAGGCTATGTGGCTCAGGTCTCTATCCACTTCCTCCTTCTGAAGTTTTTAAAGCCAGCCCCCCAGAAACAGGAAGTGCTAATGTATAATTATACATAGCACTGTGATATTAGCAGCTAATAGTAGAGTGTAGCAGATTCCTAAACCTGCATACCCCTTTTTAATTTTTACATAAGTAATACATATACAGTATCACACAAAAGTGAGTACACCCCTAACATTTTTGTATATTTTATTATAGCTTTCCATATGACAGCACTGAAGAAATTACACTTTGCTACAATGTAGTGAGTGTAAAGCTTGTATAAAAGTGTACATTTGCTGTCCCCTCAATATAACTCAACACACAACCATTAATGTCTATACTGCTGGCAACAAAAGTGAGTAAACCCCAAGTAAAAATGTCCAAATTGGGCCCAATTAGCCATTTTCCCTCCTCAGTGTCATGTGACTCGTTAGTATTACAAGGTCCCAGGTGTGAATGGAGAGCAGGTGTGTTATATTTGGTGTTATCACTCTCTCATATTGGTCACTGGAAGTTCAACATAGCACCTCATGGCAAAGGACTCTCTGAGGATCTGAAAAAAAAGAATTGCTGCTCTACATAAAGAAGGCCTTGGGTATAAGAAGATTGCGAAGACCCTGAAACTGAGCTGCAGCATGGTGGCTAAGACCATACAGAAGTTTAACAGGACAGGTTCCACTCAGAACAGGCCTCGCCATGGTCGATCAGAAGTTGAGTGCACGTGCTCAACATCACATCCAGAGGTTATCTTTGGGAAATAGACATATGAGTGCTGCCAGCATTCCTGCAGAGGTTGAAGGGGTGGGGGGTCAGTGTGTCAGTGCTCAGGCCATACGCCACACACTGCTTCAAATTGGTCTGCATGGCTGTCATCCCTAGAGGAAGCCTTTTCAAAAGATGATGCACAAGAAAGCCAGCAAACAGTTTGTCGAAGACAAGCAGACTAATGACATAGATTACTAGACATGTGCAGAGTAGAATATTTCGTTTTGTTATTTCGTTTTCGTCCGAAAATTTTATTTATTTAGTTACTCCCGAAATTCGTTTTTATTTATTTCGTTTTTCGTTCAAAAATTGCATTAGTCCGAAAATCCACATGAATTACGGTCGAATCTGTCTTGGAAGGCTTATGGTATCTGTCGAATGGATAAAGATTCGATGGAGCTGCTAAACTATATAGCCTATAGGCGGAGCATTCGATTGCTGAAATGTACGATTGCAGTGTCGTATAGTTGCGACGATCCCGTTGAATATTATTATAAACGTGCAACGATCCCGTCGAATATTATTATACGTGTATGTTTTAAGTTGCTATGTCGAAACTGCGTCGTTCATTTCCGTGCGTCTCCGCCCCAGCGTCCAGTCAGTGGAGATCGAAAATGGCGGCGAGCAGCAATAGCATGCGCTTGGAGGAAGAAGCACTGGCAGAGCCATCTACTGTGGCAGCAGATGTGCCAATGCCAGTCCCAAGGAGATCACAGGGCAAGAGGGGGAAACAGGCTGCATCCAGCAGGAAGAGGAATATAACCTGGACTCATATAGAGTCCCAGGTCCTTATAAGAGAAACTCTTCCTTGCTGGATGCAGCTGTGTGGCCCCCGCTCTAGAGAGACCACGCCAGAGTGGAAGAGGCAGAAGTGGGAGGAGATTGCCCGGAAGGTGGAGGAGCTGTACCACCACCAGCGTGACCCGACTGCCTGTCGTAAAAAATTCAGCGACCTAAAACGGTAAGTAACGTTTCTGATTTATTTAAAAAAAATGTATTTCCATTTTAACCACTTCAGCCCCAGAGGATTTGGCTGCCAAATTACAGTGCCAATTTTTGCGATTCTGCACTGTGTCGCTTTAACTGAAAATTGCGCGGTCGTGCGACGTGGCTCCCAAATAAAATTGGCCTTTTTTTCCCCTCAAAGCTCTCTTTTTTTCTTTTTTTTGTCTTTTTGCTATAAAAAAAAATTATTTAAAAAAAATGTTTTTCCTCAGTTTAGGCCGATACGTATTCTTCTACATATTTTTGGTAAAAAAAATAAATAAATCCCAATTAGGGATTATTGATTGGTTTGCGCAAAAGTTATAACGTGTACAAAATAGGGGGTAGTTTTATGGCATTTTTTTTATTATTTTTTTTTTACAAGTAATGGAGGCGATCGGCGATTTTTATTGTGACTGCGACAATATGGCGGACACATTGGACATTTTTGGGACCATTGTCATTCATACAGCAATCACTGCTATATAAATGCAGTGATTCCTGTGTAAATGACACTGGCAGTGAAGGGGTTAACCAGGGAGTGGCAGTGTAGGGGTTAAGTCTGTCCTAGGGGCGTGTTACTAACTTTGTGGCGTGGCTGTGTGTTAGTGACTGAACACTGATCTCTGCTCCAATCACATGTAGCAGAGATCAGTCACTTGTTGCTAGGCAGAATGGGTAGATGCTGTTTACAATGGCATCTCCCCGTTCATCCACCCAGCGAGACGATCGCGGGTATCCCCACAGCGATGGAGCCCGCGGGACCCCCGACCGGACTCATGGGGGGATTGTCGATTCCAATGTCATTGCTTCTCACTCAAGCAGTGACAGGTAGAGCCTCTATGACGTTCCGTCAGGTAACGCAAGCGCTTGTGTAACTTACGTAATCTGACAGAACGTCGCCGCTCTGAACTGAGGCGCCTGATCAGTGTCGTGCACCTAGCACTCGTCGCTGGAACCAGGACAGGTAAGTGCCTCCTTTTTTTTTATTTTTTTTACTGTTTTTGTAATTTGTTTTTGGATTGCCATGCTAATGGATAATTATTTAATTTTATCTTTATACAGTATTTATAGTAATAATATCTTTAAAGCTTGAACATTGTAACGTTCATCATTTCTCCTTTGTTATTAAATAGGTCTCATCATCCAGTCAGAAGGGGAGACTGAGGAGGAGGAGGAGGCTGAGGCGGCAACACCCACATGTAAGTTAGTATAATCTTGCTGGTATCTGCTGCTGAGTGATCATACATGTTTCAATGTTTTTGTACTAATGTGTGTGAGATTGTTGTACACTGCAGATTGTAATCGTCTTTTCTATATTAAATTGATCAACAGCTGCTGAGGCTGAGCAGGAGGTGGAGGAGACCTGCCCTGGAGAGGCTGCTGGGGATGCGCCAGAAGGTGACCAGCCAGACGCGGCAGATGCAGGGAGTAAGTACAACTTTTTTTAGTATTTTCCAGGGAAATAGTATTTTAAATATGAAATGCTGGTGGCATACCTTGTCTAGAAATGGTTTTGCTTTATTCTGCAAGGCTTTGGTTTAGCTGGAATTATTAACTACATTAGTCCCCCTCCGCCACCGATGCCAGTCTTCCGGTTAACGTGACCTGTGCTTGTCACTTCCTCAATGTCACTTCCCTGATCACGCCACCTTGTTGCTGCAGTTCAGATTCCCAGTCTTAGGCCCCTTTCACACGGGACGGATCAGTAATGATCCGCCCCGTGATGATCCGCTCGCTCAGCGGGGATCGCTCCGTTGTCCCCACTGAGCTGGCTGCGGACAGGGCGGTCTCTGCACACTGTGCGGGGACCACCCTGTCAGCTCTCCGCTGTCCTCTATGGGGATCGGATGCGCACGGACCGTCTGTCCGTGTTCATCCGATCCGCTCTGCAGACGGATAGAAAAATAGGATTTTCCTCAGTCTGCAGAATCGGACAGTAGCGGAGGCGGACGAAATCGGGTGTCTGCGGATGTTCATCCGCAGACACCCGCTATCCCATAGGGATGAATGTATGCCCGTATTTCATCCGCAAACGGATGGATGAAATACGGACATATCGTCCGCATGTGTGAAAGGGCCTTAGCCAATCACTGTTAATCATAATCGTCAATCAGCGTGAATAAAAAAGAAGGCTGGAGGGGGTGTCAGACAAGAATCTGCAGCTATTGTCCCTGGACGTGTTCAATCTCTGGCATGCCCCTAATCAGGGCCGGTGCTACCACTAGGCGGATTAGGCAGCCGCCTAGGGCGCACTGCCACCTAGGGTGCAACTCTGGCTGCTGTGTATACATAGCTCTCTGGTGTGGAGATAACAGTCTTGTGTGTAGAGCTGGGCATCAGTATAACAGGACAGACAAGCGTGAGGAGGGGGGGCGCAGCTCAGTAACTCGGGAAAGCAGAAGAATTTTGGTGGAGCTGCTCTGCAGTACAGGTGTATAGGAGCGATCTGCACTCCCCTCCTAGGAACAATACACAAAGCAGCCTGTAAGTGTCTTCCGCCCAGCTCCTGACACTCGTCTTGGGCACTGACACACACAAAGTCCTAGCTGGGGAGAGGTGCAGATCCCGTGTATAAGGAAACACCAGTGGAGGAAAATACAGATTGGCGTTTGTAGATGCCGCCCTATACACACCACTCATCTCCGAGCCTTTACATTTGCATTACATCCACCCCACTGACTGCTCTGTACACACTCAGCCTGCCCATTACATGGCACAGTAAATAGTTCCTTCGCTGTCTGCAGCTTTAAGGACAGGATGATATATCAGCGTTCAGTTCAGCTCTTCCTGATAACCCCTGAGCTCCCTGGAATGTCCCCCCTCCCCTGATCACCGCACAGCAGGTTGGAAGCAGAGGATGTGTGTGAGTGATGATCAGTGTCCAGCTACACACACAATGATATTACTGATATCAGTGCTGTGCAGGGCAGTCAGTGTGTTGGCTCTGTTTGTTTCTTTCTTCTGCTGGTGACCAGGCTGCTGCCCACTACTAGTCCATAGGGATTCTCCAGGTTACTGCTGCTGATACTAGTGCAGCATTTACTAGAACTGGGCTGTATTTTCCTTCACTTGCAGCATCTGAAATTGTCTTTTTCCTGAAAGGCTCCATGCGTGTGGGTAGCCCCGCCTCCACGATTACCCAATAGGACCCAACTCCCATAAATCTTTGCTCCCGGCTACTATCAGTGTTCCTTTTTTTTGTCCTCCCCAGTAGGACCGGATGGTTTCTTTCCTGGAAACAAAACTTCACGACGATCGATTGGCTGATTGACTGAGAATTTTTCCTCCGATAGGCCCTGACTGTTAAGCAGGGTATGGAGTGTATTTGCAGAGTAGCGCTGAAGAAAGGATTTCCTACCTGAGTGCGCACGGTCTGTGTCCCATTGCTATGGGTGACCATTATCTGCTTGGAGGTACGGCGTGTGTGTTCCAGTCCGTTCGGCCAGGTGATCGTTGGTGGAGTGGTAAGCCTTTTGTCTATCCATGGCAGCACTTTATTTGTGTGTTTTTCTCTTGTTTGTCTAGTGGTCTCCTCCATGCCGTTTGCGTTCGCTTCCGCGTTCCAGCAAACCTCTCTCCTACTTTCGGGTTATGCAGGCGTTCTGCGCATGTGCGAACCCGGTATGAGACCGAGGCTTGGTTCCCGCGCATGCGCGCGAGCGCCTCGCGTCTGACGTCGGCGATGACGTCACGGGCGCCAAATTTAAAAGTCTTTGGAAGCTGTCAGAACCCTGGGAATGTTTGCAGTGGTCGCAGAGACTTCCCGGGGCTGTCAGTGCGGCGGTTTAAGGTAAGAGCATGTCCCTTAGGCTGGGGAAATGCTTTTAAAAAAAAAAAAAATGTTTATTGTCCGCTGAAGTCTGCCATTGGGGATCTGCCATCTGCTGCCAAGCCTGGCATTGGTGACCTGCTGTTCGCTACCAAGCTTGCCTCTGGTAAACTGTTGTCTTCTGCCAAGCCTGCTTCTGATCTGCTGCCAGCCACCCAGATGGACTATGCTGATCCCTGAGCTGCCACCCAACTGGACTGTGCTGATTCCCCGAGCTGTCGCCCAGGCAGACTATGCTGATTTCCAGGGTGCCACCCAGCCAGACTATGGCGGTTCCCAGGCTGACACCCAGCCAGACAATGCCAATTCCCAGGCTGCCACCCAGCCAGACTGCTAATTCCTGGGCTGCCTCCCAAACGGACTCTGCTGAAAGGGTACTCAGCCAGCCTCCAGAGCACAGTGTTGGGGTACCCAGTAGGCTTCCAGACCCCAACAGTGGGTAATGGTGGGGCATGACGGAGCATCTGGAGACTGATTCTTAAGAGGGGGAACTGTTAGGACTGAGTTTGCCTGATGGTGGCACTCTGGGCAGAAAGCTGGAGTTTTAGTGTCCACCAGTAAGTGTATCCCAGCAGCTCAGATGGGGGTTCAGCCTGCCTCTATACTTGGTGATTGGATTCAGCCTACCTCTATGCTTGCCGATGGGGTTCAGCCCGCCTCAATGCTTGTCAATGGGGTTCAGGTTTGCCTCTGGTGTCCTGCTGGCCTCTGCCAAACCTAGCGCTGGTGACCTGCCATCCTCTGCCAAGCTTGACGTTGGTGACCTGCAGTCCTCTGCCAAGGTTGCCGTTGGTGACCTGCCATCCTCTGCCAAGTTGCTGCTGGTGATCTGTCGTCTGCTGCCAAGCCTGCTGCTGGTGATCTGCTGTCCGTTGCCAAGCCTACTTGTGATCTGCTGCCAGCTGTCCAGCCAGGCTATGCTGATTCTCACGCTGCTGCCCAGCCAAACTATGATTATTCCCAGGCTGCTGCCCAGCGGGACTATGCTGATTTCCGGGCTGCTGCCCAGCCGGACTATGCTGATTCCCAGGCTGCCACCCAGCTGGATTATGCTGATTCCTTGGCTTTTGCCCAGCCTGACTATGCTAATTCTTGTGCTACTGCACAGCCAGACTCTGTTGAAGGGGTACTCAGCCAGCCTCCAGACCTCGGTGATGGGGTACACAGTCAGCTTTCAAACCGAGATGATGGGGCACGATGGAGTATCCAGGAGTTGCTGCTTAAGGCAGAAGAACTGTTAGGATCGGATTTGCCTGCTGGTGTCACTGTGGTGCTCTGGGCAGAAAGCACCACAGTTTTAGCTCTTGTTCACACTGAATGCCACTTTGAAATCCTACTACTTTACTTGAAGTAGCACAATTTCAATGCCGCATGTCAGTGAGATTTCAGTTGCGACTTGCCTGACATCTGTGAGATTTCATGCACAGATGTCTATGCAAGTGGCACCCGAAATTGCAAAAAATATTGCAGGAACCAACCGCTAAGTCGGATTCGCACTGATTTAAATGGTTCCATTGCCGATAATAGGGTGCAAGTCGCACTGGTGTCAACGGGAGCTTAGTGTCCACCAGCAGGTGTCTCCCAGCAGCCAGCAGGTTTCAGTAATCCGCCTGTTTTCAACTGCTAGGTGGCTATATAAGGCCGCGTACACACGCGCGGACTGTTGGCCCAACTTTGTCCGTCCAACAGTTTGAGCGAACAGTCCGCTCAAACTTAGCATGGACGGACATGGCCACACACGACGGACGAACAGTTTGCTGAAACCGTGCGCGATGACGTGAACGGCACGTACGACGGGACGAAAAATACGACGTCCTATACACTGCAATGCAACCTTCCGACGTGGAAATCCTTTCTGAGCATGCGCGAGACTTAGTTGGCCGAACAAGCCTACACACGAGCGAACAGTCCGCTGAAACCTTGTTTCAGCGGACAGTTTTTCGGAATTTCCGTAAGACCTTGTTCGGCCAACTGTCCGCTGAAACTGTCCGCTGAAGCCCCATACACGAGCGGACTGTCCGCCCAAACACTGTTCAGCGGACAAGGTTGGGCGAACAGTCCGCGCGTGTGTACGCGGCCTAAGGCTGCTCCCACTAGCACATGGCACCTCAGTGTTTTGACTGCTTCTGCTTGTACCCTGTTTGTTGTGCTGCTGCCTGACTCTGTAGCCATTTTCTCTTGATCTTGCCCTTGCTCTGCATCTAATATCCTGATGCCTTGTTCCCATCCAAGTTGTGTTTTCCCCCGCCCATTTGCTCCCTGCTCTCCCTGCCTTGTGTGTTTCTCATTTGTACATGTTTATGTATATAGTTAGTTTGTTAGGCTATTTAGTTTTGACTTTCAAGCGGGAGTAAACCCAGTTTCAAAAAACACTTACATTCCCGGCATGCCGGATATGCTAACTTTCACATTGGTTGTGCTCTCAACCAAACTTTCAAACCATCCAATGGCTGGTGTCATAACTGATCACATGTGCAGAATTATGGCAGTTGAAGAATTATTAGAGGCCAAGATGGCAACTTCCTTGACTGAAAACGATAGGAGGGTTTAATTCCACTTTCATGCACCCTCATGTTTATTGCTGTTGGTGTGTGGTTATTGTTCACTGTAAATAAATCTCACTTTAAAGATATACATACATGGTCTGGTCGCAGTTTCTTGGTGTAGCTACATATATCTGGTCTCCCAGCTGTTGATTTCTGACAGACACGCATTATTAGTGATGTAGGAATGTAACGGCAATTGGACCTTAACACCCAAATATCTAAACAACTACTTGAAATCTGGAGTCCAGGTAAATCACTGACGTAGCAGCTTGGTCTAAAGGGAATAGGCTAGATTTGTCCCAATTGACTCAGAAGCCAGAATAGTCACCAAAAGTTGTAGTTTCTTGTATTAAAGAACATAGGGACTCACATGGAACAGCTAAGTAAACCAGAGTATCATCTGCATAGAGAGAGATACGCTTTTCAGTTGTACCAATGGGAAGACTCTCAATGGCAGGAGAAGCACAAATACAGACTGCAAGTGGCCTAATGACCAAGGCAAATAACAGGAGACAGTGGGCACTCCTGTGGGGTACCACCATATGTACGGAAGGCTTTAGTAACATGGGAATTTACTCTAATTCTGGCCACAGGAGCAGTATATAAAAGATGTATCCAAGCAATCATATGAGGGCCGAGACCATAGCATTACAGTGTGTGAAAGATATGGCCATTCAACACTAAGGCCTTACAAGTGTCTAAAGAAATAATAACACAGTTAGGTGAGCCATCTTGTGGGTATATAAATTCTGAAATAATCTACAGAAGTTTATTCTGGTAGAACGACCAGAGATAAAACCACCCTGGTCACCCTTTACCAACCTCGCAACCACTGTACCCAAACAATTCGCCAAGACCTTAGCCAAATATTTTACATCCACATTAAGGAAATAGGCCTTTATGAATCACATTTAAGAGGGTTCTTATGTGGCTTTAAAAGGAAAGTTAATCTTGGAAAGTATTATTTTACTGAAAGTGTAATTGATGGTTGGAGTGGACTTCCAGCAAAGGTAGTGAGTCAGTCAACAGTAAGAGGATTCACACATGTTTGGAACAAACATAGATCTATATTCAGACAAAAAAGTAAAAAAAAAAAAAAAAAAAAAGTATTAAAAAATGGGGAGGGCTTAATGGACCATTTGGTATTTTTTTCTGCCATCATTGTTTCTATCAGTAAAAAAGTGTCCCTTGTAAACTATTGCATTGGATCCTGGTGGTCATTGTACTGTCATTATTTAACCACTAGCCAGCCGCTACATGCCAATATACATCGGCACAATGGCAGCGGTGGGCAAATGGGCGTACCTGTACATCCCCTTTAATTGGCAGGGCTAGTGGACGCGCATGCCGTCACGCGAAGCGTGACCGTGCCTGCGGGACCGGTGGACTCAATGTCTGCCGATCTCCCGACAATCGTCACGGAGCTGCAGAACGGGAAAGTGTAAACAAGGCATTTCCCCATTCTGCCTTGTGTCATGACAGTGATCACTGCTCCCTTTCATCGGAAGCAGTGATCACTGTCATGTGAGTGGAAGCCCACCCCCACCACAGTTAGAATCACTCCCTAGGACATACTTAACCCCTTGATCGCCCCCTAGTGTTTAACCCATTCCCACCAGTGTCACTTACACAGTAATCAGTGCATTTTTATAGCACCGATGATCGCTGTTTAAATGACAATGATCCCAAAATAGTGTCAAAAGGGTCCGATGTGTCCGCAATAATGTCGCGGTCATGATAAAAAAAGCAGATCACAGCCATTACTAATAGAAAAAAATGAATAATAAAAATACCAATATACGCTTATTGCGATTTTTTTTTTTACCAAAAAATATGTAGAAGAATACATATCGGCCTAAACTGAGGAAACAATTCGTTTTTTTTATATATTTTTGAGAGATATTTATTATAGCAAAAAGGAAAAAATATAGCTTTTTTTTCAAAATTGCCACTCTTTTTTTGTTTATAGCACAAAAAAAAAAAAAACACAGAGGTGATCAAATACCACTGTAGCGAAATATAAAGATCCCATCCCCGTTACACTGTGACGTTGATGACCAAGAACTGTGGCTCCTAGAATGGGCATTCCGGGAGAGGTGGAGACTGAGGCAGCTTTCCATTCACCTATTGTTCAGTGTGTTAATGAATCCACCTATTATCTGCTACGGGATGTAATTACACTCCTAGTCATGTGTAGGGCAAGGTTTTATTGTTAGGGGAATGCCCCTGGAAAATGCATGGGGAAGCATATAAAAAGCCAGCTGGGGCTAAATAAAGTGGTTGATTGACTCCCCAAACTGTGTGTCATCCAGTTACTGGGGGGGGGGGGGGGGGGTAAAAGGTGGCTGTCGATAAGTTAGCACTTCCTCAGCTTCAAGGATTTCCCAGCGGACTTTGGAGATCCACTACAACCACCAAAAAAAAGCTCTATTTGTGGAAAAAAAGGACATCAATTTTGTTTGGGTGCAACATCGAACGACTGCGCCATTGTCAGTTAAAATGACGCAGTGCCAGATCGCAAAAAGTGCTCTGGTCAGGAATGGGGTAAAATCTCCCGGAGCTGAAGCGGTTAATGCTCATGGAACCTCTTGTAACCTCCGGTGGAAGCTGGTATTCAGTTTACTTAAACAATTTGTTATTTGTGATGCTGTTACAAAATTGCTTACTTGCAAATCCTATGAATAACAGCATTTCCTGTTGCTAGCTGACCTGACAATACAAAACCGATTCCCCAGCAACTAGCAGCAGTGTTGACAGCATTCTGTGTGAACTACTTTGGTAGACCATTGTGCTGCCTAATATGGAGCTCAAAACCTTTGCACTGCAGGCTGACAAAGTTGCTACTAATTACAAGGCAGTGGCTTAGCGTTGTCAGCCTACAACAAGAAGTGCTGTTGCTAGCTGCAGGATCTCCGGGTAGGAAACAGAATAAATTAAATATTTTCTTAACAAAATGTTACACAATGAGGCACGATGCAAACATACTGAAAAGTATATATTGGATTTACATACATTGTAATTTATCTTCCAAATGCGTTCCAAAACAAAAATCAATCACCGGTAAATAGATTTTGCGTTTGTAAATTAAGACTGAATTTTGTGTTTGTTTGGAGGTCTGCTTTAACATGTCATTTAAGCCTGATTGCAGTAATTAAACAAAATCTACCCTTGTAGTGAGCCCCTCCCACCCCAGTCCAAGGGTTAACTGCTTATTAGGTCTAGGGGGAACTGAGGCTATGGGGTTTATTTAGTAAAGGAAAATCCACTTTGCACTACAAGTGCACTTGGAAGTGCAGTCACTGTAGATCTGAGGGGAAGCTCTGCTGATGATATCCTTCAATCATGTGCAAGCCAAAATGCTGTTTTTTATTTTCCTTGCATGTCCCCCTCAGATCTACAGTGACTGCACTTCCAAATGTATTTGCAGTGCACTTTCAAGTGCACTTGTAGTGCAAAGTGGATTTGCCTTTAGTAAATAACTCTCTCCTCCTGTCCCTCAGCTTCCCCAGTCTTTGGGTGGTCTCATAGTGTCATCACATGCAGTGCAGTATTAACCCTCATCATTGTGCACACAGGGCCTGCCGGATGTGCCTGGGCACACCCTAATCACCCCATGTGCATTAGCATTCTTGCTCTGTGTGCCAGTGGGAGGATATGAAAGATCTCCCTTTTACTGGCTCTGCCATAAGAGAGGGGCTTAAGCCCTTCTCTTTCACTGTGCCAGTAGGGAGATCAATGTGCCAGGGTCATAAATGTGTGGACACACACATGTTTTTGAGCTTTAGGGTGCACACCCTAATGGAATAGGTTGCACACACTTATGCCGGTATTGCACATGAAGCAGGCTGGACTGCGACTGTGACCAGGAGTGTGTTGGAGAGGCAGTAGTTCTGAACCAATTGCACAGATTGAAACCGAGAATAAGGTGAGTATTACTCCTAATTTCAGCACTCCTAGACATAGTAAGCAATTTACCCATGAACTGTGGGGCGCCCCACTGCAAGAATGCGTTCCGAAAGCTGGGCTTTAATCAATACATCATTCTTATGCCACGTACACACGATCAGACTTTCCAGCAGACCAGAGTCCGCTGGACAATTCGATCGTGTGTGGGCTCCAGCGGACTTTTTCTTCCCAAATGACCAGCGGACCTAGAAATAAGACTGGCTTAAAATTTGTCTGCTGGACTCTGCTTTTAGCGGACAATCCGTTCGTCCGTGTGCTAGTACGAGGGACTAAAACCGAAGCTAGGGCAGCTATTGGCTACTGGCTATGAACTTCCTTATTCTACGTCATCACATTCAAATCTTTTGGAGTGATTGTGTGTGATTGTGTGTGGCCAAGTCCGTTCGTTTGAAAGTCCGGCGGACCTCAGCTGCAAAGTCCGTCGGATTGTCCGCCGCACCAAGTCCATCAAAGACCGGTCGCGTGTAGGCGGCATTAGCAGTGGGGCCAAAAATGGTGCAGTAGGATTATTCAGAAGGTTCATTATCTTGGCCCACTAGACAGACCCTCTGCTGGAGAGCTAAACACACATTTTTGGCAAACCTTGCAACTGTGCAAACACATTTAAAGGTTGTCTATGATGTTTCCACAATAAAGTCCTTTGAATGTATCTGCACTGGCCATTCTTCAGTAAACATCTAGTTGAATCCTGTTCTGTTCTGGTAAAACACAATCCGCTTTTTGTCTGCTCTCTAGATTATAAAGCAAGAAGTATGTGGTAGATCCAAGGAAGTCAGTTGTCTGAGAGGAATGTTCAGAGTTTGTTTGACTCATAATCTATGTCCACTATTTATAAATCCCTATGTTACAGGATAATCCAACTGGCTATAGCAGAAGCATTAAAAGAGAAACCTGTCCAACATGTGAGCAGCTTTGATCTGGAAATATTTCCCCAATGTACCACGATCCCATTAACTCAGACATTATAAAACATTTGTGTCTATATACATCTCCTTTGGATGGATCAAATACTTATCATATGCAGGCTTTTAGGGCCAAGTTCACCTTCTTATTTTCTAAATCTAATGTTATATGCATTCTCTTCCATTTCTTCATATGCTACCTTTATTTTACTGCCAGTATTTGCTCACCATTCTATCTCTTTTTATATTCTTCTTCCTTATGCTGTGATCTTATATCATTTTGTGTTTCCAGTTTTCCCAGGTGCCATAAATCATTCTTACACAAAAGAGTTCACCCTCGGTGCAAAGCAGTGGATGCATGCAAACACACTGGCTCGTTCAACAGGACATGTATCAACTGTATAACCCTGTCACAGCAATACATGAACACTGCAGCTTTAGGATGGGAGGCAGGGCTGCTGTTAGAAATCAAAGGACCCTATACAGCCTACCTGACAGGCCCAGCCGCATTCCCCCGGCTGAAAGTGACTGAAGGCATACATAGCTTTATCAGTCCCTCTCTCTGCAGCCTCAGCTGCACAGATGAATAGGAAGCACTCGTTCTGCTCATTAAAAAATTTAAGCATAGTAAGCACAGTTTACTATGCTTCAGTGAGGAATGGACACAGGTGTGATTGGTACTGATTGCTCACTGTGTTCATTCATGAAAGGAAGGGGCATGGCATATTTACTGGCCCCTTTTCCTGCTCTCCATGCTGATACATCCCCCTGTGTGCCCATGGTGGGAGATGAGTAGAGGAAAGCCAGCAGCGCTGCAGGGAAAAGGGGCACATGGGGGGCCCGAACAGCAGATGGATGGGGTACATGTGCTAGGACCAATCCCCCTGCAGTGCAGCCATAGGGAAAAAGAAGAGGAGAAGCTGGCAATGCTGCAGAATCGGATTGGTGTCTACAATAATACAATATAGCCGGCCCTCAGGAGGGCTGCTGTACTGCCTTATCAGAAGCTATTTTTATTGAAAAAAAAACAATATTTTTTACTTTTTGCTATAATAAATAACCCCCTCCCCCAAAAAAAAATCTTCATCAGCTTAAGCCAATATGTATTCTTCTACATATTTTTGGTTTATGGAATTTTTTTTATTTATTTCTTTTTTTTTTTACTAGTAATGGCGTTGATCTGTGATTTTTAGTGGAACTATGACATTGTGGTGAACAGATCGGACACTTGACACTTTGAGGCCAGTGACATTTATACAGTGATCAGAGCTAAAAATAGCCACTGATTACTGTATAAATGTCACTGGCAGGAAAGGGGTTAACACTGAGGGGCGATCAAGGGGTTAAATGTGTTCCTTGGGAGGTGTTTCTAACTGTGGTGGGAGTGTACTGACTGGAGGAGAAGAGAGATTGCTGTTCCTGATCACTAGGAACAGCAGATCTCCTCTACTCCCTAGTCAGAACCGGGATCTGTTTGCTTACATACACAGATCCCCATTCTGGCTCTCTGTGGAGTGGCCACGCGCATTGGCTCTGGCGTAGCGGGCCCCCTATTGCTCTTAAAGCAGCCGACATACACCTATGGTGATTTGCGCAGCCGTGCCAACCTGCCGCAGTATAATGGCGACAGCTTGTCAGCAAGCGGTTAAAGTGTATCTAAACTCAAGACAAAGAAGCATGGTAGACTTTAAATTTGATGACTACATTAATAACATTTTTTCTGGCCTTATCTTAACTTGATGATTCTGCCATTAACACACTTTCTGACCTAGGGGGAAAAGGATCATTCTACTGTATGTACTGTATCCAGGGCTTTCTTTCAGCTGGAACTTGTTGGAACTCAGTTCCACCACCTCTGGCTCAGGCCTTCTTCTCCCTTCTCACCACTATCACTTGTAAACATAGAAGTCCAGCTTCTGTGTTTATCAGTGACAGCCTGTCTCCCAACAGCTCCCACAGATCTGATCTCCTGAGCGGCTCCCAAAGAGTGCAGGATGGGGACAAGGAATATAAAAGAGTTCCAGGGCAAAGTGCCTATACCTATAAAAAAAGTTGTTTTGCCACCCTAGGGCAAGAAGTTTATTAGCATTATAAAGCAGCCCCCTTCTTTTCATCTCCATAATATAGGGAGGATGTTCTGTAGTACACAAAAACGGAACATGGTACAATGCTAAATGTTAACAGTCATCAAAGACAGAGCAAAGAACATTATCAGCACCCAAGATTTCTGACAAGATCAACAGGTATTTTTTTTTCCACTTATCAAATACACTAGATATACAGTTCCTTGAAAAAGTATTCCACATTTTGTCATGTTACAACCAAAAATGTAAACATATTTTATTGGGATTTTATGTGATAGACCAACACAAAGTGGCACATAATTGTGAAGTTGAAGGAACATTATAAATGGTTTTTAAAATGTTTTACAAATAAATATGTGAAAGATGTGACATGTATTTATATTCTGCCCTCCCCCTATACATTGTAGAACCACCTTTCACTACAATTACATCTGGAAGTCTTTTTGGGGATGTCTCTACCAGCTTTACACATCTAGAGTGTGACATTTTTGCCCATTCTTCTTTGCAAAAAGCTCAAACTCTGTCAGATTGGATGGAGAGTGTCTGTGAACAGCAATTTTCAAGTCTTGCCACAGACTCTCAATTGGATTTAGGTCTGGACTTTGACTGGGCCATTCTAACACATGAACATTCTTTGATCTAAACCATTCCATTGTAGCTCTGGCTGTATGTTTAGGATTGTTGTCCTGCTGGAAAGTGAACCTCCGCCTCAGTCTCAAGTCTTTTGCAGACTTTAATGCCGTGTACACACGACCCTACTTTCCAGCAGACTAGGTCCGACAGTCTTCCCGACGGACTTTTCACTGGAGTTACGACACGAAACGAACGAACTTGGCCACACACACTCACATCAAAGTCCAACGGATTTGACCGTGATGACACACGACTGGACTAGAATAAGGAAGTTCATAGCCAGTAGCCAATAGCTGCCCCAGTGTCGGTTTTCGTCCGTCGGACTAGCATACAGACAAACTGATTTTTCGACCGGACTCTTTCCATTGGAAAGATTTGAAACATGTTCTAAATCTAAAGTCCGTCTGATTTTTAGACAGCAAATGTCCGTTGAAGTCCACACACGATTGAATTGTCTGAAGGATTCGTTCCATCTGACCTTTGCTGTCAAAAATGCCAGTCGTGTGTACACGGCATGACAGATTTTCATTTAAGACTGCCCTATATTTTGCTCCATCCATCTTCCCATCAATTCTGACCAGCTTCCTTGTCCCTGCTGACAAAACGCATCCCCACAACATAATGCTGACACCACCACGTTTCCCATGTTTCGGATGGTGTGTTGAGGGTGATATGCAGTGTTAGTTTTCCGCTACACATTTTGCATTTTGCTATTAGGTCAAAAAGTTCCATTTTGGTCTCATGTGACCAGAGTCTTCATGCTGCTGTTTTTTTTTACCAAGGTTTTCTGACAAACCTCTGAGGGCTTTACACAACAGCTGTATTTATACTGAGATTACATACACACAGGTGGACTCTATTTACTAATTAGGTGACTTCTGAAGGCAATTGGTTCCACTAGATTTTAGTTAGGGGTATCAGAGTAAAGGGGGTTGAATACAAATGCACACCACACTTTTCAGATATTTATTTGTAAGACATTTTGAAAAACATTTATCATTTTCCTTCCATTTCACAATTATGTGCCACTTTGTGTTGGTCTATCACATAAAATCCCAATAAAATACATATATGTTTTTGGTTGTAACGTGTGGAAAATTTCAAGGGGTAAGAATACTTCTTCAAGGCACTGTAACAAAACACTTTCAATAATTAATTTACCAGACCAAAATGAAACCAATACAGGAAGTTTATTGTGTTTTACATATACTTTACAATTTTACGTTAAGAGTTATCTGCCAGAATCAGAGAATAAACAAGAAATAATGAAAGCCTGTTGTTATTTGAAATAAAGTATATGTCTAACATTCATAGGCACGCAGAACTCATCTATGATTGGTTTGCTTTCTAGCTTAAACACATAAGATCCATGTAAAGTCACCTTTGAGACGCATTAAAGAATTTTTAAACAACTATATAGAACTAATGAGAAGCATGTTTTTGGCATTATCTGCCTGCATCCATGAAATGCGTCTTTGAGATGAGGAATCCATCACACAATGGCAGTAAACTTAGGAAATACATTCTCTATCTCAATTGTTACAGTGATTTGGCAAGAACAGAATACTAATCTTTATCATAGATGTATTTTGAGATTTCACCAGATATCCATTTGTTTAACAGTAGTTATTCTCTGCCAAGAGAGAAACTATAACCTCAATATTGGTCCATGATCTGATCCAGCAATATAGGCAATTAACATTTTAATTAGGCCGCTTAACATGCTAGACAGCCCACATAGTTTGTTAAAGATTTCTTCTTGTCTCCAATCAGACATGGCAGTGTTTGCATGTTACCTCTTCATCAATTCCCTAGATCAAAGGTGTACCAATGCACAACTTGTGGATCAGGAAGGCAAACATGGTCCTTCATTTCTTTCAAAGAACCCTAGACTTAAGCCCCATAGACACGATGAGATTATCGGACGAATGAACGTCCGTTTTTTTGTTTGTTTTTTGCATACTAATCTCAGATCGAATCTGTTGAGTTTACTAAAGTCACGAAAATTCCCCTGCGACAGAAAAAAAAAATCGGGAGTGATGTCATGTGTTGTAATGCATTTGTATTGCATTTTCAAACGATAGCTGTACTGATTAAACGAAAATCGTCCGATCTGGCGTTGTACGAAAAATATTTTTGTACACGTCCGATAGAATAATATTGGATAAACTGTCATGATCGGCTCTCGAAAGCCCTGTACTAACAATGCGATTATCTTACGATCGATTTGAAAGTGGTATTTTCCGTACGATTTTCTGATCGTGTGTACGGGGCATTAGGCCCTAGATCTTGTCCAGTTCAGCACTGTCTGTGTTGATGAGGGAATCGTGCAAATCTCTTTTCTGCCACCCGTTGTTGCAGTAAAGAGATTAGCACCATCTATGGCCTGCCTATGCCATTGTTTGAAATGATTTCTAATATATATAGCCAGCTCAGAAGATTGTTTTAAAAAAGAGATAGATGCACTTCTTATTGCACAAAGTATAACTGGATACTAACAATCATAGGAGATAACGCCAGGGGCAATTGATCCAGGAAATATCTGATTCCTCCTGGGGGATCAGGAAAGAGATTTTTTTCCCATGCTAGAGCAAGTTGGGGGGGGGGGGGTAGAATTGTTATGTGTCTGCTTTTTTTTTCTATTGGATGAACTAGATAGTCTTGCCTTTTTTCAACCTGACTATGTAACTTACTATGCACATGCTATATAAATGCAAAAGGACTAAAGGAAACCTGTCATGAGATAAACACAGAAGCTGCCAATGCTGACTTTTGCTAAATGTATTGCTATTTGATTGGTTCTCATGCCAGTGCTTTACATCAATAGTTTCTCAATCCCTCACTTAAAATAAGAAGTGAGATAAGGGTGTGCTACTCTTTTTAACATTCAATTACTGCATATTTTTTCCAGTTCAGTGATTTAAAAGCATTGAAGCCAGGCAATTTACATTTCAGAAGCAGGTCAGTAATGACAACCTATCTACTTTTCTCATTACAGGTTCCCTTATGTAGCCTTCATTATACTGATGATAAAGTAGTAAGGTGTAAACACATTTAAATTAAACAGCTACAAAACATTTTGAAAAGGGAGAGCCAGACATTTATTGATACAAGATGTCTGTTCCAGTCCTATAATGAAACTGTGATTAATCCTTCCCTGACCATAGGTCTTTGAAGCCTAGCAAGATCAGCTATGCGTCAGTTAACTTGACTATAACTCTATGACTAATTTACATTCCTAATATTGTAAGGATGTTATTTGGTACCCTGGCTTACTGAAGACTCTGAGCCATTTTTTCATTATAGGCTGACAAATCCAAAAAAGTTAAACAAATGTAAATGTTTTTATTTTTTAAATATTTTTTTCATTTTTTTTATATTTTAATTGTACCTGACAATTGCAGTATTAAACACACAGCCACATGCAGATCACAGTAACATCTGCAGGATGAAGACTTTTTTTGTGATCATTACTGTATGTCACAGCTATCAGCTACCAATAGTGTCAGCTACTAGCTAGTAGGGAGTAAGTAGGGCGTAAGTAGCTAGTAGGGAGTAATATAAGTTCAACTCGCCCATTCGCCGAACAGTGAACATTATCCAGCGTTTATGGCCAATTCGAAGGCCAGGGAACGCCGTTAAAGTATATGGGACACTAACATGAAAAACCAAAGTGCTAATTTTAAAGGCTTATATGCAAGTTATTGCCATAATAATTGTATGGGGACCTGGCTCCTGCCCCAGGGGACATGTATCAATGCAAAAAAAGTTTTAAAAACTGCAATTTTTTTAGGAGCAGCGACTAATTTTTAGGAGCAGTCATTTTTATAATTCTTAAAGGGAAACAATAAAAATGAAATATACCTCTAAATATCATGCCTGGGGGTGTCCTTAGTCTGCCTGTTAAGAAGCACATCCTCCCCGTGGGTTAGAACAGTACCATAGTAAAATTAAATTTCTAAAGGAAAAAATGTAATTTAAAACTGTTTGTGGCTGTAATATATTGTCGGATCCTGGCAATATAGATACAAATCATTTAAGAAAATGTCATGGGGACCTAGATCCTGCCCCAGAGTACATGTATCAATGTAAAAAAAAGTTTTAAAAATTGCAGTTTTTTCAGGAGCAGTGATTTTAATAATGCTTGAAATGAAACAATAAAAATGAAGTATTCCTTTAAACATCGTGCCTGGGGGTGTCCTTAGTATGCCTGTAAAGTATCACATCTTTCCCATTTTTAGAAAATGACCACAGCAAAATGACATTTCTAAAGGAAAACTTTAATTTAAAACTGCTCGTGGCTGTAATGTATTGTCGGGTCCCGGTAATATATATAAAAATCATTTAAAAAAATGGCATTGGGTTCCCCCCAGTCCATTACCAGGCCCTTTGGGCTTGGTATGAATATTAAAGTAACCCTGCACCAAAATTTAAAAAGAAATTGCGTGGAGGTCCCTCGAAAATCCATACCAGTCCCTTCAGGTGTGATATTAATATTAACCACTTGCCGACTGCTGCACGCTGATATACATCGGCACAATGGCAGTGTTGGACAAATGGGCGTACCTGTACACCCTCTTTAATTGGCAAGGCAAGCGTGTGCCCATCGCGTACAGCATGACCGTGCCCACGGGATCCGTGGACTTGATGTCCGCCGGTGTCCCGGCGATTGTGTCACAGAGCCGCAGAACAGGGAGAATGGCGAGATGTAAACAAGGCATTTCCCCGTTCTGCCTAGTGATATGACAGAGATCATCAGGAGCAGTGATCACTGTTATGAGACTGGTAGTCCTCCCCCTCACAGTTAGAATCATTCCCTAGGACACACTTAACCCCTTGATCACCCCTAGTATTAACCCCTTCCCTGCCAGTGTCATTTACACAGTATTCAGTGCATTTTTATAGCACTGATCAATGTATAAATGACAATGGTCCCAAAATAGTGTCAAAAGTGTCCAATGTTTCCGCCATAATGTCACAGTCATGATAAAAATCGCAGATCACCGCCATTACTAATAAAACAAAAATCAATATACGCTTACTGTGATTTTTTTGTTTGGCTCATCAATACTAGCTAGCAAAGGAAATAAATAGATTAATGTGCTCTCAGCAGGGGATGTTGTGCAGGAGAATGTTAGCCTATAGATTGCAATAAGGAAGGAGCTAACTAATCAACTGTATAACAGACTCACTACAAAACTGTTAGACTGTACCTAATCAGCCTAATTACAATTACTCCAATTAAAGGCCCTTTTGGGGCGATGCTACGCACTGACTTCAAGCCACCACTTCCATGTTTGAAACTGGTGGCTATTTATGTAAGTGCACTGTGATATATGTCATGGCGATCGTGGATGCAATATTGTAATATTTTATGTAAATATTTTTTATTTAAATAAATGACTACACTATATTTGGTCCCTTGCTTGTGGTTCCATATGGTGAGCACTTCTCCCCTGGATAGCTTCAAGTAGAGCTTTTGACTGTCCCCAGTGATGAGAGGTGGTACTACCAGATAATTCCAATCTGATGGTGAAGCTGGATGACCGAGTGTGAGGAGCACTTCATGTTGCTGCTTCCTTTTGGTAGCTTAGGTGAGTCGGCGAGTGCCAACAAGTATGTTGATCACAAGAGGTGGAGAGGATTCCTATTTTATGGTGGAAGACACTCTTTTGTGGTGGAAATAACAGCACATTTGGACTTTCTATAGAAGTGGACTTTATATGCACAATTTCATTTCTTGTGTTACTTATTGATGATATTATTGTTGGTTTTACACATTATGTTTATTTTTTATGTTGCATAATTTGTGTTTTGAAGAGCTGCACTGTTTTTTTTGTTATTTATTATCTGACTGGCACAACGTTTATATTTAAAGGCACAATCATTACTAACTTTAGAATGTAAAGGGACCATCACCCATTTATACACATTTGACAATTTCAGTGATTGAAAAAAGGCACACCTACTAGACTGCAACTTTATTGTTCTTATGAAGTGTTGTATAATGATTCTCATAACGTAAAGATCAAGGATATTGCCCCACCTAATAATCCTTTTTTTAAATATCCATCTCAATAAAAGGAAATTATATTTTATATGTATGTGATCTTTGGGGAATTTAAGGTGTCACCATTATAAACTTAAAGTATTACTAAAGACAAAACTTTTTTCTAAGTTTTGGATAGAATGCAGGGGGATGCTTTTCAGTTTTTATTACTGTATGTTCCCCCATTAAGGAGATTCCCCCTCTCTATTTGTCCTGTTTGCCATTATCATTGAAAGTTAAAGTAAAAGAAAATCACAAATTTTGTGTTATCCCCAGAAAAGTAATAGAGGGGACATTTTCCAATGGGGACACTAGTTCCAGTGACCTGGGGGTCCCCCAAAAATGTCCTTAATTTTCAGAGATTTCCTCTCACTTATTGTTTGGATATTGGACAGGAATCAAAAGGAAATGTCTGCAATGTGACACCGATGGCAAAAAAAGGTGTCGGGTTATAGTCCTACCTTAATCTATCCAAAATGAAAAAAAAAAAAAGTTTTGCCTATAGTTCTACTTTAATACTTAGGAAGATTGCAGGAAAACTACTTGGCGTGCAGAGACTTTAGTGGAATGATATACTGTATTTATTGGTGTATAACACTCACTTTTTCACCATGAAAATCGGGTGCAAATAGCACGTGCGTGTTATACGCCAATATTTCCATTTTAGCTGCCTCGGAGGGGGGGGGCAGGACGAGCACCATCAGATTACATACAGTGAGTATCTCCTCTTTACTTGGCGGCCTCGGTAATAGGAAGTCTGGTCTCCTGGGCTGCCATTGGACCACTGTTCTGTCTATCATAGGAGATTCTCACTGTATGTAATCTGTCAATGTTCATCCCGCCCCCCCTCCCTGTCCCCTATAGGTTGCAGATGGGCATTGATCAGGCTGCACTGATGGCAATGGTGAGGCTGCTGCATTGATGGCAATGGTGAGGCTGCTGCATTAATGAGGCTAGACTGATGGAACTTGTGAGGCTGCAGATAGGCATTGATCAGGCTGCATTGATGGCAATGGTGAGGCTGCAGATGGGCACTGACCCTTATTTTGCTTCAAAGTTTCCTATCTAAAATTAAATTTTTTTTCCTGAAACTTCCCTCTTAAAATGAATGTGCGTGTTATATGCCTGTGCGTGTTATACGCCAATAAGTACGGTACTTACTTATTCCATTAGCAAGAATCTTGCATGCGATTCTGTGTATTCTGGCAGAACTGCAGGGCAGTTAATTCCTATATTTAGAAGAAGAGGATACACGCATTGCCACTTTGGTACTGGCCCCCATGACTGCCTAACCAGCTTGAGACCTCAATATAACATCCTTACTTGGGAGAAGCTAAGATGCACAGTGCTTGGACTACATGGGACTGACACTGGTGGAAACAGGTTTCAGTGAATACACAAAGGACTTTTAGAAGAGCCTGCGAAAGCCTCAATACTTTTTTCATGGCAGACAAGCTGGGAGCTGGTCCCAGGAGCCTGTGCGCATTACAAATGAATACAATGACAAGCAAGAAAGGCCCCACTCAGATGACATCACTGGCATCACTCAGTTTATTCAGCCATACACAGCAGGTTTCTGTTCTTGCATGGAGACCTCCCTTCCCTGACCCCTCATGGGCATAGTCAAAAAAAAACTGACATCCTCAATGTCAAAAGTTGGAAGCAAATAAAAGATTGCAGCCAAGAGGATTACCTTTGGCAACAAGTAATCAGGTAGTCTAAACCACAAACTAGAATTTTCTGGGCAAGTGGATTGGAAAGCCATAGAGACAAGACTTTGTGGAGCTCCCAATGGGGTGTGAACATATCAAGGGTGCATACATCTGCATGATCCCTTCCATCTGACAGCTGATAGATAGATTTTAGAGTAAAACTCCCCTGCTGCTACAGACAGATGTCATAAGTTGGTGGCAGGAAAGGGTTAAAGATGGGTATCATCACTAGAGATTTGTTTGATTTTTTTCAGTCCACACATCCTGGTATCCTGTGTTAGTTAATACAGTGCCCAAAATATCATCCCCTTGCAGACCAACCATATCAGCTAGTAACTCAATTTTTGTCCAAATCGCAAAATTCCTGGTCAAACTTTTGGCACCACTACTACAAAATACAGCATATTAGGGACACCAGAGACTTCTGGATAAATGTATCCAGTGCACACTGGACATAAGCATGTCTCTTAACCTCCCTGGTGGTATGATTATGTCAGATTTTTGCATCTCCAAGCAGTACATTTTTTCGCATTCAAATTTGGCGTTTTATATTGTAAGCCTGTAATTCTTAGAAATAATGCAATTAAATCTGTCCAAACAAGAGTCTAGTAGACATCACAGGTTTGAAAGTTTAAAACACAAAATCATAAATTATAACATAATAAATAACCATAAATAATTATAAAAAAGAATAATATAATAATAATACATTTTATTCAATAATGTAATCAAATCAAAAACACAGAAATTTGCTCAGTTGCACAATTGTCGCTGTCGTCACTTTCAGTGTCTGGTGACTAATTTCTCCACAAATCACTATAGCTCAATTCTCCAAGTGACTCTAATTTACTATCGCTGTTTTCTAGCTGGTCAAAAACCGCTTTTGATGTAAAGGGACGCTTTTTGGTTGCCATGGACAATCTCAAGTTTCCAGGCAGAAAGAACAGTATATATAATATAAAACTGCATGCAGGGCACTGGACAAAGCACTAAGGACAAAAGGGAGGTTAAATGATTTGATAAAATAATGTAATCTGTAAGATTACAGTGTACTGTATGTGTATTTTTTTCACTTTTTTAAAATTCCCACCCGCTCCGTCCCCATGCGTTGCTACGCTCACAGGGAATGGAGCCCGGAACACAGTACATCGGACGAAGGATCCAGCCACCAGACACAGCAGGGAGATTTTGCAGGATCCTGGGGATCTGACCTGGCCAGATATCTTCTCCATGTTTCAAATCTTTGAAAGCGTAAATATATAAACTCAATGTTAGTCCACCTTTTGAATGCAGCTAAGGCCTGCATTCCGGTCCTATGGAAGCAGGAAACACTTCCTATGATTTCGCTATAGCTCACTAAAATAGCTGATATCTATGACATGGAGAATATTACTGCAACTTAATGAGGAGAAATTGAACAAAAAATAGCTCCACTGGTCCCTCTTTACTGTTTCTAGGGAATATGGCCTTGCACTAGTGGAAGGGTAATAACAGTCCCAAATTTTACTCCTATCTTCTATTCCTTTATTTTTTTCTGGCTTTCTCAAAAAAAAATTCCTACAATATATTTTATTGAAAGGTTTTGAAATACAGTGCCTTGCAAAAGTATTTATCCTCTTGGCATTTTTCGTGTTTTGTTGCCTCACAACCTGGAATTAACATGGGTTGTTTGAGGATTTGCATCATATAATTTACAAAACAACTTTGAAGATTTTTTTTTTTATTGTGAAGCAAACAACAAATAGGACAAAATAACAGAAAAAGTCACTGTGCAAACTATTCACCCCCCTAAAGTCAATACTTTGTAGAGCCACCTTTTGCTGGCTATCTCGGCTAGTCTCTTTGGATAAGTCTCTATGAGCTTGCCACATCTTACCACTGGGATTTGTGCCCATTCCTCCTTGCAAAACTGCTCCAGCGCCTTAAACTTGCATGGTTTGCACTTGTGAACAGCAATTTTATGTCTGACCACAGATTTTCTATTGGATTGATGTCTGGGCATTGACTAGGTCATTCCACATGTTTCCCCTTAAACCACTCAAGTGTTGCTTTAGCAGTGTGTTTGGGGTCATTGTCCTGCTGGAAGATGAACCTCTGTCCTAGCCTCAAATCACACACAGAGTGGTACAGGTTTGGCTCAAGAATATTCCAGTATTTAGTACCATCCATCTTTCCCTCAACTCTGGACAGTTTCCCAGTTCGGACTGCTGAAAAACATCCCCACAGCATTATGCTGCCACCACCATGTTTCACTGTGGGGATGGTGTTCTTTGGGTGATGGATTTGCACCAGACATAGCATTTTCCTTGATGGCCAAAAAGTTACATTTTAGTCTCATCACACCAGAGCACCTTCCTCCACCTTCCTCCATACATTTTGGGAGTCTCCCACATGCCTTTTCACAAACTCAAAATGTGCCATTTTGTTTTTTGATGAAAGTAATGGCTTTCTTCTGGCCGCTCTGCCATAAAGCCCAACTCTATGGAGCATACGGCTTATTGTCGTCCTATCGTCCTATGTACAGATAATCCAGTTTCTGCTGTGGAACTCTGCAGCTCCTCCAGGGTTACCTTAGGTCTCTGTGCTGCCTCTCTGATTAATGACCTCCATGCCTGGTCCATGAGTTTTGGTGTGCGGCCATCTTTTGGCAGGTTTGCTGTTGTGCCATGTTTTTTCCATTTGGTTATGATAGATTTGATGGTGCTCCTAGGGATCATCAAAGATTTGGATATTTTTTTATAACCTAACACTGACTTGTACTTCTCAGCAACAGTGTCCCTTACTTGTTTGAAGAGTTCCTTGGTCTTCATGGCAGTGTTTGGTTAGTGGTGCCTCTTGCTTAGATGTTGCAGCCACTGGGGCCTTTCAAAAAGGTGTGTATATGTAATGACAGATCATGTGACACTTCGATTGCACACAGGTGGACATAATTTCACTAATTATGTGACTTCTGAAAGTAATTGGTTGCACCAGAGCTTTTTATAGGCTTCATAACAAAGGGGGTGAATACATACGCACATGCCAATTATCAGCTTTTTATTTCTGAAAAATAATTTTATGTATATATTTTTCTAATTTTACTTCACCAACTTAGACTATTGTGTTCTTATCCATCACATATAATTAAAATTAGAAAACATTGAACTAAAGGCTGTAATGTAACAAAATAGGTAAAAAGCCAAGGGGGGGGGGGGGGGGGTGAATATTTTGCAAGGCACTGTAGAACAAAGAATATACAAAAGGTATTTCCAAGATTTGTATGAAATACAAAACAAGATCAATATAGGTTTCCTATAAAAATCTAAAGTAGATTATCATAACAAAACAAGACAAGAATCAACTGTTATTCTTATCTTATCATTCTGAGTATAATAAAGATGAAAGGGGTGAATAAATGAATTTGGAGAATATAACATAACACAGAACAAAGAAAAAAAAGGGGGGGGGGGGCAGAAGGGTGAGGTGGAGAGTAATAATATCAGCATGATCTATGAAGATATCATGGTAATGAACTCAAAACAAAGTTTGTAGAGTATTTTTTTTATCATAATGTAATTGTTTTCTATTCTCTTTATATAGATTTTGGTTATTGTTGTCATGTTGTCCTTTGAATTACCATACAATCAGGATGACATAGATGTAAGAGTTTGCTATCACTGATATTAGAATATGATTTTCGGGCCTATGAAGCAAATTTTTTCAAAGTTTTATCTTTATCTTACCTTGTACACACGGTTGGACATTCCGACGGAAAATGTCCGATTGGACCATGTTGTCAGATAATCCGACTGTGTGTGGGCTCCATCGGATTGTTTCCGTCGGAATATCCGACGGACAAAGTTTTAGAGCTGGGCTATAAAACTTTCCGACAACATGATCCGATCAGACTTTGTCCGATTGTGTGTAGAGTATTCCAATCGGACAAAGTGCCATGCATGCTCAGATCAAATTCCTAGACCAAAGCTATTGGCTACTAGCCTGAACGTAGTCCCGTCGTAACGAAATAACGTTGTCACGTTACGTACGATCAGATTTTCCGACAACTTTGTCCGACCGTGTGTATGCAACACAAGTTTCGGACAAAATCCGTCGGACAAAATCCGACGGATTTTGTTGTCGGAATGTCCGACCATGTGTACAAGGGCTTACTGTGCTTGCAAATGTTTCTTTCGTGTGTCTGTAAGAAAAGCTATTTCAAATAAAATAAAATAAAGACTACATAAAAATAAAAAAATTAAAAATATTCTGAAGAACAAATAGAGCTCCATTTTGATTAACAACTTTTTGTTCTTTCAGGAACGACTGTGTAACAAATGGGAATAGTCATGGGATCTATTTTAACCCCGTCAATACAAAACAGAAACATTTAACTATATAGATGACATATTTGCCCTCTGGAAAGAGGAAACGTTAGAGGGAGAGACTGAAGAGCAGCAAGGGAAGAAGTTGTCAACAGCAGTCATCCAAATCCTTCTGGTGGCACTGCCCCAAAGGCAAAGGTCACTAGTATGCTAGCCTTTTTCTGACAATAGTACTGTGATCTGCAACCTCTGCTGGAAGAGCAGTGTAAAGTCTAACGCCTACGTGGGGACCACCAAAATTCACAGGGTCATGATGTGGCAACCCAGACGTCTTTGGGAGCAACAACTGACTGAAACATGGCAGACTTATCAGGTTTCACTTTCCCAGTTACTGGGATGCCATCAACCATTCTGTTGGTGGCAGTGTACACATAACCACAGACACCTGGCCTAGTAGGCAACAAAGCTATATATCATTCACTGTGCACTGGATTAATGTTATCATACCTAAGAATGGCATAGATGTAGCACCAGCTGTACCACCTGACTTTGTAGTGCTGCTTCATTTAGTAATGGGAGTCGGTGGTTGAAGGAGGTAGAGCTCTGTAAGCTGTAATTCCCTCATCCACCCCCCCCCCCCCCCATTGTTGGCTTGAGCCTTGAAGTCCTTCCCAGCATCGGGACCAGCAGGCTTGCACAACAGCCATAGAACCTCCACAATATCCCAGGCAAAATGCTACAATGTAATGATGCAACCTTAAAAGCTATTGCAATTTTTTGCAGACCCAGGCTGAGAAGTGGCTTACCCCATGGCAGCTGAAAACTAACAAGGTTGTGTGTGTGATAAATTACCTTGTGGGAGGAGTCATCTAAAGTGACAAATCTCATGCCATCATCACAGAGGAAGCACAAAATACACCACTTTAAAGACATGCTTCAACAGTGCCTCTTTGCCGCATTTCCCAATGGGTCAGCGATCCCTCTGCTGACATCTTATCAAATATCTTTATCTATCTAATATGGCTTTGCATAGCTTTTAAAAGCTACAATGGATAGACTTGACTACTGCTGCCAATCATAGTTAGAACCTGAACCTTATGATTGCTGACTATATTTCAGGCCTGATATTTAAATGCTAAAAACAAAAAACAAAGAGAACCCCATGTGCTACTAGAGAAGAACTTGTCACAGAGAAGAACTTCCAACTATTTTATGGAGAGCTGTCAAACACAAGTCATCTGGCTTTATAAGGACTTCCCTTATGACATGTCAGCTATCCAGGTCCCTTGCATATATTCATCTCCCGCCAAATCAGGTATGGCAAAATTGTAATCCTGCTTAAAGTAACACAAGTCAAAATAAAAAAATAGTTAGAAAAAGTTAATACTTCCCCCTTCCATGCAATGATATTGCACAGAAATGTTGGTTCCCTCCTCTTCTCACATTCCTCACTGTGCTGTAGGCTCTAGACCTGGCTCTAGGCTCTAGAAGTCTAGACCTGCCAGGTGCCTTGACTGATGGCAGTCTCAGCAAGCTGATGAGATGATGAGATGGCCGCTCGCCGCTACTCCACACTCCAATGAGTGTGGAGGAGCTGAGCAGGAGAGATGCTGACTGACAATCAGCATTGCTCTGTTCGGGGAGGGAAGAGAACCAAGCCATCGATGGTGTTTGGTGGCTCGGTTCTCAGTAAAGAAGCAGCCGGGGACAGCTGCGGCATCGGTCTGATGCTCCATCCACATAGGTAAGTATGAATATTAAAAAAAACAAAAAAACATACTTCTCTTTTAACGCCATCCCTATAGTCACCTTCATCCAATAAGAGCACATTCATATCTGAAAAGTGTGTACTAGCTGGACAGGGATCAGTGGCTGGATGAAATATAGTTCTCTGGGTGGGTCTTATCTTGTATTTCCTGTTGTTGTTTCCACTGATCTCCTTCATCATTTTATTACTGGTTCAAATGATCCAGAATTGATATTTGAGACTGACCTGAATCATTGCATTTGTTCCAGGGATAAAGATACAGTACAATGCAAAGAACAATTTTCAACACAGACCTGTGGTACAGTAGCAGATACTTACAATGCTCCAAAAATGCATAGAATGTTATATCTACATGGATAAAAAAAGATAATTATCAAAAAAAGTCAGATTAAAAACTTTTCAAGTATTATAAAGGTACATTTTAATTACATATATGTAAACACAGTAATAACAATAATGTTACAATGCAATACATATGATTGCATTATAGCAAACCTTGATTTTCAATCAGGGTAAAATATATTTCACGTATATGTTTACTTACCATAAGAGAAGATCTGTATCATCTGGAAGATCTTTATCATCTGTACACATGAATCTGGATTTTACTCTTAAAACAATGCAGAAAATGGATTCTTAAATTCTTGTTGTAACCATGTAATCTGATTGGAAGATCAGCAATCTTTGCAGTTTTTATTTACATCTCCTGTATACAGTATATAGAAGGTGTGATAGAGTGAGGTACTATCTGCACTGCTCTGTAAATGTGCAGGTCTTTTCTCAGCATGTGAGCATGGGCTTTTTTCAGCATGTCAGCATCTGTACACTAGCGGTAGCCTCTGTAAAGCGATTTGAGGTGGATTGTTTTAACCCCTACAAACCTACAGCTGAGGAGGGGGTTGAGGAGCTGCTCCATGCAGCTGAATACGCACCACCCATTTTGCCTGCCAAACACGACAGTAGGGGATCATTTTTTGCCATGTCACAATGCAAAGCACAGCATGTATACACCCCTGTCCATGGCTTTTGCAGCTCAACGAGAGTTGTTGGGGGGATAAAAACATAGGTCAACCACATGTTTTTACCATCTCCAAAACTGCAAGTGTAAACACAGCCATATACTGTGACAAGAAGCTGTAATCATTTCCTTTCTTATGTAATCAATGAACTGCAGCATGTTGACACATTCCTTTATTCTTGAGAGATTGCTTTCAAGTATTCATTTTCAGTATTGGATGCCTGTTCACTAAAACAATATTTGTTTGACAAAGGGAAATATTATCCTCATTTTCTCTGTTATTTTCATTTTCATGCAAGCCTACATGGCATCTCAAAAAGCACAAACATAAAATCGTTGCTAGGAATTAAGACTTTGTCTTTTTGGCAGCTACCAATCACATAACACTTGCTTTTCAGTGCATGCTTTGGAAAGTAAAGTATTCTTGTGATTCAAACTGGCATTCCACAATGTTTTATGTGAAATTAGCAGAACTGACCGTTATTTTCCTAATAAATTTTATTAAACTGTGATAGTTTTGACAAAGGATGTGTCATTTTGTGTAAGCAGAGATCCACAAAGAAATTTTTGTTTTGGGAACGTTGTCAAAAAGTTGTGAAAACAAACTTATATCTGTTATAAAAATGCATTGGAGAAATTGTTACATTATTGTTCCAGCAATAATTACAACTGCAGTAAATTCTTCATATTACAAATTTCCATATTTCTTCAACCATGACACAAACAGCTACAATGCTGTAACATGTAATGCCGCGTACACACGATCAAATTCACCGGACAATTCGATCGTGTGTGGGCTTCAGCAGACTTTTCCAGCGTAAAGTACTTAGAAAGTATTTTTGCAGTCCAATCTTTTCGCCGGACTTGGCTTTCAGCGGACAATACGTTCGTCAGTATGCTAGTCCGGCGGACTAAGAATGACGCATGCTCAGAAGCAAGTACGAAAAGGAAGCTATTGGCTACTGGCTATTGAACTTCCTTTTTCTAGTCCCGTCGTACGTGCTGTACGTCATCACGCTAGAACTTTCTGTGTGTCCGTGTGTGGCCAAGTCTGTTCGGTAGAAAGTCCGCCGGACTATCCGCCGGATTGTTTGCCGGACTAAGTACGCCAGACAATTTGCTCGTGTGTACGCGGCATAACATTAATATTATTAACTACAACACTAATAGTTACATAGTTAGTTAGGTTGAAAAAAGACACAAGTCCATCTAGTTCAGCCATAAAAATAAATAAATAAATAATATCAAACAGTCCCATATACCCAATCCTATACCCACAGTTGATCCAGAGGAAGGCGAAAAACCCCAGAAAAGCATGATCCAATTTGCTACAGTGGAGGAAAAAATTCCTTCCTGACCCCCAGGAGGCAATCGGATTTTTCCTGGATCAACTTTACCTATAAATGTTAATAATAATAATCTTTATCATGAGCATCATCATCTTGTATGATAGCATATTTAGAAGAACATTTCTTGTTTCCTGCAAGAAAAACTAGAGGTTTCTTGTGAGCATTTAGATTTACAACCTCAGTTAGCATATTCCAACTCCCTGTCTGCTCTGCTCCTAAGGCAGGCCATACACTTATCGACTCTTAGCTGGTTCAGCAGGAACTGGCCAAGATTTAAACTCTGTAAGGGCAGGCTGAATGTACCAAGTTGATCAATCGATTAACTTACATGTCAAGTTTTACCTACAATTGGCTGCTATAGCGGCTAGTAATAATCACTGTCTTCCCCTGCAGTGATGAAGCACACAAGATAACTTGTTTTGTCAAGTAACCTGGGAAGAACCACTTAGGAACGATTAGTAAGTTCCACTGTGAGAGCCGAAACACATGGTATGGGTGACACTGCGAGTGACTACGAATTGACATGACAAGAGCTGGTAACGAATCCTACCTGTGACAATGGCCGTGCGACTGGGTCCGTATTGGTTTGTAACGGGTATCCAAGGTATTCAAAGATTGTGGTCTGGTGCCGTGCATGACGCACACAAAATCACTTGATTTGGCAAGTAACGGCAGGAAAAACCGTGTATGAATGATTTGTAAGTTCGGCAGCGGGGACTAAACACACGACATGAGGGATACAATGAATGGCAGCCATTAGGACATTATACGAATGCAAAGTAATGACTCCTACCTGCAGCTGCAAGTGAGATTTGAACAAAAAGCTATGAATAAGCAACCGCAACACACTGTATTCGGGAACAACAGACTCACATACACGAAGTGAGCTAAAGAATCGTGCACTGAAACCGACAAAGGGCATGGGCGAGTGGGCTGCTTAAATACCCCTGGGCTCCTCCCATAAATTCAGCCCACTATACTGGCCTTCTTATACAGTATATATACTGTGCATTAAGTGTAGCGTATATATACAGTTCATTTGGTGGTGTACATTATATAATACACTTCAGGTGGTATATATATATATATATATACAGCATTAAGTGTAGCGTATATACAGTAGCTCATGAAAGTGAGTACACCCCTCACATTTTTGTAATAAATATTTTATTATATCTTTTCATGTAACAACACTGAAGAAACGACACTTTGCTACAATGTAATGTAGTGAGTGTACAGCTTGTATAATAGTGTATATTTGCTCTCTCCTCATTAATGTCTAAATTGCTGACAACAAAAGTCAGTACACCCCTAAGTGAAAATGTTCAAATCGGGCCCAATTAGCCATTTTTCCTCTGCGGTGTTATGTGACTTGTTAGTGTTACAAGGTCACAGGTGTGAATGGGGAGCAGGTGTGTTAAATTTGGTCTCACTCTCTCATACTGGTCACTGGAAGTTTAACCACATGCCAACCAGCCGCCGCAGTTGTACTGCCCAGAATGGCATGGCTGGGCGAAACAACGTTATGTAACGTCGCTTCACCCTGTGGCCACTAGATCAGCGTCGGCCTCCCGTGACCGCCACTGAGACACGGAGAACCCAGAACTGTGTGTGTAAGCACACAGTTTCTGGATTCTCTGAGGGGAGAAGTGACAGGTCATCTGTTCATATAGCGTATGAACAGCAATCTGTTATCTTCCCTGCACAGTCCCCATCCCCCTTCATTTAGAACACAAACTGGGACACACTTAACCCCTTCACTGCCCTCTAGTGTTAACCCCCTCACTGCCAGTGATATTTTTACGGTATTCAATGTATTTTTAATCACACTGATCGCTGTATTAATGCCAATGTGTCAAAATTGTCCGACGTTTCCGCCATAATGTCACAGTCATGATAAAAATCGCACATTACTAGTAAAAAAATAATAATAATAATAAAAATGCTATAAATCTATCCCCTATTTTGTAGACGCTATAACTTTTGCGCAACCCAATCAATGTACGCTTATTGCGATTTTTTTACAAAATATGTAGAAGAATACATATCGGCCTAAACTGAGGAAAAAAATATTTTTTTTACATATTTTTGGGGGATAATTATTATAGCAAAAAGTAAAAAATAATGTGTTTTTTTCAAAATTTTCACTTTTTTTTGTTTATAGCGCAAAAAATAAAAACGGCAGAGGTGATCAAATACAACCAAAAGAAAGCTCTATTTGTGGGAAAAAAGGACATCAATTTTGTTTGGGTGCAATGTTGCATGACAGTGCAATTGTCAGTTAAAGTGACGCAGTGCCGAATTGCAAAAAGTGCACTGCTCAGGAAGGGGGTGGAATCTTCCGGGGCTGAAGCGGTTAATATGGCACCTCATGGCAAAGAACTCTCTGAAGATTTGAAGGATCTGAAAAAAAGAATTGTTGCTCTACATAAAGATGGCCTAGGCTGTAAGAAGATTGCCAAGACCCTGAAACTGAGCTGCAGCACGGTGGCCAAAACAATGGTTTAACAGGACAGGTTCCACCCAGAACAGGCCTCACCATGGTCGACCAAAGACGTTATGTGTATGTGCTCAGCATCATATTCAGAGGTTGTCTTTAGGAAATACATGTACGAGCGCTGCAGGGGTTGAGCAGTGCTCAGACCATATGCTGCACGCTGCATCAAATTGGTCTGCATGGCTGTCATCCCAGAAGGAAGCCTCTTCTAAATATAATGCACAAGAAAGCCTGCAAACAGTTTACTGAAGACAAGCAGATTAAGGACATGGATTACTGGAACCATGTCCTGTGGTCTGATGAGACCAAGATAAACTTATTTGGTTCAGATGGTCCAAGCAGACCACTGCCTTGCTAAAGAAGCTGAGGGTAAAGGTGATGGACTGACCAAGCATGTCTCCAGATCTAAACCCTATTGAGCATCTGTGGGGCATCCTCAAACAGAAGGTGGAGGCGCGCAAGTCTCTAACATCAACCAGCTCCGTGATGTCATCATGGAGGAATGGAAAGAGGACTCCAGTGGCAACCTGTGAAGCTCTGGTGAATGCCATGTCCAAGAGAGTTAAGCCAGTGCTGGAAAATGATGGTGGCCATGCAATATATGAACAATTTGGACATTTTTACCTAGGGGTGTACTCACTTATGTTACCAGTATTTAGACATTAATGGCTGTGTGTTGAGTTATTTTGAGGGAAATTTACACTGTTATACAAGCTGTACACTCATTACTTTACATCGTAGCAAAGTGTAATTTCTTCAGTGTTGTCACATAAAAAGATATAATAAAATATTTACAAAAATGTGAGGGGTGTACTCACTTTTGTGAGATACTGTATACAGTTCATTTGGTGGTGAACATTATAAAATACACTTCGGGTGGTGTAATATATATATACACAAACACATTAGGCTATATATATATATATATATATATATATATATATATATATATATATATATATATATATATAGATATATACTGTGCATTACATATATATATATATATAATATATATAATACACTTCAGGCAGTGTACACAGTATGTAATATGGTGCAGTCGGTGTGCCGTTTCTAATACAGTGCATGCGGTGTAAACAGTATATAATACAGTGTAGTGTGCTATGAAAAGAAAACATCCCCATCATGTCCAGAAGGCCAGCAAGGAGAGGCAGATGCTCACAGGCCACTAAAAGAGGGCAAACAGCCTCTGAGTCTACAACCACAGTGGTGGTTGTGGACACGGTGCATCCTCTGCAGGTGGCCGTGGCCATGTTTGGCCCCTCCCACTTCTCATAAGCCCCACCCCTTATATAATCCACATCATATACCAGGTTGCACATTATACACAGACCCCTGCACATCATATACCAGGATGTACATTATACACAGGGCTCTGTACATCATATACAAGGCTGCCCATTATACACCGGGCTCTGCACATCATATACCAGGCTGCACATTATACACAGGGCTCTGCACATCATATACCAGGCTGCACATTATACGCCGGGCTCTGTATATCATATACCAGGCTGCACATTATACACCTGGCTCTGCACATCATATACCAGGCTGCACATTATACACCGGGCTCTGCACATCATATACCCGGCTGCACATTATACACCGGGCTCTGCACATCATATACCAGGCTGCACATTATACACAGAGCTCTGCACATTATACACAGGGCTCTGCACATCATATACCAGGCTGCTCATTATACACCGGGCTCTGCACATCATATACCAGGCTGCACATTATACACAGGGCTCTTCACATCATATACCAGGCTGCACATTACACATAGGGCTCTGCACATCATATACCAGGCTGTACATTATACACAGGGCTCTGCACATCATATACCAGGCTGCACATTATACACAGGGCTCTGCACATCATATACCAGGCTGCACATTATAGACCGGGCTCTACTAAAGCAACCTGTAAATCGCACATATCTGCATTCTGCAACCTGTAAATCATACATATTATGCAATAGCGATCGACCGCTCCACAGAGCGAGTTTTTTGGGGCAAATGAAGTGCCTCGTCTGCAATCTTGTGATTGCATAGACGTGGCACTTCCAATATTGCACTACACCTGGTGCCTGGCGCCGGGACACAGTGCACATAAGGACCTTTTTAAAAAAAAAATTTTGACTGCCTGCGGGCAGTCTATGCTTCAATCTCCACGTGTCTTACAAAAATTAGAAAAAAATATGGTCAGCTGTATTCAATTTAGCATAAATATACGTGGCAGCTGTGTGCTGTAAAAAAATGTTGTCTTTGATAAAAATTTGATAGAAAAAAATTAATAGATGTGTAGGATTTCATTTTTACACGGCATGTATGGTTGCAACCTGCACCATACCAGACATTAAACTAAAAAGTTGTTAAGCGATAAGCTGTTAAGCGTCCAACCACCAAAAGACTCGACGGGACACGGTGCACAAAAGGACCTTTTTTAAAAAAGAAAATTCGTAAAGGGACAAGTTTAAATAAAACATTTTTTTTAACTGCCGGGGGGGCTCCTTGAGCCACAACATGCAAAAGAGTTGGTGGAGAGGATAACAAAGCTGTCCTCATCTTCCTCATCTTCTGTCACCCAGGCTCAAAGTAGTTTGCCTTGAAACGCAGCTGCCAAAGTGGCCTATTCCACCGGCTCCCGAGAATTATTTGGCCAAAGTGTCATTTACATGCTGCTGGAGGATGAGCTGCAATTTGAAGGCTCCGATGTTGGTTCCCAGGGGGGGTAGAGAGAGACGTGAGCCTAGAGAGGGGAGGGGCACAGAAGGACAAGAAACTGGCAGTCAAGTTCCCCAAGCTGCAACATACTGCCAAGTTTGCTCCAGTGATGAGGAGGCAGGGAATTATGAGGTCACTGACCGTACTTGGGTGCCTGAGAGAAGAGAAGAGGAAAGTGAGGAGGAGGAGGCACAACTCCAATAAGGCAGGATGTCCTCCAGGGGTCAGCTTATGGGCTGCCACCCTATTGCATCAAAACCCAGAGCTCCTCAGGTGCAGGGTGCTGCTGACTCCCAGCTGAATTTTAAAAGTTCCTTGGTGTAGGCCTTTTTCGACATGTGTGCAACAAATCGCACCGTTGCTGTTTGCAACCTATGTCTGAAGCGGATCAAGCGTGGCCAGAACAGCAGCTGCTTGGGCACCACATGCTTGACCAGACATATGCCGACCTGTCATGCAGTCCGATGGCAGCAGCACCTGAAAGACCCACATCATAGAAAAAGGCAGACTTCTCCTTGCTCCTCATCTGGGGTCTCAAACCTTACTCCAGTCCTCTCAAAAACCTGCATTGAGAGGAATGAATGTATAGCAATAGGTGTCACAAGTACTTGTAGTCAATCTTCTAGCAGTACACCACCAGTTGAATTCAGCAGGAAAATTTCCCTACTCCAGATGCTGAACCATAAAAATAAATTCAGTCCAGCCATCCACATGCTCAGCATTTAAATGCTAGCTTGGCCAAATTACTAACACTGTAACTGCGGCTTTTTCATCTGGTAGACTACGCCCCCTTTCGTGAATTTGCGGAATGTGCTGTAGCACAGTGGCAGGTTCCAAAACGCCATTTTCCTTTCACGTAAGGCCATTCCGGCTCACTACTGTCATGTGAAAGGCAATGTTTTGGCTTCATTGGACAGGGCAGTCAGAAGTAAGGTTTATATTAAATCTGACTCATGGTCCAGCACTGGGTAACCCTGCTGGCAGCTGGGAAGGATGCAGGACAGGGTTCATTGTTGGAGCTTGTTCTGCCACCACGCCTCCAAAAAGCTAGAGGTTATTCTGCCACAACATCTGTATGCTCCCCTCCTTCCTCTATGGCCACTTCTGCAGAATTGTCCTCTGAACCAGCAGTGCTGCCTAAACGCTCAAGGGGCTACGCAAGCAGTCAGGCAAAAAGATGAAATGTGGTACTTGAGTTGGTCTGCCTGGGGGACAGGAGTCACACTGGAGCAGAGATTCTGTCAGCTCTGCAGGGGCAGGCTCAGAGGTAGTTGGCACCATGCCAGCTTCAGCCAGAAATGGTTGTATGCAACAATGGCACCAACCTTCTCTCTGTCCTCCAACAGGGACACTTGACCCATGTTCCATGTTTGGCACACGTCCTGAATTTGGTAGTGCCGTATTTCTTGACCAGGTGCCCAGGCTTACAAGATCTCCTGAGGCAGGCCAGAAATGTCTGTAGTCTTTTCTGCCGGTCATACAATGCCAGTGCTCGGCTGGTTGACATTCAAAGGGAATGCAACCTGCCCATCAACCACTTCATTTGTGACATGCCCACCAGGTGGAACTCAACGTTGGCAATGCTGCAGCTGCTGCACACACAGCAGAGGGCTATCAATGAGTACCTGTGCAAGTATGGCACAGGACAGGGTTAGGGAAGCTTAGCTTCTTTTTTCGCCATGCCAGTAGCTACTGATCAAGGATGCATGCACTGTCCTGTCACCATTTGAGGAGGCCACAAGGATGGTGAGCAGTGACAATGTACGCATCAGTGACACTGTCCCTCTAGTCTTCCTGCTGGTGCACACGCTTCATGGAATCATGGACAGGGCACTTGAGGCAGAACAGTTGGAGGAAGAGGAGGACTTTCTTTCCTCACAAGGCCCCCTTTATCCAGATAGCATCCCTGCAGGTACACCAAACACACAGGAAGAAGAGGAGGAGGATTGTGTCAGCATGAATGTAGAGGATAGCACTCAGCAGCAGTCTTCAAGGGATTGTTTCAGTCCCCATAAACCCAAGGAGTTGTACGTGGCTGCGAAGAGGTAGTTACGGATAATGTGATCCTTAGTGACCCAGAGGACTCAGAATTGAAGCCCTCTGCAAACTTACGCTGCATGGCCTCCCTGATTCTGCAAAGCCTGCGAAAGGACCCCAGGATTCGTGGTATTAAGGAAAGGGATCATTCATGGCTGGCAACCCTTCATGATCCATGTTACAAAGGTAAGGTTGCAGAACTCATCCTGCTTCATCCTGCCTTCACAGCAGGAGCAGATAATGAAACATCTTTAGAAGGCCTTGGAGAAAAGTTTGTGCAACGCATTTCCAGAACCTGGTGCTGGGCAACGTTTTTCTGAGGCTTCATTCGGTCAGAGGAAGAGCGAATGAGAAGGTTGAAGGTGGCCGGCTGACCGATGCCTTTGAACAATTTTACAGCGCCAAGGTCTGATTGGTTCCAGCAACTATCGCCAGCTTCTGCAGACTTGGAGACTTTTCCCACAGAGCATCCACTAAGTTACTGGGTCTTGAGGTTGGACCATTGGCCAGAAATTGCTCAATATGCAATTGAGCTACTGGTCTGTCCTGCATCCACTGTGTTTTCTGAAAAGCACATTCATGCTGCCAAAGGGTTTGTAATGGATCAAAGAATGCGCCTGTCCACAGACTCCGTTGATAGGCTCACATTTATAAAAATGAATCAGTCCTAGATCAGCAGCTATCAAGCACCTGATGCTGATTTAACTGATTGAATTTGCTATGGATCTGGGATCCCTTGAAGACTGCCTATGCTACCTATTCTATTCCTGCTCAATCATGATGATGCTTCCTTCCAACAATATTTTTGGTTTAGGGCACCACCACCCAAGGCCCAATTTTTACAGTGTTCTGGCACCACCAACACCTAAGGCCCAATTACTATTTTTGAAATGATATTTAACAGTAGGACTGTTACTGCATCCAACAAGAATAACTGTGAGGGGTTACCGTGTTCTGGCACCACCGACACCTAGGACCCAATTTTTCAGCAGAAGTATTTAGTGCAGTCTATATAGTATATATACTGCAGTTCAGAGTATATAGTGCAGTCCTTATAATATAAATACTGCAGTTCAGAGTATATTGTGCAGTCAGTGTAGTATACATAATACAGAGCCGGGCATATAGTGCAGTGTACAATATATAATATAGTGTATTGAAATGGTTAAGGGGAGCCCTATGACAGAATTAAGAAAAAAATGTCACGAGTTCCTTCGTCCATACCAGGCCCTTTGGGTCTGGTATGGATTTTGGGGGGGGGGGGGCCCTATGCCATTAAAAAGAAAAAAAAAGTCGTCATGGAGTTCCCCTTAATATCCATTTCAGACGCGAAGGGCTTGGTATGGATGGGGGGGGGGGGATCCACACTGTTTATTTCAATGATTTTTTATGTATATTGCCAGGATCTGGCAATACATTACAGCCGTGAACTATTTTAAATGACATTTTCTCCTTTACAAATGTAATTTTGCTGCAATTAATTTTGCGCTATTTATAGGCAGACTAAGGACACCCCAGGAACGATATTTAAAGGAATGTTTACTTTTTATTGTTTCACTTTAAGCATTCTTAAAATCACTGCTCTTGATACATGTCCCCTGGGGCATGACCCGGGTCCCCAAACACTTTTCATGGCAATAACTTGCATTTAAGCCTTTAAAATGAGCACTTTTGATTTTTCACGTTTGTGTCCCATAGACTTTAATGGTGTTTGCATGTTCGCACAAATTTTATGTATGTTCGCTTGTTCTGCTGCAAACCAAACCGGGGGTGTTCGCTCATTCCTAGTCTTAACCCTACACCCATTTCTGTGCAACCTAATATTATATGAGTTAATAGAAATAACTGTAAAAACAGTGGTATCATCTTTCTATGTGAATTTTTTAACTAATCCAGTTTCAAAAATTCTTTAAATTGTGCAAAACATATTTTATAATTCTGTTTGATAATGGTTGTCATTCAAAAGCTGAGTTCAAAATGAATGTCATTTCCCACCTTTGAAGTAGCAAAGCTTCTATCCAACTATTTAATTTGAAGTGTTGGGGATAAATATATTTAAATTCTGCACATAATATGTAAAAAATGTCTTATTTTATATTTAGTTATCTCTCTTTCTCTCTCAAAATATATACAGTAAATACTTTTAGCTTTATCATGTTAATTCTGGTTCATTGTTAGTATATGCCAAGAAAACACTTCTAGCAGTCACCAATGACTAAACAGTGAATAGCCAAAGATTTTATTTTCACAGAAGGCTCTGCTGTGATTTTGTTAGAAACAATTAACAGGTACAGACTGAATGAGTGAAGATCACAGCTCATAACAATAAGCTTATTCACTTCCTGCATATGCACTGCACATGCACTGCTCATCAATGAGGGTTTATAAATAATCTGATAAAATAGCTGTTTTATAAATAGCCTCTGTTGGTATATATAGATATGTATGATTATTTAGGGAATATAGATAATTTCTTTTATTCCTCATTTATCCACAGACCAGTCTGAGGGGCTGTGTCAGCAAATACGGTCTGCAGTTTGAGATAACTATTTATTTGAACATCTATTTGGCTTTTGCATTCCCATTGCCTTATGAGGTGAGAGAAGCAAGTCTGAAGTGAACAAAAGCCTACCACTGACCCTTAAAGGGTAACTCCATGTCCTATAAAAAATAAAGCAATCAAAAAGTAATATAGCATGTACAATTGCTACAAAAGCTAAATGTCCTTAAAAAACGCCTTGTCTTTTCAATCAGCAGCAGCTGTAACTTTCTGTACTATGGCAACTTGGAGATATTCTGTACACTGTTGGTGAATAAAAGTGAGCTAAAAACCCTGAAACAGACTGGTAAATAGACCATGTGCATCCTGCTGTTAGCCAGTAATTTCTGAATGGTCACTGTCAGTTTGCATACTTTGCATTCCCTTACTAAATAAGCCTATCTGTTTACTCAAATAGCATTCTCAATTCCTTTAACCACTTCCCAACTGGCGCACAACGATGTACGTCGGCAGAATGGCACGGGCAGGCATATTGGTGTACAGGTACGTCCATTTGAAATTGCCGCCCTGCCATCGTGTGCGCGCCCGCCGGCGACACGCGCACTTGCCGGTCAGGACCCCCGTGAGTCCAGTCGCTGGTCCAGCGGACTCGATCGCCGTGTGGATAGCCGCGATCATCTCACAGGGAGGCTGAACGGGGAGATGCTGTTTACTTCTGCCTAGCAACAAGTGACACTGATCTCTGCTCCCTGTGATTGGAGCAGAGATCAGTGTTCACTATCACAAAGCCACACCCCCTACAGTTAGTAACACGCCCCTAGGACACACTTAACCCTTACACTGCCACCCCCTGGTTAACCCCTGCACTTTCAGTGTCATTTATACAGGAATCAGTGCATTTGTATAGCACTGATTGCTGTATAAATGACAATGGTCCCAAAAATGTATCAAAAATGTCTGATGTGTCCGCCATAATGTCGCAGTCACAATAAAAATTGCTGATCGCCGCCATTACTAGTAAAAAATTTTTTTTTTATAAAAATGACATAAAACTATCAACTATTTTGTAAACGCTATAATTTTTGCGCAAACCAATCAATATTCGCTTATTGTGATTTTTTTACCAAAAATATGTAGAAGAATACATATCGGCCTAAACTGAGGAAAAAAAAGTTTTTTTATATATTTTTGGGGGATATTTATTATAGAGTAAAGTAAAAAATAATTCGTCTTTTTCAAAATTGTCGCTTTTTTTGTAAAAAATAAAAACCGCAGGGGTGATCAAATACCACCAAAAGAAAGCTCTATTTGTGGGAAAAATTTTGTTTGGGAGCCACGTCGCACGACCGCACAATTGTCAGTTAAAGCGATGCAGTGCCGAATCGCAAAAAGTGGTCTGGTCTTAAGCCAGCAAAATGGTCCAGTCTGAAAGTGGTTAAAATATATTCACCTTCAAACCATTTTACACCTGTCTTTGGTAATTTTCAGCTTGGTTTGGTTTTGCTAATTAGTAATTGAATAGTCCTTCAGTGCTTTGCAAGGAAGTATTGACATTTACACAATAAGGTGTAAGAAGGTATATCTTTATCTAATTAAAGATATAAAATGAGGTTGTTAGGGATTGAATTGAACCCAGAACCAGGCAATGTCTCTGCACTTCCAGTTTGCCAGATTATTCTGCTTTATTCAGCCAGTATCTCACTCCTGTCTACCCTGCTGCCGTCCATATTTTGCTACCACTCGTCATCGACCCTTGGCTAGATTACGCTTCTACTTGATCCCAATCTGCAACTACTCATTACTGATCTTTGATTTGTTTACTGACTACACTTCTGTTTGATCCTTACCTGCTTATCTGCTACTGGACCCCGGCTTGCTCACCTCCTGGTGGGGTGATCTCGATCACCCCGACCTGGTACTAACATGCAGCAAAATTCATCTCTACCATCAGGAACTCTTGTGAACACTGGACAGTATTTAGACTCCACACCTCAGATGAGCCTTGTCATGTGCCAGGGTGACTGTATACCTATCCTGCTGGTTGGTGGCAGTCCCACTACTGCTATAGCAACTGGTCTTCGAGCCTGTGTGTGTTGTTTCGCGCAGCCAGGCCACCCTGCTGCAGTAAATGTGCAGTGGGCAGTAAATGTGCAGTGGGCGGTCCGGCAGCAAATTAATGTTAGCAACAGAAATCTCCAACATGACCATTGTTATGCAACAATTGGCTTTGAAGGAGGGTGGGGGGGGGGGGGGGGTGAGGGCTGTCAGGGAAGCTGGTGTAGGAATAACTCCATAATTTTTCAATTACTCATTAAGATAAAAAAGGTTATTTTGATTGCAAAATTTATAAGTAAGTAAGTGAAAAATAAGTGGTGAACAACAGTAGAATATTAATGCATAAGTGGTGGTCTAGTTGTCTAGAATGCTGTGTGGCAAACTTGCTGGTTTCCTGCACTGCATTCCAATTGCACTGCCCTTGCGATCTGCAGCGGGTGTTAGTGCAAAATTAACGACACCTCAAATGCAGGTGGCAAACACAGTGCCTAGTATGAATGAACCCTTAAGAGCCTGGGTTGACAGGTTTTGATGGATCAATGCAGGGTGCTTTTTACAAGGTTTAAGATATTTCTGGATTTGACCTGCATTTGACCTGCTTCAGTTGCTTTAAGGCTGAATTCAAACCAGCCATTGATTGTTAATAGCACCCCAAGCATGGTTAGCCACATGCATCTTGCCATGTAAAAAATGTGCTATAAACATACCAAAATATGCTTTGAAAAAACACTTGATTCTCCATTCCCAGAAAAGGTTCTGTAGTTTCTTTGGCACATTTTGTCGTGCATAGGGCAGCCCATTCAAGTCCAAATAAACACACATAGAACACACAAAAATTTGCCACAAAAACAAATTCAGGAATGGGGATTCCCACTACGCTGAGGGGAAATGGGGCCTTAGAATCTCAGAGAATTAGGAGAGTAGCAGTTATAATGTGTTTAAAATTTGATTGACAATGGTTCAACTGTAAAATCTGTTATGTAAAATTACATATACATATATAACTCTATATAAATATGTAAATTAAAAACACAAAGGTGTACTGACATAAAAACTATTTTTTTTTCATTACATATAGAAATTGGACTTTGAAAACAAAGAAAGCAATGATTTATCACGGCCTGGGGTTCTCACATGGCACATTGTTGGGATGGGCCCAGTCTTGACGAACGTAGTGACGTTTCAACGTACTGACGACACTTCAAAAGAGGATGTTCAATTACTCACCCTTTGGTCAACTTCTGTATTGTTGTCTGATCTTTTGCATTGGTTCTAAGCATGCATGTTTGTACTTTGTACAAAAGTCCAATGGTTTTGTGTACACATGATCGGACTTTGCTTTGTTGTCAAAAAGTTTGTCCATTCGCACAGCCAACAAAAGTCCGATGAAAACCGAAAAAGTTTGTCCGATGGAGCATACACACGGTGGGATGTTGCCTCAACACAGCTAATTTGCACGTTTGTCAAAAAGTCCGATCGTGTGTACGAGCCTTTAGAGATGCACCAAATGTCCAGTCATCCAACTTTGGTGATCCCATGCCGATTGCAGCCTGTTTTTCTTTAGGTTCATAACTCAACAGAAGTGGAGCTCAGTGAAATCTTCTGCTGTCATTACCCATCCTTTTCAAGATCTTCTACAACACACCACATCTGGCACCAACAATCATGGTCAAAATAAACTAATGATTAGGGATGAGCTGAGTGTTTGAGTCGAACCCATGTTCAACTCGAACACCGGCTATTCGCTGTTCGGCGAAACCAGAACATTATGGGCCGTTCGCGTCAAATTCGAGTGGCGCTCACGGCCCATAATGCACTGCGGCATCGCAGTGCATTGCTGGCTGATGGTTGGCCAAGCATGCACTATGACCCACATGCTTGGCCAATCACCGCGCCGTCAGCGAAGAGAGCCATAATGGCCACAGACAGGAAGCCTGTGGCCAATTATGGCTCAGGGGGTTTAGTACACGCCCCACACTATATAAGGCCGCCTGCATGGCGGCCTTGCGTAGTGTGTTGCGGCTCATAGAGAGAGATAGACGGAGAGACAGTGTCTTAATTTCCTTTGAATCTATTGCAATTACAGTCGGTGTATTGTGCCCCCTGCACAGTGTACACTTGAAGCTACCCCAATTGCTGGTGGTGTTCTAGTCCTATACCACAGGCAGCTGCAGCAGTTACAGTTGTGTGTATTGTGCCATCTGCACAGTGTACACATGAAGCTACCCCAATTGCTGTTGTTGTTCTGGTCCTATACCACAGGCAGCTGCAGCAGTTACAGTTGGTATATTGTGCCACCCGCACAGTGTACACCTGAAGCTACCCCAATTGCTGGTGTTGTACTGATCCTATACCACAGGCAGCTGTAGCAGTTACAGTCGGTGTATTGTGCCACCTACACAGTGTACACCTGAAGCTAACCCAATTGCTGTTGTTGTTCTGGTCCTATACCACAGGCAGCTGCAGCAGTTACAGCTGGTGTATTGTGCCACCTGCACAGTGTGCACCTAAAGCTACCCCAATTGCTGCTGTTCTGCTGATCCTATACCACAGGCAGCTCCAGTAATTACAGTTGGTGTATTGTGTCATCTGCACAGTGTGCACCTATAGCTACCCCAATTGCTGGTGTTCTTCAGATCCTATACCACAGGCAGGCAGCTGCAGTAATTGCAGTTGGTGTGCTGTGTCATCTGCACAGTGTGCACCTAAAGCTACCCCATTTGCTGGTGTTCTGCTGATCCTATACCACAGGCAGCTCCAGTTATTACAGTTGGTGTATTGTGTCATCTGCACAGTGTGCACCTAAAGCTACCCCAATTGCTGGTGTTCTTCAGATCCTATACCACAGGCAGGCAGCTGCAGTAATTACAGTCGGTGTACTGTGTCATCTGCTCAGTGTGCACCTAAAGCTACCCCAATTGCTGGTGTTCTTTAGATCCTATACCACAGACAGGCAGCTGCAGTAATTACAGTCAGTGTATTGTGTCATCTGCTCAGTGTGCACCTAAAGCTACCCCAATTTCTGGTGTTCTTCAGATCCTATAGCACAGGCAGGCAGCTGCTGTAATTACAGTCAGTGTACTGTGTCATTTGCTCTCCCTGCAGGCCATTAGTATGTCTGGAAGGCCAAAAAGGAGAGGCAGACAGTCACAAGCCAATAAAAGAGGGCAAGCAGGCTCTGTGTCTAGAGGCAACAGTGCTGGTCGTGGACGTGGTGCATCCTCATCAGCAAGTGGCAATGGGACACGCTTGTCCTTATTTTCGGCAGCTGGACGTGTTGAGCTGCAACATGCCTAAGACTTGGTAGAGTGGATGACAAAGCCCTCCTCATCCTCCTCATCCTTCTCATCCTCTCTCACCAGGCTCAGGGTACTGGCAAAGCAGCTGCCAACACAGCCTCTTCCCTCATCTCAATGGCATCAGTCACTCCTTCCCTAGACCCACCATGTCCTCCTGAGGAGTCCCCCAAACTGTTTGAGCACAGTGTTGGGTACATGCTGCAGGAGGATGCACAGCGTTTTGAAGGCTCTGATGATGATACCCAGCTAGAGGAAGGCAGTAGCGTGAGCCCAGGGTGTGGGGATGCCCAAGAAGGGCAGCAATCTGGCAGTCATGTTTCACCACCTGCAGCATACTGCCAGGTGCGCTCCAGTGATGAGGATGGAGGGGATGATGAGGTCACTGACTCCACATGGGTGCCTGATAGGAGAGAGGAGGAGGAGGCTCATCTCCAATGAGGCAGGAGCCAGCTTAAGGGCAGCACACCGACTGAATCACACCGCAGAGCTCCGCCTGTGCAGGGTGCTGCCTATGCGCGTTATTCACATTGCATGACTCTTCTGGCAGCTGGGAAGGATGCAAGATAAGGTGCAGTCGTGTTGGAGGTTGTTCCGCCACCACGCCTCCAAAATTCTATTACTGGTGATTGTGACACACCTCTCTCCTCCACCCCCTCCCGTTCTTCTTGCTCCATGAACTCTTCCTGTGCTTTGTCCTCTGAACCAGCAGTGCTCCATAGGAGTTCAAGGGGCTACGCAAGTACGCAGGCAAAAAGATGCCATGCCATGCTTGCGCTGGTGTGCTTGGGGGACAGGAGCCACACTGGGGCAGATATTCTGTGAGCTCTGCAGGGGCAGGCTGAGAGGTGGTTGACGCCACACCAGCTTAAGTCAGAAATGGTGGTTTGCGACAATGGCACCAACCTCCTCTCCGCCCTCCGACAGGGACAACTGACCCATGTGCCCTGTGTGGCTCACGTCTTTAACTTGGTGGTGCAGCAGTTCTTGGGCAGGTACCCGGGCTTACAGGATATCCTGAGGCAGGCCAGGAAAGTCTGTGTGCATTTCCACCGATCATTTAATGCCAGTGCTCGGCTGGCTGAGCTCCACAAGTAGTTGAACCTGCCCAAGAACCGCCTTATATGTGACATGCCCACCAGGTGGAACTCAACGTTGGCCATGCTGCAGCGGCTGCACATGCAGCAGAGGGCCATCAATGAGTACCTGTGCGACTACGGCACCAGGGCAGGGTCAGGGGAGCTTGTTTTTTTTTTCACCACACCAGTGGGGCATGATCAGGGATGCATGCACTGTCCTGTCACCATTTGAGGAGGCCACGAGGATGGTGAACAGTGACAGTGCATGCATCAGTGACACTGTACCTCTTGTACACCTGTTGGCGCATATGCTGCGTGGCATAATGGACAGGGCACTTGAGGCAGAACAGAGGCAGGAAGAGGAGGACTTCCTTGTCTCTCAAGGCCTCCTTTATACAGACAGTGTTCCTGCTGTCCCACCCATCACACAGGAAGAGGAGGAGGAGGAGGTTTGTGTCAGCATTGAGGGGGAGCCTGGCACTCAGCATCAGCAGCAGCAGTCTTTTAGGGATGATTTACAGTCCCAAGAAACCTGTGGAGGAAACCTCTGCAGGGGCAGGCTGAGAGGTGGTTGACGCCACACTAGCTTAAGCCAGAAATGGTGGTTTGCGACAATGGCACCAACCTCCTCTCCGCCCTCCCACAGGAACAACTGACCCATGTGCCCTGTGTGGCTCATGTCCTTAACTTGGTGATGCAGTGGTTCTTGGGCAGGTACCCAGGCTTACAGGATGTTCTGAGGCAGGCCAGAAAATTCTGTGTGCATTTCCGCCAGTCATATAATGCCAGTGCTCAGCTGGCTGAGCTCCGAAAGGAAATGAAAATGCCCAGGAACTGCCTAATCTGTGACATACCCACCAGGTGGAACTCAACGTTGGCCATGCTGCAGCGGCTGCACACGCAGCAGATGGCCATCAATCAGTACCTGTGCACCAAGATAGGGTCAGGGGAGCTTGTTTTTTCCCCCACACTAGAGGGCCATGATCAGGGATGCATGCACTGTCCTGTCACCATTTGAGGAGGCCACGAGGATGGTGAGCAGTGACACTGCATGCATCAGTGACACTGTACCTCTTGTCCACCTATTGGAGCACATGCTGCATGGAATAATGGACAGGGCACTTGAGGCAGAACAGATGCAGGAAGAGGAGGACTTCCTTGCCTCTCAAGGTCCCCTTTATCCAGACAATGTTCCTGCTGGCCTGCCAATCACACAGGAAGAGGAGGAGGAGGAAGATTGTGTCAGCATGGAGGTGGAGCCTGGCACTCAGCATCAGCAGCATTCTTTTAGGGAGAATTTACAGTCCCAAGAAACCCGTGGACTTGTATGTGGCTAGGAGGAGGTGTCTGTGGTTCATGTCGTCCTTAGTGACCCAGAGGAATCTGGACCGAATGCCTCAGCTAACCTACACTGCATGACCTCCCTGATCCTGCAAAGCCTGCGGAAGGATCCTCATATTCAGCGGATCAAGGAGAGGGATCATTACTAGTTGGCAACTCTCCTTGATCCATGGTACAAGGGTAAGGTTGCGGACCTTATCTTGCCATCGCAGAGGGAGCAGAGGATGAGACATCTTCGGGAGGCATTGCAGAAAGGTCTGTGCAACGTGTTCCCAGAGACTGGAAAGTTACAAATTCCTGGTCCTGGACAACGTGTTACTGAGGCTTCAGTCAGTCACAGAAGGAACGGTGGAGAAGGTAGCCGTCTGTCCGATGCGTTCAGACAATTTTTTAGTCCGCAGCCCCAAGGTATGATCGGTTCCAGCAACCATCACCAGCATCTGATTTACATGTTGCAGGAATACCTAGGGGCAAGATCAGACTTGGACACCTTTCCCACCAAAAATCCTCTGGGTTACTGGGTCTTGAGGATGGATCACTGGCCAGAGCTTGCACAGTATGTAATTGAGCTACTGGACTGTCCCGCATCCAGTGTTCTTTCGGAGCATACAGTCAGTGCTGCTGGAGGCTTTGTAACCGATCACAGGGTGCGCCTGTCCACCTACTCGGTTGATCGACTGACCTTCATAAAGATGAATCAGTCTTGGATCACCACCAGCTACCAAGCCCCTAAAGCTGATGTAACCGAATAATGTTTTTTGAAATGTCACATCCCTTCAAGACTGCCTATGCTGATGCTGAGTGACTATCCTGTTATGCTGACTGACTATCCTCTTCCTCCTCAATGATCCTGCTGATAGCTTGGAAGAACAGTTTTGGTTCTGGGTGCCGCCACCAGTGGCTAAGGCCCAATTTTTCAGCCCCTGTTTAACAGGGGCATGTAATTACAATTTTTGATGCAATACTTTGCAGCAGGGCTAATTTCTGCACTCCAACTAGAGTATCTGTGAGGGGTTGCAGTGTCCTGGCACCAGCACTAGTGCCTAAGGCCCAATTTTTCACCCCCTGTTTAACAGGGGCGTGTAATTACAATTTTTGATGCAGGGCTCATTCCTGCTCACCAACTAGAGTTTCTGTGATGTGTTGCAGTGTTGTGGCACCAGTGCCTAAGGCCCAATTTTTCTGCCCCTGTTCAACAGGTGCATGTAATTACAATTCTTGATATAATATTTCACAACAGGGCCCGTTCCAGCGCCCACCAAGAGTAACTGTGAGGACTTACAGTGTTATGGCACCAGCAACACCACCACCACCAAAGGCCCAATTTTTCTACCACTGTTCAACAATGGCATGTAATTACAATTCTTAATATAATAGTTCACAGCAGGGCATTCCAGCGCCCACCAAGAGTCAATTTGAGGGCTTACATGGTTGTGGCAACACCAACACCTTAGGCCCAAATTTCTGCAGAGCATATAGGGCAGGCCCCTACTTTCAAACATCCAACTTACAAATGTCTCCTACTTGCAAGCGGAAGGAGACAACAGGAAGTGAGATGAAAAAAGACGGACTGAAAAAAAATGTTACAGCGGTGATAACCCTTCCCTATGTTTTCCACAAAGCTTAAAAATAGATTTTTTGCCTGGAGCTACACTTTGTACCACTGTACCCTTCCCTATGTTTTCCAAAAAGCTTAAAAATAGATTTTTTGCCTGGAGCTACACTTTGTACCAGTTCAAAATACAAACAGATTCTACTTAACAACAAACCTACACAGTCCCTGTCTTGTTTGCACCGCCTGTATACTGCTGTTCTGAGTATATAGGGCCTGGGGGCCCCACGCCTTTCCTTTTTTTAATTTGGGTACGGGGTTCCCCTTGGTATCTGTACAAGACCCAAAAGGGCTGGTAATTGGCAGGGGGGGGGGGGGGGGGGCTACCCATGCCATTTTTCTCAATGATTTTCATCCATATTGCCGGGACCAGACACTACATTAAAATCACAAGTTTTAAATGACTTTTTTCCGTTAGAAATGTAATATTTTGCAGGGACTGTTCTAAACATGGGAAACACATGCTACTTCACAGGCATACTATAGACACCCCCCAAGCATGATATGTAAAGGAATAGTTCACTTTTTTTCACGTTAAGCATCATTAAAATCAGTGCTCACAAAAAAACTGCAGTTTTTAAAACTTTTTTTTTCCATTGATATATGTCCACTGGGGCAGGAGCCGGGTTGCCAAACCCTTTTTAGGACAATAACTTGCATATTAGCCTTTAAAATTAGCACTTTTGATTTCGAACGTTTGAGTCCCATAGACTTTAATGGGGTTCTAAAGTTCGTGCAAATTTTCGGTCCGTTCGCAGTTTCTGGTGCGAACCGTACCGGGGGGTGTTCGGCTCATCCCTACTAATGATGAAATGCCGCCATCGTTCTAATGCTTGGTCATAAAACAATTTTTCTTCCAGAGCATGACTGCGTGCTTTATTCATTAAGTTATTGAGCTGGTATACCGATAAACAAGCCACTGAATATTTATGTATGCATAATATACAGTATATTTATAATATACTGAACATTTACAAACATGCCTTTTAAAGTTTTCTTTACTGTTTTTTTATGGACAGAAAAGAGAAGAAAAGAAAGCATTGTTGCATAATGATATACAATCTGTGCTGTATTAATGGACAGCAACCTTACCCCTGATTTTTACGATTGAAATAGTAATTTTTCCCACTCGCTTACTGTTCAGTGTATCTGATAAAAATGTTCTGTGAATCTCTGGTAAAAGTAGCAATCATAAAAATGATTTATGAAAGCATGGGATTAATATTTTTTCAAGCCACAGGAACACAGAGCATAGGACACAATGGGGTTGATTTATTAAAGGAATGGGAACTGTTCACTAGGGATGAGCCGAACACCCCCTGGTTCGGTTCGCACCAGAACTTTCGAACGGACCCCAAATTCGAACGAACTTTAGAACCCCATTGAAGTCTATGGGACTCGAACGTTCGAAATTAAAAGTGCTAATTTTAACGGCTAATATGCAAGATACTGTCCTAAAAAGGGTTTGGGGACCTGGCTCCTGCCCCAGGGGACATGGGTCAATGCATAAAATGTTTTTAAAAATGGCCGTTTTGGCGGGAGCACTGATTTTAATGACGATTAAAGTGGGAAAAAAAAGCGAAATATTCCTTTAAATATGGTGCCTGGGGGGTGTCTGTAGTATGCCTGTGAAGTGCCACATGTTTCCCGTGTTTAGAACAGTCCCTGCACAAAATGACATTAAACGGAAATAACACCATTTAAAACTGCTTGCGGTTTTAATGTTATATCTGGTTCCTGCAATATGGTTGAAAATCATTGAGAAAAATGGCATGGGTAGCCCTCCCTGCCCATTACCAGCCTATTTGGGTCTTGTACGCATATTAAGGGGAACCCTGTACCCATATTAAAAAAAGGAAATGCGTGTGGCCCCCAGGCCCTATATACTCAGAACAGCAGTATACAGGCGGTGCAAACAAGACAGGGACTGTGTAGGTTTGTTGTGTTAAGTTGAATCTGTTTGTAATTTTCAACTGGTACATTTTTAAAGTGTAGCTCCAGTCAAAAAAACTATTTTGTAAGCTTTTTGGAAAACATAGGGAAGGGTTATCACCCCTGTATAATTTGTTTTGTCGTCCATCTTTTTTCATCTCACTTGCTGTTGTCTCCTTCCGTTTGCAAGTAGGAGATGTTTGTAAATTGAATGTTTGAAAGTAGGGGCCTGCCCTATATGCTCTGCAGAAATGGCGGAACAAGGTGTTGGTTTTGCCACAACATTGTAAGCCCTCAAAGTGACTCTTGGTGGGCGCTGGAGCTCCCTGCTGTGAACGATTATATCAAGAATTGTAATTACATGCCATTGTTGAACAGTGGTAGAAAAATTGACCTTTGGTGGTTGTGGTGCTGGTGCCACAACACTATAAGTCCTCACCGTTACTCTGGGTGGGCACAGGAAGGGGCCCTCCTGTGAAATATTATATCAAGAATTGTAATTACATGTCCCTGTTAAACAGGGGCAGAAAAATTTGGCCTTAGGCACTGCTGCTGGTGCCACCACACTGCAACCTCTCCCATATACTCTAGTTTTATTGCAGGAATTAGCCCTGCTGCAAAGCATTGCATCAAAAATTGTACTTAAACGCCCCTGTTAAACAGGGGCAGAAAAATTGGGCCTTAGGCACTGGTGCTGGTGCCACCACACTGCAACCTCTGCCATATACTCTAGTTTTATTGCAGGAATTAGCCCTGCAGCAAAGCATTGCATCAAAAATTGTAATTAAACGCCCTGTTAAACAGGGGCAGAAAAATTGGGCCTTAGGCACTGGTGCTGGTGCCACCACACTGCAACCTCTGCCATATACTCTAGTTTTATTGCAGGAATTAGCCCTGCTGCAAAGCATTGCATCAAAAATTGTAATTAAACGCCCCTGTTAAACAGGGGCAGAAAAATTGGGCCTTAGGCACTGGTGCTGGTGCCACCACACTGCAACCTCTGCCATATACTCTTGTTTTATTGCAGGAAAGGGGCAGAAAAATTGGGCCTTAGGCATCACCCAGAACCAGAAATGTTCTTCCAACATATCAGCAGAGGAGGAAGAGGATAGACAATCAACATAACAGGACAGTCACTCAGCATCAGCATAGGCAGTCTTGAAGGGATGTCATATTTCAAAAAAATTATTCTGTTACATCAGCTTCAGGTGCTTGGTAGCTGTGGGTGATCCAAGACTGATTCATCTTGATGAAGGTCAGTCTGTCAACTGATTCGGTGGACAGGCGCACCCTGTGATCGGTAACAAAGCCACCAGCAGCACTGATCTCACCATCTGCTGCGCATGCTTCGCAGACTCATCCCTTTTATCCCAAAGAATGACAAAGCAGTGGTAGTTGGAACAATCATTAATTCACCACTGGACTACGCAAACTCGCTTTACATAGGATTACCACAATATCAACTTGCGCGATTACAACTGATCCAAAACACGGCGGCAAGGCTGATAACAGGAAAAAAACCCTGGGAATCCATTTCTACTTCACTGAGGAGCTTACATTGGCTAACCGTAAAAAATCGGATCATGTTCAAGACCCTTTGCCTCACCCACAAATGCGTGCATAGAGAAGCTCCGCAATACCTAATGGAGAAAATAAATCATTACACACCAAACCGCAGTCTTCGATCAGCCAACAAAAACCTCCTCCTCGTGCCCAAAGCCCGGTATAAATCCAAGGGTGATCGGAGATTCGCTGTCCAAGGGCCTCGGCTATGGAATGCTCTACCAATCAACATCCGCCTGGAAGAAAATCACCTGGCTTTTAGGAAAAAACTCAAGACCTACCTCTTTTAGCAGATGATCAAAGCTCGCCACAGCGCCTAGAGGCGATTCAGTTCGCATTGTGCGCTATATAAGTATTTCATTCATTCATTCATTCACTGAAGGTGCGTTCCGAAAGAACGCTGGATGCAGGACAGGCCAGTAGCTCAATTGCATACTGTGCAAGCTCTGGCCAGTGATCCATCCTCAAGACCCAGTAAGCCAGAGGATTTTCGGTGGGAAAGGTGTCCAAGTCTGACCTTGCCCCTAGGTATTCCTGCACCATGTAAATCAGACGCTTGCGATGGGTGCTGGAACCGATCATACCTTGGGTCTGCGGACTAAAAAATTGTCTGAAAGCATCAGTCAGACGGCCACCTTCTCCACCACTCCTTCTGAACGATGCCTCAGCAACACGTTGTCCAGGACCAGGAGTTTGTAACCTCCCAGTCTCTGGGAACGCATTGCACAGACCTTTCTGCAAGGCCTCCCGGAGATGTCTCATCCTCTGCTCCCTCTGCGATGGCAAGATAAGGTCGGCAACCTTACCCTTGTACCGTGGATCAAGGAGAGTGGCCAGCCAGTAATGGGCCCTCTCCTTGATCCGAAGAATACAAGGATCCTTCCGCAGGCTTTGCAGGATCAGGTAGGCCATGCAGCGTAGGTTAGCTGAGGCATTCGGTCCAGAGTCCTCTGGGTCACTAAGGACAACATGATCCGCAGCTACCTCCTCCCAGCCACGTACAAGTCCACGTGTTTCTTGGGACTGTAAATCATCCCTACAAGACTGCTGCTGCTGCTGCTGCTGATGCTGAGTGCCAGCCTCCACCTCCATGCTGACACAATCATCCTCCTCCTCCTCTTCCTCCTCCTCATCCTCTTCCTGTGTGATGGGTGGCACAGCAGGAACACTGTCTGGATAAAGGGGGCCTTGAGAGGCAAGGAAGTCCTCCTCTTCCTGCCTCTGTTCTGCCTCAAGTGCCCTATCCATTATTCCACGCAGCGTATGCTCCAAGAGGTGGACAAGAGGTACAGTGCCACTGATGCATGCACTGTCACTGCTCACTATCCTTGTGGCCTCCTCAAATGGTGACAGGACAGTGCATGCATCCCTGATCATGCCCCACTGGCGTGGTGAGAAAAAAACGAGCTCCCCTGACCCTGTCCTGGTGCCGTAGTCGCACAGGTACTCATTGATGGCCCTCTGCTGCGTGTGCAGCCGCTGCAGCATGGCCAACGTTGAGTTCCACCTGGTGGGCATGTCACATATAAGGCGGTTCTTGGGCAGGTTCAACTCCTTTGGAGCTCAGCCATCCGAGCACAGGCATTAAATGATCGGCGGAAATGCACACAGACTTTCCTGGCCTGCTTCAGGACATCCTGTAAGCCGGGGTACCTGCCCAAGAACCGCTGCACCACCAGGTTAAGGACGTGAGCTACACAGGGCACATGGGTCAGTTGTCCCTGTCGGAGGGCGGAGAGGGGGTTGGTGCCATTGTCACAAACCACCATTCCTGGCTTAAGCTGGCGTGGCGTCAACCACCTCTCGGCCTGCCCCTGCAGAGCTGACAAAACATCCGCCCCAGTGTGGCTCCTGTCCCCCAAACAAACCAGCGCAAGCACGGCATGGCATCGTTTTGCCTGCGTACTTGCGTAGCCCCTGGAACGCCTACGAAGCACCGCTGGTTCTGAGGACAGAGCACTGGAAGAGGCCATGGAGGAAGAAGAAGAGGAGGGGGTGGAGGAGAGAGGTGTGTCACAACCAATAGTAGCATTTTGGAGGCGTGGTGGCGGAACAACCTCCAACACTACTGCACCTTGTCCTGCATCCTTCCCAGCTGCCAGAAGAGTGACCCAATGGGCCGTGAAAGACAGGTAACGTCCCTGTCCATGCCTGCTGGACCATGAGTCAGCGGTAATATGCACCTTACCGCTGACCGCCCTGTCCAGCAAGGCAAGGACATTGCCTTCCACATGCCGGTAGAGAGCCGGAATCGCCTTCCGTGAGAAAAAGTGGCGTTTGGGGACCTGCCACTGAGGAACCGCACATTGTACAAACTCACGGAAGGGGGCCAAGTCTACCAACTGAAAAGGCAGCAGTTGAAGTGCTAGCAATTTAGCCAAGCTAGCATTCAACCGCTGGGCATGTGGATGGCTGGGAGTGAACTTCTTTCGCCGGTCCAGCAGCTGTGGCAGGGACATTTGCCTGCTATAATCGGACGTGGGTGTACCGCTAGCAGAGTTCCCGGAAGCCCTTGGCTGTGACACACCTAATTCTACACCTTCATTCCTCTCAGAGCAGGTTTCAGAGAGGACTGAAGGTCTAGTGGGGTTGGAGATGCCAGCTGATGAGGAGCAAGGAGAGGTCCGCTTTGTTCTTTGGTGTGGGTCTTTGAGGTACGCTTGCCAACGAGCTGCATGGCAGGTCAACATATGTCTGGTCAAGCATGTGGTGCCCAAGCGGCTGATGTTTTGGCCACGCGAGATACGCTTGAGACATATGTTGCAAATAGCAGCGGTGCGATCTGATGCACTCGTCTCAAAAAAGGCCCACACCAAAGAACTTTTAGAATAACGCGCAGAGGCAGCGCCCTGCACAGGCGGAGCTCTGCGGTGTGATTCAGTCGGTGTGCTGCCCCTAAGCTGGCCCCCGGAGGGCATCCTGCCTCGTTGGACATGTGCCTCCTCCTCCTCCTCCTCTCTCCTTCCAGGCATCCACGTGGAGTCAGTGCCCTCATCATCCCCTCCCTCTTCATCGCTGTAGCAAACCTGGCAGTATGCTGCAGCTTGTGGAACATGACTGCCAGATTGCTGTCCTTCTTGAGCATCCCCTCTCTCTGCGCTCACGCTACTGCCTTTCTCTAGCTGAGTGTCATCATCAGAGCCCACAAAACACTGGGCATCCTCCTGGAGCATGTACCCAACACTGTGCTCAAAGAGTTCAGGAGACTCCTCAGGAGGACATGGTGGGTCTAGGGAAGGAGTCACTGATGATGACATTGAGAGGAGGGAAGACGATGCGTTGGCAGCTGCTTTGCTAGTACCCTGAGACTGGGTGAGAGAGGATGAGGAGGATGAAGAGGGCTTGGTCATCCACTCTACCAAGTCGTGGCATGTTGCGGTTCAACATGTCCAGCTGCCGAAAAGAAGGACAAGCGTGTCCCATGGCCACATGCTGATGACAATGCACCGCGTCCACGACCAGCACTGTTGTCTCTAGACACAGAGCCTGCTTGCCCTCTTTTATCGGCTCGCGCCTGTCTGCCTCTCCTTGCTGGCCTTCCAGACATGGTAATGGCCTGAAGGGAGTTGGGTAAACAGCAGTGTAATGGAGTCACACAACACCCACTAAGCCCTGCAGATGGCTCTATTAGAGAACAGCAATAAACGGTAGATACAGGTGTATATTGTGCTGGAGTCACAAAAAACCCACTAACTCCTGCAGATGCCTTTTTTATAGAACACCAGAGATAAAGGGGTATATACAGATGTATACTGTGCCGTGCTGGAGGCACACACAACTTCCAATAACTCCTGCAGATGGCAAGTGGGCTCAAATAGATAAGAGCTATGTAGGTGGATATAGCGGTGTGTACTGGGTACAGAGCACGCAGACAGCACGCACAAGCTCCTAACACTACTGACTGCAAGCTCTATTATAAAAGATAGATCACTAGCTATATAGGTGAGGTGAATATAGCGGTGTATACTGCGGTCAGGGCACACAGACAACAACCACTACACAACAGCAAGATCGAAAATCGTCCGAAAACGATCGGTGTGTACTGTGTTGAAGGTACACAGAACACCCACTAACTGCTTCAGACGCCAACACACTACACTAGGCCGCCGCGCTGGTCTCCTTATATAGTGTGGGGTGTGTACTACACAGCCTGAGCTATGATTGGCCACAGGCATCCTGCCTGTGGCCAATCATGGCTCTCCTCGCTGCTGGCGCTGAGATTGGCCAAGCATGCGGGGTCACAGTGCATGCTTGGCCAATCATGAGCCAGCAATGCACTGCGATGACGCAGTGCATTGTGGGCCGTGAGCGCCACACGAATTTGGAGCGAACGGCCCATAACGTTCGGAATTCGCCGAACGGGCGAACAGCCGATGTACGTTCGACTCGAACACGAAGCTCATCCCTACTGTTCACCCAGCAAAGTGTATGTTTACGGAATGTTATAAAATATGGTGAACGTTTATTTACTTTGAATCCCCAATAATGTCTGAGGATTTGACGTACCAATAGAGGCTGAATTAATGAGCAGGCTTCCCTTATGCCCCGTACACACGATAAGATTATCGTAAGAACGTTCTTCCGAACATAATCGTATACGAGTCTCTAATCTAATCGGCCGCCTCATACACACGTTAAGAATATCGTATGAACATCCATCCAAATATAATCGTATGCGCGTCTAGAATCGAATCGGCAGCGTAGTTATATCAGAAAATCCCGTACGATCAACTCAAACGTCCCCTGTGCGTAGGTACGTTCTGCAGCGTGGTAGTCGGAGGTGATGTCAGAACTTGACCTTGTGTAGGCCACACCTTTGGGTTCGCAGTGGCGTGGAGATCGTAGCATAGAAGGACGTGTGTTCGTTCTTGAGAATTTCGATATATACGACAGTTCTTTTCTGAACATGGACGTATACATGGAAGAGCAAACACTGCCACTGGTAATGCTTGGAGTTTTGGCCATCCAAAATGGTTTGAAAAAAAAGAAGAAGAAAAGGAGCATATGGTCAAAACAATGGCTGCAGAACCGAGAGAACTATTCACATATGACCTTTCTTTAAGAATTACAGGAGAATAATCCTGACGATTACAGAAACTACCTCAGAATGGACAATGAATGTTTCAAGGAATTGTTGCAGCTGGTGACACCATTAATAAAAAAAAAAACTACAATTATGCGGCAGCCAATAAGTCCAGAGCAGAGATTAATTGCAACACTGAGGTATCTTGCAACCGGGAGAAGTCTGCAGGACCTAAAATTCTCCACAGGAATATCACCTCAATCACTGGGGAGAATAATACCAGAAACCTGCAAGGCCATCATTGATGCGCTTCAGAGAAACTATGTCAAGGTACATTATGTCAACCTACCAATAGTAACCACTTAGGCCCCTTTCACACGGGGCGGATCAGTAATGATCCGCCCCGTGATGATCCGCTCACTCAGTGGGGATCGCTCCGTTGTCCCCGCTAAGCCGGCGGTGGACAGGGCGGTCTCCGCACACTGTGCAAGGACCGCCCTGTCAGCTCTCCGCTCTCCTCTATGGGGAACGGATGAGCACGGACCGTCTGTCCGTGTTCATCCGATCCGCTCTGCAGACGGATTGAAAAATAGGATTTTCCTCTGTCTGCAGAATCGGACCATAGCGGAGGCGGACAATAGCGGGTGTCTGCGGATGTTCACCCGCAGACACCCGCTATCACATAGGGATGCATGTATGTCCGTATTTCATCCGCAAACAGATGGATGAAATATGGACATACTGTCCGCATGTGTGAAAGGGGCCACCGGACCATTTTGCTGGTCAAAGACCAGACCACTTTTTGTGATTCGTCACTGCGTTGCTTTAACTGACAATTGCGCGATCAAGCGACATGGCTCCCAAACAAAATTGACGTCTTTTTTTCCCCACAAATAGAGATTTCTTTTGGTGGTATTTGATCACCTCTGCGGTTTTTAATTTTTGCGCTATAAACAAAAATAGAGCAACAATTTTTTTTTAAAACGCATTATTTTTTACTTTTTGTTGAATTACAGGTACGCCCGTTTGCCTGCCCGTGCCATTCTGCCAGCGTACATCGGCGTGAGCTGGTCGGGAACTGGTTAACTAACTAGCTTTGTATAGATTTTTTTTATTGTAAGTTTAATATAGAAAAGAATCCAAAAAGTATATTAAATAGAATCTAATCTAAAGTATATTAAAACTTTATATTTTTTTGTTGCTTTTACAGTTTCCAAGCAACCCACCTGAGTGGATGGAAGTTGCTAATAAATTCAAAGAATTGTGGAATTTCCCCAATTGTGGAGGAGCCATCGACGGCAAACATGTGCGCATCGTTCCACCACCAAATTCTGGATCCTACTACTTCAACTATAAAGGTTTCTACAGCATCATAATGCTAGCGGTAGTAGATGCCAAATACAATTTTCTATATCTTGATATAGGAAAAAATGGCCGGAACTCTGATGGTAGTGTAATCCAGCAGACAGAATTCTATCACCGTCTCCAGAATGGAACACTTAACCTACCCACACGTGACGACACATTTGAAAACATGAACTTTGTGTTTGTAGCTGATGATGCGTTCGCATTAAGTGAAAATGTTTTAAAACCATTCCCTATGCGTAACCTGACTCCAGACCAAAGGATCTTCAATTACAGATTATCAAGGGCCCGCAGGGTGGTAGAAAATGCCTTTGGGATCTTGGCCAACAGATTTCGTTTGTTCCTAACAAGCATAAATATGTCAATACCTAAAATGGATATTATTGTGCTTTGTTGCTGTGTCTTACACAATTACTTTTGTCAACATTCCCCAGCATACAGTACCCCTTCACCAAGGGATCCAGACACAATGGCAGTGCCTAATGTTAGCGGCTTTGGTGGTCAAGAAACTATGGAAGTGCTCACACCGTTGAGCAGTGCACACCCGAGATTGCCTACATTGAATGCAAGGCAATGCAGATTGGAATATCTGAACTACTTTTCTGGAATTGGAGCAGTGCCCTGGCAGTCAGATATTTAAAAAAAAAAAAAAGATTGCAGACACTTGATGAATTGATGTTTCACATATTAAATACCATATTACAACGCCACATTCTGTTTTAACACTTTTATATGTCATTAAACTTAGTTGACTTATGTGAACAATGTTTTAGTGGGATATGCATAGCTACAATTCCTTCCAGTGTATAATTGTAAATGGAAAAAAATGCATTTTAACTACTTCCCACCTGCCGGTCTTCATATGACGTCCTTGACTTTGTGTGGGGATATCTTAATGATGCTTGCAGCTACAGGCATCATTCAGATATCAGCTTTTGTAGTTGGCGATTCCTAACACCATAAGATTGATCATAGCGGCTGTTCCGCTGCTCGATAGTTCTTACAGGAGGCGAGAGTGGACTTCCCCCCCCCCTCCCGCCGCCCTCCGGTGCTTCTACCAACTCACCATTACAATCAAAGAAAAAAGGGACAAAAACAAAATCACAGCGCAAACGTTTTTATTCAACTATAATAAAGAAAACTATGATGGTGCACATAAAGGAACAGTAGATCAATGATTCAATAAGGAATTTTTTTTTTGTTTGTTTTGTTTATAGAGAAACATAATTGTTTTAATATTTGTACGGATTGATATATTATCCAGTAATCATGGACATGTTTAGTTGTCCTTGGCCTCTATAAGGGGAGGATCCAGAACAGGGATATGCTATTAGCAGACCTCCAGCTGCTGCACAACTACAACTCCCATGAGGTACAGCAAGACTGACAACCACAAGCGTGACACCCAGAGGCAGACGCATGATGGGCCTTGTAGTTAGGTAACAGCTGGAGTTCTGCTAATTGCATATCCCTGATGTAGAACATATCCATTATTGATATACTTTGTACATATCGATTACAAACGTAAACAATATAAACATTATTCCAGCCTCTGCGTTATGCAGTACCATGTGGTCAAGAGGGGGGTGGGTTTCGGTGTTCTAAAGACAAATGCCACCTCCATTGGATAGTGTCCGCCCTGTACTGGGCAGGCATAGCTTTTGCACAGTACGGATGACAAAGTAGACGCAAAAGGTCTGCGAAGATGAACAGCTGTACTCAGCGTCTGCCCACAATAATACATAGAGTCCCACGCTCCCGATGCTTGTGGGGGTTTGTAACAGGGCCCTCATGGGCTCACTTGCTAGCCACATTTCTGGAATGGCCTCGCTATGTCCACTTGAATTATTGGGTCTTGAACCTGGACTCAGGGCATGTATTAAGTGCACAGGCGCCGTGTAGAGCTGCCCATCAGCTGTTTATCTTCATAGACTTTTAAAATATATTTTGTCCTCCGAACTGCAGTAGCACAGTATAGGGCGCAAGCTATCCGATGGGGGAGATCGACAGGACACTGATGACACTTTGAGCCCTTAGGATGAACCTGTACATACTCAAACAAGTGTTTCCAATGGTCCCCCCCACCCATGACCAAATGTGGTACTGTACATTATAGAAGCCATTATGTTATGAATTCTATTCGTTTGTACAGACTACAAGTAGAACAATCTGTTGAATCTAAGGATTCCACTGTATACATCATTTTTAAAAGCTTTTATCTAGAAAAATATAAAAGAACAAAAAGTGACAATAAAAACTGTTTCTATTTTTGGTCAAAGGCAGATCTAGAAGATTCTGCCCTAACAATTAGTGAAGTACAATATGCGTTCACATGGCAACCGTGCCTATGTACCAAAGGAACACACATACTTCAAAAAGTGACAACAGTGCCTTGCCGATAGTGGGAGCTAGCTCCACACTATCAAACAAAAACAAACAAACATACACACTGAACAAACACAAATAACATATAGGGGAAACACTGAGAGGCAAACTACACAGGTCTAATATAACTCTTGTCCAATTTTGGCCAAAAGATCGATTAGATATTTCAAGCGAGTGATGATTGATGAAGTGCAATCCTTAATTGTTTGTAGTTCCGCAGAGCACTGCAATAATGCAGATGACATCTGTCCAACTGTAAAGGAGTTGAATACTGGTCCTACAAAAGGTGATAATAACCAGATTTTAGATTATAGTCAACTGAAAAGGTCTAAAACATATATTGTTAATGCCGTGTTTATCATGTGCAGAAAAGGGAACATCCTCCTCGCTACCTACAAACACACTAAAATTATATTGATAAATATATTTTTTACCAGAAGAATTGTGTTTGATAATTAATTGAACGAATGTTGTGTGACATAGAAAATCGACATCCTTCCACAGCTGGAGGAACCCAGGTGAACCAATAGAAATACAGCTCTGAGTGGGGGGGATGTGTGTGTGTCCTCTATATACAGTTGGTGTGTGTATAGATAATGTCCTCTATATACAGTGTGCATGTGTGGAGAGAGAGAGAGATAGAGAGGGAGAGGGAGAGAGAGGGAGGGAGAGAGAGAGAGAGGGAGAGAGAGAGGGAGAGAGAGAGGGAGAGAGGGAGAGAAATTTTAAAATTGTACATTACGTGAACGTGACGAGCTCTCCAAGAGATCTTCTTGATTGTTTGTTGATATTGTATCCTCACCATTGCTAGGCACATCTTTTATTTCCTGCTCAGTTTCAATGATTATTATATCATCTGAAAAGATAACATAAGCTGCAATAAACCCTTTATTTGTAATGTACATTACATCTGTAATACAAATGATTGATTATTTAGATTATATTAGAACTCAATAATAATGAAATAGCTTCCCTGAAACTAATCATTTCTTAACTGTTATAAAAGAAAGAACTTTTCTCTTATAGCTCTTGGGACCCGTTATTAGCTGAGAGTGTTCTTAAAGGGATTGTAAATTAACAAATAAAAAATAACAAACATGTTATACTTACCTCCACTGTACAGCTCGTTTTCCACAGAGTGGCCCGAAACTTGCTCTTCTGGGGTCCCTCGGCGGCTGTCTCTACTTCCTCCCGCAGGTACTTCTCATGTTCATGCGAGCTCACTCACATGGTAAGAAGCACCTGCGTCGGCGCTCCTGTGGTACAGCCGGCGGCTATAGCCGCTTGATGTATCATACAGCCCCGCCCCCTGACGCGCCACGTCATTGGATGTGATTGACAGCAGCGCGAGCCAATGGCTGCACTGCTTTCAATCTATCCGCTCAAGCCAATCAGCGGCCAGGCTGAGTGGTGGAGAGGACGGCAGGGGCCAGCGCGAGACTTTTGAGGGGTCAGATAAGTAAAACGGGGGGACTGGGGCGTCGGCACTGTGAGATGTTTTTTAACCACTTAAGGACCGCCGCATGCCAATGTACGTCATTGCAATGGCATGTACAGGCCGATCGGACCCCCTCCCGCTGGATGCGGCGGTCCAGTTCGCTTCAGGAGCGATCCGGGATGAGGGGATGGCCATTGGTTTCTGGCCATCCCCTCTCGATCGCTCCTGGCGAATGAGAAGCTTCCTCCCACTGTGTATTGTATACACAGGCAGGGATGAAGTGATGTCATTCTCCTTTGGGGCGGTCTTATTGACCAGACTATGAGGAGAGGACACAGTAAGTCTGCACCAAACACTACACTGACACTAACTAACACATAGGCACACAAACCCCCCCCCCCCGATCACCCCCCCGATCGCCCCCTGATGTCCCCCCCCCCGTCACAGTGTCACTGATTGCAGTGATCATTTATTTACTGATCACTGCATTCAGTGTCAGTTGTAAAAGTAAAAACTGTCAGGGCAGTTAGTGTTAGGTCCAGGGTAGCCCCCTACCACCCCCCAATAAAGATTTAACCCCCTGATTGCCCTTAGAGTTAACCCTTTCACCCCCTTTTGCCAGTGTCACTAAGCGATCATTTTTCTGATGGCTGCATTAGTGTCGCTAGTGTCGCTAGGTAGCTAGTTATTTTTTTAGGTTCACCGCCAGGTTTTTATAGTGCTAGGTACCCCGATATACTACCCAATAATGGTTTTAACCCCCTGATTGCCCCTAGTTAACCTTTTCACCCCCTTTTGCCAGTGTCACTAAGTGATCATTTTTCTGATCGCTGCATTAGTGTCGCTAGGTAGCTAGTTATTTTTTTAGGTTCACCGCCAGGTTTTTATAGCGCTAGGTACCCCGATATACTACCCAATAATGGTTTTAACCCCCTGATTGCCCCTAGTTAACCCTTTCACCAGTGATCACCATATAAGTGTCACTGGTGACGCTGGTTAGCCAGTTAGTTATTTAGGTTCCCCGTCAGGTTTTTATATAGCGCCAGGGACCCCCATATACTACCTAATAAAAATTTGAACCCCCTGATTGCCCCTAGTTAACCCTTTCACCAGTGATCACCGTATAAGTGTTACGGGTGACTCTGGTTAGTTTGCTTTTTATAGCATCAGGGCACCCACCATTTATTACCCAATAAAGGTTTAACCCCCTGATCACCCGGCGGGTGATATCAATTAGGTTTTAGGGTCAGGGTCTGCGTCGCCCCAGGTAGCGCTAGGTTAGTGCCAGTACCGCTAACACCCACGCGCAAAGCATACACCTCCCGTAGTGGTATAGAATCTGAACAGATCAATATCTGATCTGATCAGATCTATACTAGCGTCCCCAGCAGTTTAGGGTTCCAAAAAAACGATTTGTTAGCGGGATCAGCACAGATACCTGCTAGCACCTGCGTTTTGCCCCTCCGCTCAGCCCACCCAAGTGCAGTATCGATCGATCACTGTCACTTACAAAACACTAAACACATAACTGCAGCGATCGCAGAGTCAGGCCTGATCCCTGCGATCGCCAACAGTTTTTTTGGTAGCGTTTTATATTTAAATCCGGAAGGCAGTGCTTGGTTTTCGGGGTCCAGTATGTGGCTAGGCTCCCAAAAAGTCCCCCACATGTGGTATCCCCGTACTCGGGAGAAGCAGCAGAATTTATTTTGGGGTGTAATTTGACTTATGCCCATAGCATGTGTGAGCAATATATCATTTAGTGACAACTTTGTGCAAAAAAAAAAAAAATTGTAATATTCCTGCAACTTGTGGCAAAATATAAAATATTTCATGGACTCAACATGCCTCTCAGTAAATAGCTTGGGGTGTCTACTTTCGGGGGTTTTGTGTTATTTTGGCATTTTATGGCCTTCGAAACTGTGATAGGTAGTGAGGAGTGAAATCAAAAATTTACACCCTTAGAAATCCTGAAGGCAGTGATTGGTTTTCGGGGTGCCGTACGCGGCTAGACTCCCAAAAAGTGCCACATATGTGGTATCCCCGTACTCAGGAGAAGCAGCAGAATATATTTTGGGGTGCAATTCCCCATATAACTATGGCATGTGTGAGCAATATATCATTTAGTGACAACTTTTTGTAAACTTTTTTTTTTTGTATCATTATTCAATCGCTTGGGACAAAAAAAAAAATATTCAATGGGCTCAACATGCCTCTCAGAAATTTCCTTGGGGTGTCTACTTTCCAAAATGGGGTTATTTGGGGGGGTTTTGTACTGCCCTGCCATTTTAGCACCTCAAGAAATGAGATAGGCAGTCATAAATTAAAAGCTGTGTAAATTCCAGAAAATGTACTCTAGTTTGTAGACGCTATAACTTTTGCGCAAACCCAAAAATATACGCTTATTGACATTTTTTTTACTAAAGACATGTGGCTGAATACATTTTGCTCTAAAAAAAATTTTTTGACTAAAATTGAGTTTATTCGATTTTTCTTGTAACAAAAAGTAGAAAATATATTTTTTTCTCAAAATTTTCGGTCTTTTTCCATTTATATCGCAAAAAATAAAAATCGCAGAGGCAATCAAATACCACCAAAAGAAAGCTCTATTTGTGGGAAGAAAAGGACGCAAAAATCGTTTGGGTACAACATTGCATGACTGCGCAATTAGCAGTTAAAGCAGTGCAGTGCGAAATTGTAAAAAGACCTCTGGTCCTTAGGCTGTTAATTGGTCCGGGGCTGAAGTGGTTAACCTTAATGCATAGAATGCATTAAGGTGAAGACATTTACCTTGACAACCCCTTTGAGTCTGCTCTCCCTGCTGACTTAACTCCCATCCTTCCATTTAGCTTGCCAATCCTGACTTGGAAGTCAGGATCCTCCAGCTAACTTGATTGATGTCCAGAGCAGAAGTGATGCTTTACTAAACAGTCAACAGCTTGTGGAGGAGTGAGAATTGAGCCATCAACTGTGTTCAGTGGCTCAGTTCTCAGGGCATAAACGCCAGAGGCAGATGAAGCATCAGCCTGATGATGCATACACCGATATAATAGCTAAAATAAACTATTTAAAAAAATATATATATATATATATATATATATACTATTAAACAAAAAAAAAACAAAAAAAAAACAAAACTAAATATTAAATAGAAAATTAAACATCAATTATGTATCCAACATACATAGACCTACCTTTTTGGGGTATACCCAGATTTGAGCATTCATCAAAGGTCATGTGACTACTGTCTTCCTCTTCAATGAGCTGTGTTCCTGCATAAATAGATGGCCCCTGGCTTGATTGACAAACTATCACATCTTTGTCCAGTCTTTTCTTTTTGCTAGGATCTATGCAGATTAGAAAGGAATTATGAAAAGGTAAATAGACAATGTATCTTAAATGCACTCTTTTATTCATAAATAGTGTTAACCACTTAACTACCAGGCACTCTCACCCCCTTCTTGCCCAGATCAATTTTCAGCTTTCAGCGCTGTTGCACTTTGAATGACAATTGAGCGGTCATGCTACACTGTACCCAAATAAAATTCTTTATAATTTTCTTCACACAAATAGAGCTTTCATTTGGTGGTTTTTAATCACTGGTGGTTTTCTATTTTTTACAAATAAAATACATAACAATTTTGTTAATAAATTAAATCACTAGTGTGCGCTGATGAGGCGGCATCAATGGCCACTATTAGGCTTAACTGGTGGGCATTGATGAGGCGGCACTACAGATGAGGCACTCATATGCTACACTGATAGGTGGCACTGATGAGCACTGATGGGCACTGTTAGGTAGCACTGATGGGCGGTACTGGCGGGCACAGATAGGCAGCATGGATAGGTGGAACAGATGGGCACTAATGTCCACTCGCCGTGCTGTGTGCCCCCGCAGAAGTTCCGTGCCGCCATTTGACGGCAGCCCAGAACAAGAGCTGCACTGCCCCCCGTCATTTGACAGTGGGCGGGCAACAAGCAGTTAATAAAGGTATTACCTGGAGGACTTGTCTCTTGATCATGCTCTTCAGGACCTTCTCTATGTACTCTTCTGCGCTTTCTTTTCTTTGCTAACTTTAATTTCTTTCCTGTCAAACATAATGTAATACATTTATTTTATAACATGTAATACAGACAAACATAGTTTTGACAAAACAAACATAATAACATTTGCATAATGACAAAGAACATTGCATAAAGATGTTTAATATTAGAAGATGGTTACTTACGTTTCTGAATGGTAACTTGGATTTGATTGAATTGCTCATGTTCTTGTAGCTTCAAGTCTGACCAGCGCTTTCTTAATTGGTCCTTTGAACGGTTAACACCATGTTTTCTTTGTAGGAGTTCAACCACTTTTTCAAGGATGAGATCCTTCCTGGTGTTAGGTCTTTCATAGTGTTTCATCTTCCCATCGTAGTCATGCTTTTCCAGGATGAAAACCATGTTCACCATCTCTGCTCTTGACATGGGACTTGCTTTACCCTTTACTGCTGGACTCTGCTCTTCTGTGTCCTTCTGCATGGAATTCCTATCATGGCGCTTGGCCGCCTTTTTTGTAGGTTTCTTCGGACTTGCATCTGCAATGTCCGCCATGCTACCTTGTGGTTTCGTTTGTTGACTGATGTCGCAGTTGGCGCATCACACTAACGTTTCACAATGCGGCGCAAAACATATGAGAGGGGCGGAGCTAGGAGCATACGGACAGTGTCATACTTGTGTGGAAAGATCTTTCAGAAGCAGCGATCGGAGGCCCTGCGATCTTTCAGGCACAGACCCAGCGATTTTTTTTTACCCTGCGATCTGTCAGCATTGCCGAAAGAAGGTAGGTCCCATTCTTTTTATGATTTTGTGTTAACTATTGTTTTTGTTTTGGACAGTTTAGTCACAGATGAAAGCATATCATATATATATATATATATATATATATATATATATATATATCTAGATTCTACACAATTTTTTGGGATAATATTTGTTTGTGTATATATATATATATATATATATATATATATATATATATATATATATATATATATATACAGTGGTGTGAAAAAGTGTTTGCCCCCTTCCTCATTTCCTGTTCCTTTGCATGTTTGTCACACTTAAGTGTTTCGGAACATCAAACCAATTTAAACAATAGTCAAGGACAACACAAGTAAACACAAAATGCAATTTGTAAATGAAGGTGTTTATTATTAAAGGTGAAAAAAAATCCAAACCATCATGGCCCTGTGTGAAAAAGTGATTGCCCCCCTTGTTAAAACATACTATAACTGTGGTTGTCCACACCTGAGTTCAATTTCTCTAGCCACACCCAGGCCTGATTATTGCCACACCTGTTCACAATCAAGGCATCACTTAAATAGGAGCTGCTTGACACAGTAAGGTCCACCAGAAGATCCTTAAAAGCTACAGATCATGCCGAGACCCAAAGAAATTCAGGAACAATTGAGAAAGAAAGTAATTGAGATCTATCGGTCTGGAAAGGGTTATAAAGCCATTTCCAAAGCTTTGGGAATCCAGCGAACCACAGTGAGAGCCATTATCCACAAATGGCGAAGACATGGAACAGTGGTGAACCTTCCCAGGAGTGGCCGGCCGCCCAAAATTACCCCAAGAGCGCAGCGACGACTCATCCAAGAGGTCACAAAAGACCCCACAACAACGTCCAAGGAACTGCAGGCCTCACTTGCCTCAGTTAAGGTCAGCGTTCATGCCTCCACCATCAGGAAAAGACTGGGCAAAAATGGCCTGCATGGCAGAGTTCCAAGAAGAAAACCACTGCTGAACAAAAAGAACATCAAAGCTCGTCTCAATTTCTCCACAACACATCTTGATGATCCCCAAGACTTTTGGGACAACATTCTGTGGACCGATGAGACAAAAGTGGAACTCTTTGGAAGGTGTGTGTCCAAGTATATCTGGCATAGAAGGAACACTGCATTTGAGAAAAAGAACATTATACCAACAGTAAAATATGGTGGTGGTAGTGTGATGATCTGGGGCTGTTTTGCTGCTTCAGGACCTGGAAGACTTGCCGTGATAAAAGGAACTATGAATTCTGCTGTCTACCAAGAGATCCTGAAGGAGAATGTCCGACCATCTGTTCGTGTACTCAAGCTGAAACGAACTTGGGTTCTGCAGCAGGACAATGATCCTAAACACACCAGCAAGTCCACCACCGAATGGCTGAAGAAAAACAAAATGAAGACTTTGGAGTGGCCTAGCCAAAGTCCTGACCTGAATCCTATTGAGATGTTGTGGTATGACCTTAAAAAGGCCGTTCATGCTCGAAAACCCTCTAATGTAACTGAATTAGGACAATTCTGCAAAGATGAGTGGGCCAAAATTCCTCCAGGACGCTGTAAAAGCCTCATTGCACGTTATCGCAAACGCTGGGTTGCAGTTGTTGCTGCTAAGGGTGGCCCAACCAGTTATTAGGTTTAGGGGGCAATCACTTTTTCACACAGGGCCATGATGGTTTGTATTTTTTTTTCACCTTTAATAATAAACACCTTCATTTACAAATTGCATTTTGTGTTTACTTGTGTTGTCCTTGACTATTGTTTAAATTGGTTTGATGTTCCGAAACACTTAAGTGTGACAAACATGCAAAGGAACAGGAAATGAGGAAGGGGGCAAACACTTTTTCACACCACTGTATATATATATATATATGTATATATATATATATATATATATATATATATATATATATATATATATATACACACATACACACACACACACACACACACACTAATAACAATGTATTAAAGGTATGGGAAATAGAAAAATGTGCTTTGATCCTATTGATTAAATTTACAGATGCAGCAATGTAGATCTGTCTATTTAATACTTGACTATGGACAGAGGGACAGGGGAAATTTACTTACAATCGGGGACAGTCCCCTCAAAATAATGGACAGTTGTTACTTCTATATGTCCATGCATGTTATTTTCCATATGCTGAGCATTTCTATGCTTTTCCTAGGTATGGCGGATAAATTCACCAGGCCTGATTTCCTTATACAATTTATTGAGATGTATAGACAACTACCCTGCCTGTGGAAAGTTAAGTCGAAGGGATACTACGACCGTAACAAAAGGCATGAGGCACTGGAGAAACTTGTTGAATTATGCAAAGCTGTTAGCCCGAATCCAACAATGGACTATGTGACAAAAAAAAGCAAATCTGAGGACTGTATTTAAAAAAGAGTTGAATAAGATCAGAGCATCCCAAAAATCAGGTGCTTGTACGGATGATATCTATGTACTACGCTTATGGTACTATGAAAGTTGTAAGCTGATCTGTTTGCTGGAGATGCTCAGGTCAGTTTTGTGCAGGAAGCTTATAAGAGGGGCAGGCCCAAGTAATTGCATTTGCAAAGATAGAAGAACTGTAGTCAGGACCAGGGCCGTCTTTAATATTGATTGGACCCTACGCAAAACTTTTCTTGGGGCCCCCCCTGCAGTTTTGCTCTCCGTCTGCTCTAAAATATACAATAAATAGCAGTTAGAATATAAAATCAGTTTACTGAATCAGATCAGGCAGCTATTGTGATTGGTTGCCAGAGGTTAAAGTGTATCATTACCGCTCACTGACTGGTTGCTAGAGGTTACAGCACATGATTTCTGCTTGTTTATTGGTTGCTAGAGATTATCACGGATATGACCTCAGGGGGGCATGATATACAATGCCATCGGCTGCCCCTATTTACATATGAATGACGGTAATTTAAATGGAAACACAGGGTCTGCAGGTGAGTCATCTTTACACAACAATAGGGCAGAGCTGGGCAGCATTAGTAGCAGAACTTCACACTGAGATATTGGGACACAGCACTGGACTAAAACCTCAAAGGAATTTAAACCAGGATAGTTGGCAAGTATGAGGCAGCTGCTTTGGGCCCCACAACAATGACAGGGCCCAGGGCAGCTGCCCCTTTTGCCCTGCCTTAAAAACGGCCCTGGTCAGGACGAGTCAACTCAGAAACAGCTGGGCAGCAGACTAACCCAGAAGCAGTAACAAGGTCAAAGTCCAGCCAGGGCCAATAACAGACAAGCAACAGAGGTATCGTGATAGCAGGCAGAAGGCATATTTAGGATATGAGCCAAGAGGCAAGCAAGAATAAACACTGGAGGAACGCAGGTCAGATCACGAGTCACTAGAACTGACAACCAAACAGCAACTCTCCTTGGACTCTAGTGTGTTTCTGCAAAATTGAAAACATGTTAAAAATGCATAGGTGTGAACCAGTCCTTAGAGGGGTGGCTGTGAACATAGTATATTTTTAGTATATTTTTACTTTGCTAAGGCATCAGACATTGTTCTCCACAAATGGATAATGTGTAATGCCATGTACACATGAGCGGAATGTCCGACAGAAAAAGTCAGACGGGAGCTTTTCAACGTATATTTCGATCGTGTGTATGCCTCATCTGACTTTTTTTTTCGAAATTCTGATGGGCCTAGAAATAGAACATGTTCTAAATATTTCCAATGGAAACAATTCCTGTTGAGAAAACCGCTTGTCTGTATGCTGTTCCATGGTACCAAAAATGACGCAGGCTCTGAAGCAAGTACGAGATAGAAGCTATTGGTTACTGGCTATTGAACTTCCTTTTTCTAGTCCTGTCATACATGTACGTGACTGTGTTCTTGACGATCGGACTTTGGTGTGATCGTGTGTACGCGAGACAATTTCAGCGTAATTTTGTTAGAACTCTGTCGGAAAAACCAGACAGAGAGTATTGTATAATATTCTGAATGGTTTAAGGTTTTTAGCAAATTTAGCTTTGGGACCATTACTTTTAAATAGGGATGAGCTGAACACCCCCCTGTTCAGTTCGCACCATTACATGCGAACAGGCCAAAAATTTGTTCGAACAAGCGAATACCGTTAAAGTGTATAGGACACCAACGTGAATAATCAAAAGTGCTAATTTTAAAGGCTTATATGCAAGTTATTGTCATAAAAAGTGTTTGGGGGCCTGGTCTTGCCCCGGGGACATGTATCAATGCAAAAATTTTTTAAAAATGCTATTTTTTTCGGGAGCAGTAGTTTTACTAATGCTTAAAGTGAAACAATAAAATGTAATATTCCTTTAAATGTCATACCTGGGGGGCTGTCTATAGTATTCCTGTAAAGTGGCATATGTTTCCCGTGTCTGATAGCAAAATTACACTTCTAAAGGAAAAAAAAGTAATTTAAAAGTACTAGCGCTAGTGCTGGCTATAATGAATTGTTTGGTCTCTGCAATACACATAAAAAACAAAAATAGCTGCTAACACAAATATTGCTGGAAACAATATACACATATATATATAAATAATGATATAGCGCTATATACAAAATAAAAAATAAAAATAATATATGAAATTATTTAAAAGTTCATTAAAAAATATATAATAAGCGACTTCCAATGCGATATCCTCGGATATCAAATTCATACGCGGAAGAAGGAATAGTCATAATCCATTTCATACGCAGAAGAAGAGGGGAACCATCACCAACACCCAAAATCACTGACTCTTACCATTAGTCTGCAGATATAAGCGCATGTAGTAAGTCACAAAGGGGGCGGTCTTCTATGCTGATTTCCCTTCGTCTACAGGAACGTAATCCTCTCAACGAGAGTTATCCAATGGGAAAAGGGATTCTTATTCCTGCTTAGAGGGCACTTCACTTCCCAGGAATTGATTAAATTTTCAGACCAACAATCCTCCCAAAAACCATAGAAAATATAAAACAAAGTGGTCTCATTGCGCAGGTTTACTGATAGATCAATAGCCTTTTATTATATAAAACGTAGTTCAACTCACATTTAGGATGAGGTATAAAAGCATCAAATAACAGTCAGCTACAGATGAGAAAAAATGAATGAAGACCACTCCCGTGCTCCTTCTGGTGTCACAAGTCCCAAATACGCCCGACGTTTCGCCACCAACGTGCGTCCTCAGGGGCATGACCGTGACAGAAGAAGGAGAGCTATAAATACAGATATCAATTAAGCAATTAGTGGCTTACCTTAGCACAGGTGTCAATCTGTAGCTGTAATGTGCAGCCCATTTGAAACCACCGCATTCCCGCCATGTTATCATGTTATCAATGTGTTCCACCATAACCAAACAGAGGGAAGCGAATGAAGTAACCACTTCCGGTGCGCCGTGCGCCTCAAAACACTTCCGGTCTAAAGATGCGCTCCAGCGGAACTATAGGACCTCCAAACAAACTCAATTAAGATAAATAAATAGTGTCCTACATAACAAGGCCACCCTGAAACCATGATAACCCACCCAACGAGTATCTCGGGGCATCCAGCTCCCGAGGTTTCTCCGTCAGGTCCCTTGATATACCCGGAAGTGAAGTGCGTCTCACGACACACCACTTCCGGTGTAAACATGCGTTCCACCTCTCAGAGCCACCGCATAGATAACAAACTTCCGGTTATACGTGGAGCTATCAGCAACGAGAGAGCGAACCTCCCAATGCGGATCCGCACAGCAAAAGTAAAGCAACTGCCCACACGCTAGCGACCCACAGCAAAGATGCCCACCCAAACCGGCATACATAAAAACAGGGGTACAAATTTAGATGGAAACACCCATATTCCCTTTACTATGACCATAACTAGAATATAAAACAATATCCAATGGCCATATAAAAAAAGGACTAACAAAAGCAGCAATTTAAGCCAAAAAAATTTAAATATGGAACAGCAAAAAATAAATACATTTTTCTTACAAAACAAAAAGAAGAATATTAAAATAATATATTATATCACTTAAAATATACACAGAAAAAAACATACATTATATTTTCCCTTTTTACGGGGACTATATGTATATAGAATAATGGTGTCACCAAGAGGAAAAAAACGAATTAACACCTCAGAACCATAAAATACATCATATTATACGCCTATCCGCCCAAGGATCAAGTACAACTATATGGGGAAGAAACCGTGATCACCGTAAAGGAGCAAAGGAGTGGTATCCATGTACATAAATCACAAAAAACACAAAAAAACAAAGAGATGAACTACATTAGTTGTTACTAATAAATGCATTCACATCCCATTCGACATTCATGCCGAATGGGGCATAACACTGGGCTTGATAAATCCATTTAGTTTCGAGACGTGAAATTTCACGAACCATATTACTGCCTCTCCAGTGCCCCTGGAATCTATCAATACCCATAAAAATGGTGCCCTGGGGGTTCTTATCATGCTTTAGGGCAAAATGTTTCGACAGACTGTGTTTTGGGAATCCCTTCTTAATGTTGGCTGTGTTCTTCCAGCCTAACATGTAATTGTCGCTTGGTCCTCCCAATATACTGTTTCGAACAAAGGCACTGTATTAGATAGACTACATATTTGGAGGAGCAAGTAATAAATGGCTTTATCTGAAACGTTTCCAATGTGGAAGTTGATTGGAACGTTTCAGTTCTCCTACAGGTAAGGGAGTTCAATTTGCACATGGAACACTTCCTGCATGGAAAGAAACCACCCATATTGTGAAAAAAGGAAGACTTTCTCGGTGGACTAATAACATTAGGGGCCAACTGCAGTCGTAAAGGGGGCACTCCCCGATAAACGACTTTGGGGCGTTCCGGCAACAAAGAGCTAAGAACCTTGTCACCTTTGAGTACATTCCAATATTTAGACATTATAGTTTTAATGTCATAATATTGATTGGAATAACTCGCGATGAACGAGAATCTAAAGGAATTATCCTCAACTTTCTCTCTAGTCCCTAGCAGCTCTTCCCTATCCCTATAGAGGGCTGAAAGAAAAGCTTTCTCTAAAACTTCCTCCTGATACCCCTTTTCAATAAAGCGGGCCCTCAAAATACTAGCTTCTTTGAAAAAATCCTCAACTTCAGTGCAATTCCGCCTTAATCGTAAAAACTGACTTTTCGGAATAGAATCCAACCAGATCTTATGGTGGCAACTATTAATATTAATAAACCCGTTACGGTCAGTTTCTTTGAAAAAAGTTATAGTGACAATCCTCTTGTCTATCACCCTAATATCCAAATCCAGAAAATGAATTTATTTGCTACTAGCTTCAAAAGTCAAAACAATGCCCCTATCATTTCTATTCAGCCCCTGAATAAAATCTCTTAGTGACTGCAAACTACCTTTCCATAGGAGGAGGATGTCATCAATATATCGTTTCCAGAGAACCAGGCTTGGCCTCACGATATATGACATCCTCCTCCCATTTGGCCATGAATAGATTAGCCATACTAGGGGCAAATTTAGCCCCCATGGCAACACCTCTCTTCTGGACATAGTAAGAACCATCGTACCAGAAATAATTTTTTTACATGGCGTATTTAAGAAGGCTCATAATAAAGTCAATCTGTTGCGGATGCAAGGTATCATGTTGCAAAAAATACTCAACAGCCTCCATTCCATGTTCATGAGAGATAATTGTATATAGGGAGGAAACATCCGCTGTCGCGAAAATAAAAGTATCGTCCCAACAAATATCTCTCAACAGATTTATGACCTGCTTGGAGTCCCTAAGATACGATGGTGTGTTAGTCACCAGGGGCTGCAGAAAATTATCGATATATTTGCCCACCCTGGAAGTAACCGAGTCGATGCCACTGACTATCGGTCTTCCAGGGGGGCAAACTGGATCCTTATGGATCTTAGGGAGATAGTAGATCATCGGTGTGCGTGGCACAATAGGAATTAAAAAGGCTTTTTCTTTCTTCGAAACAATACCATTAAGATGACCCCTATCCACAATTTCCACCAGATCCTTTCTATATTGTATTATAGGATTCCCTTTTAACAAAGAGTACGTGGCTTTATCGGCCAAGAGTCGTGCCATCTCAGCCCTATAAGCCTCTTTATCTAGAATGACAATTCCCCCCCCCCCCCCCTTATCCGCGGGGCGAACTATAATATCACTTCTATTTTTAAGTGTTTCCATACCCTTCTTAAATGTGTATTCTTGTTTACTTTTTTTAACATGTAACTCCTGTAAGTCTTTCAAGACTAAATCTTTAAAAACTGCAACCGCTGGAGGAATAGGGCCTGGAGGGTTGAAGAGAGAGGCATTTGATAAACAGGTATGTCTAATCTCGCTAGGGACAACAATATTATTAGTAAAGGGATTCCCAACCATGTACCTCTGGATATTAATTTTTCTAATGAATTTTTGAACATCTATAAAAGTTTGAAATGTATTTAGAGGTTTGGGAGGGGCAAATTTGAGACCATGATTCAAGACATGTTTCTCCTCATTAGTCAAAACTGTTTGGCTTAAATTAAATTAAATAGGCCAAAATCCTTTAGATGCGCTTCCTTTTTTGTGCGGACCCGCCTCCCCCCTCTGGTACCCCTTTTGGATTTAGGCTTCTTTTGTAATTCTGAGCCCCTTGAAAAAAACTTTTTTCCCCTAGAGGCCTACCTCCTCCACCACCTGGTATAGCAGTCGGGGGGTACCTTGGCTCCTGCCACCAATCATTGGGCGTTCTAGGAGATCGGTTATTTCCTACATAGCTATTATTATTCCATTGACTGGGATACTCAGTGAGATAGCGGTCGTCCACATATGGACCATCTCTCCACTCGAGTGGGCCAAACCGATTTTGGGTATTTAATGGTGGAGGTTGGAATGATCTCTGGTTACCCCGCCGTTTCTTCCCACCTCCTTTCCCACTACCTTTAACAGATGGTCCACGCTGTTGGAGATGGCCAATATCTTGACTATTAGTAAGTGGTTGGCTTGAATTAACGTTAGATAAACCAACAGTAGCAATCTGGTGGTCTTGAACCTCCATAGAGGATTCAGCAACCCCCCCTCCCACTACATTTGCTCCTACCATTTTTTTAGACTGCCATTTAAATACTTATTTTTTTTGGTAGTCACCTAAATCTCTAAGATATTTTTTCTTCTTTTTATTTCGCTGTTCAATCCCCTCCTTTTCAAGATATTTTCTCAGAGATTCAGATTTCTCCAAATATTCTCCGGAATCTTTGAATGGCTTTAGATTCTCCCTAAGGGCATTGACCTCAGCATCAACCCTCTGCAACTTCTCCAATTTCTTCCCCACCAGAAACTGAAGAAGTTTCAGGCCTGCATCATTGAAAAACTGAAACCATTCATTGGTATCCTCTACATCCCTCAAAGGGGTAAGGTCCCACCTTAAACTTCGGGGAACCATATTATCCAAAAGGTATTGTTTAAAGAAAGCAATATCCCATTTGGTATGTAACTCTGTGGTGAGAAGATTTTTTAGCCTCATAAACACTCCCCCCAAATCATCATTAGGGACATCTGTGGCATTAAATACACCCTCAGTGTCCACTGCATAAGCAGCCCTAAAGTCAAAAATGTCCATCTAAGCACAAACCAAAAGCAACACAATATAAAATCCAGATATCAGAAAAAATAATAAAGAAATTTGTTGCGCTAAAAGCAAAATAAATCTATATAAAAACAAAAATAGCTGCTAACACAAATATTGCTGGAAACAATATACACATATATATAAATAATGATATAGCGCTCTATACAAAATAAAAAATAAAAATAATATATGAAATTATTTAAAAGTTCATTAAAAAATATATAATATGTAGTGGGAGGGGGGGTTGCTGAATCCTCTATGGAGGTTCAAGACCACCAGATTGCTACTGTTGGTTTATCTAAAGTTAATTCAAGCCAACCACTTACTAATAGTCAAGATATTGGCCATCTCCAACAGCGTGGACCATCTGTTAAAGGTAGTGGGAAAGGAGGTGGGAAGAAACGGGGGGGGGGGGGTAACCAGAGATCATTCCAACCTCCACCATTAAATACCCAAAATCGGTTTGGCCCACTCGAGTGGAGAGATGGTCCATATGACTCATATATCTCACTGAGTATCCCAGTCAATGGAATAATAATAGCTATGTAGGAAATAACTGATCTCCTAGAACGCCCAATGATTGGTGGCAGGAGCCAAGGTACCCCCCGACTGCTATACCAGGTGGTGGAGGAGGTAGGCCTCTAGGGGAAAAAAGTTTTTTTCAAGGGGCTCAGAATTACAAAAGAAGCCTAAATCCAAAAGGGGTACCAGAGGGGGGAGGCGGGTCCGCACAAAAAAGGAAGCGCATCTAAAGGATTTTGGCCTATTTAATTTAAGCCAAACAGTTTTGACTAATGAGGAGAAACATGTCTTGAATCATGGTCTCAAATTTGCCCCTCCCAAACCTCTAAATAAATTTCAAACTTTTATAGATGTTCAAAAATTCATTAGAAAAATTAATATCCAGAGGTACATGGTTGGGAATCCCTTTACTAATAATATTGTGGTCCCTAGCGAGATTAGACATACCTGTTTATCAAATGCCTCTCTCTTCAACCCTCCAGGCCCTATTCCTCCAGCGGTTGCAGTTTTTAAAGATTTAGTCTTGAAAGACTTACAGGAGTTACATGTTAAAAAAAGTAAACAAGAATACACATTTAAGAAGGGTATGGAAACACTTAAAAATAGAAGTGATATTATAGTTTGCCCCGTGGATAAGGGGGGGGGGGAATTGTCATTCTAGATAAAGAGGCTTATAGGGCTGAGATGGCACGACTCTTGGCCGATAAAGCCACGTACTCTTTGTTAAAAGGGAATCCTATAATACAATATAGAAAGGATCTGGTGGAAATTGTGGATAGGGGTCATCTTAATGGTATTGTTTCGAAGAAAGAAAAAGCCTTTTTAATTCCTATTGTGCCACGCACACCGATGATCTACTATCTCCCTAAGATCCATAAGGATCCAGTTTGCCCCCCTGGAAGACCGATAGTCAGTGGCATCGACTCGGTTACTTCCAGGGTGGGCAAATATATCGATAATTTTCTGCAGCCCCTGGTGACTAACACACCATCGTATCTTAGGGACTCCAAGCACGTCATAAATCTGTTGAGAGATATTTGTTGGGACGATACCTTTATTTTCGTGACAGCGGATGTTTCCTCCCTATATACAATTATCTCTCATGAACATGGAATGGAGGCTGTTGAGTATTTTTTGCAACATGATACCTTGCATCCGCAACAGATTGACTTTATTATGAGCCTTCTTAAATACGCCATGTAAAAAAATTATTTCTGGTACGATGGTTCTTACTATGTCCAGAAGAGAGGTGTTGCCATGGGGGCTAAATTTGCCCCTAGTATGGCTAATCTATTCATGGCCAAATGGGAGGAGGATGTCATATATCGTGAGGCCAAGCCTGAGTTGGTTCTCTGGAAACGATATATTGATGACATCTTCCTCCTATGGAAAGGTAGTTTGCAGTCACTAAGAGATTTTATTCAGGGGCTGAATAGAAATGATAGGTTCATTGTTTTGACTTTTGAAGCTAGTAGCAAAGAAATTCATTTTCTGGATTTGGATATTAGGGTGATAGACAAGAGGATTGTCACTAAAACTTTTTTCAAAGAAACTGACCGTAACGGGTTTATTAATATTAATAGTTGCCACCATAAGATCTGGTTGGATTCTATTCCGAAAAGTCAGTTTTTACGATTAAGGCGGAATTGCACCGAAGTTGAGGATTTTTTCAAAGAAGCTAGTATTTTGAGGGCCCGCTTTATTGAAAAGGGGTATCAGGAGAAAGTTTTAGAGAAAGCTTTTCTTTCAGCCCTCTATAGGGATAGGGAAGAGCTGCTAGGGACGAGAGAGAAAGTTGAGGATAATTCCTTTAGATTCTCGTTCATCACGAGTTATTCCAATCAATATTATGACATTAAAACTATAATGTCTAAATATTGGAATGTACTCAAAGGTGACAAGGTTCTTAGCTCTTTGTTGCCGGAACGCCCCAAAGTCGTTTAGCGGGGAGTGCCCCCTTTACGACTGCAGTTGGCCCCTAATGTTTTTAGTCCACCGAGAAAGTCTTCCTTTTTTCACAATATGGATGGTTTCTTTCCATGCAGGAAGTGTTCCATGTGCAAATTGAACTCCCTTACCTGTAGGAGAACTGAAACGTTCCAATCAACTTCCACATTGGAAACATTTCAGATAAAGCCATTTATTACTTGCTCCTCCAAATATGTAGTCTATCTAATACAGTGCCTTTGTTCGAAACAGTATATTGGGAGGACCAAGCGACAATTACATGTTAGGCTGGAAGAACACATAGCCAACATTAAGAAGGGATTCCTAAAACACAGTCTGTCGAAACATTTTGCCCTAAAGCATGATAAGAACCCCCAGGGCACCATTTTTATGGGTATTGATAGATTCCAGGGGCACTGGAGAGGCAGTAATATGGTTCGTGAAATTTCACGTCTCGAAACTAAATGGATTTATCAAGCCCAGTGTTATGCCCCATTCGGCATGAATGTCGAATGGGATGTGAATGCATTTATTAGTAACAACTAATGTAGTTCATCTCTTTGTTTTTTTGTGTTTTTTGTGATTTATGTACATGGATACCACTCCTTTGCTCCTTTACGGTGATCACGGTTTCTTCCCCATATAGTTGTACTTGATCCTTGGGTGGATAGGCATATAATATGATGTATTTTATGGTTCTGAGGGGTTAATTATTTTTTTCCTCTTGGTGACACCATTATTCTATATACATATAGTCCCCGTAAAAAGGGAAAATATAATGTATGTTTTTTTCTGTGTATATTTTAAGTGATATAATATATTATTTTAATATTCTTCTTTTTGTTTTGTAAGAAAAATTTATTTATTTTTTGCTGTTCCATATTTACATTTTTTTGGCTTAAATTGCTGCTTTTGTTAGTCCTTTTTTTATATGGCCATTGGATATTGTTTTATATTCTAGTTATGGTCATAGTAAAGGGAATATGGGTGTTTCCATCTAAATTTGTACCCCTGTTTTTATGTATGCCGGTTTGGGTGGGCATCTTTGCTGTGGGTCGCTAGCGTGTGGGCAGTTGCTTTACTTTTGCTGTGCGGATCCGCATTGGGAGGTTCGCTCTCTCGTTGCTGATAGCTCCACGTATAACCGGAAGTTTGTTATCTATGCGGTGGCTCTGAGAGGTGGAACGCATGTTTACACCGGAAGTGGTGCGTCGTGAGACGCACTTCACTTCTGGGTATATCAAGGGACCTGACGGAGAAACCTCGGGAGCTGGATGCCCCGAGATACTCGTTGGGTGGGTTATCATGGTTTCAGGGTGGCCTTGTTATGTAGGACACTATTTATTTATCTTAATTGAGTTTGTTTGGAGGTCCTATCGTTCCGCTGGAGCGCATCTTTAGACCGGAAGTTCCGGTGTTTTGAGGCGCACGGCGCACCGGAAGTGATTACTTTATTCGCTTCCCCCTGTTTTCTTATGGTGGAACACATTGATAACATGGCCGGAATGCGGTGGTTTCAAATGGGCTGCACATTACAGCTACAGATTGACACCTGTGTTAAGGTAAGCCACTAATTGCTTAATTGATATCTGTATTTATAGCTCTCCTTCTTCTGTCACGGTCATGCCCCTGAGGACGCACGTTGGTGGCGAAACATTGGGCGTATTTGGGACTTGTGACACTAGAAGGAGCACGGGAGATGTCTTCATTCATTTTTTCTCATCTGTAGCTGACTGTTATTTGATGCTTTTATACCTCATCCTAAATGTGAGTTGAACTATGTTTTATATAATAAAAGGCTATTGATCTATCAGTAAACCTGCGCAATGAGACCCCTTTGTTTTATGTTTTCTATGGTTTTTGGGAGGATTGTTGGTCTGAAAATTTAATCAATTCCTGGGAAGTGAAGTGCCCACTAAGCAGGAATAAGAATCCCTTTTCCCATTGGATTACTCTCGTTGAGAGGATTACAATCCTGTAGACGAAGGGAAATCAGCATAGAAGACCGCCCCCTTTGTGACTTACTACATGCGCTTATATCTGCAGACTAATGGTAAGAGTCAGTGGTTTTGGGTGTTGGTGATGGTTCCCCTCTTCTTCTGCGTATGAAATGGATTATGACTATTCCTTCTTCCGCGTATGAATTTGATTACCATATCTGAGGATATCGCATTGGAAGTCGCTTATTATATATTTTTTAATACACATAAAAGTCATTTTTAAAATGCACGGGGGTCCCCCTAAATTCCATACCAGGCCCTTCAGCTCTGCTATGGATATTAAGGGAAACCCCATGGCAAAAATTTTTTAAAAAATGGCGTGGGGGTCCCTCTAAAAATCCATACCAGACCCTTATCCAAGCACATTACCTGGAAAGTCACAGAAAAGAGGGGGGAAGAGAGAGCTCCCCCCCTCCTGAACCGTACCAGGCCACATGCCCGCAACATGGGGAGGATGTCCCCATGTTGATGGGGACAAGGCCCTCATCCCCACAACCCTTGTCCGGTGGTTGTGGGGGTCTGCGGGCGGGGGGCTTATTGGAATCTGGAAGCCCCCTTTAACAAGGGGACCCCCAGATCCTGCCCCCCCGTGTGAAATGGTAATGGGGTACAAATGAGACAGTAGACAGTTTTTGACAATTCCTTTATTAATCTCTTCTTCTTTCTCCACTTCTTCTTCCACCTTCTTCTGATCTTCATTCCATTTTATTCATCCATCTGTTTCTTCCCCTGCTTCTTCCTCTTCCTCCAGTCTTCTTCTTCTTCTTCCTTCAGTCTTCTCGTCTGCATCTTCCTCTAGCTTCTTTCTTGCTTCATACTCCAGAGTATGGACGATCCGCCTCAATGGGAGGCTCGAGCTGTATGATGCTTCTGTTCTTCTAACACTTCTTATATAACTGAGGTCAGGGCTAACTGGTGACCCCGCCCCCTTTGACACATGGGGACATCCCTATGGCTTTCCCCATAGCGTCAGAGGGGGCAGGGCCACCCGGTTACGTAACAGGTGACCCGGCCCCCCTCTGACACCACGGGGAAAGCCATAGGGAATTCCTGGTACGTCAGAGGGGGTGGGGTCACCAGGTAGCCACATCCTCAGTTATATAGAAGTGTCAAAAGAACAGAAGTGTCACACAGCGTGAGCCTCCCATTGAGGTGGATCGTCCGGACTCCGGAGAATGAAGCGGGGAAGAAGCTGGAGGAAGATGCGGATGAAGAAGACCAAAGGAAGAAGAAGACGATTGGAGGAAGAGGAAGAATCGGGGGAAGAACAAAATGGAGGAAGAAAATGGAATGAAGACCAGAAGAAGATGGAAGAAGAAGCGGAGAAAGAATAAGAAATTAATAAAGGAATTGTCAAAAACCGTCTACAGTCTTTTTAAACATTTTTGCCACTTTTTTTGTGAAATGGTAGAGGTACATTTGTACCTCATTACCATTTCACACAGGGGGGCTGGGATCTGGGGTCCCTTTGTTAAAGGGGCTTTCAGATTCTGATAAGCCCCCCGCCTGCAGACCCCCCACAACTCCCGGCAAGGGTTGTGGGGATGAGGCCCTTATCCCCAGCAACATGGGGACATCCTCTCCATGTTGAGAGCATGTGGCCTGGTTCGGTTCAGGAGGGGGTGCTCTCGTCCCCCCTCTTTTCCTGCAGCCTGCCAGATGGCATGCTCGGATAAGGGTCTGGTATTTATTTATTTTTTTGCCACAGGGTTTCCCTTAAAATCCAGACCAGACCTGAAGGGTCTGGTCTGGATTTTGAGGGGGACCCCCACGCCATTTTTTTTACATTTTGGCGCAGGGTTCCCCTTAATATCTATAGCACAACTGAAGGGCCTGGTATGGAATTTAGGGGGACCCCCACGCATTTTTTTTTTATTTTGGTTCGGGGTTCCCCTTAATATTCATGCCAGACCCAAAGGGCCTGGTAATGCACTGTGGAGGAACCCCAGGCTGTTTTTTTCAATGGCTTTTATGTGTTTTGCAGACACCTGACAATTCATTATAGCAGGCACTAGCGCTAGTACTTTTAAATTACTTTTTTCCTTTAGAAATGTCACTTTGCTATTGGACTGTTCTAAACACAGGAAACATGCGCCACTTTACAGACATACTATAGACACCCCCCAGGTACGAAATTTAAAGGAATATTACACTTTAAGCATTATTAAAATCAATGCTTCTGAAAAAACTGGGGGTTTTTTAAACTTTGTTCTAAACACAGGAAACATGCACCACTTTACAGGCATACTATAGACACCCCCCAGGTACGAAATTTAAAGGAATATTACACTTTAAGCATTATTAAAATCAATGCTTTCGAAAAAAACTTTTTTTGCATTGATATATGTCCCCTGGGGCAGGACCCAGGTCCCAAAACACTTTTTATGACAATATCTTGCATATTAATCTTTAACTAGTTGCTGACCGCCGGCCGTCAAATGATGGCCAGGCGGCGCAGCTATTGTGGCGGGAGGCCGTCATATGACGGCCTCCCGTTTAAACAGGGATGCGCGCGATCGTGCGCGCGCATCCCTGTTTCTTCGGTGGCGGCGTGTCACGGAGACACCGCTCGCCACCGTAGGGGGTGAACAGCCATTCGTTATGGCTGTTTACCACGTGATCGGCTGTGATGAAGTCACGGCCGATCACAGATGGTCACACCCCCTACGTGCACGGCGCATGCGCGCGATCGCGAGCGCGCTGCGCGTGCACGTCGGTGGCGGCGTGTTCCCCGGGAACACTGCTCGTCACCGACACTGGTAAACAGCCATTGGCTGGCTGTTTACCCACGTGATCGGCTGTGATCCTTTCACAGCCGATCACTAAAATGTAAACAAACCGCGGTAACGGGATGTTACCGGGTTCTCCTCCTCACACACCGATCGTGTTTGAGGAGGAGATTGCGGTAACATCTCGTTACCGCATACAGTGTACACCAATCATACTGATTGCCCCCCCCCAATAAAGAGGACCTGTCACCACCCCTCATAGTACCTGTCAATCACAGTCCATCAGAGTACCTGTCACAGTCCATCAGAGTATTTGAGTACCTGTCCCAGCCCATCAGAGTACCCGAGTACCTGTCCCAGCCCATCAGAGTACCCGAGTACCTGTCCCAGCCCATCAGAGTACCCGAGTACCTGTCCCAGCCCATCAGAGTACCCGAGTACCTGTCCCAGCCCATCAGAGTACCTGTCCCAGCCCATCAGAGTACCCGAGTACCTGTCCCAGCTCATCAGAGTACCCGAGTACCTGTCCCAGCCCATCAGAGTACCCGAGTACCTGTCCCAGCCCATCAGAGTACCCGAGTACCTGTCCCAGCCCATCTGAGTACCCGAGTACCTGTCCCAGCCCATCTGAGTACCCGAGTACCTGTCCCAGCCCATCTGAGTACCCGAGTACCTGTCACAGTTCATCCGAGTACCCGAGTACCTGTCCCGGCCCATCAGAGTACCCGAGTACCTGTCACGGCACATCAGAGTACCCGAGTACCTGTCACGGCACATCAGAGTACCCGAGTACCTGTCACGGCCCATCAGGGTACCCGAGTACCTGTCACGGCCCATCAGGGTACCCGAGTACCTGTCACGGCCCATCAGGATACCCGAGTACCTGTCACGGCCCATCAGGGTACCCGAGTACCTGTCACAGTCCATTAGAGTACCGAGTACCTGTCACGGCCCATCAGGGTACCCGAGTACCTGTCACAGTCCATTAGAGTACCGAGTACCTGTCACAGTCCATTAGAGTACCGAGTACCTGTCACAGTCCATTAGAGTACCGAGTACCTGTCACAGCCCATCTGAGTACCCGAGTACCTGTCACAGTTCATCTGAGTACCTGTCACCGCCCTTCAGAGTACCCAAATACCAGTCACCAAACCATCAGAGTACCTGTCACCAGGCCATCAGAGTACCTGAGTACTTGTCACCAGGCCATCAGAGTACCCGAGTACCTGTCACCAGGCCATCAGAGTACCCGAGTACCTGTCACCAGGCCATCAGAGTACCCGAGTACCTGTCACCAGGCCATCAGAGTACCCGAGTACCTGTCACCAGGCCATCAGAGTACCCGAGTACCTGTCACCAGGCCATCAGAGTACTCGAGTACCTGTCACCAGGCCATCAGAGTACCCGAGTACCTGTCACCAGGCAATCAGAGTACCCGAGTACCTGTTCCAGTCCATCTGAGTACCCGAGTACCTGTCACAGTCCACCTGAGTACCCGAGTACCTATCTCCAGCCCATCAGAGTACCCGAGTACCTATTTGCAGCCCATGTCTCATAGAATATACGTTGGGGTGTTTACTTTCCAAAATGGGGTCATTTTGTGGGTAATTTCACTGTCCTGGTGGTCCAGGACCTTCAAAAGTGTGATGGGTAGGAATGAAATAAGATGTGTCATTTATGCTCCTAGAACGCCTGAACGTACTACTTCAATGTTTGGCCCATCTATGTGGCCAGGCTGTGTAAAAGTCCTACACATGTGGTATCGCCATACTCGGGAAGAGTAGCAGAATGTATTTTGGGGTGTAATTTTTGCTATATACATGCTATGTGTTAGAAATATCTTATAAATTGACAATTTTGTGTAAAAAAAAAATGCGTTTTAATTTTTTTCCACATATTCCAAAAACTTCTGGAAAAAAATGAACCGTTCAAAAGACTCATTATGCCTCACAGATTATACGTTGGGGTGTTTGCTTTCCAAAATGGGGTAATTTTATGTGCTGGTACTCCAGGGCCTTCAAAAGTGTAATAGGTGGTTGAGAAATGAGATGCGTAATTTTTGCTCATAGAACGTCTGAAGGTACTACATCAATGTTAGTGCTCTGTATGTGGCCAGGCTGTGTAAAAGTCTCACACACGTGGTATCGCCGTACTCGGGAAGAGTAGCAGAATGTATTTTGGGGTGTAATTTTTGCTATATACATGCTATGTGTTAGAAATATCTTATAAATTGACAATTTTGTGTAAAAAAAAATGCGTTTTAATTTTTTTCCACATATTCCAAAAACTTCTGGAAAAAAATTAACCATTCAAAAGACTCATTATGCCTCACAGATTATACGTTGGGGTGTTAGCTTTCCAAAATGGGGTGATTTTATGGGAAATTCCATTGTCCTGGTACTCCAGGGCCTTCAAAAGTGTAATAGGTGGTTGAGAAATGAGATGCGTCATTTTTGCTCGTAGAACGTCTGAAGGTACTACATCGATGTTGGTGCTCTGTATGTGGCCAGGCTGTGTAAAAGTCTCACACATGTGGTATCGCCGTACTCGGGAAGAGTAGCAGAATGTATTTTGGGGGGTAATTTGTTGTATACATATGCTGTGTGTGAGAAATAACCTGATAATATGACAATTTAGTAAAAAAAAATAAAAATAAAATAAAAAATCTTCATTTTGCAAAGAATTGTGGGAAAAAATGACAACTTAAAAAAACTCACCATGCTACTTACTTAATACCTTGGGATGTCTACTTTGTAAAAAGGGGTCATTTGGGGGGTATTTGTACTTTCCTGACTAGTTAGAGTCTCAAGAAATGAGATACACCTGATGTACTGAAGGCCTGATCAGAAGTGATGAATTTTCAGTGATTGGCACCATAGATTGTAGACTCTATAACTTTCACAAAGACCAAATAATATATACTAATGTGGGTTATTTTTACCAAAGATATGTAGCAGTATAAATTTTGGCCAAAATTTATGAAGAAAAATTACTAATTAGCAAAAATTTATGACAGAAACGAAGAAAAAGGCATTTTTTTCACAAAATTTACGTTTTATTTTATTTATAGCACAAAAAATAAAAAACCCACTAGTGATTAAATACCACTAAAAGAAAGCTCTATTTGTGTGGAAAAAAGGACGCAAGTTTCATATGGATACTGTGTTGGATGACTGAGTAATTGTCATTCAAAGTGTGAGAGCGCTGAAAGCTGAAAATTGGTCTGGTCAGGAAGGGGGTGTAACTGCACTGTACTGAGGTGGTTAAAATTAGCACTTTTGATTTCTCCCATAGATTTTTAAAGGGTGTTCTGCGGCTTTCGAATTTGCCGCGAACACCCCAAATTGTTCGCTATTCGGGAACAGCCAATGTTCGAGTTGAACTCATGTTCGACCTGAACAGACAGCCCATTCCTACTTTTAAACCTGTTTACCAATGATATAGAGTTTGAAGTTAATTATTTCTGGGTTTTCATTTGACACAAAGCAGTGTAGTGAAATAAAGTTCTTACAAGATGTCTCTAACTTACTAACGGAAGTATACTGTTTTGGCTGGGCAATTGCATGACAGATGAAGCTGCATGTCATTAAATTTAAACATATGTGCTTGGGATATAAAACATAAATGCATTTTACAATCTATTGGCAGTAAAACTAGATGAATTAATAACAGTATAGAATACCCAAACAGGTACCAGGAAAATTAAAAAAAAACATTTTTGATAGAAATCATCAGAACTTTACCACATTTACCACATTTACTCTGGGAAAATGAGTGCAACTGCATTTTCAAAGTGCACAGTCTATTTGCTGCTATTAAATCCACTTCCCACTTCCACTTTCTTGTCCCAATACAATGCATTTGAAAGAACATAATAAGCAGTTCAGTTCTGGGCACTAAGTAACTCAGCTATGAGGAAAAATTAGCTGAACTGAATCTGAATCTGCATTGCTAAAAAAAAAAACTTGTTTTGTATAGAGAAAGCTGAAAACTCCTACCAGGTTATAACATTGGGGAAATTCCATGTTTCAGAGATGCAACATGAAATTATTAGAGATCTTCCAAAGGGAGATGCCCTTGTGGATATTTGTCCCTGGAACAGTCTGCCTCATTGGGAGATTTCAATACCTCACATTTTTGGGACAGCTTTAAACTGTCTTTCCCCCCACTTTTATTCTCTTTAAAAGGGTCACAGACAGATACTAATAAAAACTTAGCAGAATGTGTAAACCTTCCCTATTCTATCCAAAAATTAAAAGAAATGTTTTGTCTAGAGATACACTTTAAAGGTGACACGATCATACTGTATAATTGCATACATTATACATAAAGTAAATCTGGTAAAGAGTGTTATTACAAAAGACAGCACTGTACTTTTTGTACTTGGTAGAAAACAGGTTTAAGCTCCACATAGGGAAAGAGTTTATTACAGTGAGACCTGTGAAAATGTGGAATAGTCTTCTACTAGAGCTGGTTATAGTCAAACAAGGAAATTGATTACAATTGCTGGCTGTGATTTTCAAAATGCACAAAGTATAAATAGCTGTTTGGCTGTTAAAATTTATGAGAAACAACATTGCAGAATACTGATCCAAGAATAACTGAATTGCCCTTGGGGATCACAAAAGGATTTTTTTATGTTAGTGCGAACTAGATCACATTTTATTCATTTTGTGATTGTTTTGCCTTTTCTAGATCAACAGCTAATTTAGAGATTGATTTAAAGAGCTGAGGAAGTGTTTTTTTTTTAAAATTGAACTCAATAAACATGCATCATTTTTTTTAACTTGAACAATTACAGTATGTAACACCTGGAAACACAAAGAGCGATGCCTTAGGCCTCATGTACACTGCTGCTGGTAAACTAACGTTTAGGAGCAGTTGGGCGTTTTTTTCAGCTGCCCCTGAACTCTCCCCTTTTATCTTATCCGTACATGTACACAGGGTAGTTTATAGTTGTTTGTAGGCAGCTGAGTTTAGAAGTATTTTTTGGAATGCAAAAAAATGGGTTCAGACGGATGTTCAGAGGCATTTGAAATGCTTAATGCCTATAACAGCTTGTAAATAGGGATGGCCGAACTGGTGGTCGGTTCGCGGTGAATTTCGGCTGTTCGCGGTCCGCCCTATGGGCGGACTATTGCCACTGTTCGCCCGGCGGACTTCCGTGTTTACTGTGTAAAAGAACTTTGACCTATGATGACACATCCATCATGTGGTACAGGACAGCCAATTGAGACATTACAGCACATGGACACTTGGACATTCCCCCTAACTTATAAATAGACCCGATCCGGCGGCCATTTTACATTCTTTCGTATGTCACTATAGGGAGAGGTTGCTGAGTGGAGCAGGGAGAGACTGCAGTGACCCAAATCGCTAGCTATTAGGTCCACAAAAGTTCTTTTAAGGACTGGTATGGTATAGGTGTTAGGTGTAATTCAGGATATAGGTTTGAGGCACTGCTATTCAAGTCATTGTTGCAGCAGCCTGTCTTTTGTCAGTGTAGAGAGAGGGACAGGACGCTGTGTGCAGCAGGGACAGTCAGTTTAATCATTACCTGTTACTATTAGGTCCACAAAAGTCCTTTTCAGGACTGGTATGGTAAAGTAGTACAGGATATAGTTTTGAGTGCTATTCAAGTTATTGTTGCAGCAGCCTGTGTTTTGTCAGTTTAAATAGGGACAGACAGGAAGCTGTGTGTGGCAGTGAGGGACAGTCAGTTTAATCAGTAGCTGTTACTATTAGGTCCACAAAGGTTTTTTTTCAGGACTGGTATGGTAATAGGCTTGTACACGTATAATATTCTTTCTTCCAAATATAGAAAGAATATTATACTTGACTGCTGCCCTTCTGCTGCAGTAGTCCTTTATGAGTATAGGGACTGAGGTACAGTCTGCTTATCACAACCTACTAGTTGCACAAAGGTCCTTCTAAGGACTGGTAAGGTATAGCGTACTAGAGTATATAGGGTTGAGTGAGGTACAGTCTGCTAATCCTTAAGGACTGGTATAGGTCCACAATATATAGGGTTGAGGTGCACTACTGCTGACTGCTGCCCTATTCTGCAGCAGTCCTTTATCAGTATAGGGACTGAGGTACAGTTTTCTAATCACAACCTACTAGTTCCACAAAGGTCCTTATAAGGACTGGTAAGGTATAGTGTACTACAGTATATAGGGTTGAGTGAGGTACAGTCTGCTAATCCTTAAGGACTGGTATAGGTCCACAATATATAGGGTTGAGGTGCACTACTGGTGACTGCTGCCCTATTCTGCAGCAGTCCTTTATCAGTATAGGGACTGAGGTACAGTCTGCTAATCACAACCTACTAGTTCCACAAAGGTCCTTCTAAGGACTGGTAAGGTATAGTGTACTACACTATGTAGGGTTGAGTGAGGTACAGTCTGCTAATCCTTAAGGACTGGTATAGGTCCACAATATATAGGGTTGAGGTGCACTACTGCTGACTGCTGCCCTATTCTGCAGCAGTCCTTTATCAGTATAGGGACTGAGAGTTTTATCACAGGGTCATTTAAAAAATGACAGGCAGAGGAAGAGGCAGGCCCTTCCGCAGGGGTGGTAGGGGTAGGGCAGGAGCAACATGCTTGAGCCAAAGTGGGAAATTGCAGAAGGTGCTTGCGATTACGTCAAAGGAAGCACCAGAATTGGTTGACTGGCTCACTCAGCCTTACTCTTCTGCACCCTCGTCATCCTCTCGATCTGCACCCTCTTCTTCACTCTCTGCTATGTGCACCCCCAAAGACACTACCACCAACAACACCACCACCACCACCACCACATACCTTCCGCTTGAGTCACAGGAATTATTTTCCGATCCATATCAAGACATTTCTGATGCGCAGCCACTCTTGGCATTGGATCAGGAAGAGGAGGTAGCAACAACCGCCACTCAGCAGTCTGACGACAGTACCCAGATCAGCCCAAGGAGGAGGTTGGTCCCCGGTGTTGCTGCCTACTCCGAGATCTCTACTTATAGCGGTGGGGAAGGTGATGTCGATGATGTGTCTAGTGATGTCACGTGGGTGCCCACAAGAGAGGAAGAGGAGGGGAGTTCAGAGGGAGATATGGACCAGCAGATAGGGAGGAGAAGCAGGAATAACTTACATTGCACAGGAGGGACAAAGCAGACTGCTAATGTATCAGGAGCGAGTCATCGACCATTTACGGTCACATCTGGCGCTCCCAGGATGCCGGCACATGGCTCCGCAGTGTGGGCTTTTTTTAACGTGTCCGCTGCTGACAATAGTGTTGCCATCTGCAATCTTTGCAGTCAACGCATAAGTCACGGTAAGCCCAACACTCACCTAGGGACGACTGCGTTAAGAAGGCACATGAGCTGCCATCACCGAGCCCAGTGGGAGCAACGGAACACACAAAGCCACACTCCAGGCTCTCACCGTCCAGCCTCGTCTTCTACTTCTCCTTCTCCTCTCTCCTCACAATTGTCCTCCACTCCACCTTCCATCACGCCAAGCTCACGTTTTTCTGCAAAAAGGCAGGCTGGGCCTAATGTTCGAGCGTAAAAAAATTATATAACCCTCTTGCTCAACGGTTGACAGCTGGCTTGTCAGAACTGATAGCCCGCCAACTACTGCCATATAAACTGGTGGACTCGGAGGCCTTTCGAAAATTTGTGGCCATTGGAACACCACAATGGAAGGTCCCAGGAAGGAAGTATTTCTCAGAGAAGGGCATCCCAGAGCTATATGGCCATGTTCAGCGGCAAGTGAATGTATCTCTGGCACACAGTGTCGGTGCCAAGATACATCTGACCACAGACACGTGGTCTAGCAAACACGGGCAGGGAAGGTATATCACTTTTACTGCCCACTGGGTGAACCTTCTGATGGCCGTCAAGCATGTAACCCGTGGCACCCGTGTAGATTTGGTTTTACCGCCACAGATTGCATGCAGGCCTGGCTCTTCTTCTCCTCCTCCTCCTACTCCATCCTCCTCCCTCTCCTCCACGGCTGACTCCTCCTTTTCCGCTGCTAGCGTCTCTTCCGCTGCGCTGCCCAAGCTCCCCAGAACCTATTCAACATGCCAGGTGAGACGTTGCCATGCCGTGCTGCGTCTGTTGTGCCTGGAAGCCAAGAGCCACACTGGCCCGGCACTCCTATCAGCTTTGAGTTCACAGGCAGATCAGTGGCTAACACCGCTCAATTTGACAGTTGGTAAAGTGGTGTGTGACAACGGTGCCAATCTGCTTAGCGCATTGAAACAGGGCAAAATTATGCACGTGCCATGCATGGCACACGTCTTAAACTTGGTCGTGCAGCGATTCGTTGTCAAATACCCTGGGGTCCAGGACATCTTGCGGCAGGCAAGGAAAAGCTCTGCCCATTTCAGACGATCTTACACGGCCATGGCTCGCCTTGCTGACATTCAGCGGCGACACAATCTGCCGGTCAGACGTCTTATTTGAGAGAGATCACCAAACTGGTCAGTCGCAGCCATGGCGCCATCAGTGACATGGTACCTTATGCCTTCTTTATGGAGCGTGCATTGCATCGTGTCATTGATCAAGCTGTGGAGGAGCAGGAGCGGGAAGATGAGGAAGTCGCAATGCTGGATGAATTCCCAGGGAGGGCTACTCTATCTGAGACAAGTGAACAACAGGAGTCTGATGATGAGCAGGAGCCAGGCCACCACACCGCTTCCAGTTTAGTGCAAATGGGGGCCTTCATGCTCCAGTGTTTTAATAGGGACCCCCGTATAAAAAGCATAGGGGTCAAGGACCAGTACTGGGTGGCAACGTACTTAGACCCCCGGTACAGACACAAAATGGCTGAAATGTTACCCCCGTCGCAGAGGGCTGTCAGAATGCAGCACTTCCAGGCCTTGCTTCAAGAAATGCTGCATTCTGCTTTTGCGTGCGCTGGCAGAGGAGCAATTCCCACTCCCAGAGAAGGAGTTGCAGGTACCAATCCAACAGCGCCTGCAAGAAGAGGCCGGATTGAAGATGTGTTGGTGACTTCTGATATGAGGTCATTCTTTCAGCCTACCCATCGACAGGTGTCATCCGGATCCAGCATCAGGGAACGCCTAGATCGTCAGGTGTCCGACTACATCGGGTTAACGGCCGATGTGGACGCTCTGAGGAGTGATGAACCCCTGGACTACTGGGTGGGCAGGCTTGACCTCTGGCCAGAGCTTGCCCAATTTGCAATCGAACTGTTGTAATCGTACTCGCCTAGCTCACGACAGTGTTAACTACCTCACATTTCTAAAAATGAATGAGGCATGGATCTCGGAGGAATTCAACACATGTGACCAGTAGACCATGTATATGTCTATAAAAGTTTTTTTTAATCGAGCACACAGACCTTTCTTCATTTGGCTCACTTCCTTGTCCAAAAAAAGCACACCGTACTATAGGCCCGTACCCTCCTGTTTGAAGAGGTTGAGCGGTGTCATATTTCTACTGGGGCTGCTTATTATGAGGGGCTCCCACCATCCCTGTGCTGTGCTGACTTCCTCCTGGGGCTGCTTATTATGAGGGGCTCCCACCATCCCTGTGCTGTGCTGACTTCCTCCTGGGGCTGTACCTCTGCTGTGCATATTATGAGGGGCTCCCACCATCCCTGTGCTATGCTCATTATGAAGGGCTCCCACCATCCCTGTGCTATGCTGACTTCCTCCTGGGGCTGCTTATTATGAGGGGCTCCCACCATCCCTGTGCTATGCTCATTATGAGGGGCTCCCACCATTCCTGTGCTATGCTCATTATGAGGTGCTCCCACCATTCCTGTGCTGTGCTGACTTCCTCCTGGGGCTGCTTATTATGAGGGGCTCCCACCATCCCTGTGCTATGCTGACATCCTCCTGGGGCTGCTTATTATGAGGGGCTCCCACCATCCCTGTGCTGTGCTGACTTCCTCCTGGGGCTGTACCTCTTCTGTGCATATTATGAGGGGCTCCCACCATCCCTGTGCTATGCTCATTATGAGGGGCTCCCACCATCCCTGTGCTATGCTGACTTCCTCCTGGGGCTGCTTATTATTAGGGGCTCCCACCATCCCTGTGCTATGCTGACTTACTCCTGGGGCTGTACCTCTGCTGTGCATATTATGAGGGGCTCCCACCATCCCTGTGCTATGCTCATTATGAGGGGCTCCCACCATTCCTGTGCTATGCTCATTATGAGGGGCTCCCACCATCCCTGTGCTATGCTGACTTACTCCTGGGGCTGCTTACGGTGCAGGTGTCAGTGCTGTATATCACGGTGCTGGTGTCAGTGCTGTATATCACGGTGCTGGTGTCAGTGCTTTATGTTACGCTGCTGATGTCAGTGCTCTCTATCACAGTGCTGGTGTCAGATCACTCTATCACGGTGCAGGTGTCATTGCTGTATGCCACGCTGCTGATGTCAGTGCTCTCTATCACGGTGCTGGTGTCAGATCACTCTATCATGGTGCAGGTGTCATTGCTGTATGTCACGCTGCTGATGTCAGTGCTCTCTATCACAGTGCTGGTGTCAGATCACTCTATCACGGTGCAGGTGTCATTGCTGTATGTCACGCTGCTGATGTCAGTGCTCTCTATCACGGTGCTGGTGTCAGATCACTCTATCACGGTGCAGGTGTCATTGCTGTATGTAACTCTGCTGATGCCAGTGCTCTCTATCACGGTGCTGGTGTCAGATGACTCTATCACGGTGCAGGTGTCAGTGCTCTATATCACGATGCTGGTGATCATCTCCTGCACCCTCTTCTTTGCCTACCCTGACCTTCCCTCTCCTCCACAGTCCTGAATTGTCACAATTTCACATATAAAAAAAGAATGCTTGTAGTTGTCGATCCCAGATTCACTTCATACATGTGTTATGTCATTGGCCATGTGGTGGGACTATGTTTGCATAGCTAGTAATTATTTTGTGGCTGCAAATTTGACCTGTAGGTTTGCAAAGTTCGCCTCCCATTGAAGTCAATGGTGCCTGCCACGAATGTTACGGTTTTCAAACTATCGGCCGCGTTCGCGAAACGTCCCGTCGGAAGTTCGTCCATCACTACTTGTAAACACTGCTAAACGTGGTAACTCGCTTTTTTTTTTTTACAAATGCTTCTAGACACAGACGCGGCATTTAAACTTGGCTAAACAAACGATTTTAGACGTAGGTTTCTAGCTGTCAAGTTAAGTCGTTCAGGAGAGGTTACAACGTCCCATGTAGCATGAAGCATTACCCTGCATATATTCATATATTATGTGTTATATGTATTCTGCACATATAATATTGTGCTATATGCACATATAATATTGTGTTATATGCACAGTGGTAGAAGATTACAAATTATGTTTTTTTTTTGCCACGTTTTTGTATTTTACTATCTTTTTTGAATTACATGGATATTTCACATTGATTGACTATATTAGAGTATATGAGCTGTTGTTTATAATATGAGATAAGTTTGCATTGGGCAGTCTTATTATGCCACAATTGAAGATGATGAGACAATGCTGTTTTTGTCGTGCAATATAACATTTAGAAAATATTTTCTAGAATATTGTATAGATTGTATATTTTACAGGAAAAAGGCAGCATATTTGTACAGACTACATATACAGTATTTAAGCACTTGGAGTAGGCCGCATTATGAAAAAGCACAGAGCATGCTGCTTTTCATGAAAACAAATATATATATACAGTGCCTTGCGAAAGTATTCGGCCCCCTTGAACTTTTCAACCTTTTGCCACATTTCAGGCTTCAAACATAAAGATTAGGGATGAGCTTCGTGTTCGAGTCGAATGCATGTTCGACTCGAACATCGGTCGTTCGTGCGTTCGCCGAATTCCGAACGTTTGGGCCGTTCGCGGCAAAATTTGTGTGGCCCACAATGCACTGCGATGGCGCAATGCATTGCTGACTCACGATTGGCCAAGCATGCACTGTGACCCCGCATGCTTGGCCAATCGCAGCGCCAGCAGCGAGGAGAGCCATGGTTGGCCACAGGCATCCTGCCTGTGGCCAATCATAGCTCAGGCTGTGTAGTGCACGCCCCACACTATATAAGGCCGCCATTAAGGCGGCCTCGTGCAGTGTGTTGGCGTCTGAAGCAGTGGGTGTTCTGTGTACCTTCAACACAGTTACACACCAATCGTTTTTGGCTGATTTACTATCTTGCTCTTGTGTAGTGGTTACTGTCTGTGCCCTGACCGCAGTATACACCACTATATTCACCTCACCTATATAGCTAGTGATCTAGCTTTAATAATAGAGCTTGCAGTCAGTAGTGTTAGTGCGTGCTGTCTGCGTGCTCTGTACCCAGTACATACCACTATATACACTTACATAGCTGTTCTCTATTTGAGCCCGATTGTCATCTGCAGGAGTTATTGGAAGTTGTGTGTGCTTCCAGCACAGCACAGTATACATCTGTATATACCCCTTTAACTCTGCTGTTTTCTGGTTATTGTCTGCGTGCCCTGACCGCAGTATACACCGTGATATTCACCTTACCTATATAGCTAGTGGTCCATCTTTAACAATAGAGCTTGCAGTCAGTAGTGTCACTCAGGAGATAGTGCGTGCTGTGTGCGTGCTCTGTACCCAGTACATACTGCTATAATCCACCTACATAGCTGTTCTCTATTTGGGCCCGATTGTCATCTGCAGGAGTTATTGGAAGTTGTGTGTGCTTCCAGCACAGCACAGTATACATCTGTATATACCCCTTTAACTCTGCTGTTTTCTGGTTATTGTCTGCGTGCCCTGACCGCAGTATACACCGTGATATTCACCTTACCTATATAGCTAGTGGTCCATCTTTAACAATAGAGCTTGCAGTCAGTAGTGTCACTCAGGAGATAGTGCGTGCTGTGTGCGTGCTCTGTACCCAGTACATACTGCTATAATCCACCTACATAGCTGTTCTCTATTTGGGCCCGATTGTCATCTGCAGGAGTTATTGGAAGTTGTGTGTGCTTCCAGCACAGCACAGTATACATCTGTATATACCCCTTTAACTCTGCTGTTTTCTGGTTATTGTCTGCGTGCCCTGACCACAGTATACACCGTGATATTCACCTCACCTATATAGCTAGTGGTCCATCTTTAACAATAGAGCTTGCAGTCAGTAGTGTCACTCAGGAGATAGTGCATGCTGTGTGCGTGCTCTGTACCCAGTACATACTGCTATAATCCACCTACATAGCTGTTCTCTATTTGGGCCCGATTGTCATCTGCAGGAGTTATTGGAAGTTGTGTGTGCTTCCAGCACAGCACAGTATACATCTGTATATACCCCTTTAACTCTGCTGTTCTATAAAAAAGGCATCTGCAGGAGTTAGTGGGTGTTGTGTGCCTCCAGCACAATATAAACTACCCAACTACTGTTTTACCCAACTCCCTTCAGGCCATTACCATGTCTGGAAGGCCAGCAAGGAGAGGCAGACAGGCGCAAGCCGATAAAAGAGGGCAAGCAGGCTCTGTGTCTAGAGACAACAGTGCTGGTCGTGGACGCGGTGCATTGTCATCAGCACGTGGCCATGGGACATGCTTGTCCTTCTTTTCTGCAGCTGGACATGTTGAATCGCAACATGCCAACGACTTGGTAGAGTGGATGACCAAGCCCTCTTCATTCTCCTCATCCTCTCTCACCCAGTCTCAGGGTAGTAGAAAAGCAGCTGCCAACACATCGTCGTCCCTCCTCTCAATGTCATCATCAGTGACTCCTTCCCTAGACCCACCACGTCCTCCTGAGGAGTCTCCTGAACTCTTTGAGCACAGTGTTGGGTACATGCTCCAGGAGGATGCCCAGTGTTTGGTGGGCTCTGATGATGACACTCAGCTAGAGGAAGGCAGTAGCGTGAGCGCAGAGAGAGAGGATGCTCAAGAAGCACAGCAATCTGGCAGTCATGTTCCACAAGCTGCAGCATACTGCCAGGTTTGCTACAGCGATGAAGAGGGAGGGGATGATGAGGGCACTGACTCCACGTGGGTGCCTGGAAGGAGGGAGGAGGAGGAGGAGGAGGAGGAGGCACATGTCCAACGAGGCAGGATGCCCTCCGGGGGCCAGCTTAGGGGCAGCACACCGACTGAATCACACCGCAGAGCTCCGCCTGCGCAGAGCGCTTCCTCTGCGCGTTATTCTAAAAGTTCTTTGGTGTGGACCTTTTTTGAGACGAGTGCATCAGATCGCACCGCTGCTATTTGCAACATATGTCTCAAGCGTATCTCACGTGGCCAAAACATCAGCCGCTTGGGCACCACATGCTTGACCAGACATATGTTGACCTGCCATGCAGCTCGTTGGCAAGCATACCTCAAAGACCCACACCAAAGAACAAAGCGGACCTCTCCTTGCTCCTCATCAGCTGGCATCTCCAACCCCACTAGACCTTCAGTCCTCTCTGAAACCTGCTCTGAGAGGATTGAAGGTGTAGAATTAGGTGTGTCACAGCCAAGTGCTTCCGGGAACTCTGCTAGTGGTACATCCACGTCCGATTATAGCAGGCAAATGTCCCTGCCCCAGCTGCTGGACCGGCGGAAGAAATTTACTCCCAGCCATCCACATGCCCAGCGGTTGAATGCTAGCTTGGCTAAATTGCTAGCACTTCAACTGCTGCCTTTTCAGTTGGTAGACTCGGCCCCCTTCCGTGAGTTTGTACAATGTGCGGTTCCTCAGTGGCAGGTCTCCAAACGCCACTTTTTCTCACGGAAGGCGATTCCGGCTCTCTACCGGCATGTGGAAGGCAATGTCCTTGCCTCGCTGGACAGGGCGGTCAGCGGTAAGGTGCATATTACCGCTGACTCATGGTCCAGCAGGCATGGACAGGGACGTTACCTGTCTTTCACGGCCCATTGGGTCACTCTTCTGGCTGCTGGGAAGGATGCAGGACAAGGTGCAGTAGTGTTGGAGGTTGTTCCGCCACCACGCCTCCAAAATGCTACTATTGGTTGTGACACACCTCTCTCCTCCACCCCCTCCTCTTCTTCTTCCTCCATGGCCTCTTCCAGTGCTCTGTCCTCAGAACCAGCGGTGCTCCGTAGGCTTTGCAGGGGCTACGCAAGTACACAGGCAAAACAATGCCATGCCGTGCTTGCGCTGGTTTGTTTGGGGGACAGGAGCCACACTGGGGCGGATGTTTTGTCAGCTCTGCAGGGGCAGGCCGAGAGGTGGTTGACGCCACGCCAGCTTAAGCCAGGAATGGTGGTTTGCGACAATGGCACCAACCTCCTCTCCGCCCTCCGACAGGGACAACTGACCCATGTGCCCTGTGTAGCTCACGTCCTTAACCTGGTGGTGCAGCGGTTCTTGGGCAGGTACCCCGGCTTACAGGATGTCCTGAAACAGGCCAGGAGAGTCTGTGTGCATTTCCGCCGATCATTTAATGCCTGTGCTCGGCTGGCTGAGCTCCAAAAGGAGTTGAACCTGCCCAAGAACCGCCTTATATGTGACATGCCCACCAGATGGAACTCAACATTGGCCATGCTGCAGCGGCTGCACACGCAGCAGAGGGCCATCAATGAGTACCTGTGCGACTACGGCACCAGGACAGGGTCAGGGGAGCTTGGTTTTTTCTCACCACGCCAGTGGGGCATGATCAGGGATGCATGCACTGTCCTGTCACTTGCCTCTCAAGGCCCCCTTTATCCAGACAGTGTTCCTGCTGTGCCACCCATCACACAGGAAGAGGGTGAGGAGGAGGAAGAGGAGGAGGAGGATGATTGGAGGATGATTGTGTCAGCATGGAGGTGGAGGCTGGCACTCAGCATCAGCAGCAGCAGCAGTCTTATAGGGATGATTTACAGTCCCAAGAAACACGTGGACTTGTACGTGGCTGGGAGGAGGTAGCTGCGGATCATGTTGTCCTTAGTGACCCAGAGGACTCCGGACCGAATGCCTCAGCTAACCTACGCTGCATGGCGTCCCTGATCCTGCAAAGCCTGCGGAAGGATCCTCGTATTCTTCGGATCAAGGAGAGGGACCATTACTGGCTGGCCACTCTCCTTGATCCACGGTACAAGGGTAAGGTTGCCGACCTTATCTTGCCATCGCAGAGGGAGCAGAGGATGAGACATCTCCGGGAGGCCTTGCAGAAAGCTCTGTGCAATGCGTTCCCAGAGACTGGGAGGTCACAAACTCCTGGTCCTGGACAACGTGTTGCTGAGGCATCAGTCAGAAGGAGCGCTGGAGAAGGTGGCCGTCTGACTGATGCTTTCAGACAATTTTTTAGTCCGCAGCCCCAAGGTATGATTGGTTCCAGCACCCATCGCCAGCGTCTAATTTACATGGTGCAGGAATACCTAGGGGCAAGGTCAGACTTGGACACCTTTCCCACTGAAAATCCTCTGGCTTACTGGGTCTTGAGGATGGATCCCTGGCCAGAGCTTGCACAGTATGCAATTGAGCTACTGGCCTGTCCTGCATCCAGCGTTCTTTCGGAACGCACCTTCAGTGCTGCTGGTGGCTTTGTTACCGATCACAGGGTGCGCCTGTCCACCGAATCAGTTGATCGACTGACCTTCATCAAGATGAATCAGACTTGGATCACCCACAGCTACCAAGCACCTGAAGCTGATGTAACCGAATAATTTTTTTTGAAATACCACATCCCTTCAAGACTGCCTATGCTGATGCTGAGTGACTGTCCTGTTATGTTGATTGTCTATCCTCTTCCTCCTCCGCTGATATGTTGGAAGAACATTTTTGGTTCTGGGTGATGCCAGTAGCCCAATTTTTCTGCCCCTGTTCAACAGGGGCGTTTAAGTACAATTTTTGATGCAATGCTTTGCAGCAGGGCTAATTCCTGCAATAAAACTACAGTATATGGCAGAGGTTGCAGTGTGATGGCACCAGTGCCTAAGGCCCAATTTTTCTGCCCCTGTTTAACAGGGGCGTTTAAGTACAATTTTTGATGCAATGCTTTGCAGCAGGGCTAATTCCTGCAATAAAACTAGAGTATATGGCAGAGGTTGCAGTGTGATGGCACCAGTGCCTAAGGCCCAATTTTTCTGCCCCTGTTTAACAGGGGCGTTTAAGTACAATTTTTGATGCAATGCTTTGCAGCAGGGCTAATTCCTGCAATAAAACTACAGTATATGGCAGAGGTTGCAGTGTGATGGCACCAGTGCCTAAGGCCCAATTTTTCTGCCCCTGTTTAACAGGGGCGTTTAAGTACAATTTTTGATGCAATGCTTTGCAGCAGGGCTAATTCCTGCAATAAAACTAGAGTATATGGCAGAGGTTGCAGTGTGATGGCACCAGTGCCTAAGGCCCAATTTTTCTGCCCCTGTTTAACAGGGGCGTTTAAGTACAATTTTTGATGCAATGCTTTGCAGCAGGGCTAATTCCTGCAATAAAACTACAGTATATGGCAGAGGTTGCAGTGTGATGGCACCAGTGCCTAAGGCCCAATTTTTCTGCCCCTGTTTAACAGGGGCGTTTGAGTACAATTTTTGATGCAATGCTTTGCAGCAGGGCTAATTCCTGCAATAAAACTAGAGTATATGGCAGAGGTTGCAGTGTGATGGCACCAGTGCCTAAGGCCCAATTTTTCTGCCCCTGTTTAACAGGGGCGTTTAAGTACAATTTTTGATGCAATGCTTTGCAGCAGGGCTAATTCCTGCAATAAAACTACAGTATATGGCAGAGGTTGCAGTGTGATGGCACCAGTGCCTAAGGCCCAATTTTTCTGCCCCTGTTTAACAGGGGCGTTTAAGTACAATTTTTGATGCAATGCTTTGCAGCAGGGCTAATTCCTGCAATAAAACTAAAGTATATGGCAGAGGTTGCAGTGTGATGGCACCAGTGCCTAAGGCCCAATTTTTCTGCCCCTGTTTAACAGGGGCGTTTAAGTACAATTTTTGATGCAATGCTTTGCAGCAGGGCTAATTCCTGCAATAAAACTACAGTATATGGCAGAGGTTGCAGTGTGATGGCACCAGTGCCTAAGGCCCAATTTTTCTGCCCCTGTTTAACAGGGACATGTAATTACAATTCTTGATATAATATTTCACAGGAGGGCCCCTTCCTGTGCCCACCCAGAGTAACGGTGAGGACTTATAGTGTTGTGGCACCAGCACCACAACCACCAAAGGTCAATTTTTCTACCACTGTTCAACAATGGCATGTAATTACAATTCTTGATATAATCGTTGACAGCAGGGCGCTCCAGCGCCCACCAAGAGTCACTTTGAGGGCTTACAATGTTGTGGCAAAACCAACACCTTGTTCCGCCATTTCTGCAGAGCATATAGGGCAGGCCCCTACTTTCAAACATCCAATTTACAAACATCTCCTACTTGCAAACGGAAGGAGACAACAGCAAGTGAGATGAAAAAAGATGGACGACAAAACAAATTATACAGGGGTGATAACCCTTCCCTATGTTTTCCAAAAAGCTTAAAAATAGTTTTTTTGACTGGAGCTACACTTTAAAAATGTACCAGTTGAAAATTACAAACAGATTCAACTTAACACAACAAACCTACACAGTCCCTGTCTTGTTTGCACCACCTGTATACTGCTGTTCTGAGTATATAGGGCCTGGGGGCCACACACATTTCCTTTTTTTAATATGGGTACGGGGTTCCCCTTAATATGCGTACAAGACCCAAATAGGCTGGTAATGGGCAGGGAGGGCTACCCATGCCATTTTTCTGAATGATTTTCAACCATATTGCAGGAACCAGATATAACATTAAAACCGCAAGCAGTTTTAAATGGTGTTATTTCCGTTTAATGTCATTTTGTGCAGGGACTGTTCTAAACACGGGAAACACGTGGCACTTCACAGGCATACTACAGACACCCCCCAGGCACCATATTTAAAGGAATATTTCATTTTTTTCTCTCACTTTAATCGTCATTAAAATCAGTGTTCCCGCCAAAACGGCCGCTTTTAAAACTTTTTATTGCATTGACCCATGTCCCCTGAGGCAGGAGTCAGGTCCCCAAACCCTTTTTAGGACAGTATCTTGCATATCAGCCGTTAAAATTAGCACTTTCCATTTCGAACGTTCGAGTCCCATAGACTTCAATGGGGTTCTAACGTTCGTTACGAACGCGGGGTCCGTTCGAAAGTTCTGGTGCGAACCGAACCGGGGGGTGTTCGGCTCATCCCTAATAAAGATATAAAATGTTTATTTTTTGTGAAGAATCACCAACAAGTGGGACACAATTGTGAAGTGGAACGAAATCTATTGAATAATTTAAACTTTTTTAGCAAATAAAAAACTGAAAAGTGGTGCGTGCAAAATTATTCGGCCCCTTTACTTTCAGTGCAGCAAACTCACTCCAGAAGTTCAGCGAGGATCTCTGAATGATCCAATGTTGTCCTAAATGACTGATGGTGATAAATAGAATCCACCTGTGTGTAATCAAGTCTCTGTATAAATGCACCTGCTCTGTGATAGTCTCAGGGTTCTGTTGAAAGCGCAGAGAGCATCATGAAGACCAAGGAACACACCAGGCAGGTCCGTAATACTGTTGTAGAGAAGGTTAAAGCCGGATTTGGATACAAAAAGATTTCCCAAGCTTTAAACATCCCAAGGAGCACTGTGCAAGCGATCATTTTGAAATGGAAGGAATATCAGACCACTGCAAATCTACCAAGACCTGGCCGTCCCTCTAAACTTTCAGCTCAGACAAGGAGAAGACTGATCAGAGATGCAGCCAAGAGGCCCATGATCACTCTGGATGAACTGCAGAGAACTACAGCTGAGGTGGGAGAGTCTGTCCATAGGACAACAATCAGTCGTACACTGCACAAATCTGCCCTTTATGGAAGAGTGGCAAGAAGAAAGCCATTTCTCAAAGATATCCATAAAAAGTCTTGTCTAAAGTTTGCCACAAGCCACCTGGGAGACACACCAAACATGTGGGCAAGAATTTCAGTCTCTCGATGTGAAAAACTGATAGAGACATACCCCAAGCGACTTGCAGCTGTAATCGCAGCAAAAGGTGGCTCTACAAAGTATTAACGCAAGGGGGCCGAATAATTTTGCACGCCCCACTTTTCATTTTTTTATTAGTTATCCTGTAGAGGTTGCTAGGGGTTCCTTCATCCCTGATGAAGTCACATGACGATACGCGTAGGAACACAATTGGCCAGTGAGGACACCGGAAGTGACGTGGCGTTCGCTCGTTTATTTGTGCTTATTTTAAACTGTTTTAAATGTGAGTACCTAAACCTTCGTTTTTGTATCCAATAAATTGTGAATACATACTTCACTATTGGAGTGTTCCCCTTGCTTTCTCTGCATGTTACAACGTGCCTACGGTGAATGAGTGTCTATGATTATATTACCTATTGAACCTGCACCATTGGACAACAAGTGCTACTTTGGAAGTGCTGTTTACCTTACAGCAGTAAGGTAAGGTAATTACTGCACCTAGTGTGAGGACACAATACGCACAGGAGCACTGGTGGAACTCACCTCCCGTTTTCTTCCCGGGCACGCAGGATATTGTTTTGTTTACCACTTAATGGACATGTTTTTTGCAGAATTATAGTTTACCTTATTTCTGCTTTGGAGCCTTTGTTTGAACACATGTTTCACTGTGCATGGAGTTCGATTAATATTACTAGCACTATGTGCATTCTTTGATTTATCATCACTGCTTATTGCACCCTTTATAACTACACCTAGCATTTATTTTATCTTTTTTGTACTGATATTAATATTTTTATTAATGTAGGTATTTTACATGTTTTTTGTCTTTTGCACTATATAATTTATAAATTTGCGTGCACTGAACACTGTTTCACTGCTATCTTGGATTTTATATAGAGGACCCGTTACAGCACCTGACCTTAGTTTTTTATGTTAAGTGCACCATTTGATTTGGTGTATTGCACTTTAGAAGTGATGCACATTGTCTGAGCTTATTTAAACACATAGTCCCACGTTTATCTTTTATCCTTCTGCTGTTACCTAGGTATTTGTTAGTGTATTTTGATTTATTTAGCTGGAGCGCAACACCATTTCTTAATCACCATGTGGAAGAAGGTGCTCTGGTCAGATGAAACCAAAATCTAACTTTTTGCCCACAATGCAAAACGATATGTTTGGCGTAAAAGTAACACAGCTCATCACCCTCCACACACCATCCCCACTGTCAAACACGGTGGTGGCAGCATCCTGGTTTGGGCCTGCTTTTCTTCAGCAGGGACAGGGAAGATGGTTAAAATTGAGGGGAAGATGGATGCAGGCAAATACAGGACCATTCTGGATGAAAACCTGTTGGAGTCTGCAAAAGACCTGAAACTGGGACGGAGATTTATCTTCCAACAAAACAATGATCCCAAACATACAGCAAAATCTACAAAGGAATGGTTCACAAATAAACGTATCCAGGTGGGGGGGAAAGTCCAGACCTGAATCCAATCGAGAATCTGTGGAAAGAGCTGAAAACTGCTGTTCACAAACGCTCTCCATCCAACCACACTGAGCTCAAGCTGTTTTGCAAGGAAGAATGGGCAAGAATTTCAGTCTCTCGATGTGAAAAACTGATAGAGACATACCCCAAGCGACTTGCAGCTGTAATCGCAGCAAAAGGTGGCTCTACAAAGTATTAACGCAAGGGGGCCGAATAATTTTGCACACCCCACTTTTCATTTTTTTATTAGTTATCCTGTAGAGGTTGCTAGGGGTTCCTTCAGCATTGGGCAATTTCTGCCTCTCAGATAAGTTCCAACTGACACCATTGATCTTTTTAACTATCTGTAAAGACATAAATCTTCCCAATGACCCCAAGCGTAAGGACCATTCTTCTCACTGACCATCACTAATGTATCATGAGTTGTAGATTTCAAATTTTTAGCAGGGGTTCCCTGAGACCGCAGGTCTATTTCAAGTGTTACTCTGTGTTGAAAAGGTTGAGAAAGGCTGGTCTAAGCCATCCACACTAGAGTGAACATATTTCACAGAAGAAAAGTAGAAATGTTGTACAGACTCTATGAACAGAATCTAAGCACTTGGAGTCAGACACATTTTGCAAAAGACACACGGCATTCTTTTCATCCAAAAAAAAAAAAAAACAATATTAAAGTGTATATGTTTCACAGGAAAAAACAGATATTGTACTGACTCCATAGATGGTTCATAAGCACTTTTGGTAGGCCTCATCTTGTACCAGAGGAACGTCAGTCAGTATATAATCCAAAAATCAACATTAGAGTGTATTGATTTTACATAAAAAGCCAGGTAGCTATTGTTCAGACTTCATATACAATATTTATGCACCTTTTAGAAGGCCACATTTTGAACTGGAGAAACAACATCCAGCTTTTAATAAAAATAACTCAACATCAGAGAGTATTTATAAATCAAAAATGCCCACATTACTATATTATTTGTATTAAAAGGTGCTTGCAGCAAGGAATGATATATGTAATCCTCCATCAAACAATATAAAACAAAGATGCAGTGCTAGAAGTGAGACTTCTTTTTTTTTAACATAATATTTACTTATGTTTGCAATTCTGACAAAACAGTCAAAAAGACGATAGCAACCAAAAAAACAGACATTAAAAAGGAAAAGCAAAGCAACCCAAGTGGGTATTGGGTCAATGTACCGATTGGCCATCCAACATAGAGCGTGTTAAAGAAGGAGGTGTCTACTTAGTGGTCATGAAAGCATATGAAATATATCCCCATAATTTTGTCTCTGGCCCTACAATCAACCTTGGTGCTAAAAATGAGCATACACTGCTAATTTGGGCAGAAAAACTAGAGCCCAGAGGACAGGCAGATAAAGAGAACATAAAACAAGTGAACCAAAATAAAAGAAAAGAAGGACTCTACTATGATGTATGAGCAGTCTTTTATCAATTAACTGTTGGTTGTTTGTGCTTGTTTGGGCCTTGTCAACATAATAAATCCAAGTGGCCAAAATCCCATACCATTTGTCTTGTCTGTCCTTACATGTCGCCATCCTTTCCTCCACAGCCTTAATATTGTTCACAAGACAAATCCATTCCGAGTGGCTTGGAACTTGGCTCCTCTCCCAGTAGATGGGGATCAGACTCCTACTCGCATTCCGAAGGTAGGGTAGCACAGACTTTCGATAAAGGTTGAGAGGAATGGTGGGGACATGAAGGAGGAAACCCATTTGGGAGTCAGGAAGATCCATATTCAAGATGATGCCGATATGGCTGTAATTTAGGGCATTCCCACCAAATGTGTAAAAATTAACCCCTATGCCCGCAGCCCTGCCAACAAGCAACCGAGGAAGCTAGGTATATTCTAGCAAGTTTGGTGGGGACTCTATACCATCTAAACATTACTTTGAACCCATTCTCTTGCATTTTCGTGTCAACAGAGCTAGAATGTGTAAGGTGGTATAAGTGATCAAGTTGTAGCTCAGTAAACTCATGTTGAAGGTGTCTTTCCCATTCTCGAATGCATATTGGCTTCCCCTTGGGTCCCATGCCCTAGTTGCATCTCATAAAGGACAGATATGAAATGTGGGATTGGATTCTCAATAGTAGTGGAGGAGGTAAGGGAGCGTATAGCTTGAGGTAAACCATGTGTAAAATGTTGAAGCTGTCTATATCTCAAATTGTCTAAGGGGAATCTACCATATTGAGCTCTAAGTTCCTCCAATGGGAGTAATCCCTGGTCTTGGATGAACCTACCACACCTCACCTCGCCATCTGCCGTCCAAGTACAGAAGAAAGATGGGTGTTCCCCTGGAGTAAACCAGGGGAAGCCTCCCAGGGGATCTAGGGGGGAGAACCTAGGGGCAAGCTTTCCTGACTTATTTAGGACATCCCATTGCTGCAAAGCGTGAAAGCTGGAGAAACATGGTGCATGGGATAAGTTGCGGCCAGCCAAGAATTTTTAGGATAACCACACCTTACTGGACACTCCATGGTGCCAGTCCAATATCTACTGCAGAGCGATCGCCTCATAATATTTGCGTATATCTGAGAGCCCAGGCCTCCCAGCCGCTTAGGTCCCTGTATGGTATGAAGAGCCAACCGAGGGCTTCTCCCATGCTAGATATATTTTAGGAAGATACTGCTAAGGATCAAAAAGAAAAACTTGGGTAAAGAGATAGGGACCATTTGGAGATAGAACAGGTTTCGGGGTAACACATTCATTTTTAACACACTGACGCGGCCCATACATGAGAAGGTCTCTCGGTCCCAGCTGTGTAGGTCTGCTTTCATAGTGGAGAGTAGCAGGGAGTAATTACTGTTATAAAGCTAGTAGCAAAGGGGGGTGTGATAGGCACCCAAATATTTCAGTGGGGAAAGCACCAGGTGAAGGAGAACGAGGATTGCAAGGGAATATTCAAGGATAGAATTTCTGATTTATTAGAATTGATTTAGAAATTAGAGAGTAACCTGAAATTCTGTAATTCATCCATGATATTGGGGAGGCAAATCAAGGGGTCAGCCACATACAACAGGACATCGTTCACATAAGCGGATGATTTATGCTCCCTTGGCCCAACATAGAAACCCTTAACATTTGGATTCATGCAAATCCTATTGAGTAATGGTTCCAGGGTGATGGCAAAAATAAGGGGGGGCAATGGGCATCCCTGCTTAGTTAGATAGAGAAGGCTTCCAAAAGGACCCCGTTCACCTTAACTTGGGCCTCAGGGGAGTTATAGAGCGAAGCTATCCAGGAGAGCATGTTGGGGCCAAGTCCCAGTCTAGACAATACAGTTTGAAGGTAGACCCAATACACCATATCGAACGCCTTTTCAGCGCCAGTAGAGACAGCAGCAGACAGGGTGGATGGTCGGTCTGTGTTTGTGCCCAATGGATCAATTGAATCACATGGTTAGAATTGTCCCTAGCTTACCTTCCAGTAATAAAACCTGTCTGGTCTAGATGTATTACAGATGACATTATGGGTTTAAGATGGTTAGCTAAGATCTTCACCAATATTTTTATATTAGTGTTGTGACGTGAGATCGGTAGGGCAGCACCCAAAGCTAAGGCATTAAATTAGGCACACATTGGGTTAAACAAGAGAGGGATTAAGGCCCTGTAATAGGTGTCTGTATAACTGGCAGGTCCCGGGCTTTTCCCTTTCGGGAGCTTTTAGTACTGTCTCCAGTTCTATCTGGGTGATAGGTGTCTCCAGTTGTTTGCTAATATGGGTAGTGAGCTGCGAGGTTTGAGTCTCTGCTAGATACTGTAGGTCCTGTTTCTGATCTACTGTTGAGCCAGGCAGTGTGTCAGTGAGATGGAAGAGCTGGGCATAGTAGACCAGAAAGGTAGCAACAATCTTAGAGGCGTGAAATATCTGGGAAACTGTCACAGTATGGAGTTTATGGACATGACCGAGGCCTGTTGTCTCCTCAGAGTCCTGGCAAGCAGTCGCCCGCAATTGTAAAATTTGCAATATATATGGCGTAAGCATGCCTGTACCTGGGTATCTAGTAGGTTGGCAAGCTCAAAGCAGAGAGATTGGAGTTCTACAGCCAACTCAGAGGTCATACAATGTTTATGTTTGAGTTCTGCATATTGAATTTTTTTAAGGAGGGTTTGAGGATCCCCTTACATAGTTACATAGTAAGTGAGGTTGAAAAAAGACACAAGTCCATGAAGTCCAATCTATGTGTGTGATTATATGTCAGTATTACATTGTATATCCCTGCATGTTGTGGACATTAAGGTGTTTATCTAATAGTTTTTTGAAACATGCCTTCACATGCTTTTTTCAATCTAGGGCTGAGATATGAACACCCCTCTGACCACTGCTTTATGTCCTTCCCAGATGGACGCCAACCCCACATCATCCACTGAATTTTCTGTAAAGTACAGGGAAATAGACTCTGATATGCACTTTGACACCACCTCATCATCTAAGATGTTCTCATTCAGGTGCCAAGTCCATGACTTAGTGTCAGAGGACAGCTGATGTATAGAGACCAGGGAGTGATCCGAGATGTGATAGATCCAATCGACACACTAGATAGGGTCTCCAGAGAGAACTGATCCATCAATAACAGATCTATTCGAGTATACACAATGTGAGTGGCCGAATAGTAGCTGAAGTCTTTATCGGTGGGATGGAGTACTTGCCAGCAGTCCACAATATGGTGGGAGTGTAGGGATTTTCTGGAGTGCTTAAGAAAAGCGAATGAGTGGGTGGAATGACTCGTAGATGTATCCATCCACGGGTTCGGGCTGACATCGAAATCCTCCCCAAAATAAGTTGGCCCTCTCTAAAGGTGGAGAGGGAATCTAAGAAGGAGTCTAGGAAAGTGAGCTGTTGAGTATTCGATGTGTACACAGTTGCGAAAGTAAATTTACGACCTAAAATGGTGCCTTTAAGTAAAACGTATCTGCCATGAGAGTCAATAAGTTAGTCCGTCAGGACAAAGGGACATTGTTTATGTATAGCTTTGGCAACCCTGCTTGATTTGGAGCATGGAGAGTTGCTGAGAAACCATTGGTTATACAGGTGTGTGGGGAGGCGGGGGACCAAGTCAGCGTGAAAATGTGTTTCCTGTAATAAAATCTGTGCCCCCAAGGATTTTGTTTTGAGCCACAATTTACTGCATTTATTGGGCAATCCTAGGCTATGAACATTGTATGACACCACTTTCAGGGAAGACATGATGTATGGGAGTCGTGGAGACATCAGGTCACCATCAGAAGAGAGGAGAGACCTGCAGTGACTGATCCAAGAGTCAAGAATTGCTGAGAAAAAAAAAGTAAAAATCTATAAAACATAAAACCATCAAGACATACTGTCAGGGCTGGACTCAGCCCTTCCTTCTCTGAGCTGGTCGCTTAGCTATCGGCTAATTGTCAACTCCTATCTCTCCATAGTGACTCACCTGTTTATGATATCCTGCTTGTCATTCCTGCTTACTTAAGCCATCCAGCCCAGATGATTTCTGCCTTCGCCTTGGTCACCATCACAGTGACTTTCTCCTGCTCTCCTGTTATCACTTTCAGACAAATGCATTATTTTACATTTTCCTACATTGAACCTCATTTGCCATGTAGTTGTCCACCCCAAGTCATCCAGTTGATCTATTAAAGAGTTAATTTGTCGGTCTTGGATCTTGCAGCTTTCATTAAGTGCTTGCAGGGCAGGTGTAACCACTTCCCATTGTGACTCCTGGTCCTCCACTCTTCCCCCAATATGCGCTGTGTCAGCCTGGAGTGCTGCAATGTCCTGTCTAAAGGTCTTCTAAACTCTGTGGGCGAATAGCTCCAGGTCAGCTTTAGTGGAGAGGGAGAGAATAAGAGCCCACAGATCCTTGTCCCCCATGTCATCTCCCACCACTGAGTGAGTCACTTGGCTGGATGTGCTGGAGGGTGAGGTGGGGAAATGGGGAGGGAAGGTGATGGGAGTTGTGGAGAAGGGATGGAAAGACTGCACGTGCAGCCTGGTATTTACTGCTCAGCGTCTTCTTGGAAGTCCCGGTGGTGGTGCAGCAGTCCGAGAAGTACTGATCCAGGGATCTAGACCGGTCTAGATGGCATAGTTCAAAATCTCCCCAGGAAGACTGCTATGGATGCGATCTGTGTGGTGGGTTCACTGAGCTCCTCTAGCAAGTGTCCTCACATGCTCATGCCATGGTGATGCCCCCAGTGGGACTTCTTTTAGACAATATTCAATTTAAACCAACATTCAACTTTTGAAATGCCACCACTGACTTAGTCTGCTGACTTCAAAACATATAGGAGGTGAAAACAAATATGTAATATATATGTACTTTAGCATATACTGTAAAATTGCCTTACTTTGTCTTTTAAGGTCACTTTTCTGTAAAGGAAGGAAGTATAAACACCTCTGTAGTAATGTGCTTTATTAACCACTTAAGCCCCGGACCATTTGGCTGGTTAAAGACCAGAGCTTTTATGCGATTCGGCACTGCGTCGCTTTAACTGACAATTGCGCATTCGTGCGACATGGCACGTCCTTTTTTTCACACAAATAGAGCTTTCTTTTGTTGGTATTTGATCACCTTTGCAGTTTTTATTTTTTGCACTATAAACAAAAAAATAGCAACAATTTTGAAAAAAACGCATTATTTTTTACTTTTTGCTATAATAAATATCCTCAAAAAATATATAAAAAAATGTTTTTTTCCTCAGTTTAGGCCGATACGTAATCTTCTACATATTTTTGGTAAAAAAAAAATAGCAATAAGAGTTTATTGATTGGTTTGCACAAAAGTTATAGCGTTTAGAAAATAGGGGATAGTTTTATGGCATTTTCTATTAATAATTTTTTTATTAATAATGGCAGCGATCTGCAGTTTTTATCGTGACTGCGAAATTATGACGGACTGATCGGACATTTTTGGTGCGATTTCGGGACCATTCACATTTATACAGCGATCAGTGCAATTAAAAATGCATTGATTACTGTGTAAATGTTACTGGCAGTGAAGTGGTTAACCACTAGGTGGTGATGTAGGGGTTAAGTGTGTCCTAGGGAGTGATTCTAATTGTGGGGGGGGAGGGGCTGCATGTGACACAACACTGATCACCGCTCCCGATTACAGGGAGTGGTGATCAGTGACAGTGTCACTAGGCAGAACAGGGAAATGTTTGTATGTTTACATTAACATTTCCCCGTTCTTCCTCTCCATGAGACGATCGCGGGTATCCCTGCGGACATCGAGTCTGCGGCACCCGCGATCGCGATCACGAAGCTCCCGGCGGGCGCACGCGCACACAACCTGTCTCTTAAAGGACAACGTCCAGGTACGTGATTCTGCCTGTATGTGCCCTTCTGCCGCAGTATATATGCATGAGGCAGTCGGGAAGCTGTTAAATGAGAATGATGTAAATCACAAACTACTTACAATTTTAGGAAAACAATACAAAAGTTACAGAATTTTAGAAATTTGCATGCAATGTACACATGCACAAGCTATCTATCCTCCTTAGCAAATGAGCAAGGACAATGTATGCGGTAGGGTTACACTAAAAGGTACTTAACTTGGCATATAGTAAAGTTTTAGAGTCATCCCCAGGTGAAGCTCCCTCCTTGCACAGATATTTTGCGGTCTTATCGAGTCCCCTTCCTTCTTTTCTTCCTGGTGATATGGAGTTGTCTTCCCTCTAGCCAGAATCTCTTCCAAAACTCATCTGGGCTTCTTGGGATCCTTAAAAACTAGTGTTACTTTTGCAAGTCCTTTTTTTTCCTCCCTTATGTCCTGCCAACATCACCTCCTGCTTTACTAGTCTCCATGAAGGCAGTCAAATGAGTTAGGAATAGGAGAAACCCAGCTTCTGCTAGATGGTGGCTGGAATAAATTTTTTCACATATTTATGCTATATAAAATCACCAAAATAGCCAAAACATCGCAAAACTTTGCAGGGTCATCACCATCTCCCAAAAATCCAGTTGAACACTCACCGAATGTAGGTCCTCATATAAAAAGGTCAATACGCATGGCGTTTAGTGACACTATTCAGGTGACAGCATTTTTATGCCCTCTGTTGCCGGCTTTTATGTTTTAATCTAAGGTTTATTTTAATAAAAAGTGACTATGTGCACAATATTTAGGCACTTTCAAAAGGTATAATTTTATAAAGAAGAGACATTAGTCAGATTTAACCTGTTCCTGACCAGCCGCTGCAGTTGTACTGCAGCAGAATTACACGGGCAGGCGAATCGCCGTCATGTTAGGTCAGGTGCATGGCCGGCGGCGGGCGCGATGATCGGATTCGATCCAGAACCAATCAATCTCCTGGCCCAGGCCAATGAATATTTTTTGGGGGTATTTATTATAGCAAAAAGTAAAAAAAGATTTTTTTTTTAAAAATTCGCAATTTTTTTGTGTATAGCGCAAAAAAATAAAAACCACAGAGATGATCAAATACCACCAAAAGAAAGCTCTAATTGTTGGAAAAAAAGGACGTCAATTTTGTTTGGGAGCCACATCGCATGACCGTGCAATTGTTAGTTGAAGCGACGCAGTGCCGAATTGCAAAAAGTGCTCTGGTCAGGAAGGGGGTAAATTCTTCCGGGGCTGCAGTGGTTAAATTCCAGGAAAAGATCATCACAGCCCTTCTGTTTCCAGAAGTTGCTGTGGCCCAACTTCCCAATCCAAATGCAGTAAGCCGGCTGCATGAGAGCCATTTTCTGCATGTCCTCTCTGGTACCCCTACCCAAAGAAACCCCCAAAGAATATGTTGTGTCTGTAGAAATCGCAGATATAGGCATGACACCCTCTATTATTGTCCTTTCTGTCCTGACCATCCTGGTCTTTGCATTGGTGACTGTTTCGAATGCTACCACACACCTACACAGGGTCTCAAATGATATGATTGCCGTCACATTTTGAGAGACCCTAATCTGCAATGTACAGTTTACAGTTTTTTTTACAGTCTTTATAAAAGTGAAAAAAACACACAAAAATACAAATAAATTTAAAATAAAAAATATAAAAATAGTTGTGGTTGTATTTTTCCTCTCTCTCTCTATTGTTCTCTCTCTTATGTTTTCTCTCTGCAGTCCGCTCTACTGTTCGCTCACTATTGTTCTATATCTATCGCTCTCTCTCTGTTTTATTTTTACTATGTTTTATGTAATGTTTGGTTTATTGTTAACCGTGATTTGCTTAGCAGGTATGCTATTCAGCTGCAGCATGGGTTTATTTATCTTGACAGCGCTGTTAGAGGTGATTTCACCACCACAGTTAAAAAAAAAATGGTGCATGTATGCCCATCATTAGAAGTGGGTGGATGAAGGGCGGTATTCTAATGGTGGGCATACCCACAGATCAATCTCTTTTTTTCGTTCAACCCACATGAAAAAAAGAACATTACAGTGTATGCCCAACAAGGACCAGCAATGTACTGGTATGTTGCTGGACTTTGAGTGGTTATACCAGAATGATGCCTGCAGGTTTAGGTATCATCTTGGTATCATTCTTTTCAGCCAGCGGTCGGCTTTCATGTAAAAGAAATCCTAGCAGCTAATTAGCCTCTAGACTGCTTTTATAAGCAGTAGGAGGGAACGTCCCCCCTCTCCCACCATCTTCTATGGTTTTCTCTGGCTCTCCTGTCCCAACAGGGAACCCGAGAATGCAGCCGGTGGATCCGCCAGCTAACCATAGAGCTCATCAGAGACCAGAACAGCGCCAATCATCTCTATGGCTTATATGCCGGATATAACCGATGCCATTGGGAAATTGGCAAAGCATTTTATCACACCAATCTTGATGTGGTCATATGCTTTGAGGGCAGGGGAGAGATCTAGGGTCTAATAGACCCCAATTTTTTCAAAAAAGAGTACCTGTCACTACCTATTGCTATCATAGGGGATATTTACATTCCCTGAGATAACAATAAAAATGATACAAAAAATGAAAGGAACCGTTTAAAATATAATAAAAAAGCACCCCTGTCACCCCATGCTGCAACTGCGAGCCCTCAGAATCAGTCAGCTCACATATACAGTATAAAGGCCTATGCACAGCTGAGACTAATAACAAGGCCTGGCTACCAGCTAAGATATAGGCCTAGGAGTAGAGGCTTTTTTCCCACCCTAAGCTCTCCTCGGCTCCAGGGCCCAGAACAGGATTTTCATCTTCCCACTGCCACTAGTACAGCTTTCCCCCAGTACAGCTCCCTAGCAGTACAGATCTCTGCCCAGTACAGATTCCTGCACCATCCAGTACAGCTGCACTTAAAACAGACTTCCTCCCTGTCTCAATACAGCTCCCCCAGAACAGATCATCCCCCCTCCAGTGCAGCTTCCCCCAGTAAAGTTATTTCTGCACTAAACCGCCTCTCAGTAGATATTTAGAAAACTTGAAAGTGGCCATAGCACACATGTTAATAAAAGCATGTATCCATTTATTGCACAATTAAACTTACATTCAAGTAAACAAAATTCTGCTTGAGTGATTACAGCAGATTCAGATTGAAGTTGATTGATGAAATCTACATTGTAGCCTTTCTCAATAAATTTGTTTTATAAGTATAAAGCTTTGGGATTGGTAGTCATGGTCAAGAGTACAATTTCAACGCAGTCTGGTGAATTGTCCTTTAGGGATATTGTTGATGTTGTGGTGATAGCTATGTGAATGTAAATATACTTTCCTGAAGCTGGTTTAAAGTGGTTGTAAACCTAGTTACACCACTTTTACCTACAGGTAAGCCTATAATAAGGCTTACCTGTAGGTACTGGAAATATAAGATGCAATGCATCTTATCTACTAGCTCATTATGATTTTACTTTGCAGAGGAAAAAAAGAGGTTTACTTCATCTTTAAAATGGGTCTTAGTTACTATAGTACCATTGTAATGGCCTAGTTCTAGGTTGAGAAAACCTAAGGAGGTTTTGACCCATACATGGGTAAACGCTAAACCCAGAGCATTGCTGTTAAAATATTGTAAAAAAGGTGTTATATCTGTTGGAATGCTGGCCCAGATGACTAAAATGTCATCTATGTATCTACTAAAGATTGTTCCTCCAGATACAGGAGTCCTCCTACCAACCCATGGTAAGGTTGGTGTAACTCGGTGCAAAGGAAGCAATCATTGCAGTGCTCTGTATCTGGAGGAAATACTGATCAACGAAAGTGAAATAATTGTGTTCCAAACAAAATTGGACACTATCACAGATGAAGTGGGCCTGCATATGGTGGAATTGGGAATTGGTAGCAAGGAAGTAAGATAGAGCAGCCAGACCAACCTTATGGGGAATGAAGGTGTACAGGGACTATACATCCAAAACAGCCAAATATAAGAGTCTTCCCATGTGTATGATTTAACCACTTAAGGCTTGACCACCACATATATACTGCAGCAGGACAGCTCTATTGCACTAAACAACGTACCTGTACATTGTTTCATGCAATAGATAGTGTGGGTGCCAGAGGCCTGCTCGCTGCACTGAGGAGGAGCCGCTGCACCTGTCTGGTGGTACTAATGTCCGCCAGCTACCCACGATCGCTTCACAGAGAGGCAGAATGGGGATTTGCCTATGTAAACAAGGCAGATCCCCATTCTGACAGGGGAGAACATGGAGATCGTCTGTTTCTAGTAATCAGGAGCAGCCTTCTCTGTGTTGTTCCTGTCAGTACTTCTCCTACACAGTTAGAAACACACTGAGGGAACACATTAAACCCTTTGATTGGCCCTGATGTTAACCCCTTCCCTGCCAGTGTCATTTATACAGTGATCAGTGCATTTTTTTTAGCACTGATCAATGTATTGGTGTCACTGGTCCCCAAAAATTGTCACTTAGGGTCAGATTTGTCCGCCGCAATGTCGCAGTCCCACTAATAATCCCTGATTGTCGCCATTAGCAGTAAAAACAATAAAAAAGTTCATAAATCAATCCTGTAGTTTGTAGACGCTATAACTTTTGCACAAACCAATCAATATACGCTTATTGGGATTTTTTTTTACCAAAAATATGTAGTAGAATACATATTGCCCTAAATTAATGAATACATATTTTTTTGGGGATATGTATTATAGCAGAAAGTAAATAATATTGTTTTTTTCAAAATTGACGGTCTTCTTTTGTTTATAGTGCAAAAAATAAAAACCGCAGAGATGAGTGATCACATACCACCAAAAGAAAGCTCTATTTGTGGGAAAAAAAGCACATCAATTTTATTTGGGTGCAGCGTAATTGTCAGTTAAATTACCGCAGTACCGTATGCGAAAATGGCCTGGTCATTAAGGGGGTAAATCTTTCCTGGGCTGAAATGGTTAAGGGTCCCTAAAAGTTGGTAAGAGTCTCTGATGAAAGATGGTAAAGACTAAACTAAAGGCTGGACTAAAGTATGTAAGTATAGAGTCCATCAGTAAGGCTTTCCATGGAAGCTATGATTGGTCTGCCAGGTGGATTGGTGTTTTTTTGTGGATTTTTGTAAGTATGTGGAAATAAGGTGTTTTAAGGATGTCTTTAAGATGGAAATCATATTTTCTTGATCATACATCACGGGACACAGGAGCTTCATTACATAGTGGGTTATATAGGCACCTCTGGTGATTGGACACTGGTTAACCCTCAATTAAGGAGAATTCCTCCCCTATATAACCCCTCCCATATGGGAGGCACCTCAGTTTTATCCTCTGGAGGAAAGTTTCACCAAGAAATGGGGGATTCCATCTGTCGATGCGGCTGTTTCTTGCGTGAATAGAAACCTGACCTGTCCTTTGGATAATGCTCAGGTATTTAAGGATCCAACTGATAAGAAGCTGGAAACATTATTGAAAGCCTCCTTTTCCATGACTGGCGCTGTAGTGCAACCTAAAATCGCAGCTGTGGGGTTGTGTCAGTTCCTCAAGGAACAAGTTAAGCAGATGCTTGGTCTTCTTCCCAGTGAGGAAGTGGAGAATTATGCCAAAATACCTCAAATTCTGTGTTTTATGATTGATGCGATTTAGATTCTGTCCAACAAGCATCTCGTTTGTCTCTCCTGTTGGTACACATGCGAAGGGCCCTATGGCTAAAAAATTGGGCAGCTGAGCTATCATGCAAGAAGCATTTGATTGGGTTCCCATTTAAGGGGGAACGTTTATTTGGAGAAGAATTAGACAAATTCGTCCAGAAAATTTCAGGGGGTAAATCTACTCTCCTTCCAACCAAAAGGAGCAAACGTCCATCATTTAGGCGTTCTCTTTCTCCTGGAGCATCAAGCTCTAAGCAGTGGCGACGGCCTTCCCAACCTCCCTCTACAGGAAAGGCTCAAGGCCAGGCCCGCACCCTTGGGGGCGAAAGCCTGCCAAGCAGAGCCCAAAAGCTTCCTTGTGAAGGGGCGCCCCCACTCGGCCGAGTGGGGGGAAGGCTCCTGCAGTTTGCAGAAGCCTGGCGGGAAGAGATCCGGGACAAGTGAGTAGTCTCCTCGGTATCTCTGGGCTACAAGCTAGAGTTTCAGGAGATTCCACCTTCTCGCTTCCTAAGGTCAAGGATCCCCAGGGATCCAGTAAAGCAAAGACCGCTATTTCTGGCCTTAGATCACTTAATATCCCAGGGGGTGATAGTGGAAGTGGACCCAAAAGAACAGGGTTCAGGCTTTTACTCAAATCTCTTCACCGTTCCAAAGCCAAATGGAGGTGTCAGACCTATCCTAGATCTGAAGGATCTGAACCGGTTTTTACGCATCTGGTCCTTCCGAATGCAGTCAATACGCGCTGTGGTCTCCTCCCTGCAAGGGGGAGAGTTTATGGCATCAATAGATATCAAGGATGCATATCTTCATGTGCCAATTTTATTCCACCCACCAAAAGTATCTAAGGTTCGCGGTAGAGCGGCGCTATTTTCAATTTGTGGCCTTGCCGTTCGGGCTCGCTACAGCTCCTCGAGTCTTCACAAAGATTTTAGACCCTCTCTTGGCAAACCTAAGAGCTCAGGATATAGTCATCATGGCTTATCTAGACGATTGCTTCTCATAGAAAAAACAGTAGCGCTCCTGAACCACAGTGTTACCAGAACACTAGAACACCTGGAACGCCTAGGTTGGATTATAAACCTAGAAAAGTCGTCCCTACAGCCTGCTACCAGGTTGGAGTACCTGGGTATGGTCATCGACACCGCTCAGGCAGGGTGTTTCTACCAAGGCCAAAAGCCTTGGCCATTGGGGGTCTGGTGCGCCTAATTCTGGGTAGAAGATCTTCCCCCATTCGGTGGTGCATGAGACTGTTAGGGAAAATGGTCGCCTCCTTCGAGGCCGTTCCATTCGCCCAGTTCCACTCAAGGCCTCTGCAAAGATACATCCTTGCGGCTTGGAACAGGAAGCCCCAGGCCTTGGATCTTCCTATGTGTCTATCCCCAGGGACACGCAAGAGTCTCGTTTGGTGGTTACAAACCAAGAATCTGCTGAAAGGCAAAACTTTTCTTCCTCTTCCATGGAAGATTATTACGACAGATGCCAGCCTGACAGGCTGGGGAGCAGTGTAGGAGGAGACGTGCTCGCAGGGGAAATGGTCTGCGATCGAGAAGCTATTGCCCATAAATGTCTTGGAGATCCAGGCAGTTTATATGGCTCTCATAAGGTGGTCTTACAGACTACGGGGTCTCCCTGTTCGGGTTCAGTCCAACAATGCCACAGCAGTGGCCTATATCAATCACCAGGGTGGTACCAGGAGTCAGGTTGCACAAAAAGAGGTGAATCGCATACTTGACTGGGCAGAAAGGCATGTTCCATGCCTTTCTGCAGTCTTCATTCCATGAGTGGAAAATTGACAGGCGGATTTTCTGAGCCACCAGCAGTTTTGCACCCCGACGTCTTTCGGAACATATGTCGCAGGTGGGGTATTCCAGATGTAGATCTGTTTGCGTCCAGATTCAACAGAAAGCTGGACAAATTTGTGCCAAGGACAAGAGATGCACTCGCTCAGGGGTCGGATGCTCTGACAGTTCCCTGGGATCAGTACAATCTGATTTATGCCTTCCCCCCGTGCCCGCTTCTGTCACGGTTCCTGGGAAGAGTCAAGAGGGAATCAAAGTCGGTTCTTTTGGTGGCCCCGGCTTGGCCCAGGCGACCTTGGTACGCAGAGATCATGAAGTTGGCAGTAGGCAGGCCGTGGATCCTCCCTCTCCAGCCAGATCTGCTCTCACAGGGTCCAATTTACCATCCTGCTTTACACAGTCTGAATTTGACGGTTTGGCTGCTGAGACCCACATTCTGAGGGATCGTGGGCTTTCGGGGCCAGTCCTTTCTACTCTGGTCAATGCCAGAAAGCCGGCCTCCAGGCTTATTTACTACAAAATCTGGAAGGCATATGTTTCCTGGTGTGAACCCAGGGGATGACATCCTAGATAGTATGTCACTAGCAGGATCTTGGCCTTCCTTCAGTCAGGGCTAGAAATGAATTTGGCCGTAAGCACTATCAAGGTGCAGATTTCGGCCTTGTCAGTATTTTTCCAGAAGCTACTTGCATCACATTCCCTGGTGCGGGCTTTCATCCAGGGGGCTATGCGGATAAGGCCGCCAGTCAAACCTCCGGTATGCCCATGGAATCTGAATTTGGTTCTCTCGGCTTTGCAGGGGCAACCATTTGAACCTTTGCATCTGGCTTCATTAGTTCTTTTGACTAAAAAATTGGTTTTCTTGGTAGCCATATCCTCAGCTAGAAGAGTGTCAGAACTAGCAGCTCTCTCCAGCAAGGAACCGTATCTAATTATTCATAAGGACCGGGTGGCAATGCATCCCAACAGGTCCTTTCTGCCTATGGTGGTTTCAGGATTCCATTTGAATCAAGATGTAATCCTACCATCCTTTTTTCCGGACCCCCAGTCCGCAGAAGAAGAATCTTTGCACACTTTAGATGTGGTAAGGGCAATCAGTATCTATGTTCAGGCAACTGCCCAGATAAGAAAAACTGATTGCTTATTTATTTTGCTGGAAGGCCCTAAGATGGGCCAGGCGGCGTCAAAATCCACTCTCTCAAGGTGGATTAGACAGGTTATTTCTCAGGCCTATAGTGTAAAGGGGAAGATCCCTCCTTTTCAAGTGAAAGCGCAATCAACGAGGGCTATAAGTACTTCTTGGGCAGTGCATCACCAGGCCTCCCTGGCTCAGATCTGTAAGGCTGCAACTTGGTCATCAGTCCACACATTCACTAGATTTTAACAGGTGGATGTCAGAGGTCAAGAGGATATCGCCTTTGGGCGCAGTGTGCTGCAGGCTGCAGTTTAGATCCTCCGGTCAATGGCAGTCTATAATTCTGATCTGTGTCTACCTCCCCTCAAACTGAGCATTGCTTTGGGACATCCCACTATGTAATGAAGCTCCTGTGTCCCATGATGTATGATCAAGAAAATAGGATTTTTATATACAGCTTACCTGCAAAATCCTTTTCTTGAGAAGTACATCACGGGACACAGCGCTCCCGCCCCTCTTGGGTTTTACGTGGTTTCTTATTGCTTTGCTAGAAGACTGAGGTGCCTCCCATATGGGAGGGGTTATATAGGGGAGGAATTCTCCTTAACCACTTTCAGACCGGACCATTTTGCTGGTAAATGACCAGAGGTCTTTTTACAATTTGGCACTGCGCTGCTTTAACTGGTAATTGCGCGGTCATGCAATGTTGTACCCAAACAAAATTTGCGTCCTTTTCTTCCCACAAATAGAGCTTTCTTTTGATGGTATTTGATTGGCTCTGCGATTTTTATTTTTTGCGATATAAACGTAAAAAGACCGCAAATTTTGAAAAAAAATGATATTTTCTACTTTTTGTTATTAGAAAAATCCAATAAACTCAATTTTAGTCATACATTTAGGCCAAAATGTATTCAGCCACATGTCTTTGGTAAAAAATAAGTCAATAACTGTATATTTATTGGTTTGCGCAAAAGTTGTCACATCTACAAACTAAGGTACGTTTTCTGGAATTTACGCAGCTTTTAGTTTACGACTGCCTATCTCATTTCTTGAGGTGCTAAAATGGCAGGGCACACTAGTGAGACTAGGTAATAAATGGCGGGTGCCCTGAAACTATAAAAAAATAACTAACCAACCAGCGTCACCTGTAACAGTTATATGGTGATCACTGGTGAAAGGGTTAACTAGGGGGCAATCAGGGGGCTTTATGCGGTAGTATATGGGGGTCCCTGGCGCTATAAAAAGCTGCGGCGAACCTAAATACCTACCTGCCTAACTAGCGTCACCTGTGACACTAATACAGCGATCAGAAAAACGATTGCTTATTAGGCTGGGTTCACACTGGAGCGATGCGGGAACGCCACAAATCCGCGGCGGGTTCCCGCATCGCATGCCTCCCGGCGGCAGTTCACACTGCCCTATGCGAACTGCTGGGAGTGTCAGTGAAATGTTAATGACACCCCCAGATCAGTTCGCATATCGCAGTGCGATCTGCAAACTCGGATCGCATGGTGTGAACACCCATGCGATCCGATTCTGCTGCGGACCAAAAAAAGGCCCCCGTGCGAATTTGCGGCGGGTGCGGCGGGTGCGGTCGAATTCAGCCATACTATCTGTATGGCTGAACTCGAATCGCACAGAGATCGGATGTGATTTGCACTGCAGTGCGGTGCGAATCACATCCGTTCTCATAAACCGCTGCAATGTGAACCCAGCCTTAGTGACACTGGCGACGGGGGGTGATCACGGGGTTAAACCTTTATTGGGGGGGTTAGGGGGTACCTTAGAACTAAAGGGGGCTAACCCTAACTGCCCTAACAGTTATTACAGTCACAAATGACACCCGCAGGGTGATCAGGGGGTTAAACCTTTATTAGGTAATAAATGGCGGGTGCCCTGAAACTATAATAAAAATGACTAACCAACCAGCGTCACCTGTAACAGTTATATGGTGATCACTGGTGAAAGGGTTAACTAGGGGGCAATCAGGGGGCTTTATGCGGTAGTATATGGGGGTCCCTGGCGCTATAAAAAGCTGCGGCGAACCTAAATACCTACCTGCCTAACTAGCGTCACCTGTGACACTAATACAGCGATCAGAAAAATGATCGCTTATTAGGCTGGGTTCACACTGGAGCGATGCGGGAACGCCACGAATCCGCGGCGGGTTCCCGCATCGCATGCCTCCCGGCGGCAGTTCACACTGCCCTATGCGAACTGCTGGGAGTGTCAGTGAAATGTTAATGACACCCCCAGATCAGTTCGCATATCGCAGTGCGATCTGCAAACTTGGATCGCATGGTGTGAACACCCATGCGATCCGATTCTGCTGCGGACCAAAAAAAGGCTCCCGTGCGAATTTGCGGCGGGTGCGGCGGGTGCGGTCGAATTCAGCCATACTATCTGTATGGCTGAACTCGAATCGCACAGAGATCGGATGTGATTTGCACTGCAGTGCGGTGCGAATCACATCCGTTCTCATAAACCGCTGCAATGTGAACCCAGCCTTAGTGACACTGGCGACGGGGGGTGATCACGGGGTTAAACCTTTATTGGGGGGGTTAGGGGGTACCTTAGAACTAAAGGGGGCTAACCCTAACTGCCCTAACAGTTATTACAGTCACAAATGACACCCGCCGGGTGATCAGGGGGTTAAACCTTTATTAGGTAATAAATGGCGGGTGCCCTGAAACTATAATAAAAATGACTAACCAACCAGCGTCACCTGTAACAGTTATATGGTGATCACTGGTGAAAGGGTTAACTAGGGGGCAATCAGGGGGCTTTATGCGGTAGTATATGGGGGTCCCTGGCGCTATAAAAAGCTGCGGCGAACCTAAATACCTACCTGCCTAACTAGCGTCACCTGTGACACTAATACAGCGATCAGAAAAATGATCGCTTATTAGGCTGGGTACACACTGGAGCGATGCGGGAACGCCACGAATCCGCGGCGGGTTCCCGCATCGCATGCCTCCCGGCGGCAGTTCACACTGCCCTATGCGAACTGCTGGGAGTGTCAGTGAAATGTTAATGACACCCCCAGATCAGTTCGCATATCGCAGTGCGATCTGCAAACTCGGATCGCATGGTGTGAACACCCATGCGATCCGATTCTGCTGCGGACCAAAAAAAGGGTCCCGTGCGAATTTGCGGCGGGTGCGGCGCAAATTCAGCCATACTATCTGTATGGCTGAACTCGAATCGCACAGAGATCGGATGTGATTTGCACTGCAGTGCGGTGAGAATCACATTAGTTCTCATAAACCGCTGCAATGTGAACCCAGCCTTAGTGACACTGGCGACGGGGGGTGATCTTGGGGTTAAACCTTTATTGGGGGGGTTAGGGGGGTACATTAGAACTAAAGGGGGCTAACCCTAACTGCCCTAACAGTTATTACAGTCACAAATGACACCAATGCAAAAAAATAAAAAATGACATTGGTGTCACTGTGACTGGGGGGCAGGGGTAATTGGGGGGGTGATCGGGGGGATGTGAGTGTGCCTGGAATGTTCTACTGTGTAGTGTCGTGTTGGTGCAACTCACCGATCCTCTCTCCTCGGTGTCTGAACGAAAAATACCGACACGGAGGAGAGATTACATCACTTCCTCTCCTGTGTTTACATTACAGGAGAGGAAGTGATGTCACGGAGCATTTTCATTCGTCGGGAGCGATCGCGAGGGGGTGGCCATGAATGAATGGCCGCCCCCTCATACCGGATCGCTCCCGAACGAATACCGACCGCCGCAGGCACCGGGGGGGGGGGCCGATCGGGCCCCCCACCCGCGGGAAGGCAGGGACGTACAGGTACGCCCATATGCCTGCCCGTGCCATTCTGTCGACGTACATCGTCGTGCGGCGGTCGGCAAGTGGTTAATTGAGGGTTAACCAGTGTCCAATCACCAGAGGTGCCTATATAACCCACTATGTAATCAAGCTCCTGCGTCCCGTGATGTACTTCTCAAGAAAAGGATTTTTACAGGTAAGCTGTATATAAAAATCCTATTTTTTTGTTTATCACATAATTACTGTCTTTCATTACCAAAGCCCCAGCCAAATATCTAATATCATTTTAACTAGTTTGGTCACTCAGTCAGTTTTGCCTCATTAACATCTGTTTTACTAATGTTCATTTAGTTTCTAATATCATTCCCTACACTATTTTGTGATTTTTAATGAAATATATATGTATGGTGACTGTCATGCATTTATCCCGCCCTCGCAAACTCATTGGTCTTTTCACACCTGTCAAAGGCACTTTAATTTGCCACTTGCCATATTGGGCTTGCAGTTGTCACTTGTCAGTATAAAAGAAAATCTCCCTTCACTATTGGTCATACTTGATAAAGGAGGCAGGGCCCCTGAAACGGATTTTATATGAGCCTTTACTTCCCCATGTCTGCTGTCTTGGTCCTAGGAGCCCTTAGATGCAGCTGTCTTCAAATTTCTATCCAGAATTTTGTGCATGACAGCCACTTGCCGGTTCACTGGCTGTGCTGCACTCGGCTCTCCTCTGTTCTAAGCTCAAGCAGAACTTTGTTACCTTGGATGAAAGTGTTTACTTATGTTGTGCAATAAATGGATACATGCTTTTATTAACGTGCACTGTGGTCACATTCATGTTCTCTGCATACCCACAAGGATCTTCCCAGATCTCATGAACACTACTGCACTGTAATTCAAGCTCTGACTCACCTTTCCACCCATCCCTCCGCTCATACATCCCTGTGAGAAATCCTGCTCTCCTGCCTTCCTGGTTGATAAGGCTGCTGGCTATTTAAACAAAGCTAGTTCCATCCAGCTGGATCCCTGACCTTTCAGCTGCACCTGACATTTCAGCTGCAGTAGTCCTGGAGTCTCTTTCCCCACCATAGCCAAGTACTTTTTCAGATATCTTATCATTTTGCACACATACCACTAATATTATCATCATTGTTATTATCTGTAAGAAATCATTTCTGATGTGTCTCTCAGCGCAGAGAGATTAATTTTTCTTTTTGGACAGATAGATATTTAATTAAAGAACAGAAAGAAGTAATTGTACATACATACAGTACATAAATAAATCTTAGAAATAGGACTGTTTTTGTATTGTCATAATCAAGAAAATGAAAGTCTTTGAAATCTTTGTGTGAATACATGAAACATAGTAATGGCTAAAGAGGTTTCTTCTGTGATATACGAATAAAGTAACCAAATATTTTTGTATTGTTCTATAGTTTCATTTAAATTGAATACATTTTAGGTCCACTTCAGCCCGGACCATTTGGCTGGCCAAAGTCCAGAGCGTTCTTTTCGATTTGGCACTGCACCAATTCAACTGACATTTGCGCGGTCGTGCGCCATGGCTCCCAAACAAAATTGACATCTTTTTTCCCCACAAATAGAGCTTTATTTTGGTGGTATTTGAGAACCTCTGCGTTTTTTTGCGCTATAAACAAAAAAATTATCCAGTAGAGGGCGCTGCAGGGGTTAAGTGTGTCCTAGGGAGTGATTCTAACTGTAGAGAAGGATGGGCTATGTGTGACATGACACTGATCACCACTCCCGATCACAGGGAGCGGTAATCAGTGTCCTGTCACTAGGAAGAATGGGGAAATTCTTGTTTACATCAGCATTTCCCCATTCCTCCTCTCCGTGAGACGAACACGGATATCCCTGCGGACATCGAGTTCATGGGATCCACGATCACACTCACTGAGCTCGTGGCGCCCACAATGGCGCATCTTAAAGGGCAACGTACAGGTACGGTTAAATGTCTGTACGTGCCCTTCTGCCAACGCATATCAATGTGAGCCGGTCGGCAAGGGGTTAAAGTGAATATCCAAAAGAACTTAGAAATGTTAAATATCTCAAAGTATTGCAGCGATCAGACAGAAAGATCTTTTTTAGTGAAATGTGTGTAAGCTCATCTGCATTTTCATCATGTAAAAAGTTAAAATGTTTGGACACACTGTGCTCCATAAGCCGTATCTCAATATTTTGGCTGCATTAGCCAAGTCTGCTTTGCAGTTTTTGACTGATGCAAACCACATATTGTAAACCACATGGACATCCCAATATACAATATAAGTTAATGTGTTATTCAAAAATTATGAGGGAAAACTCTTGGTAATAAAAATAGAAATTAGAAATAGGATTTACGGGCAAAATAGTTGCAAAGATATGCAGATGTCTGTAATGTAAGTCTTTTTGTAAGGCCTCATGGGGATCCCAGAGCACCCTCCCCATGTTGAGGCAATGTGGCCTTGTATGGTTCAGGAGGGGGGCACTCACTCGCCTCCATCCTGTCCTCCAGGCTGCATGCTCAAATAAGGGTCTGGTGTGGATTTTGGGGGGACCCCACGCCAATTTTCTTAAAATTCCCCTTGAAAATCCATACCAGGTCCTGGTATGGATTTTGGGGTGGTTGACCCCACGCTGTTTTTTTTATTTTGCCACGGAGTTCCCCTTAATATCCATACCAGACCCAAAGGGCCTGGTATGGACTGGGACGGGTGAAACCACACCATTTTTCCCTTGATTTTTATCTATATTGGCGGGACCCGGCAATACATTACAGCCGCGAGCAAGTTTAGCCGCTTTAAGACCGGCCGTCATCGTTTGATGGTGGCATAATGGCTCTCCGAATCGCCGTAGCTGTACAGCGGCTTGCACAGGCTCATTTGCCTGCCGGCGCGTGCTCCCTTCAGCTACGGGAGCATGCCTGCAGGTAGGGAAGACTCGATGTCCTCCAGAGGCCCACAATTGCCTTGTATACAGCAGGAACAGGGAAATGTAAACAAGGCATTTCCTTGTTGTGACAGGTGACATGACAGGGATCTACTGTTCCCAGTGGTCAGGAACTGTGGTCTCTGTCATGTCCCACTAAGCCCGCCCCCCCCCCCAGTTAGAAACACTCATAGGGAACACAGTTATCCCCTTGATTGCCCCCTAGTGTTAACCCCTTCCTCACCAGTTACATTTATACAGTAATCAGTGGCTGTTTTTAGCTCTGGTGGCTGTATAAATGTCACTGGTCCCAAAAAAGTGTCAAAAGTGTCCGATCTGTCCCCTGCAATGTCACAGTCCCGATAAAAATCGCAGCTCATTGCCATTACAAGTAAAACAAATTATAATAAAAATGCCATAAAAAGGCCATGAATCTAATCCCTATTTTGTAGACGCTATAATTTTTGCGCAAACCAATCAATATACGCTTATTAGGATTTTTTACCAAAAATATGTAGAAGTTTACATATCAGCCTAAACTGATGAAGAAATTTGTTTTTAAAAAATAAATAAATGTGGGATATGTATTATAGCAAAAAGTTAAAAATATAGTCTGTCGCATTTTTTTTGTTTTTATAGTAAAAATAAAAACTGTAGAGGTGATCAAATACCACCAAAAGGAAGCTCTACGTGTGGGAAAAAAAGACAGAAATTTTGGGTACAGCGTCGCACGACCACACAATTGTCAGTTAAAGTGACGCAGTGCTGAATCGCAAAAAATGCTCTGGTCCAGGGCTGAAGTGGTTAAATGACATTTTTTCCTTTAGAAATGAAATTTTGCTGCAGGACAGTAAAACACAGACAGATGTGCTACCTTACAGGCACGATATTTAAAGGAATAGTCCATTTTTATTGTTTCACTTTAAGCATTCCTAAAATCACTGCTCCTGAAAAATGGGTCCTTTTTAAAACTTTTTCTTGCATCTATACATGTCCCTTGGGCAGTACCCCAGTACCCATATACTTTTTATGGCAATAAACTTGCATATAAGCCTTTAAAATTAGCACTTTTGATTCTTTAAGTTTGTGACCTATAGACTTTAACGGTGTTCACATGTTGGCATACATTTTTTGCCTGTTCCCATGTTCTGATGAAAATTCAGCTCATGCCTATCAAGAACCAATAAACATCAAAACCTGCAATGTTTTTGTATCTTTTCACTAATATGATAAATGTTTTAGTTGACAACTATTAGCATTAGTGAATTGAAGAGTCCTAAATACCTTCGAACTGCCCCAGATTCCATGGGACTGTCCCAAGATTTCCAAAAAATCCTTGCACCCCTTGGATCCCAGTGCCAGAACTCTCGCCAAATGTACCTCTCAGCACTGGGGAAGGTTGTTCACTCCAATTCTATCTCTCCTACTCACACTCAGCCAGCAGCAATGAGGTTTCCATGGTGCAAGGAATGTGTGTTAGGAGGGGGCAAACAGTGTGTGTACAGGTAGAGGGCAGTGTGTGCAAGGGGGGGGGGGGGTTGCAGTGTATGTAGGGGTACAATGTGTACAGAGATTGGAGGGTGCAGGGAGGAGGGACTGTGCGTACAAGGAATGATGCAGTGTGTACAGGGAAAAGGCAGTGAGTGTAGGGAGCCGGCACAGTGTACCGGGGGGAGGGGTGTACAATGTGGGTACAGTGTGTGAAGGTAGGCAATGTGTACAGTCAGTGAACTTAATTTGGTTTAATTCAATTTGTTGTTTTTATTTAGATTACATTAGCCCCATTCCCCAATATCCAGCATAATTTAACTATGCCCAAATTTTGCATTAGTGCGCTACTCTACCAAAGGTCCTATTCTCCCAAAAGTGTCCATCATTCTAAAGTTTTAAATATTTCCTTTATTGTTAACAAGGTGTAGCAGTACCAGAACATGATTCATTAACTTAATTTCATTCATGTAAAATTTCAAACAGGTTGGCACACAAGCACATGAAATAGATCCTCTTTTGTGTGTTACAACAGTGACTCAAAGCCAGAAGATTTTGGAGGAAGACAGCCTTCAGCGGATGAGTGACTAAACCCACAATATCAGTGACACTGCTTATCTGTTCTTAGAGCAGCAGTAAAACAGACACTGCTTATCTGTTCATAGAGCAGCAGTAAAATAGAATATAAAAAAATAGTGTGTGGCCATCAGCACAGTGGTTAGATTTCATGGACTGGGAAAAGTAATATTTGGAGAGTGATGAGGTCTGTTACAAACTAGGGGGAAGGAAGAGAACACAGAGGAAGAGTCTGCATTCTAGATTGGGTTATCATAGTACCAACATAAGAAAAAATTACTGATGGACATTTTGACCCAAACAATAAAAGGTTAATGGAGAAAAGACTTTGCACCAAACAAGCCTACAGTAGACCAAGTGTGAAAAAAATTAAAGATTCTATGAATGTCTATAGAGTAAATAAATAGAAAACCACCATATACAGAATCCTATACCCACAGTTAATTTAGAGAAAAGCAAAAAAAAACTATAAAGCATGGTACAATTTGCTTCAGTGGGGGAAAAAAATTTAATTCCTTCTCGATCCTCCAATCAGACATTCCCTGGAACAACAATCTCTGGTGCTGTTACCTATTAATGTTAATATCCACTTATGTTTTGCTCATTTCAGAATGTATCCAGCCTATTCCACATTTTCACAACTCTTAGCGTGAAGGCAATATGTATTTTCCACCAAATATACAGTAAATATTGCCCCTGCACCAAGTGCATTATAAGGACCATGCATGTATTTGTATATGTTGATCATATCCTCCCTTAACCACTTAATAACCGCCCTATAGCCGAATGACGGCTTCAGGGCGGTTTCTTAACTCTGGGAGGCCGTCATATGACGTCCTCCCAGAATTCCGCTCTCGCGCGCCCCCCTGGGGCGCGCACTCGAGAGCATCCGTGACCGCCGGGTCCATCACGGATCACGGTAAACGGCCGCTCATAGCGGCCGTTTACCACGTGATCGCTCCGTCAAATGACGGAGTGATCACTTGTAAACAAACCGGCGTCATGTTATGATGCCGGTTCCTCCCTCCCCCTCTCTGTACCGATCGGAACAGCGGAGGGGGAAGAGATCGGTGTCAGCAGCGATGTGGGCTGCATCTGCAGTGCCCACATCGCTGCTCACCGAAAATTAACCCCTCAATTCCCTGCAAATACTCTGCAATACCCTGCCATTACTCTGCATTACTCTGCAATACCCTGCAATACCCTGCATTACCCTGCATTACTCTGCATTACTCTGCATTACTCTGCATTACTCTGCAATACCCTGCAATACCCTGCAATACTCTGCAATACTCTGCAATACTCTGCATTACACTGCAATACTCTGCAATACTCTGCATTACCCTGCAATACTCTGCATTACCCTGCAATACCCTGCCATTACTCTGCATTACTCTGCATTACTCTGCAATACCCTGAAATACCCTGCAATACCCTGCAATACTCTGCAATACTCTGCAATACCCTGCAATACTCTGCAATACACTGCAATACCCTGCAATACCCTGCAATACTCTGCATTACCCTGCAATACCCTGCAATACCCTGCAATACCCTGCAACACTCTGCAATACCCTGCAACGCTCTGCAACACCCGCCAATACCCTGCAACACTCTGCAATGCTCTGCAACACTCTGCAATGCTCTGCAACACACACCAATACCCTGCAACACTCTGCAATGCTCTGCAACACCCGCCAATACCGTGCAACACTCTGCAATGCTCTGCAACACCCTCCAATATCCTGCAATGCTCTGCAACGCAATACTCTGCAACGCCATACTCTGAGATACCCAGCCATACTCTGATATACCCAGCCATACCCAGCCATAGTCGGTGATACCCTGCAATACCCAGCCATAGACACCCCCCCCTCCCGCCGCCCTCCGGTGCTTCTACCGGCTTTTTGACAATTTTGTGAAAAAAAAAAAAAAAGTAAAAAAAATCTTGATTTTGCAAAGAATTGTGGGAAAAAAATGACAACGTCAAAAAACTCATCATGCCTCTTACTAAATACCTTGGAATGTCTTCTTTCCAAAAAGGGGTCATTTGGGGGGTATTTGTACTTTTCTGGCATGTTAGGGTCTCAAGAATTGAAATAGGCCGTCAGTACTTCAGGTGTGATCAATTTTCAGATATTGGCACCATAGCTTGTGGACTCTATAACTTTCACAAAGACCAAATAATATCCACCAATTTGTACTTATTTTTACCAAAGATATGTAGTAGTATAAATTTTGGCCAAAATTTATGAAGAAAAAATTACTAATCTGCTAAATTTTATAACAGAAACAAAGAAAAATTCATTTTTTTACAGAATGTTCTGTATTTTTTCTTTTATAGCACAAAAAATAAAAAACCCAGCGGTGATTAAATACCACCAAAAGAAAGCTCCATTTGTGTGAAAAAAAGGACAAAAATTTCATATAGGTCCAGTGTTGCATGACTGAGTAATTGTCATTCAAAATGCGAGAGCACCGAAAGCTGAAAATTGATCTGGTTATTAAGGGTGTTTAAGTGCCCAGTGGTCAAGTGGTTAATTACCACTTTTCAAGAGAGAATACATTCAGTTCAGCTCATTTTCCTTATGAGTTCTGCCATGCCTCCTATTAGTTTGGATGGCTTTCTGCACACTTTTTCCAGTTTCACAATATTTTTGTGAATTGGTGCCCAAAACTAAACACCATTTTCTAGACTAGGTGTTAACAATGTTTTGTACAGGGCAAATGTATGTCTGCATAACTGGAGTCTATACCTCTTGTAATACAAGTATTTTGTAAATATATTAAAAAGTAAGTGGCCCCCCCATCGCACTCACTCGCGCATTGATCACTTTTTCGTGAACAATAACACGTTGAGGGCCGTCCGCTCTGCACACATTCTACCTATCTCCTGGTCTGACCACGCCCCGCTTACCATGACGCTAGACATTGGGGCCCCCCTTCGCAAACCCTGCAACTGGCCACTGAACAACTACCTATTGCAGCACCTCCCGACCAAAGCGGAGCTAGAATCTTCGCTCCAACTGTATTTCGCTGAAAATGATACCCCAGACGTTACCCTCCCCACCCTGTGGGCTGCCCACAAAGCTGTTGTTCAGGGCCGCTGCCTTGCCCTCTCCTCAGCAGTCAGCACTGAAGAGAGACGCACAGGCCGCCAGGCTAATGGCTGAAGGACGGTTGAAGACCCTTGAGGCTAGGCTTCGGGGAGCCCCCTCCCTGTCACTGATTAAACAAATTGTGCAGGTGAGACTAACTCTGAGAGATCTTGCTCTGGGTTCAGTGGAGAAGGCGCTTATCCGTCTGCGACAGCTCTATTATGATAAGGGAAATAAAACGCAGACCCTGTTGGCTCGGAAACTGGCTGATCAAACACAAGCCTCTACGCCTTCCCAAATCAAAAAACAATAGAGGAGACCTTTTGTCTCATCCGCAGGCCATCGCGGACACATTTGCAGTCTTTTACACTGATCTCTACAACAAGCAGGATATACCCCATAATCCACCAGCCCCCACATTGAATGCCCAAATCACTAGGTACCTGGAAAACATGACACTGCCCCGACTGAAGGACACGGACCTTCAAGACCTTAACGCCCTAATTACAGATGAGGAATTGTCAGTGCAGGTAGGGAAGACTCGATGTCCTCCAGAGGCCCACAATTGCCTTGTATACAGCAGGAACAGGGAAATGTAAACAAGGCATTTCCTTGTTGTGACAGGTGACATGACAGGGATCTACTGTTCCCAGTGGTCAGGAACTGTGGTCTCTGTCATGTCCCACTAAGCCCGCCCCCCCCCCCCAGTTAGAAACACTCATAGGGAACACAGTTATCCCCTTGATTGCCCCCTAGTGTTAACCCCTTCCTCACCAGTTACATTTATACAGTAATCAGTGGCTGTTTTTAGCTCTGGTGGCTGTATAAATGTCACTGGTCCCAAAAAAGTGTCAAAAGTGTCCGATCTGTCCCCTGCAATGTCACAGTCCCGATAAAAATCGCAGCTCATTGCCATTACAAGTAAAACAAATTATAATAAAAATGCCATAAAAAGGCCATGAATCTAATCCCTATTTTGTAGACGCTATAATTTTTGCGCAAACCAATCAATATACGCTTATTAGGATTTTTTACCAAAAATATGTAGAAGTTTACATATCAGCCTAAACTGATGAAGAAATTTGTTTTTAAAAAATAAATAAATGTGGGATATGTATTATAGCAAAAAGTTAAAAATATAGTCTGTCGCATTTTTTTTGTTTTTATAGTAAAAATAAAAACTGTAGAGGTGATCAAATACCACCAAAAGGAAGCTCTACGTGTGGGAAAAAAAGACAGAAATTTTGGGTACAGCGTCGCACGACCACACAATTGTCAGTTAAAGTGACGCAGTGCTGAATCGCAAAAAATGCTCTGGTCCAGGGCTGAAGTGGTTAAATGACATTTTTTCCTTTAGAAATGAAATTTTGCTGCAGGACAGTAAAACACAGACAGATGTGCTACCTTACAGGCACGATATTTAAAGGAATAGTCCATTTTTATTGTTTCACTTTAAGCATTCCTAAAATCACTGCTCCTGAAAAATGGGTCCTTTTTAAAACTTTTTCTTGCATCTATACATGTCCCTTGGGCAGTACCCCAGTACCCATATACTTTTTATGGCAATAAACTTGCATATAAGCCTTTAAAATTAGCACTTTTGATTCTTTAAGTTTGTGACCTATAGACTTTAACGGTGTTCACATGTTGGCATACATTTTTTGCCTGTTCCCATGTTCTGATGAAAATTCAGCTCATGCCTATCAAGAACCAATAAACATCAAAACCTGCAATGTTTTTGTATCTTTTCACTAATATGATAAATGTTTTAGTTGACAACTATTAGCATTAGTGAATTGAAGAGTCCTAAATACCTTCGAACTGCCCCAGATTCCATGGGACTGTCCCAAGATTTCCAAAAAATCCTTGCACCCCTTGGATCCCAGTGCCAGAACTCTCGCCAAATGTACCTCTCAGCACTGGGGAAGGTTGTTCACTCCAATTCTATCTCTCCTACTCACACTCAGCCAGCAGCAATGAGGTTTCCATGGTGCAAGGAATGTGTGTTAGGAGGGGGCAAACAGTGTGTGTACAGGTAGAGGGCAGTGTGTGCAAGGGGGGGGGGGGGTTGCAGTGTATGTAGGGGTACAATGTGTACAGAGATTGGAGGGTGCAGGGAGGAGGGACTGTGCGTACAAGGAATGATGCAGTGTGTACAGGGAAAAGGCAGTGAGTGTAGGGAGCCGGCACAGTGTACCGGGGGGAGGGGTGTACAATGTGGGTACAGTGTGTGAAGGTAGGCAATGTGTACAGTCAGTGAACTTAATTTGGTTTAATTCAATTTGTTGTTTTTATTTAGATTACATTAGCCCCATTCCCCAATATCCAGCATAATTTAACTATGCCCAAATTTTGCATTAGTGCGCTACTCTACCAAAGGTCCTATTCTCCCAAAAGTGTCCATCATTCTAAAGTTTTAAATATTTCCTTTATTGTTAACAAGGTGTAGCAGTACCAGAACATGATTCATTAACTTAATTTCATTCATGTAAAATTTCAAACAGGTTGGCACACAAGCACATGAAATAGATCCTCTTTTGTGTGTTACAACAGTGACTCAAAGCCAGAAGATTTTGGAGGAAGACAGCCTTCAGCGGATGAGTGACTAAACCCACAATATCAGTGACACTGCTTATCTGTTCTTAGAGCAGCAGTAAAACAGACACTGCTTATCTGTTCATAGAGCAGCAGTAAAATAGAATATAAAAAAATAGTGTGTGGCCATCAGCACAGTGGTTAGATTTCATGGACTGGGAAAAGTAATATTTGGAGAGTGATGAGGTCTGTTACAAACTAGGGGGAAGGAAGAGAACACAGAGGAAGAGTCTGCATTCTAGATTGGGTTATCATAGTACCAACATAAGAAAAAATTACTGATGGACATTTTGACCCAAACAATAAAAGGTTAATGGAGAAAAGACTTTGCACCAAACAAGCCTACAGTAGACCAAGTGTGAAAAAAATTAAAGATTCTATGAATGTCTATAGAGTAAATAAATAGAAAACCACCATATACAGAATCCTATACCCACAGTTAATTTAGAGAAAAGCAAAAAAAAACTATAAAGCATGGTACAATTTGCTTCAGTGGGGGAAAAAAATTTAATTCCTTCTCGATCCTCCAATCAGACATTCCCTGGAACAACAATCTCTGGTGCTGTTACCTATTAATGTTAATATCCACTTATGTTTTGCTCATTTCAGAATGTATCCAGCCTATTCCACATTTTCACAACTCTTAGCGTGAAGGCAATATGTATTTTCCACCAAATATACAGTAAATATTGCCCCTGCACCAAGTGCATTATAAGGACCATGCATGTATTTGTATATGTTGATCATATCCTCCCTTAACCACTTAATAACCGCCCTATAGCCGAATGACGGCTTCAGGGCGGTTTCTTAACTCTGGGAGGCCGTCATATGACGTCCTCCCAGAATTCCGCTCTCGCGCGCCCCCCTGGGGCGCGCACTCGAGAGCATCCGTGACCGCCGGGTCCATCACGGATCACGGTAAACGGCCGCTCATAGCGGCCGTTTACCACGTGATCGCTCCGTCAAATGACGGAGTGATCACTTGTAAACAAACCGGCGTCATGTTATGATGCCGGTTCCTCCCTCCCCCTCTCTGTACCGATCGGAACAGCGGAGGGGGAAGAGATCGGTGTCAGCAGCGATGTGGGCTGCATCTGCAGTGCCCACATCGCTGCTCACCGAAAATTAACCCCTCAATTCCCTGCAAATACTCTGCAATACCCTGCCATTACTCTGCATTACTCTGCAATACCCTGCAATACCCTGCATTACCCTGCATTACTCTGCATTACTCTGCATTACTCTGCATTACTCTGCAATACCCTGCAATACCCTGCAATACTCTGCAATACTCTGCAATACTCTGCATTACACTGCAATACTCTGCAATACTCTGCATTACCCTGCAATACTCTGCATTACCCTGCAATACCCTGCCATTACTCTGCATTACTCTGCATTACTCTGCAATACCCTGAAATACCCTGCAATACCCTGCAATACTCTGCAATACTCTGCAATACCCTGCAATACTCTGCAATACACTGCAATACCCTGCAATACCCTGCAATACTCTGCATTACCCTGCAATACCCTGCAATACCCTGCAATACCCTGCAACACTCTGCAATACCCTGCAACGCTCTGCAACACCCGCCAATACCCTGCAACACTCTGCAATGCTCTGCAACACTCTGCAATGCTCTGCAACACACACCAATACCCTGCAACACTCTGCAATGCTCTGCAACACCCGCCAATACCGTGCAACACTCTGCAATGCTCTGCAACACCCTCCAATATCCTGCAATGCTCTGCAACGCAATACTCTGCAACGCCATACTCTGAGATACCCAGCCATACTCTGATATACCCAGCCATACCCAGCCATAGTCGGTGATACCCTGCAATACCCAGCCATAGACACCCCCCCCTCCCGCCGCCCTCCGGTGCTTCTACCGGCTTTTTGACAATTTTGTGAAAAAAAAAAAAAAAGTAAAAAAAATCTTGATTTTGCAAAGAATTGTGGGAAAAAAATGACAACGTCAAAAAACTCATCATGCCTCTTACTAAATACCTTGGAATGTCTTCTTTCCAAAAAGGGGTCATTTGGGGGGTATTTGTACTTTTCTGGCATGTTAGGGTCTCAAGAATTGAAATAGGCCGTCAGTACTTCAGGTGTGATCAATTTTCAGATATTGGCACCATAGCTTGTGGACTCTATAACTTTCACAAAGACCAAATAATATCCACCAATTTGTACTTATTTTTACCAAAGATATGTAGTAGTATAAATTTTGGCCAAAATTTATGAAGAAAAAATTACTAATCTGCTAAATTTTATAACAGAAACAAAGAAAAATTCATTTTTTTACAGAATGTTCTGTATTTTTTCTTTTATAGCACAAAAAATAAAAAACCCAGCGGTGATTAAATACCACCAAAAGAAAGCTCCATTTGTGTGAAAAAAAGGACAAAAATTTCATATAGGTCCAGTGTTGCATGACTGAGTAATTGTCATTCAAAATGCGAGAGCACCGAAAGCTGAAAATTGATCTGGTTATTAAGGGTGTTTAAGTGCCCAGTGGTCAAGTGGTTAATTACCACTTTTCAAGAGAGAATACATTCAGTTCAGCTCATTTTCCTTATGAGTTCTGCCATGCCTCCTATTAGTTTGGATGGCTTTCTGCACACTTTTTCCAGTTTCACAATATTTTTGTGAATTGGTGCCCAAAACTAAACACCATTTTCTAGACTAGGTGTTAACAATGTTTTGTACAGGGCAAATGTATGTCTGCATAACTGGAGTCTATACCTCTTGTAATACAAGTATTTTGTAAATATATTAAAAAGTAAGTGGCCCCCCCATCGCACTCACTCGCGCATTGATCACTTTTTCGTGAACAATAACACGTTGAGGGCCGTCCGCTCTGCACACATTCTACCTATCTCCTGGTCTGACCACGCCCCGCTTACCATGACGCTAGACATTGGGGCCCCCCTTCGCAAACCCTGCAACTGGCCACTGAACAACTACCTATTGCAGCACCTCCCGACCAAAGCGGAGCTAGAATCTTCGCTCCAACTGTATTTCGCTGAAAATGATACCCCAGACGTTACCCTCCCCACCCTGTGGGCTGCCCACAAAGCTGTTGTTCAGGGCCGCTGCCTTGCCCTCTCCTCAGCAGTCAGCACTGAAGAGAGACGCACAGGCCGCCAGGCTAATGGCTGAAGGACGGTTGAAGACCCTTGAGGCTAGGCTTCGGGGAGCCCCCTCCCTGTCACTGATTAAACAAATTGTGCAGGTGAGACTAACTCTGAGAGATCTTGCTCTGGGTTCAGTGGAGAAGGCGCTTATCCGTCTGCGACAGCTCTATTATGATAAGGGAAATAAAACGCAGACCCTGTTGGCTCGGAAACTGGCTGATCAAACACAAGCCTCTACGCCTTCCCAAATCAAAAAACAATAGAGGAGACCTTTTGTCTCATCCGCAGGCCATCGCGGACACATTTGCAGTCTTTTACACTGATCTCTACAACAAGCAGGATATACCCCATAATCCACCAGCCCCCACATTGAATGCCCAAATCACTAGGTACCTGGAAAACATGACACTGCCCCGACTGAAGGACACGGACCTTCAAGACCTTAACGCCCTAATTACAGATGAGGAATTGTCAGTGACTGTGAAAGCACTCCCGGCCCACAAATCTCCGGGGCCAGACGGGTTCCCGTACAAGTACTATAAGACATTTCTACCTATTCTGAGCCCCTACATGACCAAACTGTTTAACTCTTTCCTCAAACGATCCCCGGTCCCGACTAAGATGCTGGCCTCCTTTATATCCGTCATCCCGAAACCAGATAAAGACCCGACTCTCTGTGCCAGCTATAGGCCTATTGCTCTATTGAACTCAGATTTAAAAATTTTCACAAAAATTCTAGCGAACCGCCTCAATGCGATTCTTCCTGCTTTGATCCATAAGGACCAGGTAGGCTTTGTACCTCATAGACAGGCGGGCGATAACACCAGAAGAATTATTGACCTTATCGACATAGCTAACAAGACTACTCTCCCCTCCCTGGTCCTGAGTCTAGACGCAGAAAAGGCATTTGACCGCCTGAGCTGGCCATTCATGACGACGACTCTACGCCACATGGGCTTTCAGGGTCCCTTCATGCACGCAATACAACACCTTTACACCACCCCCACCTCGCAAGTATGCAACGTCTCCGATCTTCTCTATCGCCAATGGCACCCGCCAGGGCTGCCCGTTATCTCCTTTGCTGTTTGCACTCTGTGTGGAGCCCCTGGCGGAGGCCATTAGAAGCAATCAGGATGTCAGGGGAATTTTGGTTCGGGACAGGGAAATCAAAATATCTCTATTCGCGGATGATGTCATCCTCACCCTGTCCCAGCCTAGGACGTCCTTGCCCAACCTGAGTGCGGAACTGCAGCGATACGGGGAGATCTCGGGTTATAAAATGAATGCCTCCAAGTCAGTGGCCCTCCCGATCAATATACCTGCGGCAGAGGAGACTCACCTACGCTCGGTGTTTCCCTACAGATGGGAGCACTCCTCTCTTAAATACTTGGGGGTTCTCATTATCCCATCCTTCCATACCCTGTACCAGGCCAACTTCCCCCCCCCCCCTTTACAGGGAGATTAGGGAACTTATCCACAAGTGGAAGGCACACCAAATATCGCTCTTGGGGCGGCTCGCGTCTATCAAAATGGTAATTCTCCCCAAACTCCTTTACTTGTTCCAGATGCTTCCGATCCCGATCCCCTACGCGCACCTCCGTATGCTCCAGAAGGACTTGCTGAAGTTCCTGTGGAACTATAAAAAACATCGGGTTCCTGCCTCCGTTATGACTGCTTTGCGCTCGGACGGGGGCCTGGTGTTCCCCGAGCTGGTTAGGTACTATCAAGCGCCGCAATTACGGGCTATAGTCTCATGGTTCACGCAGTGGTCGTACAACAAGTGGTCAGAGATAGAGAAGCTATGGCTAGCTCCGGTGCACCCGAACAGCCTGCTCTGGAGTGCGGAAACACAGATTGATACGAACCGGCTACTGGGGCCGATGGCTCAGCTTAACCAGCTCTGGAGGAAACTCTCCCGGGAACGCAGGCTCCACTCGGAGGCATCCTTGCTGACCTCGTTTCTTTGTAACCCTAAACTCCCGGACAGCCTAACCCACCAGATGTCTTGGCCCTGGGCATCTAGGGGTTTATTCCACCTGGGACATCTAGTAGACCCCAGATCGAGAAAACTGCTGTCTTTCTCGGAGCTGCAGACTAAACACGACCTCCCCCGGCAGACGTTCTACAGTTACCTACAGATCAGACATTTTGCGCAAACCATAGCCCCGAGACTCCAATTCTCCCCGCCCTCTCCCTTCGAACAGATTATACTTGAGGGACGGACTCGCAGGGGAATGATATCAGACCTCTACCGCATCCTCAACTCGCACCACTTTCACGCAAAGGGCAAGCACAAGTATATGCTGCGATGGGAAAAGGAGTTGGGTGAGGAACTTCCACTGGAAGCTTGGCAGGGGGTATGGAGACAGGCGGCCAAGTCCTCCCTATGTACCCTTTACAAGGAAAACTTCTATAAAATTCTCTATCACTGGTACCAGACCCCAGTTGTGCTCCACAAAATGTATCCCTCCGCCTCTGATCGATGCTGGCGCTGCCTACAGGACAGGGGCACCCTGTTCCATATATACTGGACTTGTCCTTTGATAGCCCCATTCTGGAAATCCATCCAACAGCTCCTTATCCGGGTGTTTGAGGTGCCTGTCCCGTTTGTACCCAAGTTCTTTCTATTTGGCCTGTCCCAACCGAGGATGGCTAAGCCATCCCGGAAGCTCCTACGACACATTCTTACAGCAGCCCGTTGCCTAATAGCCCTTAACTGGAAGAGTCGACTGGCCCCATCTATGGAAGCCCTCTACTCCAGAATAAAGGACGTGGAACTTATGGAGAAAATGACTGCCAGAATGAGGGACAGGCTGGAGGAATTTGACCAAGTCTGGGAGAGATGGCGGCTGCGGGAGGACTAAGGGCAAATTGATTAAGGTATGGCGACCTGGATCTCTGGCACTTTCTTTTCTTTTTCTTCTCTGTCTTTTCTCTTTTCACCTTCTCTGTTTCTATAGCGGATCTCATCTGCTATGCATTTCGTGTTTTGCATAGGCCGCAAGGCAGCTCATACCGGGCCGTGGGGGTTGTGGGGTGGGCGGCTGACTTTTGGTGTCCTCCACCCCCCAGCACTCCACCGTCCAAACTACTGGATTCTACTGCACACGCCTGTGACTTGACGCTGCATATCGCATATCTATTCTTAGTCTTGCACAGCTATGTAGATATTCGCCTTCCACTGTACTTCTGTACTGTTTATATTCCTATGCAACCACTGGCAATTAATAAAACGTTATTTGAAAAAAAAAAAAAAAGTAAGTGGCCCAACACAACCTTATATAACATCACCTTACATCCAATAAGAGAGCAAAGCACCTGTCCCAGAGTTGTACAGATGAATTCAGTCATTAGTGATATTCTTGCTACAAAAAAATCTGCTCTTCTGATCCTCGGTGACACCCTTGAAATATTTAAGTAGCGCAGCAGGATTTTTTATCAGACAAATTACCGGAGGATGACTTGAACTTGAACTTTATTGAACAGATTCAGAGCTGAAACTGACAATGCCAAAAGAGTCAGAGTAGCAAAGAGATAAAAATATAACACAATACAATATACAACAGCGAATAAAGATCCCTAAAGATCATTAGGTGGCAGTATAGTCTGTGAGATCTTAGGTAGATACAGGTAAACAGCTAGTACACATGGCTACTTGCATTTGCCTTGCAACAACACCTCTATCACTTTTGTTAATCCAGATGGGAAGCTGAATGGATTCCTGGACCTGCTTCATGTGGTAATGTTTCTAACGAGGTGACCTACATACCTGGATTAAGGTATGAGAACCAGTGATTTGGTGACAGCTCACATGTCCATATACTGCTGTCTCATCTGATGCAGTCTCTCTGAGCACCAGGAGGCTTGAGAGAAAGCTTTATATACCCCTGGTTATGTCCAGGAGATCAGGGCTTGCGGGAGCCCATAGAACTGTGGAAAACAGAGCTATACTAAAAAGATATTTAAATGGGACCAAACCCTAAAAACATTGAATGCTGAGGAAAAATTGAAGTACTTTAGGAACATATTAAATAAAGGTATTATCAAGTGCATTCCAATGGGAAATAAATAAAGAGGAGCAAAGGTTAAACTTATTATATTATATAACATTATTATTGTTATTATGGTGGCTAAACTATAATGTAAAAAGTCCTATTAAGAAGGAAAAAAATGGTCTTTAAAAAATATAAAGCCAAGGGGTCATTGTCAGCATTCCAACACTACAAGGAATGCAATAAGAAGCATAATAATGCAATTAGGGTGGCTAAAAAATGAGAGACACATAGCAGAGAAGAGCAAAAAGAATCCCAAGAAATGTTTTAAATATATTAACAGTAAAAAAGTGAGTTCAGAGAATATTGGCCCGATAAAGGATGATAAAGGGAAGTTGGTATAAATGACACGGAGAAGATAACTGCACTAAATGCTTTTTTCTCCTTTTTTACACAGGAAAAAGAGGGGTAAAGTAATCAAGACTGTATCATTAGTAATGCTTCACAGAATGCATGCTTGATGCTAACGGAAGCTAGTGTCTGAAAAAGACTAGAAAAGCTTAACACAAATAAATCACCAAGACCAAATTGCTTACACCCGAGAGTCCTCAAAGAACTCAATCATGTTATAGCCAGACCGCTATCGCTAATTTTTATGGGCAGCATACTCAGGAGTGGTTCCAGCTGAAAAGCTCATGTGGTACCAATATTCAAAAAAGGTAGTATGTAAACTATTGGAAGGCATGATAAGGGACTATATCCAAAAATATTCTGATGAAAACAATATCATTGGTAGTAATCAGTAGAGTTGGGCGAACGATTCGACCGAGCAAAAGTTTGACCCAAACATCGCCCGTTCGGCTAACACCCAAATTTGAAGGGCATTCAGTAGGTGCTTGTCCCGTCGAACACCCTGGAATGCACTGCACCCTGCACAGTGCATTCTAAGCCCTGATTGGGCAAAGCTTTGCCCAATCAGGGTGCAGTAAATAGCTGGTTGCTAAGAAGTGAGTCGGGAATCCAGCCTCTGTGTCCTTAACAACCATTGAATCATCAGTTGTCAATGGGCCTCCCCACAGGGGGGCATAGGGGCCCCCCAAAAAATCCATATCAGACCCTTATCCGAGCATGCAGCCCATCAGGCCAGGAAAGGGGAGGAACCATACCAGGCCAAATGCCCTCAACATGGAGGGGTGCTTTGGGGCACCCTGAAGCACCTTGTCCCTATGTTTTTTTTTTTTTAAATGTATATTTATTGAAAAAAAATTTGTAAACAGTACAAAAACGTCATAAATACGGTACAGTAGTCAATAACATTGGTTAGACATAGTAGGGGCACCATATTGTAGGTTACAATTAGGTCAAGTGACAGGATACACCATGAAGCTGTATACAGTGGTGATAGCATAACTGAAAAAGGAAGATAGGACGGGTCAAAACATTGAAAACCAGACTTGTGGGCAAGTACTGGTGTCTTTGGTCTGAAACGATATAATGCAGTAAACAAGATATTAAATCTCCCTAAGGTTACTTAAGGAAGGGTTGGCACAAGGGGCAACAAAGGATTCTGGGTTGAACATGGAGGTATCCCATGGGTCCCATATCTTAAAAAATTTAGGCAAGGAATCATGAGCTATTGCCGTAAAATGTTCCATCCTACGCATGTGCGCAATGGACGAGACCACATGTGCTTGCGTGGGAGGTATGGGAGATAGCCAATGAGCCGGTATTACTCTCTTGGCAGCTAGGAGTATAAAAGCCATCAGTTTTTTAGCATATTTAGGGAGATCTAGGATCGGAAGGCCTAGAAGATAATGTGTCGGAGTCAGTGGGATATCTCTTTTCAGTATTGATTGGAGAATGGATTGGACCATAGACCAAAAGGATGTGATACGTGGACAGTCCCAAAAGATATGAAGGTGTGTGCCGGTATCCTGTAGGCACCTCCAGCATAAACGAGACAGTGAGGGATCATACTTATGTAAAACTTCGGGGGTTCTATACCAAAACATTAGTACTTTATAAGCAGTTTCTTTCTGTTCGACACATCTCTAAACTTTGGAGATGGAAGTCCAGATCTCCTGCCATTGAGGGAGAGAAATGGTAGCGGGTAGAATTTTGGCCCACTTCCGCATATAAAGGTGAGAATCCAAAGTGGGAGGCACTGAGTCATGAAGAATCCTGTAAATAGCGGATATGAGACCCTTCTGGTGTGAGCCCTGGGTGCACAGAATTTCAAAGGCGTTAGGTTTCTCTAGGCTCATGGCAGGAGATACGGAGCAAAAGTAGTGTTTAAATTGAAGGTAAGTGAAAATGGACCGTTGTGGAATGTCGAATTTGTCCTGTAAGTCTGGGAAAGATAAAAGTTTGCGGGACACTGGGTGAACTAAGTGGCGAAGTTGGAAAATGCCTGCTTGAGTCCACGGGGTCATAGCCACTGTGGACAGACTGTTAGGTATGTCCGGGTTGTGGGTAACATTTAAAAGGGGTGGACAGGGGGAGGAGAGAGAGAATTTCTTGTGGCATTTTTTCCAAAAATCCAGAGTAAATAGCATAGGGGCTAGGCAAATACGTCTGAGTTGTGATATAGAAGAGGATAAGTCAGACCATAGCATAGAACAAGGATGGACCGGGTCAGTGATGCTCGTTTCTATCTCTGCCCATCGACTCGTCGCAGAAAAGGAGGACCAGGAGACCGTCGTAGATAGGTGAGTCGCGTAATAATATCGTATGATATCGGGAGCTCCCAGACCTCCGTGTGAGCGCGGTGCGAAGACAACCGTATGGGCAATTCTATGTGCTTTGTCTCCCCATATGAATTTAGTAAAGGCCCTCTGGATATTGCGAAGCTGGGGCATGGGAAGGGCAACAAGCAAAGTTTCGAAAAGATACAAAAATTTAGGGAGTATCGCCATTTTGAGGACATTTATCCTACCTAAAAGGGATAGGGGACATTCCATCCATTTACGGAGTAGACTGTGCGTTTCTGAAATTAAAGAGAGAAAGTTAGCCTGGTATAGTGTGCTATAGGACGCTGTTAAATGAATGCCTAAATACTTGAGTGAGTCTGAGCGCCACTGGTAGGGAAAGGTGTTGCGTAAAGCGTTGAGGAGTGAGGGAGGGATGTGAATGGGGAGCGCTTCAGTTTTAGCTGTATTAACTTTCTATCCTGATATATTACCGAACGTTTCTAGGAGGGCATGGAGGTTGGGGAGTGAGGTGTGAGGTTTAGTTAAAGTAAGCAATATGTCGTCTGCAAACAAAGACAGCTTGTATTCTTTCCGTCTTAAAGAGACTCCCCTAATGTCCGAGTCTTCCCGAATGCGTGCTGCCAGGGGTTCAAGGCACAATATAAATAACAAGGGGGAAAGGGGGCAGCCCTGTCTGGTACCATTGCTATGTGTAAACATTGGGGATTTGAAGGATGCCAATTGAAATTGTGAGGTAGGATGGGAATAGAGGGCTTGAAGGGCCGATACAAAGGAGCCTGAAAAACCGTAGCGTGCAAGTGTGGCAAACATGTAGGGCCACCCAAGCCTATCAAAAGCCTTTTGGGCATCTAGGCTGAGAATAAGAGCAGAGCGGGAGGTTTTATCGAGCATGTCAATTAGATCAATGGTACGTCTGGTGTTATCGCCCGCCCGTCTACCTAAAACGAAACCCACTTGATCGTTATGAACAAGGGAGGGGATTATGAAAGAAAGTCTGTTGGCTAGAATTTTTGTAAAGATTTTATAATCTGAGTTCAGTAGGGCAATGGGCCTGTAATTATCTGGCAGGGATGGGGGTTTGCCCGGTTTCGGAAGGACTGTAATATGAGCGTGTAAGAATTGTGAATGTTGAGTGACCCCTTTTTGTAAGGAGGAGTAGAGTTTTAATAAGTGGGGGCCGAGGATGGGAAGGAAAGTCTTATAATATTGATATGGTAGACCGTCAGGCCCAGGGGACTTATGTAAGGGCAGTTCCTTCACTACTGCTGCCAACTCTTCTGTCGAGATATCTGCATTAAGGGTGGCTACCTGTGACGGTGATAGTTTAGGCAACTTTAAAGGGGAGCAAAAAGAATCAAAAGCCTCTTGAGTGAATAAGTGTTTAGGGTCAGAAGCTAAACAGTTGTACAATTTGTCATAAAACGAGCCAAAAACTTTGGACATCGTCAAAGGACAATGGGTCGGGGAGCCGTCAGCCTGGAGGAGGAGTTCAGGATAAGATTGAAAAGGACGTTGCTTAAGCTTGTTTACTAGCATCTTGTGGGGTTTGTTAGCGAACTCGTAAAATTTCTGCTTTGCCCAAATTAGGGCCTTAGAACATTTTTGCATATCTAGCGATTTCAAGCGCTCGCGGAGGGTTGTGACTGTGCGCAGACGGGTCACCGTAGGGGAAGCCAGAAGCAGATCTTGAGCTTTACGGAGCTGTAAAAGGGTGTCTTGCCTCTGGGCTGCCGAGTCCCGCTTTAAGCGGGCGCCGGCAGAGATACACGCACCTCTAAAAAATGCCTTGTGGGCTTCCCATAGGGTGGACACCTCCGCCACTGAGCCCTCATTCAGTTGAAAAAATTCCGATAAATTTTGGGACAGTTGAGCCTCGACAATGGGGTTGCGGAGGAGAAAGTCATTGAGTCTCCAATGACAGGTTCTCGGCATGGAGCAAGCAAGAGCCAAGTCAAGCTGAACCGAGGCATGATCTGACCACGTTCTGGGGTTCAGCTCCGACACAACCGCCGATGTCAATAAAGGTGCTGATATAAAAAGGTGGTCCAGTCTGGAGTACATCTTATGTGGGGGGGGGGGGGGGGAGAAAAACCTTGTCCCTATGTTAATGGAGACAAGGGCCTCTTCATGACAACCCTGGGTGATCATTGTGGGGGTGTGCAGGTGGGGGGCTTATCGGAATTTGGAAGCCTCCTTTAATGAGGGGGCCCTCTGATCCCGCCCCCCATGTGAATGAGTATGGGATACATAGTTTTGTTTTTAAACAAAATTGGCGTGGGGCTCCCTTTAAACTACTAGATCTGAAGGGTTTTTCTTTTTCACAATACCATTGCCGGAAATTTAAATGTCATTTTTTTTCTTTAGAAATGTCATTTTTACTACAGTAGGTTCTACCCATGGTACAGATGCATCACTTTACAGGCAGACTAAGGGAACACCCAGCCACTATATTTAAAGGATTTTTTTATTTTTGTTTCAATTTAAGATTCATTTAAATCACTGATACTGAAAAAAACTGTCTTTTTTCAAAAAGCTTTTTACATTTATACATGTCCCCCAGGGCAATACCCGGACCCCCATACACTTTTTATGACCAATAGCTTGCATATAAGCTTTCAAAATGGGGACTTTTGATTTTTCAAGTTCGGGTCCCATGGACTTTAATAGGGTTCACTGTTCAGGTCAGAACTTTTTCTCTGTTTGGGAGTTCTGGTGCGTACCGAACAGGGGGGTATTCTGCCCATCTTTAGTAATCAGCATGGGTTTGCAAAAGGTTGTTCTTACCTAACCAATTTGTTAACATTCTTCAAGGAAGTGAGCTGCCCTCTAGATAAAGGTAGGCCTGTGGTTGTAGTGTATCTGAATATTGCAAAAGCATTTCATACAGTCCCAGATAAACACCTAATTTACAAACTGAGATCTGTAGGTATGGACCATAGGGTTTGTTTTTGGATAGAAAACTGGTTACAGGGGCCGGCCCAAAGGGTGGTGATAAATACTTTGTACACAGACTGGTCTGGAGTAGTAAGTGGAGTACCCCAAGGCTCTGTCCTGGGACCAATTATGTTTAATTTATTCATAAATGATATATAGGTTGATATAAAAAACTATATTTCAGTGTTTGATGTATATACAAAAATAAGTAGGGCAATAACTTCACAAAAGGATATAGAAACTTTACAAGAAGACCTAAATAAAATAATAGGGTTATCAGCCACATGACAAATGAAGTTTAATGTTAAAAAATGTTAAGTAATGTCCTTGGAGGCTAAAAATATGAATGCAAGTTACTCGCTAGATATAGGGGTCCTAATAGAAGACGGGCTGAGCAATAGCATGGAATGTCAAGCTGCATCAAGCAAAGAAAGCAGACTATTAGCATGTATTAAAAAGAGAATTTACTCCAGAGATAAAACCGTAATCCTGCCACTTTATAAAACTCTGGTTTGGCTTCATCTAGAGTGTTCCATCCAGTTATGGTCACCAATCCTGAGGAAATATGTGCTAGAGTTTTAGAGAGTCCAGAGAAGTGCAACAAAACTAATAAGGGGGCTTGATGACCTCAGTTTTGAGGAATGACCACAAGCACTAAACGTATTCTCCCTGGAGAAGAAACGCTTGAGAGGAGATATGCTAGGGATATATACGAATACCTCAAGGGTGATCCCAGTATAGGAAGAAAACTATTCAATCTCTGGGAGTATAAAAATACATGGGCCACTCAATGAAATTGCAGGAGAAGCGGTTTAACCTTAAGCTGCGTAGGTTTTTTTTTTAACTGTCAAGGCGGTAAGGATGTAGAGCTCCCTTTAGCAATCAGTGGCATCAGCAGGAAGTATTGATAGTTCTAAACAGACAGGGAATAACTGTAAATGGCAGTTGTCTAAACAGTTTACTAAGCAAGTTAGAAGTGCAACAGGTTCAGGATAGTAAAAAACATGCATACACTGCAGAATAATGCCAACGGGTTGTTAAAGCAGTACAAACATGGTCTCTTTAAAGTAATGCCTCTGTGACCTAATCAGGGTAACACGTGGCTGTAAAGCAGGGTCTCTATATCAACAGAGAGTCTAGCTGTGAATCACTACCTAATTAAAACAGTTCAGAACAGAGCGACTTGCAATTATCCTTTGAAACAGCATCCGTCTCACTGAAATAGAGGGTAGCTCTGGTAACAATCGCAAACACTTGGATGGATCCAAGGGCCACCCCACTGGAACTGGAGCAATCTGAAATGTTCCCTACAGTAGCTGGGTCTTCCAGGTAAACTGCTTGCAGGTTATTTTTGAAAGTCGAAGGCCACCCACCTGGCTGCAGGTCACTGGCCAAGCTTCCTCATTAGGTATGGTCACTCTGCGCTCCTAGGTGAGGGAAGCTGAGGAATTTATACTCCTTGGGCATGCCCAGAAACCTGGCACCTGCAGCATAAGCATAGTGAGTAAATAGGCACTATGCTATAGACATAACATCTATAACTAAGGAGTTAAGTCCTTTAAGGAAGAAACCGTCTTCTCTACAGTCATCAATACCCAAGATCTTTGTTCACAGCTCTATTTCTTTCACTGACTATATGATACTCCACATAAAATGTTCAAACTGTGAATCACCCATTCAACTCAATGCTGTCACTGCTCTGCAATACACATTTTATGGTCCTAAATATCATCCTATTGACAAACAAATACATTCTCTGCTGACAACTCTAGGCTAAATTCTAACATATGAACAAATTCCCTTTGCTCAAAGGTGAGCTGGCTGTATGGTCTCTAAGTTAGAGCGCACCCCCTGTCGCAGCTGCAGTAATTTAAGTGAACAAGAAGTTGGATAGCTGCACTCCCAAACAAAAGATCCAAAAATGCTTTATTCAAAATTCATAAGAGCAACAATACAATAGATGTACAGACAGAGGTTAACGAGTTTCATGAGATAAATATGCTACCTCAAAACCATGATATAATGGTTTATAATCTACCATACCTTCCAAAAATCTATTTTCTTGCTATACTACAAAACCCCATAATGGGCATACAAACAGATAAAAAGTAATCTTACTAAAAGACACCTTAGCACTGGACCTAAAGATGTTTGTCAGTTGTCACAATAATTAATGGTGCATTACATAAGTTCAAACAAAACTACATTAGCAATACTTAGGGGCCATGGTTAGCACCAGTTACAAACTAGGTTTAAGCTATGTTCTAGAGTTGACATGATGTTTCCAATAAAGAAATAAAGTGCAGCACTTCACTTTATTTCTGGATTGGGTCAGTTGATGTGGAAAGACATATCAGTGTCACAGCTCCAACGGGCATACATATGCAACTTTTAACACTTTGCATGTGCAGTTGGTGAGCACAGAGGTGACACTCTTATAATAGTTGAAATTACTTTTACTAATGTTTACTATTGTGAATTGTTGTATTGCAACCTATTTAACAACAATAGGTCATGGGTTTAAGAGTAGACTGTTGTGTGAATGCGTGGGTACATGCAATAAATAAATACAATGTACGCATATTTATGCAATATATAATTGTTTGTTTAAATTGCAATTAAATTGCAATGACAAAATTTATTCATGAATAAAATACAAGGTGGAGCACATTTGCTGGCTTGTGAGCAAAAGAGCTGAGCTGCTGATTCCAGGCCTTCAACTGGTGTATTTCTATTTTCCAGCATTGCAATTTATCAATCCTTTCCACATTGCTTTGTCTTTAAAAACAAATGTTAAACAGTTTAAACTCTTCCTCCAATGAGCTCTTTTGACTGTATATAATTAGAACTGAACTTTGCAAGAAAAAAATCATAGGCTTTAACAATACTTTCTAATTCTTCAGAAGCAAAAGAAGAGCCTTTTTCTGAAACTTCATGTCTAGAAAAATCACTTTTTTTTTACAATTTTTGCAAGGTAATTTACTTTTCCTAGAACGGTTTCAAAGCTTTGACCAGTTTTCAGGTGGTCTTTGGAAGGACTGCTGCATTCTCTGGATCTGGTTTATGGTATGCTAATGACAATATATGGGGAAATTACTTTGCTTGCTCATAGTATGCATTTTTTTCTATTGACGGTATTTCCTTTTCCCTGAATATTCTCAGCATGGATTTAAAATTAGAATCATATTCTTTAATAATGCTGCCAAAACGATTCAGGCTAAACCTATGAGTCCTCCTGTGCAAATTGAATGTCAAATGGTAGGTGAGTATGTTACTTGTAGTGTATTATTAATATTATTATTTTAATAATAAAGGATTTATATAGCGCCAACAGTCTATACAGCGCTTTACAACTTGAGGGTAGACAGTACAAATACTTCTCTGAAGAGATGAGTTTTCAGGGATCGTCTGAAAGTAGACAAAGTAGGAGATAGAGGTGACAAGGGAGCTAGAGAGCAGGAGGTCTTGGGAGGAGTGAACAGAATGATTTGGTTGGTATTTTGAGACCAGGTTAGTGATGTAGCTGGGGGCTAGGTTGTGGATAGCTTTGTAAGTTGCTGTTAGTATCTTGAATTTAGATTGTTGGCTCAGTGGCAGCTGGTGGAGGGATTGGCAGAGAGGGGTAGCAGATGCAGAGCGGTTTGTAAGGTGGATGAGCCTGGCAGCAGCATTCATGATGGACTGAAGGGGGGATAGACTATTCAGAGATAAGCCAATAAAGAGGGAGTTGCAGTAGTTGAGGCAAGAGATGACCAGGGAGTGGATTAGAAGCATTGTGGCTACATTGGTGAGGAAAGGGCGTATCTTGAAGATGTTGTGGAGGTTGAGGCGGCAAGCGATTGGATGTGGGGCTGAAATGATAGTTCAGAGTCCAGGATTGAACTGTTCAGATATTTTTATTATACTTTGTATTCTGCTATATAATGCATATGTTTTTTTGGTCACAATCTTTCTAATATGCTATAAGGTTTCTTCAGGGATGCCCTGGCAAAATGCCTAAAAATTGCCCAAAAATTGTATACAAACCAGCATATGGATGAAGCCTGCCTTTTAATTACACAAAGCCACAGGTTTTCATTGTTCACCATTACAACCTTCTAGCTGCTGGCAACCTAGTGACCAATGGCATAATCAGTTGATAAGGAGGATGTCAGTCGACTTCATAGCATCTATGTTTGACCCTCCCCCTGCCCCTCTCCATTGGCGTGGAGGTCACATTAGCTGAGTTATGGAGGAAAACAGAAAGAGAGAAGAGAAACACTGGAATACTAGTCAGTACTAGCTTTCAAAAGTTTATTTGCTTTGGAAGAATAAATCACCTCTGACATTGGGTGTCCTAAGTGTGTGGATGTTGCTGAATAGTTTTTATATTTTAGAATGGGGTGTCTCGAGACTGTCCGTAATTTATAAAGGGTGCCTCGAGATTGTCCATAATTTGTAAAGGGTGCCATGACTGAAAAAAGTTTGAGAAACACTTCTATATGTAAATGTATTGTAAATGCCCTCACCTTTCTTTCCACCCCATAACAATAAACACATTTTTCTTCTGCCTATTTTTCTTTATAAGGTCATTGGCAATCAAATCAGTATGTTTTCTTCCTCTGAAAGGTTTACACTATCCAAGTTTATGCTGAGTTTTATTTGCAAGCAAATTCCAATTTCTGTTAAGGCAGTGGACTTTATCATGTTTCTAACGTTCCTGGTGCTTCAAATATCTCCAGCTTTTTGCATTATGTAATGTTCTATTTTAATGTTTCTGTACTTGGCATCTCGAGACACAGGAAACAGGAGACATGCTTGCTGTATGAAACTGTATATTCAGCACCTAAAAAGAACTAGGCTTCACAAGACTAACATGCTTCACAGAGAAATCCCAACATCACTATATAGGTTAATCTGTTTTGGTGTCACCCAATGCCGAACACCATAAATATGTTACCAACTCTTTATTGCCATTATATGATGAAAAGTGTTTTCTGCAGAACATACATTTTATTATTTATTCAGAGATCTGGTTGTATTTCTTTGCTAACAACAGTGATCAATTATAATTTAGCTCAGTGCAAATGCTCTTCAGGTTCAGAAAGTGACAGATACGTTGAGAATTTTTTTACATGTTAGAAGATGTTCTGAGTAACTCATCTGATTCATACATCTTTTGCTATACAATTTTAGTTTATGAACTTGGTTCCCCAATTAAAATAAAGCACAGTCAGCAATGTTTATTGAGTCCGATGCTTATTTTCATATATCTAAATAAGGGGAAATGCTTGAAGACATCAACTGCTAGGAATGTTCTTTTTTAACAAGCACATGGTAGAAACATTTGCAGCATTCATCATTCGTTACACTGCACCTTGTAGCTTTCAGGAATTCAGCTACGGTTTCCTTTAGTCAGTGAATGTCTATGTGGTGACCTAGGCTCACACGTTGTAAATTACCCTGGAAAAGCTTCTCTTCACCAGATCCCTTAGGTGTTTGCCAGGGACATGTTTACTTTTCTCATTCCAAACAAATAAATAGACTTAAACATGACGACCTTCTAAACTTCTAAAATGATATGATATTCAAATGAGAAGAAATACATTTTAAGTTCCTAAATAAACTTGCCCTGGAACATTTTGTAGATGGTCTTTTAGATAATGTATCAAACCTTGTAATAAATAAAACTTAAGAAATTATTTCCCACATTAAAGGGATATTAAGCCCTCCGTTTTTAACCACTTTATTACTGGGCCCTTTCACCTCCTTCCTGCCCAGGCCAATTTTCAGCCTTCAGCGCTCTCACACGTTCAATGAAAATTGCGCAGTCATGCAACACTGTACCCAAATTCATTTTTAATAATTTTCTTCACAAAAATAGAGTTTTCTTTTGGTGGTATTCAATCACTGCTGGGTTTTTAATTTTTTACAGAAAAAAAAATAAAAAAGACAGAAAATTTTGAAAAGAAAACGTTTTTCATTGTTTCTGTTAGTAATTTTGTAAATAAGTAATTTTTCTCCTTCACTGATGGGCGTTGATGAGGTTGCACTGACAGACTGCACTGATGGGCACAGATGAGGTGGCACTTATGGGCACTGATGAGGTAGTACTTATGGGCAATGATTAGGCTGCACTGATGAGGAGGCACTAATATGCCGCACTTATGTGCACTGATCTGTGGCACTGATGAGCACTGTTAGGCGGCACTGATAGGCAGCACTGATGAGCACTGATAAGTGGCACTGGTGGGCATTGATAGGCGGCACTGGTGGGCACTGATAGGCGGTATGGATAGGCAGCACTGATGGGCATTAATGGGCACTGATGGGCATTTATGGGCAGCACTGATGAGCAGGCACTGATGGGCACTGAATGGTTGCACTGACTGGCATCACTAATGGACACCGATTGGTGTCACTGATGGGCACTAATTGGTGGCACTAATGGGCACTGTTGGGGCTTTCATGTAATCAGTGCCCTGATTTCCTGCCCTGGTCTCCCCTGCGAGGAGATACCGCTGATCAGCACTCCTTCCCACACACTCTGGCAGTGTAAGGCGAGGAGTACCAATTAACGGCACTTCCGCATTAACATGTGACAGCCTGTGATTGGACACAGCTGATCACATGGTTAAAGAGCCGTGTCATTGGCTCTTTACAGAGGTAAATGTTGTGCAGTGTCCTAGGAACACGTGCAAGATCGGCCGTTCTGGGGCTCTGTCATATGACGTTCACCACTTCTCCGTCATTTAACGGTGGGCGGGTGGCAAGCAGTTAAACACTTTCAGCAGCTGATTTAATCATTTACTGAGTATGCAGCCTCTTTATCTTTTAATTCTTGCCTATGTTTCAGTTAAACTATTGATCCAGGTTTCCTGTTTCAGGATGGCTCCCTTCTCTTTCACCATCCTTTGGAACCACCCTTGCATGCAGTGACATGTGTCTTCCTACACTGTGTGCTTCAATAGGAAAACACAGCCCTGTAGGTTACAAAAAGCAAGGCACTTCACTTCTCTTGCCCACCCCCCCACCCCCCTTTCAAGCTAACAGATTGGCTGGAAACTGCACTCTTTACAGTTAACCATTTCCTGTGAAAACTGGAAATTCAGAGAAGCAACACTGAGAGAACAGGAGCCAGCAGCATTGAAAGTTGTAAACTACAAGTGCTAGGGTTAGAATATGTTAGAATATTAAGAAATAGTTTATTGGGGAACGTTTATTTTATTGTGTTCAGTGTGTTAAGCTAAAAATAGCTGATTGCAATACTACCTTAACAAAGAACTCAAATAGAGACACAACTCATCAGTATACAAGTATAATAATAGATTGCATACTTTTAATAGTTTTATCATACTCGCTTTAGAAGTACTGTACTTAAGATTAATACTGTGCAAAGATTTACAAATAAAATAAGACATACCCCCAAACTATCCATGTTAACGTCCCAGGATTTGACGAAAATTTTGCGGTCCCGCAGTCTTATGCCATATCATATATATATTTCTTGTGATATTATCAGGGCAGGAAGAGTTAGGCAGTGGTGCTGGACAGCTAAATACCTATTGAACACAAATGTTGGAAGGGATTTTTCACAGTGAGACCAATCCTGGGGGAAATTTTGGAAATGCACCCACTGATAAAAAATACTGGAGATTGTTCCCACTGAAAGGAATACTGGGAGGATTACTCCCACTAATGCCCCATACACACTATCAGATTTTCTGTTGATTTTTTCTTTCAGGTTTACCAAAATAATGTAGTGCAAGGGCCTGCCTGATTGCATACAAATTGAAACGCCTAAGGTTTGACCTCATATTATATGGTTTTGGTAAATCTGAAGGCAAAACTCAGAAGAAAAACTAATAGTGTGTATGGGGCTTAACACTAATCCCAGGGCATTCTTTACCCTCATTGACACTGGGGTATTTCTTCTGCCAATGACAATGATGCCAGGACATTTTCCTTCTCATTATTGATTTACCCTGGGCATTTTTTCTTGATCGCCAGTGCTGGGGCAATTTCTTCCTCCCACTGATCAGCAATAGAAGGAGCACTATATTACATACTCTTGGCCACTGAACTCTATATGCTGTCCTGTATTTTACATGCTCTTGATCCCTGCACTATATACGTAATGTTGTACATTACATACTGCTTACTGCTGCATTCTGTAATCTAAACTGTACATTACATACTCCTGACCACTGAACTCTTAATTTTGGTTGCTCAGGTCAGTGACTCACTAAATATTGAGGCAAATCTCAGAACGTGAACCTTATAAAAGTCAGTAATGGCATATTTTTTTTCTAAAATATTCTCTAACCAAACTAAACTATGGAAAATGAATGGTTAAAAAAATAACAAATATTTCTAAAATTTGGTATATACTCATAAATAGTTTGGAGCTGTTTTGTGAAAATCAAGTACATTTTAATATTTCAAGTGGCGACTAGAAGATGCATATTTCAGAGAGAAATCTGCTGGTGTAAGGGAATCAGGACTTTTAATACTGCTGAAAGGTAGATACTTTCACTATTTTGATCCACTGAGTTCTGTGTAATACACAAGCATGAAGTCTCTTAAACCAAATCTGTTATATTCAGGAGATGTAACCTATTGCTACTGACGTATTTGACGTATTTCTTATTGCATGGTAGGTCTACTCTGCTGCTGGTACTTACCATCTATGTGCTTCTCCAATATTTTCTTTTAACAGAAAAGTTTATTAGACAAATCAGCATTACAATACAAAGCGATATAGTGCATTTAGTGGTATAAAAGTATGGATAGGAAAAACCGCCTTCATCAGGCAGTCATCTTTTAGCTATTGTTCCAGCAGTGCAGGTGTCATAAATACCAGTTACATACGATCGTTAAAGACTGTCAGCATTAGTGGAACCTTACATACATTATGTACAGGGATGAGCTTTATGTTCGAGTCAAACTCATGTTCGACTTGAACATTGGCTGTTTGCCAATTCATCGAACAGCGAACAATTTTGGGTGTTCAGGGCAAACTCGAAAGCCACGGAACACCCTTTAAAAGTCTATGTGAGAAATCAAAAGTGATAATTTTAAAGGCTTATATGCATGGTATTGTCATAAAAAGTGTTTGGGGACCTGAGTCCTGTCCCAGGGGACATGTATCAATGTAAAAAAAAGTTTTAAAAATGGCCGTTTTTTTGGGAGCAGTGATTTTAATAATACTTAAAGTGAAACAATAAAAGTGTAATATTCCATTAAATTTCATACCTGGGGGGTGTCTATAGTATGCCCGTAAAGGGGCACATGTTTCCCGTGTTTAGAACAGTCTGACAGCAAAATGACATTTCTAAAGGAAAAAAGTCATTTAAAACTACTTGCAGCTACAATGAATTGTCGGTCCGCAATACACATAAAAGTTAATTGATAAAAACGGCATGGGGCTTTCCCCACAGGGGAACCCCGAACCAAAATTTAAAAAAAAATGAGTGGGGGTCCCCATGTTAAAGGGGGCTTCCAGCTTCCAATAAGCCCCCCACCTGAAGACCCCCAAACCACCGGGCAAGGGTTGTGGGGATGAGGCCCTTCTCCCCATCAACATGGGGACAATGTGCTTTAAGGGGCTACCTCAAAGCACCCTCCCAATGTTGAGGGCATGTGGGCTGGTATGGTTCAGGAGGGGGGTGCTCTCTCACCCCCCCCTCTTTTCTTGCGGCCTGCCAGGTTGCATGCTTGGATAAGGGTCTGGTATGGATTTTTGGGGGGACCTCACACCATTTAAAAAATAATAATTGTAGCGAGGTTCCCCTTAAAATCCATACCAGACCTGAAGGGCCTGGTATGAAATTTAGGGGGACCCCACACATTTTTTTTTTTTTTTTTGGTTTGGGGTTCCCCTGTGGGGAAATCCCCATGCCGTTTTTATCAATTAACTTTTGTGTATTACGGACCGACAATTCATTGTAGCCACGAGTAGTTTTAAATGACTTTTTGTCCTTTAGAAATGTAATTTTGCTGTCAGACTGTTCTAAACACGGGAAACATGCTCCCCTTTACAGGCATACTATAGACACTCCCCAGGTACAAAATGTAAAGGAATATTACACTTTTATTGTTTCACTTTAAGCATTATTAAAATCACTGCTCCCAAAAAAATGTCAGTTTTAAAACTTTTTTTAGCATTGATACATGTCCCCTGGGGCATGACCCAGGTCCCCAGACACTTTTTATGATAACACCATGCATATAAGCCTTTAAAATGATCACTTTTGATTATTCATGTTCGTGTCCCATAGACTTTAACGGTGTTCGCGTGTTCGAACAAACTTTTTGCCTGTTTGCATGCTCTGGTGCGAACACTGTTTGGCTCATCCCTAATTATGTAAACATCCGACATTCATGTGGGCTGGGGGGTAGAGGTTTAACAAAGAGGGGAGGGGGGGTGTCAAAGCCATCAGAGGCATCAATCCAGGAGCACCAGATTTTATCAAACTTCCCTGGGCATTGTCTACTTTCGTAAGTCGGTTTATACAGGGGGAATATCAAGGTCACGAACGCCTCCACGAGGTGAGGGTCTTCTAGCTTCCATTTCAATAGGATTTCACGTCTAGCATAATATAATGAGAAGGTAAGACACAATTTACAATACCTGTCCCCCTCAACGTGTAGTAAGCTGGTGTAGTAAGGAGGGGTTTGGGTTCCTGGAGGACTAGGCCGACTTCTCAGTCGAGAACCAGTACTATAGAAGGGATGGGCTGCACCTAAATGAGGAGGGTGCAGATCAGCTGGGAATGAAGATGGCCAAAAAGTTAGAGGGGATTTTTAAACTAGGCGATGGGGTCCAGAGATAGAGATAGCATGGAACATATTCCAGAGAGTAATATTAGGGGCAGGGTAACAAAAGCACAATGTAAGTATAGTAGCAAGTCCTAGTTGCAAATTGGGAACACCCAAGAGAATAGTATGTGACCGGTCAAAATGTATAAACCTATTACAAGACAATTTTATGGTCCAGTTTATTGAGGCCCCAACTAGGAATGATGCTCTGTTGGACCTGGTAATCTCAAACCATGCAGAGCGTATTACTATAGTTGGGAAGATACTGGAGAGATTAATAAAAGACCATATAGACGGGTTCTTGCAGGAAAAAAATATTTTAAGCAACTGACAGCATGGATTCATGAAAGACAGAAGATGTCAGGCAAACCTGATTTCTCTTTATGAGGAGATAAGTAAAACTTTGGACAGAGGGGTAGCGGTGGACGTGGTATACTTGGACTTTGCAAACGCGTTCAATACAGACCTGAAGCGTCTGGTATGGATATTTTGGGGGAACCCCACATCATTTTTTATTAAAAATTTGACGCGGGGTTCCCCTTAATATCCATGCCAGATCTGAAGGGCCTTGTAATTGAATTTGGGGGAACCCCACGCTTTTTTTTTTTTATCAATCACTTTCAATGAGTGTTATCTGTATTACGGGGAGCCGACAATTCATTATATCCGCGAGTGCTTTTAAATGACTTTTTTTCCTGCAGAAATGACAATTTGTGCAGGGACAGTTCTAAGCACGGGAAACATGGGCCCCTTCACAGGCATACTATACACACCCTCCAGGTACGAAATTTCTTTCAATACATTTTTATTGAGTATTCAATGTAGTAATACAAAACATGAACAAAGCTCAATGGTACATATCGTAACATAGTGCTCAACATAATCAGTTTACAGACAAGGAGACCTTGTGACTAATGCTAACATAGCACTGCTGACGGGTGAGATCCGGAATGAGAGTTAACTAAAGTTAACTAACTGTGCCGGACCCTAGAAAGCCCCGCTCCCCTGAAGCTCTTAATACATCTATTAAGCTACCTTCCGATACAAACTAAGGTGGGCCCAGGTACGAAATTTAATGGAATATTACACTTTTATTGTTTCACTTTTAGCATTATTAAAATCACTGCTCCCGAAAAAACCCTGCGCCAGTATCAATGCAAAAAAAAAGTTTTAAAAACTGACGTTTTTTCGGGAGCAGTGATTTTAATAATGCTTAAAGTGAAACAATAAAAGTGTAATATTCCTTTAAATTTCGTACCTGAGGGGTGTGTATAGTATGCCTGTAACCCCCAATTAAGGAGAATTCCTCCCCTATATAACCCCTCCCATATGGGAGGCACCTCAGTTTTGTAACAAAGCAATAGAAAACCACGTAAAACCAAGAGAGGCGGGAGCCCTGTGTCCCGTGATGTACTCTCAAGAAAAGGATTTTACAGGTAAGCTGTATATAAAAATCCTATTTTCTTGATCATACATCACGGGACACAGGAGCTTCATTACATAGTGGGATGTCCCAAAACAATGCTCAGATTGAGGGGAGGGAGACACAGATCAGAATTATAGACCGCCATGGACCAGAGGACCTAAACCGCAGCCTGCAGTACACTGCGCCCAAAGGCGATATCCTCTTGCCCTCTGACATCCACCTGATAGAATCTAGTGAATGTGTGGACTGAGGACCAAGTTGCAGCCTTACAGATCTGAGCCAGGGAGGCCTGGTGATGCACTGCCCAAGAAGCACTTACAGCCCTAGTTGAGTGCGCTTTCACTTGAAAAGGAGGGATTTTCCCTTTAACACTATAGCCCTGATAAATAATCTGTCTAATCCACCTTGAGAGAGTGGATTTTGATGCCGCCTGGCCCTTCCTAGGGCCTTTCCAGCAAAATAAATAAGCAATCAGTTTTCCTTATCTGAGCAGTTGCCTGAAGATAGATACTGATTGCCCTTACCACATCCAAAGTGTGCAAAGATTCTTCTTCGGCAGACTGTGGGTCCGGAAAAAAGGATGGTAGGATTAGATCTTGATTCAAATGGAATCCTGAAACCACCTTAGGCAGAAAGGACCTGTTGGGACGCATTACCACCCGGTCCTTATGAATAATTAGATACGGCTCTTTGCTGGAGAGAGCTGCTAGTTCTGACACTCTTCTAGCCGTGGATATGGCTACCAAGAAAACCAATTTTTTGGTCAAAAGAACTAACGAAGCCAGATGCAAAGGTTCAAAAGGTTGCCCCTGCAAAGCCGAGAGAACCAAATTCAGATCCCATGGGTATACCGGAGGTTTGACTGGCGGCCTTATCCACATAGCCCCCTGGATGAAAGCCCGCACCAGGGAATGCGATGCAAGTGGCTTCTGAAAAAACACTGACAAGGCCGAAATCTGCACCTTGATAGTGCTTACGGCCAAATTCATTTCTAGGCCTGACTGGAGGAAGGCCAAGATCCTGCTAATGACGTACTTTCTAGGATGCCATTCCCTGAGTTCACACCAGGAAACATATGCCCTCCAGATTTTGTAGTAAATAAGCCTGGAGGCTGGCTTTCTGGCATTGACCAGAGTAGAAAGGACTGGCCCCGAAAGCCCGTGATCCCTCAGAATGTGGGTCTCAGCAGCCAAACCGTCAAATTCAGACTGTGTAAAGCAGGATGGTAAATTGGACCCTGTGAGAGCAGATCTGGCCGGAGAGGGAGGATCCACGGCCTGCCTACTGCCAACTTCATGATCTCTGCATACCACGGTCGTCTGGGCTACCAAAAGAACCGACTTTGTCTCCCTCTTGACTCTTCCCAGGAACCGCAGCAGAAGTGAACACGGGGGGAAGGCATAAATCAGATTGTACTGATCCCAGGGAACTGTCAGAGCATCTGACCCCTGAGCAAGTGCATCTCTTGTCCTTGACACAAATTTGTCCAGTTTTCTGTTGAACCTGGACGCAAACAGATCTACGTCTGGAGTACCCCACCTGCGACATATGTTCAAAAACACGTCAGGGTGCAGAGCCCATTCTCCTGGGCACAACTGCTGGCGGCTCAGAAAATCCGCCTGCCAATTTTCCACTCCTGGAATGAAGACTGCAGAAAGGCATGGAACATGCCTTTCTGTCCAGACAAGTATGCGATTCACCTCTTTTTGCGCAACCAGACTCCTGGTACCACCCTGGTGATTGATATAGGCCACTGCTGTGGCATTGTCGGACTGAACCCGAACAGGGAGACCCTGTAGTCTGAAAGACCAGTTTATGAGAGCCAAAGACATTTATGGGCAATAGCTTCTCGATCACAGACCATTTCCCCTGCGAGTTCATCTCCTCCAACACTGCTCCCCAGCCTGTCAGGCTGGCATCTGTCGTAATAATCTTCCATGAAAGAGGAAGAAAAGTTTTGCCTTTCAGCAAATTATCGGTTTGTAACCACCAGACGAGACTCTTGCGTGTCCCTGGGGATAGACGCATAGGAAGATCCAAGGACTGGGGCTTCCTGTTCCAAGCCGCAAGGATGCATCTCTGCAGAGGCCTTGAGTGGAACTGGGTGAATGGAATGGCCTCGAAGGAGGCGACCATTTTCCCTAACAGTCTCATGCACAACTGAATGGGGGAAGATCTTCTGCCTAGAATTAGGCGCACCAGATCCCCAATGGCCAAGGCTTTTGGCCTTGGAAGAAACACCTTGCCCTGAGCGGTGTCGATAAGCATACCCAGGTATTCCAACCTGGTAGCAGGCTGTAGGGACGATTTTTCTAGGTTTATAATCCAACCTAGGCGTTCCAGGTGTTCTAGCGTTCTGGTAACACTGTGGTTCAGGAGCGCTACTGTTTTCTCTATGAGAAGCAAATCGTCTAGATAAGCCATGACGGCTATACCCTGAGCTCTTAGGTTTGCCAAGAGAGGGTCCAGAATCTTTGTGAAGACTTGAGGGGCCGTAGCGTGCCCGAACGGCAAGGCCACAAATTGAAAATGGCGCCGCTCTAACGCGAACCTTAGATACTTTTGGTGTGCGGGAAAAAATGGCACATGGAGATATGCATCCTTGATGTCTATTGATGCCATAAACTCTCCCCCTTGCAGGGAGGAGACCACAGTGCGAATTGACTGCATTCGGAAGGACCGGATGCGTAAAAACCGGTTCAGATCCTTCATATCCAGGATAGGTCTGACACTTCCATTTGGCTTTGGAACGGTGAAGAGATTCGAGTAAAACCCTGAACCCTGTTCTTTTGGGTCCACTTCTACTATCACCCCCTGGGATAGTAAGTGATCTAAGGCCAGAAATAGCGGTCTTTGCTTTACTGGGTCCCTGGGGATCCTTGACCTTAGAAAGCGAAAAGGTGGAATCTCCTGAAACTCTAGCTTGTAGCCCAGAGATACCGAAGAGACCACTCACTTGTCCTGGATCTCTTCCCGCCAGGCTTCCGCAAACTGCAGGAGCCTTCCCCCCACTCGGCCGAGAGGGGGCGCCCCTTCACAAAGAAGTTTTTGGGCTCTGCTTGGCAGGCTTTCGCCCCCAGGATTTCTTCTGCCCCTGGGCCTGGCCTTGAACCTTTCCTGTAGAGGAGGGTTGAGAAGGCCGTCGCCACTGCTTAGAGCTTGATGCTCTGGGAGAAAGAGAACGCCTAAATGATGGACGTTTGCTCCTTTTGACTGGAAGGAGAGTAGATTTACCCCCTGAAATGTTTTGGACAAATTTGTCTAATTCTTCTCCAAACAAACGTTCCCCTTTAAACGGGAACCCAATCAAATGCTTCTAGCATGATAGCTCAGCTGCCCAATTCTTTAGCTATAGGGCCCTTCGCATGTGTACCAACAGGAGAGACAAAAGGAAAGCTTGTTGGACAGAATAAAAAATCGCATCAATCATGAAACACAGAATTTGAGGTATTTCTGCATAATTCTCCACTTCCTCACTGGGAAGGAGGCCAAGCATCCGCTTAACCTGTTCCTTGAGGAACTGACACAACCCCACAGCTGCGACTGTAGGTTGCACTACAGCGCCAGTCATGGAAAAGGAGGCTTTTAATAATGTTTCCAGCTTCTTATCAGTTGGATCTTTAAATACCTGAGCATTATCTAAAGGACAGGTCAGGTTTCTATTCACGCAATAAACAGCCGCATCGACAGATGGGACCCCCCATTTCTTGGTGAATCTTTCCTCCAGAGGATAATGCATAGAAAACCTTTTAGGAGGAGCAAACAGTTTATCGGGATGTCCCCAATCCTCATACAACAATTTATCCATTAACCCCCCTGACGGTCTTCCCGAGTCTGGCTCGGGGTGGAATTTTTATACCAAAAGCGGTATCCCCGAGCCAGACTCGGGACTGCATCGCTGGATCTAGGAGGAGGTTTACTTACCTTCTCCCTTGGATCCAGCGTTGTCTCCCCGCTGTACGAGCGAGCCGTGTCTCGCTTGATCTATCACGGAGCTGATCTCCGTTCCCTGCGAGCGTTGCGACGCACGGGGACGGAGATCGGCGCCAAATTCAAAAAGTGAAACACACAGTATACATACAGTATAATGTTATCTTACAGATTACATTGCTGTATGTAAATATTTCACATCCCCTTTGTCCCTAGTGGTCTGCCCAGTGTCCTGCATGCAGTTTTATATAATAAAAACTGGTCTTTCTGCCTGGAAACTGGAAATTGTCCATAGCAACCAAACTGTCACTTTACATCAAAAATGGTTTTAGACCAGCTAGAAAACAGCGATAATAAATTGTAATCACTCGCAGAATTGAGCGATAGCGATTTGTGGGGAGATCCGTCATCAAATACTGAAAAGTAATGACAGTGACAATTCTGCAACTGAGCAAATTTCAGTGTTTTTGATTTGATTACATTATTGAATCATTTTTATTATTGTTATATTATTATTTGGTACAATTATTTATAGTTATTTATTATATTATAATTTATGATTTCATTTTTCAAACTTTATCATACCCGGGATGTCTGCTAGACTCTGGTTTGAACAGATTTAAGAGAGTTATTCCTAAGAATTACAGGACTACAATATAAAATGCCAAATTTTCATGCAAAATAATGGTACCACTTTTAGCACCTAAAATCCGAAATAATCGTACCGCCAGGGAGGTTAAGGGATGAATTGGAAAGGAAAAACCAGTCTGTGGGACTTTCCTGACTCCCAAGGAAGAAACAGAGGACGTTCTGAATGTGGTAAGCACCAATTCAGTATAATAGTGCACCTGTTTTCTGAGCGCCTGGGAGGAGGGGACTCTCTCCTCTTCCTCTGATTCCTCAGACTGCTCAAGATCCCTGTCCCAAGATAGGAATCTCTCCTCATTGTCAGAAGTGTCACCTGAAAGAGGAATCTCAACAGAGGGAGGGGATCTACCCCTTTTCCTGCTATCTTTCAGGGAAGCTGAAATAAAATTCATGATTCTCCCTTCAAAACCCTCCAATGTAGCCTTAAGGGAGTCCTCAGTGACGTATACCGGGGCTTAGACATTAGGAGAGGCTGCAAAACCTGATAGGGGCACTGACTCATCCTGTGAGGCTGGCTTCAGTCTTGCAGGGGGGGGGGGGGGGGTGGTAACTTACAGGCATTTTTAGAACCCCTGGACCTAAGCGGTGATTTACCAGTGCCCTTGTTACCTCCCCTTGAGACCCTCTTACGAGGAGACATAGTCCTAAGCTACAAAGCAGAGGTACTAGTACAAAGTGCAATCACTGTTGTGCTTAAAGTCTCACAATAAATATATATGCTTAAACTGCACAACCTGATGCTGAGTAGGTGTCTAAGGTTTGCCTGGATCCAATCCCTTGGGATGCTTACTGCCCACAGCTCCTGTGTCTCCACTTACAGCCCCCTGACGCTCTGGGCTTTTTAAAACTGGCGCCTGGCGCCTGCGCAGTACAGCGCCGTGCACACCGTCGTGCACGGCTCGCAACCACACTCCCCCCTCCTCCATTAGCCCGGGAGCGCGCTCGGCGAGCGTGCACGCGTGCACGCGTGCGCGCGCGTGCACGAGGACCGCCGAAATCCAGGGGGGAAAGGGAATCTCCATCGGAGCTGCGTGGGACCCCCAGACTATGTGGGACCCCTGTATTACCTTTATTGTGGCAGGGATTGCAGTGGAGACGTGAGACATCTGGAGAACCAGGCTTCACTGAGCATGTGTACTGAAAGGCATGTAAGTATGCATCAGGCTGCTCTTACTCCCTCTAGTGGTGGAAACCAGGTAAAACATACTACTACTCAATGAAGAAATCCATTATATAATTTATATAGGATTAACTTCCCTTACCTGTCCTCGCCGCAGGAATTGCTGAAAACAGACAGATTCCAGCCTTCACCCATCACGGCAGGCAGAGTTGTGCCAACCTTCAGGTTTTTTTGGGGTTCTTTCTCAGAAGAACCACCTACATGGACCTTGTAAAAGACTCTGCCAGAAACTTTCGTGCCACTATGTAAATAGTACACCAAGTCTGGTTTTCCCAGAGCCCAGTCTTCCAATAGGAGAGGACTTACAGGCAAAACCTTGTTTCTTCGGATGATGAGGCCCGGGTACCATACCATCTTGGGAGTAAAAATATCGGCCTGAGATATGGATCTGGTTTGTTGTAGCCCTTAGGCCCCCGCAGGGACCTGCACAGAGATTTCTTCATAGCACATGTTTTACGTGACCAACCACCATAGACACTGGAGAAAAAACTGAGTTGCCTCCCATATAGGAGGGGTTATATAGGGGAGGAATTCTCCTTAATTGGGGATTAACCAGTGTCCAATCACCAGAGGTGCCTATATAACCCACTATGTAATGAAGCTCCTGTGTCCCGTGATGTATGATCAAGAAAGTCATTTAAAAGCACTCGTGGCTATAATGAATTGTCGGCTCCCCGTACTACAGCTAACACTCTTTGAAAGTCATTGATAAAAAAAAAAGCGTGGGGTTCCCCCAAATTCAATTATCAGGCCCCTCAGGTCTGGCATGGACATTAAGGGGAACCACGCGTCAAATTTTTAATAAAAAATTACGTGGGGTCCCCCCCCAAATATGCATACCAGACCTTTTATCCGAGCACACAACCTGGCAGGCCACAGGAAAAGTTGGGGGGACGAGAGAGCACTCCCCTGGACTGTACCAGGCCACAACATTGAGAGGATGCTTTGGGGGTCTGTGACCCCTCAAAGCACCTTGTCCCCATGTTGATGGGGACAAGGGCCTCATCCCCACAACCCTGGCCGGTGGTTGTGGGGTCTGCAGGTGGGGGGCTTATCAAAATCTGGAAGCCCCCTTTAACAAGGGGACCCCTAGATCCTGCCCCCCGTTTGAAATGGTAAGGGGGTACAAAAGTACCCCTACCATTTCACAAAGAAAGTGTAAAAAATGTTAAAACACACACACACACACACACACACCGTTGCAAAAGTCCTTTATTAAAAATTTAAAAAAAGATTCCAGCGGTGGTAATCCCCTCTTGCTATCCAGCGATGGATGATCATCTCTCCGGGGTCCAGCGATGGGTGATCTGATTCAGCAATGGGTGATCTCTCCCTCCAGCGCAGCACATCCATCCTCTGTCTCCACTGGAGACACTGCGGGAATCCCGGCAGCCTGACACTTCTTAACTGAGGAGGGCCTGACCCCGCCCCCTCTGACGCAAGGGGAAACCCAGGCTATAAATGTTAGTACCCAGTTTCTGCCCCCCCATTTGAAATGGTAAGTGGGTACAAAAGTACCCCTACCATTTCACAAAGAAAGTGTAAAAAATTGTTAAAAAACACACACACCGGGAAAAGTCACCTGACCCCGCCCCTCTGACGCAAGGGAAAAGCCGGGCTTCCCCAGTGACGTGCGGGTGACCCTGCCCCCTCTGATGTAACGGAAACCTGCGTCTGAAGGGTCTGGTATGGATATTTAAGGGGAACCCCACGTCATTTTTTTTTTATTTGACGCGAGGTTCCCCTTAATATCCATGCCAGACCTGAAGGGCCTGGTAATTGAATTTGGGGGGACCCCACCCTTTTTTTTTATCAATGACTTTCAATGACTGTTCTCTGTATTAGGGGAGCCGACAATTCATTATAGCCGCGAGTGCATTTAAATTAAATTTTTTCATGCAGAAATGACACTTTGTGCAGGGACAGTTCTAAGCAATGAAAACATGGGCCCCTTTACAGGCATACTATACACACCCTCTAGGTACGAAATTTAAAGGAATATTACACTTTTATTGTTTCACTTTAAGCATTATTAAAATCACTGCTCCCGAAAAAACTGCAGTTTTTAAAACTTTTTTTGCATTGATACATGATACTTTTGATTTTGAACGTTCGAGTCCCATAGACTTTAATAGGGTTCTAAAGTTCACACAAAGTTTAGGTCTGTTCGCAGTTTCTGGTGTGAACCAAACTGGGGAGTGTTCGGCTCATCCTTATTTGGCACTACAAGTGCACTAGAAGAACCTAGGAGACAGCCAAGAAATAAACACAAGCAATAAAGAAAATTCAAGATTTTATCAGATCTTTTTTTTTTTTTTAAGTAAAAAAAAATTATACATTGTCTGGCATAGCAAAGGCCCCCCTACCTGTAAAATAATTTACATATTTCTGCCAAACTTCACGGGCGCTTTGGGGTGCCAAGCCAGGATGGCCAGTATCTAGGCCCATCAGGGGATTCTCAGAAAGTCCCACCTCTGGCCCAACTTGGGCATTTTTCCTTAAAACATTGTGCAATATGCAGCAGGATAAGATGATGTGTTTGCTTTTGTACTCTGCCATATGGCTTGCTGTCAGAAACAGGCAGAACCGGCTGGCCATTATCCCAAAGGTATTCCCAGCGACTCTTCTCGCTCTGGCCAGCTGGTAGTTAAAAACTCTCCGGGGTGTGGGTCCTTTGGAGGAATGGTCTCATCAGGGGCTTGCCCAGACTGAATACTTCATCAGCAATAAAGACCAATGGGAGTCCTTCCACATTGTCCGCATCAGGTGGCAATGCTAGGCTACCAGTCTGGAGACGTTGGTAAATCTCCGTCTGGGCAAAGACTCTTCCATCCGTCATTCAGCCATTCTTCCCCATGTCCACATAGAGGAATTCATATTGTGTCAACACCACCGCTATTAACACTATACTATTAAACCACTTATAGTTATAATAGTAAGATCCCGAATGGGGTGGTGGCACGATGTGGACATGCTTCCCATCTATACCCCCTCCACAGTTGGGAAAGTCCCAATGGTTGGCAAAATGGGATGCCACAGTCTGCCATTCCTGTGGCATTGAAGGAAACTGCAGAGTCAAAACAGAAAAAAAAAGATAAGTACTTTTGCACATAACATTGCAAGCACATTGCAGGTAGACACAAACATTCTTGGCCGACATCATTTATTTTAATGAGTATTTCTAGACAACAATCTAAGGTCCACTTATCAGATTCCTCACCCCCTGTGATGGCCTATTGTAAAAATGTTAGGGCTGAGGAGGGTTCGAGCTGAGTTTGGGACCCAAACTCTGCCTGAATTTAAGGACACATATAACATTTGTACACATTTTAGGGGGTGTTTTGGGTAAAGCACTACAATGGAGCTGACAAAATACATTGTTAAAGGACTAGGCTATATGTATATGGGGCCCAGGATGGTATGCTGGGGAGGTTAGTGAAGGCAAATATGCATGTTGGCCAAAGAGGGAGCATTTTTCATTTTTAAAGCTTACAGTATGCATGAAGATAAAGGGGACATTCACAGCATATTCCAATCATGGTAATTAGGGAGCGATGAAATAAATACAAAACATTAGCAAACATTAAATACACATAATGTGATGTTAAAGGATAAGACTTAACCTAATATAGTCCTTCTGCAGGAACTGAATGATGGCAGAACAGGTCTCTGGAATAATGATCCCCAGAGTCTGGGGGGAGATGCCGGTAGAGAACATGATGTCCTGTAGACTTCTCCCAGTTGCCAAGTACCGCAAGGTGGTGACGAGCCTCTGCTCCGGAGTGATGGCTTGCCGCATGCAGGTGTCCTGCTTCGTAAAATTAGGGGTGAGCAAAACCAACAGACATGGAAAAATGAGGTCCGTCATCCGGAGAAAATTCCTGAAATCATTAGGATTATTCTTCTGGATCTCACGCAGCAGAGGCATATGAGAGAATTGGTCACGCTGGAGTAATACATTCTTGGTCCATGAACTCCTCCTCGCCCTGTTCATGGACTGGGCTTAGGTCAAAGTATGAACCCCAGCACCAAGCCCCCACACAGCACGAACTGTACAATGAGTACGTAACTGCAACATGGTTTCAAAATGGTCGGCTTGTCAGAATGAACTTAACAGAATGCACTGAGGAACAGTAAGGCCTGTGAAGAGGGAGCTGAAAATCATCAACGAGCATACAAGAATGCACTGAAAAACAGATACAAACAGACTGCATGCACTGAAGAGCAGATACAAACCCACAAGCACAAACTGAACAGCAGTTCAAACGTCTGAAAATCAAGAGTCTGAAAAGCGTGAATCGTCTCTAACCAAACTTCTACTAACACAAGATTAGCAGAAGGAGCCCAAAGGGTGGTGAACTGGGTATTGAACTTCCTTTTTCTAGTCCCGTCGTATGTGTTGTATATCACCAGGTTCAGTGGAATTTCATCGGAACACCGTCAGAATAACCTTCGGAGTTTATTCTGATGGGAAAACCGGTGGTGTGTAAACGGCATAATTCTCTTTCCACCCTCCTACAATTCAGTAGAGTGCTTGAGTAGCTAATCTTCAGGCCTATACACTGTTGCCTAGGAATGAGGGGAGAGTTCTTAGTTCTGTGTAATATCTGACATGTTCAAGGATTATCAAGCTAAAATACATAGGTGGCTGGTACACTTGGTGACCAAAGGATATCTATGAATAAATTCTAACATACATATGCATCTGCCCTAAAGAGACACTGTTATTTTGCCCATTCACTATGCCCCCTTTTTTTGTATTGGAGCCCCCTGACCTATGGATACTTATGTTGCATGTGCTTCCCCACCACACATTCTACTTCTTCAGCTCATGAAAATATTCAGTGCTTCTAAGTTTTGGGGAGCATGTGATCTGCTCGAATGTGACAGTGTCTAGGTATGGCAAACAATTACTAGGTGTGAGAACTGTCACATGATGGAAAGAGTGATGTCATTGGTCTGCTTAGCATCCAAAATCAATCAACATTGGTGACTCTGGTGTTGGAGAGCATTGTCGAAATAAGTATCAGATGGACAGGTGGCCCATTTGCAAAGACACTTTGCTTTGAAAAGTCAAGGTGACTGTGTCTCTATATATAAAGATTGACCAATGTAATATAATAAAAATGTCATGAATTTAAGCCAAAATGTATTCTGCTACTTGTCTCTGGTGAAAAAAAATCCCAATACGGTAAGTGTTTAATAATTGGTATGTGTGAAAGTTCTAGCATTTACAAACTATGTACCGTATTTATCGGCGTATAACACGCGCCGGCGTATAAAACGCACCCCAAGTTTAGGAGGGAAGTTTAAGGGAAAAAACTTTTAGGAAGCAAGTTTAACCACTTGCTTACTGGGAACTTAAACCCCCCTCCTGCCCAGACCAATTTTTAGCTTTCAGCGCTGATACACTTTGAATGACAATTGCGCGGCCATACAACACTGTACCCAAATGAAATTTTTATCATATTTTTCCCACAAATAGAGCTTTCTTTTGGTGGTATTTAATTACAGCTGGGAGTTTTATTTTTTGCTAAACAAACAAAAAAAGATGCAAAATAAAAAAAAATAAAAAATCATGTTTAATAGTTTGTTATAAAATTTTGCAAACAGGTCATTTTTCTCCTTCATTGAAATGCGCTGATGAGGCGGCACTGGTGGGCACTGATAGGCGGCACTGGTGGGTAGTGATGGACGAACGTTTCGCCCGGCGGTCGTTTCGCGGCGAATTTCCGACATTCGCGGTCCGCACGTTCGAACGCCTTTTTCCGTCGTTCGCCGCGGCGGACTTACGTGTTTAATGTATACAAGAACTTTAACCTTTGGTGACACGTTTATCATGTGATACAGGACAGCCAATTGAGACATGACAGCACATGGACACTTGTACATTCCCCCTAACCTATAAATACACCCGATCCGGTGGCCATTTTACATTCTTTCTTCTGTTACGATAGGGACAGGTTCCTGTGTGGAGTAGGGAGAGATAAACCACTAGCTATTTGGTACACAAAAGTTCTTTTCAGGACTGGTATAGGTGTTAGGTGTTGATAGGTTTGCTGTGCTGCTGATTCTTGCAGCAGCCTGAGTGTCTTTTGTTAGTTTAGAGAAAGGGAAAGGACGGTGTATGCTACAGGGACAGCCAGATTAGTCTTTCATCATCATCATCATCATCATCATCATTAGCTGTTACTATCAAGGTCCACAAAAGAGCTGTTCCAGTAACCACTAATCGTTCTCTTTTTTTGCCAATTTGTATAGGGACAGGAAGGAAGCAGTGTTGTCAGGCAGTGAGGGTAATTTTAAAGACTTGCTGTTATTATTAGTTCCACAAAGGTTCTTTTCAGGACTGGTATCAGTGGTACAGTAATAGGCTTGTACATGTATAATATTCTTTCTTCCAAATATAGAAAGGATATTATACTTGACTGCTGCCCTTCTGCTGCAGTCTGCTAAACATTCACAACTCACTTGTTCCACAAAAGTTCTTATAAGGACTGGTAACTTGGTATAGGGTGCTACGGTACATAGGCTTGAGTGCGGTACAGTCTGCTGTTCTGTAAGGACCGCTATCGGTCCACAATAGATAGGGTTGACGTGCACCACTGCTGACCGCTGCCCTATACTGCAGCAGTCCTTCAGCGGTATAGGGACTGACGTACAGTCTGCTAATCACTAACACACAACCTGCTTGTTCCACAAAAGTTCTTATAAGGACTGGTAACTTGGTATAGGGTGCTACGGTACATAGGCTTGAGTGCGGTACAGTCTGCTGTTCTGTAAGGACCGCTATCGGTCCACAATAGATAGGGTTGACGTGCACCACTGCTGACCGCTGCCCTATACTGCAGCAGTCCTTCAGCGGTATAGGGACTGACGTACAGTCTGCTAAACACTAATACACAACCTGCTTGGTCCACAAAAGTTCTTATAAGGACTGGTAACTTGGTATAGGGTGCTACGGTACATAGGCTTGAGTGCGGTACAGTCTGCTGTTCTGTAAGGACCGCTATAGGTCCACAATAGATAGGGTTGACGTGCACCACTGCTGACCGCTCACCTATACTGCAGCAGTCCTTCAGCGGTATAGGGACTGACGTACAGTCTGCTAATCACTAACACACAACCTGCTTGTTCCACAAAAGTTCTTATAAGGACTGGTAACTTGGTATAGGGTGCTACGGTACATAGGCTTGAGTGCGGTACAGTCTGCTGTTCTGTAAGGACCGCTATCGGTCCACAATAGATAGGGTTGACGTGCACCACTGCTGACCGCTGCCCTATACTGCAGCAGTCCTTCAGCGGTATAGGGACTGACGTACAGTCTGCTAAACACTAATACACAACCTGCTTGGTCCACAAAAGTTCTTATAAGGACTGGTAACTTGGTATAGGGTGCTACGGTACATAGGCTTGAGTGCGGTACAGTCTGCTGTTCTGTAAGGACCGCTATAGGTCCACAATAGATAGGGTTGACGTGCACCACTGCTGACCGCTCACCTATACTGCAGCAGTCCTTCAGCGGTATAGGGACTGACGTACAGTCTGCTAATCACTAACACACAACCTGCTTGTTCCACAAAAGTTCTTATAAGGACTGGTAACTTGGTATAGGGTGCTACGGTACATAGGCTTGAGTGCGGTACAGTCTGCTGTTCTGTAAGGACCGCTATCGGTCCACAATAGATAGGGTTGACGTGCACCACTGCTGACCGCTGCCCTATACTGCAGCAGTCCTTCAGCGGTATAGGGACTGACGTACAGTCTGCTAAACACTAATACACAACCTGCTTGGTCCACAAAAGTTCTTATAAGGACTGGTAACTTGGTATAGGGTGCTACGGTACATAGGCTTGAGTGCGGTACAGTCTGCTGTTCTGTAAGGACCGCTATAGGTCCACAATAGATAGGGTTGACGTGCACCACTGCTGACCGCTCACCTATACTGCAGCAGTCCTTCAGCGGTATAGGGACTGACGTACAGTCTGCTAATCACTAACACACAACCTGCTTGTTCCACAAAAGTTCTTATAAGGACTGGTAACTTGGTATAGGGTGCTACGGTACATAGGCTTGAGTGCGGTACAGTCTGCTGTTCTGTAAGGACCGCTATCGGTCCACAATAGATAGGGTTGACGTGCACCACTGCTGACCGCTGCCCTATACTGCAGCAGTCCTTCAGCGGTATAGGGACTGACGTACAGTCTGCTAAACACTAATACACAACCTGCTTGGTCCACAAAAGTTCTTATAAGGACTGGTAACTTGGTATAGGGTGCTACGGTACATAGGCTTGAGTGCGGTACAGTCTGCTGTTCTGTAAGGACCGCTATCGGTCCACAATAGATAGGGTTGACGTGCACCACTGCTGACCGCTCACCTATACTGCAGCAGTCCTTCAGCGGTATAGGGACTGACGTACAGTCTGCTAATCACTAACACACAACCTGCTTGTTCCACAAAAGTTCTTATAAGGACTGGTAACTTGGTATAGGGTGCTACGGTACATAGGCTTGAGTGCGGTACAGTCTGCTGTTCTGTAAGGACCGCTATCGGTCCACAATAGATAGGGTTGACGTGCACCACTGCTGACCGCTGCCCTATACTGCAGCAGTCCTTCAGCGGTATAGGGACTGACGTACAGTCTGCTAAACACTAATACACAACCTGCTTGGTCCACAAAAGTTCTTATAAGGACTGGTAACTTGGTATAGGGTGCTACGGTACATAGGCTTGAGTGCGGTACAGTCTGCTGTTCTGTAAGGACCGCTATCGGTCCACAATAGATAGGGTTGACGTGCACCACTGCTGACCGCTCACCTATACTGCAGCAGTCCTTCAGCGGTATAGGGACTGACGTACAGTCTGCTAATCACTAACACACAACCTGCTTGTTCCACAAAAGTTCTTATAAGGACTGGTAACTTGGTATAGGGTGCTACGGTACATAGGCTTGAGTGCGGTACAGTCTGCTGTTCTGTAAGGACCGCTATCGGTCCACAATAGATAGGGTTGACGTGCACCACTGCTGACCGCTGCCCTATACTGCAGCAGTCCTTCAGCGGTATAGGGACTGACGTACAGTCTGCTAAACACTAATACACAACCTGCTTGGTCCACAAAAGTTCTTATAAGGACTGGTAACTTGGTATAGGGTGCTACGGTACATAGGCTTGAGTGCGGTACAGTCTGCTGTTCTGTAAGGACCGCTATCGGTCCACAATAGATAGGGTTGACGTGCACCACTGCTGACCGCTCACCTATACTGCAGCAGTCCTTCAGCGGTATAGGGACTGACGTACAGTCTGCTAATCACTAACACACAACCTGCTTGTTCCACAAAAGTTCTTATAAGGACTGGTAACTTGGTATAGGGTGCTACGGTACATAGGCTTGAGTGCGGTACAGTCTGCTGTTCTGTAAGGACCGCTATCGGTCCACAATAGATAGGGTTGACGTGCACCACTGCTGACCGCTGCCCTATACTGCAGCAGTCCTTCATCGGTATAGGGACTAAGAGTTTTGTCACAGGGTCATTTAAAAAATGACAGGCAGAGGAAGAGGCAGGCCCTTCCGCAGGGGTGGTAGGGGTAGGGCAGGAGCAACAGGCTTGAGCCAAAGTGGGAAGTTGCAGAAGGTGCGTTCAATTACTTTAAAGGATGCACCAGACTTGGTTGAGTGGCTCGCTCAGCCTTACTCTTCTGCACCCTCCTCATCCTCTCGATCTGCACCCTCTTCTTCACTCTCTGCTATGTGCACCCCCAAAGACACTACCACCAACAACACGACCACCACCACCACCACCACATACCTTCCGCTTGAGTCACTGGAATTATTTTCCGATCCATATCAAGAGGACATTTCTGATGCGCAGCCACTCTTGGTATTGGATCAGGAAGAGGAGGTAGCAACAAGCGCTACTCAGCAGTCTGACGCCAGTACCCAGATCAGCCCAAGGAGGAGGTTGGTCCCCGGTGTTGCTGCCTACTCCGAGATCTCTACTTATAGCGGTGGGGAAGGTGACGTTGATGATGACGTGTCTAGTGATGTCACGTGGGTGCCCACAAGAGAGGAAGAGGAGGGGAGTTCAGAGGGAGATATGGACCAGCAGATAGGGAGGAGAAGCAGCAATGACTTACATTGCACAGCAGGGACAAAGCAGACTGCAAATGTATCAGGAGCGAGTCATCGACCATGTACGGTCACATCTGGCGCTCCCAGGACACCGGCACATGGCTCCGCAGTGTGGGCTTTTTTTAACGTGTCCGCTGCTGACAATAGCGTTGCCATCTGCAATCTTTGCAGTCAACGCGTTAGTCGCGGTAAGCCCAATACTCACCTAGGGACGACCGCCTTAAGAAGGCACATGAGCAGCCATCACCGAGCCCAGTGGGAGCAACGGAACACACAAAGCCACACTGCAGGCTCTCACCGTCCAGCCTCGTCTTCTACTTCTCCTTCTCCTCTCTCCTCACAATTGTCCTCCACTCCACCTTCCATCACGCCAAGCTCACATTTTTCTGCAAAAAGGCAGGCTTCCGTGGGCCTAATGTTTGAGCGTAAAAAAATGATGACGCCGGATAACCCTCTTGCCCAACGGTTGGCGGCTGGCTTGTCAGAACTCATAGCCCGCCAACTACTGCCATATAAACTGGTGGACTCGGAGGCCTTTCGCAAATTTGTGGCCATTGGAACACCACAATGGAAGGTCCCAGGAAGGAAGTATTTCTCAGAGAAGGGCATCCCAGAGCTATATGGCCATGTTCAGCGGCAAGTGAATGTATCTCTGGCACACAGTGTCGGTGCCAAGATACATCTGACCACAGACACGTGGTCTAGCAAACACGGGCAGGGAAGGTATATCAGTTTTACTGCCCACTGGGTGAACCTTCTGACGGCCGTCAAGCATGTAACCCGTGGCACCCGTGTAGATTTGGTTTTACCGCCACGGATTGCATGCAGGCCTGACTCTTCTTCTCCTCCTCCTACTCCATCCTCCTCCCTCTCCTCCTCAGCTGCCTCCTCCTTTTCCGCTGCTAGCGTCTCTTCCACTGCACCGCCCAAGCTCCCCAGAACCTATTCCACATGCCAGGTGAGACGTTGCCATGCCGTGCTGCGTCTGTTGTGCCTGGAAGCAAAGAGCCACACTGGCCCGGCACTCCTTTCAGCTTTGCGTTCACAGGCAGATGAGTGGCTAACACCGCTCAATTTGACAGTTGGTAAAGTGGTGTGTGACAACGGTGCCAATCTGCTTAGCGCATTGAAACAGGGCAAAATCACGCACGTGCCGTGCATGGCACACGTCTTAAACTTGGTCGTGCAGCGATTCCTTGTCAAATACCCTGGGGTCCAGGACATCTTGCGGCAGGCAAGGAAAATCTCGGCCCATTTCAGAAGATCTTACACGGCCATGGCTCGCCTTGCTGACATTCAGCGGCGACACCATCTGCCGGTCAGACGTCTTATTTGCGATTGCCCGACGCGATGGAACTCAACCTTCTATATGCTTGATAGGCTGCTCCAGCAGAAACGTGCAGTTAACGTCTACCTGTATGAACTCTGCGAAAGAAACGGTTCTGGGGAGCTGGGTTTTTTTTCACCGCGCCAGTGGCTGCTCATGCGCGACACATGCAGACTTCTGCGGCCATTTGAGGAGATCACCAAACTGGTCAGTCGCAGCCATGGCGCCATCAGTGACATGGTACCTTATGCCTTCTTTCTGGAGCGTGCATTGCGTCGTGTCATTGATCAGGCTGTGGAGGAGCAGGAGCGGGAAGATGAGGAAGTCGCAATGCTGGATGAATTCCCAGGGGGGGCTACTCTATCTGAGACAAGTCAACAACAGGAGTCTGATGAGGAGTTAGAGGAGGATGGTGCCGGGGCGGATGAGCAGGAGCAAGAAGAGCATGCTTTAAACCTTTCTGGGATCCCTGTTGTGCGAGGATGGGGAGAGGAGAATGAAGAGGACGACATTATCCTGGATGATGAGCAGGAGCCAGGCCACCACACCGCTTCCACTTTAGTGCAAATGGGGGCCTTCATGCTCCAGTGTTTTAATAGGGACCCCCGTATAAAAAGCATGAGGGTCAAGGACCAGTACTGGGTGGCAACGTACTTAGACCCCCGGTACAAACACAAAATGGCGGAAATGTTACCGCCGTCGCAGAGGGCTGTCAGAATGCAGCACTTCCAGGCCTTGCTTCGAGAAATGCTGCATTCTGCTTTTGCGTGCGCTGGCAGAGGAGCAATTCCCACTCCCAGAGAAGGATTTGCGGGTACCAATCCAACAGCGCCTGCAAGAAGAGGCCGGTTTGAAGATGTGTTGGTGACTTCGGATATGAGGTCATTCTTTCAGCCGACCCATCGACAGGTGTCATCCGGATCCAGCATCAGGGAACGCCTAGACCGTCAGGTGTCCGACTACATTGGGTTAACGGCCGATGTGGACGCTCTGAGGAGTGATGAACCCCTAGACTACTGGGTGGGCAGGCTTGACCTCTGGCCAGAGCTTGCCCAATTTGCAATCGAACTGTTGGCTTGCCCCTCATCCAGTGTCCTGTCCGAAAGGACGTTCAGCGCAGCAGGGGGGATTGTGACCGATAAGCGTACTCGCCTAGCTCACGACAGTGTTAACTACCTCACATTTCTAAAAATGAATGAGGCATGGATCTCGGAGGAATTCAACACATGTGACCAGTAGACCATGTATATGTCTATAAACTATTTTTTTAATCAAGCACACAGACCTTCTTAATTCATTTGGCTCACTTCCTTGACCCAAAAAAGCACACCGTACTATATGCCCCTACCCTCCTCTTTGAAGAGGTTGAGCGGTGTCATATTTCTACTGGGGCTGCTTATGATATCCCTGTGCTGTGCTGACTTCCTCCTGGGGGTTCTTATTATGAAGGGATCACACTATCCCTGTGCTGTGCTGACTTCCTCCTGGGGGTTCTTATTATGAGGGGATCACACCATCCCTGTGCTGTGCTGACTTCCTCCTGGGGCTGCTTACGGTGCTGCTGTCAGTGCTGTATGTCACGGTGCTGCTGTCAGCGCTGTATGTCACGGTGCTGCTGTCAGCGCTGTATGTCACGGTGCTGCTGTCAGCGCTGTATGTCACGGTGCTGCTGTCAGCGCTGTATGTCACGGTGCTGCTGTCAGCGCTGTATGTCACGGTGCTGCTGTCAGCGCTGTATGTCACGGTGCTGCTGTCAGCGCTGTATGTCACGGTGCTGCTGTCAGCGCTGTATGTCACGGTGCTGCTGTCAGCGCTGTATGTCACGGTGCTGCTGTCAGCGCTGTATGTCACGGTGCTGCTGTCAGCGCTGTATGTCACGGTGCTGCTGTCAGTGCTCTGTATTACGGTGCTGCTGTCAGATGCCTCTATCACGGTGCATGTGTCATTCCGGTATGTCACGCTGCTGGTGATCATCTCCTGCACCCTCTTCTTTGCCTACCCTGGTCCCTGACCTTCCCTCTCCTCCATTGCCTTCATTAGCTCCATAGTCCTGAATTGTTAGAACAATTTCCCAAATAAAATAAAAATGCTTGTAGTTATCGATCCCAAATTCACCTCATACATGTATTATGTCATTGTCCAGATGGTGGGACTACGTTTTACCCCCTAATAATTACCACGTGGCCGCAAATTCGACATGAAGGTTTGCAAAGTTCGCCTCCCATTGAAGTCAATGGGGCCCGCGGCGAACGTTCGGTTTCGCGAACGTTTGGGTCCGTTCGCATTTCGCGTTCGCGAAACGTCCCGTCGGAAGTTCGTCCATCACTACTGGTGGGCACTGATAGGCTGCACTGGTGGGCACTGATAGGCACAGTTAAGGCGACACTAATAGGCACAGATAAGGTGGCACCGATAGGCACAGATAAGGCAGTACTGATGGGCACAGATAAGGCGGCGCTGATGGGCAATGATGGGCACAGATAAGATGGCACTGATAGGTGGCACTGATGGGTGGCATGGATGGGTGGCACTAAGGACCACTGATAGATGGGACTGATGGGCACTGATAGGTGGCACTGATAGGTGGCTCTGATAGGTGGCACTGCTGGACACTGGTAGATGACACTGATGGGCACGGATATGTGGCACTGAGGTGCAGCACTGTTGTTGAGGCAGATTGCGAGCACTGATAGGTGGCACTGTGGGTACTGATGTATGGCACTGTGGGCACTGATGTATGGCACTATGGGCACTGCTGGGTGGCACTGCTGGGTGGCACTTTTATTAATAACTGACTGGTACTGGCAGGGGGCAGGTGGGCACTGATAAGTTGGCCGTGATCGGGACTGATGTCCCGATCACGGCCGCCGGTGATCGGCTTTTTTTTCTCTCCTCGCGCTGTTAGCACGAGGAGGAAAAATAGCTGATTACCGGCTCTGTTGTGTCACATGATCAGCTGTCATTGGCTGACAGCTGATCACGTGGCAAGGGGTTGGGATTGACCCCTTGCTCCGATCCGTGATCAGGCGAGTCTCAAAGACTCGCTTATCACAGAGCGCGCGCGCCCCTCTGGGGGCACGCAGGCCGCTCGTGCACGGGACGGCGTCAATAGACGTAGTCCCGGCAAAGCAGGTCCGCGCTGTAGCCGTCATTCGATCTCTAGTGGTTAAGGAAAAAAACGTACATTTTAAATGCTCATCAATGTAGCCTTCCACTGTCCCCCTGCAGCCTTCCACTCTCCCCCTGCAGCCTTGCACTGTCCCCCTGCAGCCTTCCACTGTCCCCCTGCAGCCTTCCACTGTCCCCCTGCAGCCTTCCACTGTCCCCCTGCAGCCTTGCACTGTCCCCCTGCAGCCTTGCACTGTCCTCCTGCAGCCTTCTACTGTCCCCCTGCAGCCTTCCACTGTCCCCCTGCAGCCTTGCACTGTCCCCCTGCAGCCTTGCACTGTCCCCCTGCAGCCTTTCCCAAAATTGCAGCATGGTTAGTTTTAAATTTACCGCCGCAGCCGCCGAGATCTTCGGCTCCTCCCGCCGCTGCTGCCGAGATCTTCGGCTCCTCCCACCGCCGCCGAGATCTTCGGCTCCTCCCGCCGAGATCTTCGGCTCCTCCCGCCGCTGCCTAGACCTTCGGCTCCTCCCGCCGCCAACATAGACCGAGCCGAGGGTACTCGGCTCTGCTTGCAGTAACGTCCCCGTCCCGCCCCTTGTCCTGGCTCCTGTGATGAACACAACACCGGGCCAATGGCGGGACGTAAAGGCTAGGAGGCGGGACTGGGCGTGACTGAGAGCGGAGTCGAGTACACAGTACACTCGGCTCAGCTCGGTAAATGTCGGCGGCGTTCCACAGACAGCGCAGATCGGCGGGGGGATCGGCGTATAACACGCACCCATGATTTTCCTCTGATTTTAAGGGGAAAAAAGTGCGTGTTATATGCCGATAAATACGGTATACATATTTTCAAAATGTTCTGATGTACTGTTGACTTATCCCTTAAAATGGCTGGACAGTACAAATACTCCCCAAATTACCCTTTTTTGGAAATTAGGCAGTCTGAGGCATTTAGTAAGAGGCGGGCAAGGTTTTCAAAGTTATCAATTTTTGAAAATTAAGAAATTGAATAAAAATCACTTTTTTTTTACATACTGTATATCTGGTGTAGCAGCAATCAGGTTCAATAACTGGTGGCACTATATTTAAAAAAAGGTGGTAACAGGGAGTGCTATGCTCAAAGAAGCAGGGGTTGCCAGCTGCAACAGGCTGAGATGATGAGGAGATGTCCGCTGGATGGCAGCTAACAAGCAGGATGCACTGCTGGGCAGGAGTCCCTCAGGAGTATCAGATGAGACTTGGCAGAAGGGTGAGCCAGGAGAAGAGTCAGGAGCCAGGCCAGAAGTCATGCATGAAATATCAGCCAGGAGTAAGGCAGCAAGCAGAGTCAGGAGTCACATACTGGTAATCAGGCAGCAGTGGAGTTACTGTAGAAGAGTAAGCCAGAAGTCATACATGGATCAGCAGGCAAAAGCAGAGTAATTGGAACAAGTTGAGGGTCAAAGCCAGGGATGGAGACAAGACTGGTCAAAGGCAACCTGGGTCGGTAACAGCAAATCCAATAATAGAAGGGACAGGAACTCAGGAACACATGGGAGAGTTGAAGATTATCCAGCAACTAGTGGCTCATGCTGCTGGCTTTAAATAGGCCACTGGGCGCCAGAATCTGTCATGTATTAATCTCCCCAGCTGTTAATGTGCTTGTGCGCATGCACATTAGCTTTAGCAAATTTCTATGTCCCAATCTGCGATTCTGCTGGGCATTTGCAGATGTGCCAGTTCTTCTGTGGACTGTTCTCTGACAGTAAACAAGTAAAATACTGTAACTGTACACCAGTAAGCTTACCTTTTTTGTATTTTTTGCAAAACTTATGTATTCTTAAGAGAAGATATTAAAAACAGCAATCAACATGGGTTTATGAAAAATAGGTTGTCACACTAACATGTTTAAATTTATAATGAAATAAGTTAATATCTGGATGTTGCAAATGCTATTGATGTAATACATTCAACGCTGTTCTTCATAACAGCCTTGTACAAATATTAAAGAGGAGGTCCAGCCTGGGTGAAAAAAATTTAAAGTCAGCAGTAGGGATGAGGCAAAAAATTTGTGAGAACACGCGAACACCATTTAAGTTTATAGATGCCAACGTGAAAAATCAAAAGTGCTCAATTTAAAGGCTTATATGCAAGTTATTGCCATAAAAAGTGTTTGTGGACGCAGGTCGTACCCAGGGGTCATGTATCAACTTAAAACAAAGTTTTAAAAATGCCCATTTTTTTGGAGCAGTGATTTTAATAGCTTAAAGTGAAACAATAAAAATGAAATATTCCTTTATGTATTGTACCTGGGGGGTGTCCTTACTATGCCTGTAAAGTAGCGCATCTTTCCCATGTTTATAACAGTACCACAGTAAAGTGACATTTATAAAGGAAAAAATTTAATTTAAAACTGCTTGCGGCTGTAATGTATTGTTGAATCCTGGCAACATATATAAAAATACCAAAAATACACAAAAAAATTATATGGATTTCCCCCCCCCCCAAATCCATACCAGGTCCTTCAGGTCTGGTATGGATATTAAGGGAAACCCCGCACCAATTTTTTTTTTTTTAAAAGGCACTATATACTTTGAACAGCAGTATATATATTATATGACCTGTCCTATATACTCTGCAGAAAAACTGGGCCTTAGGTATTGGTGGTACCAGAACACTGTAACCCCTCAGAGTTACTCTTATTGGGGGCAGGAACAGGCCCTGCTGTGAAATATTATATCAAAAATTTTAATTACATGGCCCTGTTGAACAGGGGTAGAACAATTGGGCCTTTGGTTTTGGTGACGCCAGCACACTGTAACTCCTCATGGTTACTCTTGTTGGGTGCTGGAACGGGCACTGCTTAGCAATTATTTCAAAAATTGTAATTACACGCCCCTGTTAAACAGGGGCAGAAACATTGGGCCTTTGGTTTTGGTGGCGCCAGAACATTGTAAACCCCCACAGTTACTCTTGTTGGGCGCAGGAACGGGCCCTCGCTCTGAAATACTATATCAAAAACTGTAATTTCATGCCCCTGTTAAACAGGGGCAGAAAAATTTGGCCTTGGGTGGTGGTGGTACCCTAAACAAAAAATATTGTTGGAAGCTAGCATCATCAAGATTGAGTAGGAATAGGATAGTCAGCATAGGCAGTCTTCAAGGGATCCCAGATCCATTGAAAATTCAATCAGTTACATCATCATTAGGTGCTTGATAGCTGCTGATCCAAGACTGATTCATTTGTATGAATGTGAGCCTATCAACGGAGTCTGTGGACAGGCGCACTCTTTGATCCGTTACAAACCCTCCAGCAGCACTGAATTTGCCTTCAGAAAGCACGCTGGATGCAGGACAGGCCAGTAGCTCAATTACATTGTAAAGGGGTCCAGAGGTGCAGGCTGCTGTGTAATGTAAAGGGGTCCAGAGGTGCAGGGGGCTGTGTAATGTAAAGAGGTCCTTAGGTGCAAGGTCCTGTGTAATGTAAAGGGGTCCAGAGGTGCAGGGTGCTGTGTAATTTATAGGGGTCCAGAGGTGCAGTTGTGGAGAGGGGGGGTACACAGTAGTGACAAAAAGATATTGAAGGATGCAGAGGTATGCAGGGGACACGGTGGGTGTTTTTACATTTTATGGTGGGGGGGGGGGTGCCAGATATAGGATCCGCCCCGGGTGCCAAATGCTCTAGGTACGCCCCTGCCTACCAGCCTCCTAATCTCTAATGTAAACACATAGCAGGTGCACAGGAAGAGGGGAAAGAAGAATGCTAATGCCTGACTTTACTGCTTCTGTTGTGAAATTTGGATTAATTGCTCCATAGTGGGTTAATCTTCAGAGAGCAATGATTGTTTGATTTTAAAACTTAAGTATAGCTTCATAAGAATATGTAAATATGTAAGTTTTCCTAGCTCTACAACAGTTATATTTTAAGTCTATTTACTAAGGCCAATAGACTGTGCACTTTGCAAGTGTAGTTGCTCCAGAGCTTAGTAACTGAGGTGAAGCTTCCCTTTGCAAAGAATACCCAATCACATAAAAGGAAAATAAAATAAACATAATTTTTGCTTGTACATGATTGGATGATTGAAATAGGCAAAGCTTCACCTCATTTACTAAGGTCTAGAGCAACTGCTCTTCCACGGATAATTGGATTCAATTATTACCTTACCTGCATGTAATTAGTCACATACTGTAACTAACAATAATTAATGGGATGAATTGGCAACCTTACATAAAGCCAAACCTTGAAAGTAGTGAGAGAATGCTGTACATTACTACCTAATTATGTGGCATGTCTCACAGGATTAGTACATCTTTTTATTATCATTATTAAACCAAAGTCTTCATCTCCTTGGTAACACCAGGCTTGATTATTCCTTGGCCAAAGGAGTTCACGCTTAGGAACTCTATACTAGAACCAAGGCAAATGAACTACATATATTATTAACTAACTTGCATTTGAGTGAGACATTGGGGCTGATTTACTAAAGACAAATAAACTGTTCACTTTGCAAAGGTAGTTGCACTTTGCTCTGCTGACTTTCATCATCCAATCAAGTGCAAGCAAAAAGTTTTTCTTTTCATTCCCCTTGCATATGATTGGATATGCTTTACAAAGTGAAATTTCACCACATTTATTAAAGAGGACCTTCAGTCACATTTTCAACTTTCAATCTATTAAATCTTCTACCCTTGGTGTTTTAACTTTGGATAGTAAAACATTGACTGATCTACCCATCAATCACCGACAGCTGGAGCCTGATGGGTAGATCGAGATTTAGCCAGAAGGCAGAGTAGCGCAAGAAGCATAGTTGCCAACTGTCCCGAATTTCGCGGGACATTCCCGCGATTAGGACATTTGTCCCGAATTAATTTTGTCCCGGGAAATGTCCCACGAAATTCAGTTTGTCCCGGGAAATTGAATTTCCAGGTTTTTTGCCGCCGGCTGCTAGATGCCGCCATTTTTAAGAAGACAAGAAGTTGGTCTACACCTGTGGCGACACCCACCCCCGCTGCTAGTGTGTGTTTGTGTCAGTGTAAAGGGCGGTGAGCGGCGCCACAGTTAAATTTCTGCGCGCGGCAACGGCGGCATGTCGGGGCCAGTCTGTCAATGTGGATGTCGGGGCGGGGGCCAGTCGGATGTCGGGGGCCAGTGACAGTCATGGTAGGTGGATGTCGGGGGCCAGTCTGTGAATGTGGGGGCCAGTCTGTGGATGTCGGGGGCCAGTCTGTGAATGTGGGGGCCAGTGGTATGTCGGGGGCCAGTCTGTGGATGTCGGGGGCCAGTCTGTGGATATCGGGGCCAGTCTGTGGATGTCGGGGGCCAGTCTGTGGATGTCGGGGGCCAGTCTGTGGATGTTGGGGGCCAGTGGTATGTCGGGGGCCAGTCTGGAGATGTGGGGGCCGGTCTGTGGAGTATGTGGGGGAAGGTCTGTGCAGGATGTGGGGGGGGCAGTCTGTGGATATCAGAGGGGCACCAGATGTAAGGAGGGGCTCCGCTGATGGACACAGATGTGAGGAAGGTACCTCTGATGGGGCACCTGATGTAAGGACAGACTCCGCTTGGGACACCTGATGGCATCTGGTGGCAGGCAACGTGGCTAGTGACGCCCGCATGGCTACCACTGATTCTGCATTATGGTGAGTTGAATGATTTCATTTTATATTACAATGTAATAATATAAATAATCGGGGAGCTGCTGTCCCTCCTTTCCCTCTCCCCCCCTTCCCTCTCTCTATCCCCCTCCTTTCCCTCTCCATCCCGCGTTCATCTCAGACTCTAACCACACTCCTTTGAGCCATGCCCCATGTAAGCCCCGCCCACTATTTTAAGTAAACCATGGCCATTTTTGGCCGCGGCGCGCTGCGCGCGTTGCATTTTTACCTTTTTCTATGCAACGCCTATAAACGCATGCCTCGCCCCCTAATTATACCATGACCCCGCCCACTGCCAAAAAAGTGTCCCGCATTTTTATTTTACAATGTTGGCAACTATGCAAGAAGGGTCTGTGTTAAGTTCTCTCTCAGGTCACCCTGCTCCCCGGCGGCCCCTCCTCTCTTCTTGTCCATCCCCATTTGCTTGTGACATCATCAGGGATGGACGAGAAGAGAGGAGGGGCCACTGGGGAGCAGCGTGAAAAGATGTGTTTATTTAAAATTTATTCTACTGTACACTCACAATGTGACAGAAGATTAAAAGCATTGCACATCAAACACTTGAAAAGTCATTGGCTCCTGTTTACCTCTCACTACTATGGCGGTGTTCCCGGATAAGGCAAGCAGGTAATTTGATGATGTTAAAGACTTGATATAGAATTATTACTTTATTTATTAAAAGAAAAAGCTTTGTTAAAGTAGACATTTATGGAATAATGATGGTTAATTATACTCTCACAAAGAGGTAATTTGAAAGTTTTTAGATGATAGTGTTAGTAGACTTTTTAGATTCTTATCTGGGACACTGCCTAATTACTATGCTGTTATATTACCATTTGGATCCTTAAAGTGACACTAAACACACACTGTTTAAATTATATTGTCCCTTCTATTTCTGTTAAGAGAAATTGAGCAGTGCCTCCAAAACAGAATATATTACAAGCTTAACCACTCACCGCCCGGCCTATAGCAGAATGACGGCCGGGAAGTGGTTCTGTTATTCTGACTGGGTGTTGTATGACATCCAGCAGGATAACATGATGGCACACAGTGCGGCGATTGCGAGTGTGGCATGTCAGTCTGACAGGCCGCATCTCCGATCATGGTAAGGAGCTTCAGACGGAGGCTCCTTACCACGTGATCAGTTGTGATGGCATTCCTCGGTTCACGCTGACAGGGAGAGCCGATCAGCGTCTCTCCCTGTCGGGGGGGGGTCTGTGCTGATAGACAGCACACTGATTATTAGCACAGCCCCCATCAAATGTACCCATCAGTTAATCAGTGCCCAGCAGCTGCCAGTCGGTGCCACATTATTAACTCCTGTCAGTGCCTAGTAAAGTGCCAATCAGTACCCACCACAGTGCAAATCAGTACCACCCACAGTGCCAATCCGTGTCCATCACAGTACCAATCAGTGCCCAGCATTAACACCTATCAGTACCTGCCCAATCAGTGCTGCCCATCAGTGCTATCTATTAGTGTCCATCAATGCCACCTGTCAGTGCCAATCAGTGCTGCCTATCAGTGCCCATTAGTTACGCCAGTCAGTGCCCATCAGTGCCGCAGGTCAGTGCCCATCAGTGCCCATCAATGCTGCCTGTCAGTGCCCATCAGTGCTGCCTGTCAGTGCCCATCAATGCCGCCTGTCAGTGCCACCTATTGGCGCCTATCAGTGCTGTATATCAGTGCCCATCAATTCTACATATCAGTGCCTCCTCATCAGTGCCCATCAATGCCACCTTATCAGTGCCAACTCATCAGTGACCATCAGTTCAGCCTCATCAGTGCCCATCGGTGCTGCCTCATCAGTGCCCATCAGTGAAGGAGAAAACAAAATTTTATAACAGAAACTAAGAAAACCTTTTTTTTCCCCAAAAATGTCTTCTTTTTTTTTAGTTTGTTTATTTATTTTGGGTACAATGTTGCATGACCACGCAACTGTCATTCAAAATGCGACAGCGCTGGAAGTTGAAAATTGCCCTGGGCAGAAAGGGGGGGGGGGGGGTTCCTGTTATTGAAGTGCTTAAAATATAATGTGCAAAAAACAACATTTGGAGAGAGAGGGAAATTGGACTTTAAATGAGGCATGTCACTGAATGAATACTTTAATTACATTTATTTATAAAATACAAATCACATCATGAAATGTGTCAATCTGGGATACAGGACACAGTAAACTATGATACACTTGTTTACATACACTTCTTTAAATATACAGGTATTATACAGAATAGAATGCAACAAGAGTGCAAAAAACATCAGCAAGACTCAAAAATAATAAAAAAATCTGTCCAAAATGAAAAAGTCCAAATATGTGTAAATATCTCCGCAGAGAAAGTGTCTTCCATCAACTAATGAAATCATCTCAACCACAAAATAACCAACAGAACTCATAAGCACCCAACAACATTAAAGCTGCCAGAGGATGGTACCGGAGCTACACGCTTTATTAACAGAGAATTTACTGATAGTTTTTTATGATGTGGATTTAGTGACACTTTATTGGCTGCAGAAGTTGAAAAGGACTAGGAAATATACATATTTGTTTTCATTAAGCCTTTTTACTTGTTAAATGGCCACATGGCATTTAGTTGGCCATTTTTGTCATTTCACCCAAGTACTGTTGCAAATATTAGAATTGGTGCATTGTGCACACCCCATATCAACTTTTAATTAAAATTTTATATTAGAGATCAGCTCCCCATTCAGCTACATGGCTGCTAGTAAGCTGACTCATATGATGTTTCTTATATCTCATGGGAAATATTGCTAAAATATCTCTATTTGAATGCTTAGGTCCACCCAACTCATAGATTTTAGAAAGCCAAATGATGGAGTCACTCTCACTTGAAGCATTGTCCATTGTGTTGAAGAACCAATGTATGTAATTTATTAATGTATGAGAACTACAGGCAAAGGAATCCAGGCTGGCATGATATACACTCCTTGGAGAAGAGGGGGGTGGGACATGTTCATGATGGCCTTGGCTCACAGAAAGTAGGTTGAATGATGCTGGAAGTCATTTAACCCAAAGACTAGCACCATCTTCTACTGAAGATACTATAGGGACAGCACCAGAGAAGGGAAATACTGAAACCAAAGCTTTTTTTTTTATTATGCCCGACCATATAATTTTTAACATACAAATAATTTTTGTATATACAGTATCTCACAAATGTGAGTACACCCCTCACATGAGACCAAGATAAATTTATTTGGTTCAGATGGTGTCAAGTGTGTGTGCTGGCAACCAGGTGAGGACTATTAAGACAAGTGTGTCTTGCCTACAGTCAAGCATGGTGGTGGGAGTGTCATGGTCTGGGGCTGCATGAGTGCTGCTGGCACTGGGGAGCTACCGTTTATTGAGGGAGCCATGAATGCCAAAATGTACTGTGTGGCATACTGAAGCAGAGCATGATCCCTTCTCTTTGCCGAGACTGGGCCGAAGGGCAGTATTCCAACATGATAATGTCCCAAAACACACCTCCAAGATGACCACTGCCTTGCTAAAGAAGCTGAGGACAAAGGTGATGGACTGGCCAAGCATGTCTCCAGAGCTAAACCCTATTGAGCATCCGTGGGGCATCCTCAAATGGAACGTGGTGGAGTGCAAGTCTCTAACATCCACCAGCTCCATTATTTCGTCATAGAGGAGTGGAAGAGAACTCCAGTGGCAACCTGTGAAGCTCTAGGGAACTCCGTGTCCAAGAGGGTTAAGGCAGTGCTAAAAAATAACGGTGGCCACACAAAATATTGACACTTTGGGCCCAATTTGGATATTTTCACTTAGGGGGTGTACTCCCTTTAGTTGCCAATGATTTAGACATTAGTGGCTGTGTGTTGAGTTATTTCGAGGGGACAGCAAATTTACACTGTTATACAAGCTGTACACTTTTAGCCCTTGTACACACGGTCGGAGATTCCGACAACCAAATCCGACGGATTCTGTCCGTCGGATTTTGTCCGACGGATTGTGTCCAAAACTGTTGCATACACACAAAGAAAAAGAAGAGAACTGCGCAATCCCTAATACTTCTATTAGGATGTAAACCACTCTACCTTAAAGAAGTGTATCTTGTGATCTATTATTCTAACACACCAAACTAATGACTAAATAAACCATAAGGCATTACTTATAACTAAATACAGTAAACATATATATTGCCCCTCATAGGTTATGAACCAAAAGGAAAAAATGTACAATTCTAAGTCAGCGATTCAAAAACAAGAAACATATAAAGTAGAATCAAACAGTACTGAAAATGTATGTGATAACATAAAGTCCATTAAAAGTCCAACTGGAGAAACACCCTGTGTAGAAGGGATCTATTCAATCGTAAAACTTTTCAATCAACGTGAAGTAAAACCAGGTGCACCTCCACCAGACAAGTAATAATAGCCCCTTACCAGACGTCCCGGTAGGGAGCGCTTAATCACAAAATGGGTCTGAAGATGGATCAAACTTGAGCCCTCCAAATGGAACACTTTTACGTAGGACAGGTTAGGAGATACGCCAGTCATAAACCATCCAGCAGGGGAAAACGCTGTTTGAAGCGGGACTCAGATGTGTAGCATTGTAGGATCAAGGAAGGTTCACCATAGGGAGGAAAAAATGCTCCAAATAGTGTAAAATCATTTATTAAAACAAAAATATAAAATATATATATATATTTTTGTTTTAATAAATGATTTTACACTATTTGGAGCATTTTTTCCTCCCTATGGTGAACCTTCCTTGATCCTACAATGCTACACATCTGAGTCCCGCTTCAAACAGCGTTTTCCCCTGCTGGATGGTTTATGACTGGCGTATCTCCTAACCTGTCCTACGTAAAAGTGTTCCATTTGGAGGGCTCAAGTTTGATCCATCTTCAGACCCATTTTGTGATTAAGCGCTCCCTACCGGGACGTCTGGTAAGGGGCTATTATTACTTGTCTGGTGGAGGTGCACCTGGTTTTACTTCACGTTGATTGAAAAGTTTTACGATTGAATAGATCCCTTCTACACAGGGTGTTTCTCCAGTTGGACTTTTAATGGACTTTATGTTATCACATACATTTTCAGTACTGTTTGATTCTACTTTATATGTTTCTTGTTTTTGAATCGCTGACTTAGAATTGTACATTTTTTCCTTTTGGTTCATAACCTATGAGGGGCAATATATATGTTTACTGTATTTAGTTATAAGTAATGCCTTATGGTTTATTTAGTCATTAGTTTGGTGTGTTAGAATAATAGATCACAAGATACACTTCTTTAAGGTAGAGTGGTTTACATCCTAATAGAAGTATTAGGGATTGCGCAGTTCTCTTCTTTTTCTTTGTTTTTATATGTATATTTCACTTTGGGTATATATTAGAATTGCTGCATCACACATTTTCGTTAAGTATACACTGTAGCGCAGATTTCCTCTTCCTTTTGTTGCATACACACGGTCGGACCAAGTTGTCGGAATATCCGATCGTTCATAACGTGATGACGTTATTTCGTTACGACGGGACTACGTTCAGGCTAGTAGCCAATAGCTTTGGTGTAGGAATTTGATCTGAGCATGCGTGGCACTTTGTCCGATCGGAATTCTCTACACATGATCGGAGCATGTCCGATTGGACCAGTTTGTCGGAAAATATTTCCAACAAGTTGGAAAATTGGGTCCGACGGATATTCCGACGGAATCAGTCCGATGCATACCACACACACAGTCGGATTATCCGACAACACGGTCCGATAGGACACATTCCGACGGATTCTCCGACCGTGTGTACAAGGGCTTACACATGCTTCAGTGTTGTCACATAAAAAGATATAATAAAATATTTACAAAAATGTGAGGGGTGTACTCACTTTTGTGAGATACTGTAAGTGGAGTTGGGCTTTAGGAAGGTGAAACCTTTGCTGTTGTCTTATAAGAGTCTGAAATATCTTGAGCACAAGAGGAGTCAAGACCTGCTGAGGATGTTAACATTCTGAATCACATGAGCAGCAAAAGCAGATGTTGATGTGGAACTAGTCTGTCCTATCATTTTGAGATTTTCTGAATGCACAGTTAAACACAAACCACATGTGACTGGCAGGTGAGGTATCAGCCTGTATTTGAACCCAACTCTTATGCAACTGTGCTGCATTCATGTGCTCTAAGAATTTCTGCACTTGATTATGTAGCTTATAGAAGTGTATTTAATGTGATGCCCGATTTCTATGTTCCTGCACCCTGCTTTAGTTTGCCCTGTTATGAACTCAGCCTGCACTTTTGACTTTAATTCTGCCACTGCCTGTGTGTTCCTGGTTATGTCCAAGTCTGTTGGTGTTTTTCCAGGTGCCTCGACCAATCACAGAATGTCACAGGATTTCTACTAAATACACTGAAAGCACTTAGTTCTCGCATTGTGAAGGAAGTATGTAAGCCTCTATAATCTGCCTACAATAGCTATCCAATACTGAAAGTACCACAATTTTTATTGTGTGGTGGTGGGGATCAGAACAGTGGTAAAAACGAAAAAAAAGGGTATGCACCGCAGCTGGACAAGCTCATCTGGGTTGTTTTTTTTTCTTGACAAGTTTGCTTTGCATAAAGAATCTTACCTTTGTATGGCATATACAAATATAAAAACATCTGGAGTAGTTTACAAACTATTTTCTTACATAGTTTTATAGTTGGTAAGGCTTAATAAACAAGCAAAAATTTCCTTTGCGCTTACCTAACTTAGTGTTGAAAAATTAAAATAAGAATATAAATAAAAACAAAATAAAGAATCACAAGTGTTGCAGCTTCATCACTATCATGTGTTTCCACATCAAGCAAGTATCTAAACCAGTGGTCTCCAAACTGCATCCCTGGGGCAGGATGCGGCCCTTTGCTTGCCTTTATCTGGCCCTTAAGGCATAATTCCTGCCACTGACACCAACAAGGGAGCATTATTCCTGCCACTGGCACCAACAATGGAGCATTATTCCTTCCACTGACACCAACGATGTGACACTATTTCTTCCACTGACACCAACAATGGGGCATAATTCCTGCCACTGACACCAATGATGGAGCATTATTCCTTCCATTGACACCAACTATTTCTCCCTGTAATACCAAAGATTTGGCATTGTTTACTCCCAGTGGGCACAGTCCAGCCCACCAAAAGTCCGAAGGACAGTAAACTGGCCCTTTGTTTAGAATGTTTGGAGACCCCTGATATAAACCATAAAAAAAAGTGCAGCACAACCACTATCCACCACCTACTTATCCAATATATATGTACATTTCATAAATACGTTAATATTGATCACATGAAAAAATTCTAATAATAATATGAGTTCAAATGTCCGTGTTATTGTATATAATCAATAAAAGTCCCAAAAATGTAATATTTTTAAGATATCACCAATATTAATCTTGACTTTGACTGTGCCACAAATAATAATATTTACCACCAGTGCCATGATCCTCCCCCATTCAAGAAAACTGCTAACCAGAAGGGATTGACCCACTTAAGGTCAAAACACACCTTGCCCTTTAAATAGGGCCACTGCTGCCCGTTGTGCCAGATATTGCTGTCTTCTCAACTCCCTATGTCACCACTTGTATCTCCAACATCAGATAATGCACTTTTCTCCACACCATATACCACCACTGGCTCCTCCAGTAATATCAGCTCAGAAATATAAATATAGAACTCATTGCACAATATATAATAAAATCAGCATTCATTTATTAAAACAAGGTTGAATCTCACTCGCAAAATGAGTGCACTGTATCCCAGTGCACACAGAACATTCACCTTCCTAATATGTACACCCACTGGCCACTTTATTAGGTTCACCTGTTCAATTGCTTGGTAACACAAATTGCTAATTAGCCAATAGCATGCAACTCAATGCATTTAGGTATCTAGACATGGTGAAGATGACTTGCTGAAGTTCAAACCCATCATCAGAATGGGGAAGAAAGAGGATTTAAGTGACTTTGAACGTAGCATGGTTGTTGGTGCCAGACAGGCTGGTCTGAGTATTTGAAAAACTACTGATCTACTGGGATTTTCATAATCAACCATCTCTAGGGTTTACATAGAATGGTCCGAAAAAGAAAAAATATTCAGTGAGCAGCTGTCATGTGGACAAAAATGCCTTGTTCATGTCAAAAGTCAGAGGAGAATGGGCAGGCTGGTTCAAGATGATAGAAAGGCAACAGTATCTCAAATAACCACTCGTTACAACCAAGGTATTCAGAATACCATCTCTGAATGCATAACACATCAAACCTTGAAGCCGGTGGGCTACAGCAGCAGAAGACCACACCAGGTGTCACTCCTATCAGCAAAGAATTAGCACAGGCTCACCAAAATAGGACAATAGAAGATTGGAAAGACATTGCCTGGTCTGATGAGTCTTGATTTCAGCTGCGACATTCAGATGGTAGGGTCAGAATTTGGAGTTAACAACATGGAAGCATGAATCCATCCTGCCTTGTGTCAATGGTACAAGCTGGTGGTGGTAGTGTAATGGTGTAGGGTGATAGTTTATTGGCATACTTTGGGCCCCTTAGTACCAATTATTTAAATGTCAGGGCCTACCTGAGTATTGTTGCTGACCATGTCCATCCCTTTATGACTACAGTGTACCCATTTTCTGATGGCTACTTCCAGCAGGATAATGTCACAAAGCTCAAATCATCTCCAACTGGTTTCTTGAACATGACAATGAGGTCACTGTACTCCAATGGCTTTCACAGTCACCAGATCTCAGTCCAATAGAGCACCTTTGGGATGTAAATGGAACGGGAGATTTGCATCATGGCTGTGCAGCCGACAAATCTGCAGAAACTGAAATGCCCCGTACACATGATTGGACTTTCCGACAACAAAACCATAGATTTTGGATCGAAAGATGTTGACACCAACTTGTCTTGCATACACACGGTCACATAAATGTTGGCCAACAATTACGAACGCAGTGACGTACAAGACGTACGACGAGCCGAGAAAAAAGAAGTTCAATAGCCAATGCGGCTCCTTCCGACAACAAAGTTTTGTTGGCGGAAAATTTGAGGACATTCTAGCCATCATTTGTTGGTGAAAAGTCTGACAACAAATGTTTGATGGAGCATACACACGGTCGGACTTTCAGTCAACAAGCTCACATCCAACATTTGTTGCCAGAAAATCCGATGTGTGTGTATGGGGCAAAAGATGCTATCATGTTAATATGGACCAAAATCTCTGAGGAATGTTTCCTACACCTTGTTGAATCTTACCATGAAGAATTAATATAATTTTGAAGGCAAAAGGGGTTCCAACCTGGTACTAGCAAAGTGTACCTAATAAAGTGGCCGGTGAGCGTATATCCCTTAACCACTTCGGTACCGCGCTATTGCCAAATGACGGCATTAGCGCGGACCTACATTTCCGGGACGACGTCTATTGACGTCGTCCCGTGTACGAGCGGCCTGCGCGCCCCCCTCCATGAGACTCGCCTGATCACCGATCTGTGCAAGGGGTCGATCCCGACCCCTTATCACGTGATCAGCTGTCAGCCAATGACAGCTGATCATGTGATAGAACGGAGCCGGTAATCGGCTATTATTCCTCCTCGCGCTGACAGCGCGAGGAGAAAAAAAAAAGCCGGTCACCGGCGGCCGTGATCGGGACATTAGTCCCGATCACGGCCAGTAATGTAAGCGCTCACCTGCCCCCTGCCAGTGCCCACCTGCCCCCTGCAGTGCCAATTTAATAAAAGTTAGTGCCCCCCGTCAGTGCCACCCAGCAGTGCCCACAGTGCCACCCAGCAGTGCCCACAGTGCCACCCAGCAGTGCCACCCACAGTGCCACCCAGCAGTGCCACCCACAGTGCCACCCACAGTGCCCACAATCTGCCTCAAAGGTGCTGCACCCCAGTGCCGCCCATCAGTGCCCAGCAGTGCCGCCCATCAGTGCCCAGCAGTGTCACCTATCAGAGCCACCTATCAGTGCCACCTATCAGTGCCCATCAGTCCCATCTATCAGTGGTACCCATCCGTGCCACCCATCCGTGCCACCCATCCGTGCCACCCATCCGTGCCATCTTATCTGTGCCCATCTTATCTGTGCCGCCTTATCTGTGCCCATCGGTGCCGCCTTATCTGTGCCTATTAGTGCCGCCTTAACTATGCCTATCAGTGCAGCCTATCAGTGCCCACGAGTGCAGCCTATCAGTGCCCACCAATGCAGCCTATCAGTGCCCACCAATGCAGCCCATCAGTGCCCACCAATGCAGCCTATCAGTGCCGCCTAATCAGCGCACTTCAATGAAGGAGAAAAATGACCCGTTTGCAAAATTTTAGAACAAACTATTAAAACATGATTTATTTTTTTTATTTTTTTGCATCTTTTTTTGTTTGTTTAGCAAAAAATAAAACTCCGAGCTGTAACTAAATACCACCAAAAGAAAGCTCTATTTGTGGGAAAAAAATGATAAAAATTTCATTTGGGTACAGTGTTGTATGCCCGCGCAATTGTCATTCAAAGTGCATCAGCGCTTAAAGCTGAAAATTGGTCTGGGACTGAGGGGGGTTTAAGTGCCCAGTAAGCAAGTGGTTAAAGAGGAAGTGAACCCTGATGGGTTTACTTCCTCTTTGTCTCCCTGCAAAGGTAAAGCATAATGGGCTACTATGCATCGCATAGTAGCCCATTATGTGTCACTTACCTGACACAGGAGCCAGAGATGTCACCGCTGTCCCCTGTAATCTGGAGCGTCCATCTTCTTCCAGGTATCGCTGCTCCGGCCACTCACAGTGACGGAGAAGCGATGAAGTCACTCCCGCGCATGCGCACGGGAGCCGCCATTATCGGCATATTGCCGTTAGCAGCAGCATGCTGCTAACGGCGATAGTGCGCCTGCGTGCCGCTGTCTACAGCGCATGCACCGTAGACAGCGGTGACTGCCTTTTAGTAACTATTTAGTAGATATTTCTTGGACCTACAGGTAAGCCTTAATCTAGGTTTACCTGTAGGTCAAAGTGGTTTGTAAGGGTTTACAACCACTTTAAGATAGAGATGTAGCATTGGTTACATGTAATGGATATCTCTCTGCCAGCCCGTTGCTGCAAGATGACGTCATCTGGCCACACCACTAATGGGTTTCGTCACACCATTGTAACTTTTTCAAAGGGAAGATTTTTAACGTATATCATTATTATTTTTTTTCATGTAGTCAATATTGATGTATTTATGAAATGTACATGTATATTGGATAAGTAGATAGTAGATTCGCATATGTATTGACTAGTCTTCCTAAGATCATGAATTTTCTCATTGTCCATAATATACAAGAGGGGTCAGACACCTCCTTCACTTATAGCCTAAATGGTGTCAAGAAGTGGGAGTAAAGTTATGCATCTCCCAGAGTCGGTCAGGTAGTAAGTAAAGTAAATGATGATTTTTTTTTAATATTACGAACCAAATAACAGTTCTGTCTGCTTAGTTTTGTTTAGTTTAAAAATCTGCCCATCATAATGTACAGTTTTGTTAAGTTTCAGCCCTACAGAAATATATGTTAAAAAGAACAATCGAAAGTCTATGTGCCAATATAAAAATGTACGGTTTTATTTGTGTTAAGAAAAGCATTTGGGGACAGTTACCATCCAGGATGGTGCCAGCAGTAGACCCAGACCTACTGTATAAACAATCTGCAGCAACTCACACAATCTACTATAGACCAGTTATGAAAAGATCACCCGCAGTGGCAGAAATCACAGTCACACTACTGCTATAAAAAAAATTGTTAATAAAAGAGGACAAAGGAAAGATGGAGAATCGTATTTATTGATCCATCAAATAAGGACTTAAAACCTTTACCACGTAATGCGAAAGCACAATGTGAGTATAGCCTCAGATTCACGTAATGCGAAAGAAATTAGAAAGAAATGAAATTAGAAATTAGAAGAAAAAAAAAACAGGCATATAGTTTAAGAGTTCAACTTATTCTATTTCATAGAAATAGCTTTGGCAAAAGGCATGGAATTTTAATCAGAAAATGTATACGAATCATATTTTTAAACGTCTTGCTATATAATGGTACAATATACCAATGCATTCCTTTGAATGATTAAATATCACTCGGAATGTAAGGGCAGTCTAATGTAAGGAGCTAGAAAGAAAACGATTGAATCTAGACAGGAGCAGTACTAATTTATACTGCTTTTTCAATGTGAATTTAAATGTGATTTGTATAAAATAACGAAGTGTACTGTTTTGAATTATCAAATGCAATGGTATAGGTCAGGGATATGCAATTAGTGGACCTCCAGCTGTTGCAAAACTACAAGTCCCATCATGCCTCTGCCTCTGGGTGTCATGCTTGTGGCTGTAAGAGTCTTGCTATGCCTGATGGGAATTGTAGTTCTGCAACAGCTGGAGGTCCGCTAATTGCATATCCCTGGTATAGGTATAAGTTGTAATAAGTGTCTCTATGGTTCCAGAATGACAGCTGAGGGGGAGGTTGGGCGGTAAGCTTTAAAGTGTATCTACACCTATGAAAGAAAGCAGTGGCGGCTGGTGAAGTTTTTGGATGGGGGGGCGCCAGACCCCGCCCATCATGACCCCGCCCACCATTTTGGCCCCTCCCACTTCTCATAAAACACGCCCCTTATGTAATCGGAAAAAAAATTTGACGTGGGTTCCCCCTCCGAGAGCATACCAGGCCCTTAGGTCTGGTATGGATTCCAAGGGGAACCCCCTACGCCGAAAAAACGGCGTGGGGTTCCCCCCCAGATCCACACCAGACCCTTATCCGAGCACGCTACCCGGCCGGCCAGGAAAGGGGGTGGGGACGATGTCATCAACCCATGTGACCAACCCATGTGACATCAACCCATGTGACACCGCCCCATTGTCCCTATATAAGTGGCAGCACAGCGCGTTCCTGGCATTCCGGCCAGGGAGATCGTCGAGGCAACATCTCCTGGAGAAGAAGGAGAAGAAGAAGAAGAAGAAGAAGAAGAAGAAGAAGAAGAAGAAGAAGAAGAACGGGTGGCGGCGGCGGCAGAAGAAGACCGGGCCACCGCCTGTAAAAGAGCTATAAGAAGGCGCGGTGGCCCGGCAGAAGAACCGAAGAGGGGGACAAGACCCCCGAAGTCGGGAGAAGAGGCCGGCGGCGAGGAAGAAAGCCGGACTCCTCCGCTAGTAAAAGAGCTACAAGAAGATAGCGGAGGAGTCCGGCGAGAAGACCCCCGAAGACGGAAGACCCCCGGAGCTGTGCAATAAAATATTTTAACCCTGTGTTGTGTTTTTTTTTTGTACTTTTTTTCACAGGTGAATGGGTAGGGGTACATTGTACCCCATACTCATTCACATAGGGTGGGGGGCCGGTATCCGGGGGCCCCCTTATTAAAGGGGGCTCCCGGATTCCGATAAGCCCCCCGCCCGCAGACCCCGACAACCAACGGCCAGGGTTGTCGGGAAGAGGCCCTTGTCCTCATCAACATGGGGACAAGGTGCTTTGGGGTGGGGGGGCCGCACGCCCCCCCTCCCCCAAGGCACCCCCCCATGTTGAGGGCACGCGGCCTGGTACGGCTCAGGAGGGGGGGGGGCGCCCGCTCGTCCCCACCCCCTTTCCTGGCCGGCCGGGTAGCGTGCTCGGATAAGGGTCTGGTGTGGATCTGGGGGGGAACCCCACGCCGTTTTTTCGGCGTAGGGGGTTCCCCTTGGAATCCATACCAGACCTAAGGGCCTGGTATGCTCTCGGAGGGGGAACCCACGTCAAATTTTTTTTCAGAAATTTGGCGTGGAGTTCCCCCTTCAGAGCTCATTCTCTGATTGGCCACGGCAAAAGTCGCCTGGCCTGGGGAAACCTTTCTGGCTGTGAAAGCTTTTTGCATTCATTCAGCTAAATGCACGAACATTCTCCACAAAGTAGAGGCTAGAAAGCCTTTATGCGGTGACTCACCTCTCACTGTCTGGCAGCTCCGCTCGGGCTAAGGAACGGAGCTGCCTACGTCACTTCCGGGTTTCGTGAAGCAGCCGAAAGCCGGAAGTGACTGCCTGTCTAAAAGTGACAATGCTCCCGCCCGTAGAATCACAGTGATTTTACGGGCGGAAGCTAGTCGGCGTTCTGCTGTGCGCCGCAAGGCGGGTTTTTAACCCGCAAATGAAGCGCCATGAATGCAATCTTGTGATTGCATGGACGTGGCGCTTCTCATAGTGCACTGTGACCGGCGCCACAGTACACTATGTTAAATTGTTAAATGACATTTTTTTTTTTTTTTTTTAATGTCTTAAAGGGCCCGTTTTTTTTTTTTTTTTTTTTACTTTTTTTTTTTTTTACACCTAGGGAGAGGGGGGGCGGCGCCCGGGCGCCCCCTATGGGCGGGCCGCCACTGAAAGAAAGGGATATATTGCTTCTTACCAATAATTAGGCAAGGTGGCTGCATTGATTTTTCTACCCTTTACTTTTGTAGTGTTCATTCCTCTGGCCTATATTCTGTGCATGTTAGTTCAGGCTGCTGTTGCTGTTATGATGTACTCTAAAGTTTGCACACGATGCCTGAAATTGTTATTAGCCACTTCAGCCCTGGAAGATTTGGCTGCTCAATGACCAGAACATTTTTTGCAATGCGGCACTGCATTGATTTAACTGACAATTGCGCGGTCGTGCAACGTTGTACCCAAACAAAATTGATGGGTTTTTTTTCTGTGGTTTTTATTTTTTGCGCTGTAAACAAAAAAAGAGCGACAATTTTGAAAAAAAAACACAATATTTTGTACTTTTTGCTATAATAAATACCCCATTTTTTTTTAAAAAAAGGCAGATTTTTTTTCTCAGTTTAGGCCCATATGTATTCTTCTACATATTTTTGGTAATAAAAATCAAAATAAACATATATTAATTGGTTTGCGCAAAAGTTATAGTGTCTACAAAATAGGGGATAGATTTATGGCATTTTTATTATTATTTTCTTTTTTACTAGTAATGGGAGTGATCTTTTTATTGTGACTGTGACACTATGGCGGACACATCAGACACTTTTGGCACATTTTTGGGACGATTGACAATTATACAGCGATCAGTGCTATAAAAAGGCATTTATTACTGTATAAATGTCACTGACAGGGAAGGGGTTAACACTAGGGGGCGATCAAGGGGTTAACTGTGTTCTCTGACTGTATGTTCTAACTGTAGGGGGAGGGGACTGACTATAGGAGAGGACAGATTGTGGTTCCTTGCAATTGGGAACTCATGATCTGCATCTCCTTTCAGAACAGAACAGGGATTTGTGTGTTTGCACACATACGTTCCTGTTCTGCCTCTTGTGCTCGTGATCGATTGTGGCCGGCGATCATCGTGACAGCTGGTCATGAGCATCGGTACCCCCGCAGTGCAGTGGGTACGTGCTTAAAGGAGCCGACGTATAGCTTAAGACGGCTCGTGGGAACGCGCCAACCTGCTGCAGTATAATGACGGTGGCTGGTCAGCAAGTGGTTAAAGCATTCTATCACTATCAGACTACAGAACACAGCTTTTTTTTAACTTGGTGATTTTGCCAGTGACGCCTCCTGCCTTAACTTCCTTGGCGGTAAGATTCGCTCTGGTTTTAGGTGCTGAAAGCGGTACAATTATTTTGCATGGAAATACGCCTACCTTCTTGTATTTCCTTCACCTTGTGCTACCCTTGCATTGCTACTTCTAGGAATCCAGCTATTTGTGCTCTTCTAGACTCCTAATTTCTGTGCTTCTCTGATTCTGGTAAGCTGTAGTCTGATTAGGGTGTGTTTGGGGGCCAGATGCTCCTTAGATTCTGTGCCCCAAGCACCCCACCACAAAATGTGCAGGCTACACAGAGGATACACAAGCCCCTAGCCCATGACATAGACAAAACAGGGAATGGGAATTGTTCATGCATGCAAGTGATAAATTAAATTTTTCTATTCATTCCATGTTGCGTATGCGTCTAGGGGTTTCCCGATGTAGACAGCCCAAAAACTGCAGAGACTGACGACAGATCCACTTAAAGGGATTTGTATTTTCAAAAAGTAGTTAAACAAACAGTCTCTCAGTATAGGATCAGAGGGTTTAGGTGAAAAGTCCAGGTACTCTTAGTATCAAAGTCAGTATGAAGAATAACTCTCTTACTTTGAATAAATCCAGAGAATAGCCATTCACCCTAATTGGATAGTCCTTCTCTCACCAGGCCTAGCAGCCAACAGGGTGTTTGAGTCAGGAACAAGTCTCTGCCACAGACTTTGTTACAGAACGTGTAAACTTGAAACTTGTAGAACACTCGTGTGGTACCAGTATCTTGCAGCCGGTCCGGCGATACCTCACGAGATCGGATTCACTTGGGTCCTTCAACTTGTCCAGGCTCTTGTTGAGAAGCCAACCCTTGCGTGGCCTTCTCCCGAAGAGTCCTTCCCTGGATAACTTCACAGTTGCTGGGCCTCTCCACTAACGAAGATGGCACCGGACTACCTCCGAATCCTCCTTTCAGTTTCCTCGCCTTGGGCTAGCCAGCCCCGAGACGTAAAGTCGGGTGGATCCACACCCCAGGCCATGGAAGTCCTGGGGGCTGGTCAGGAGGACCAGGACCATGCAAGACCAACATACTTCTGGACCGGAACCCCGAAACACGTGACATCCACATCTTAAGTACCCCCTCCCAGAAAGCACAGCAAGAGTGACACTCCCACTGGGCTGGTTCCGAGGCAAAGTAACCTTAAAGCATCCAACTAGACTGTGTTTCCATACCTGCCAGAAGTGACAGCGCCCCCTACGGCCAGGCAGAACACCCTTTAGTCCAGCCAGACTGATGCTGAGGTCAAATTTAGAATAATCAAACCCAAACCAAACTGCGGTTTAAGGGTAACATTAAATAAAAAAAAAACACATAGCGCATGCTCTTCAGGAGCCAGCGCTACATTGGAAATTGCTTAGATTTACACTTTGAGAAGCCTGTAAGTGGTCAAGGGTATAGCCGCAGGTAGATCATGGCTGGTGGGAGGGACTGGCAAGGTGCTGTACATAGCTTCTTTAAGACAGCACAGCATTTTTTAAATAACTAATATAATCCTTACACCTTCCCTTTAAGTGATCTAGCCTCTATACTCCAGGAGCAGCTTCCACCCCTGTGAAGCAACAAACACAGAAAAAAACTTGTTTATACTATAGTGTAGCACTCCTTAAAGTTTCTGCATACATTCTGTATATGTGAATCAGAAATAATTACCACCCATGTCAAAATCATTATTCAAACATAAAAAATACTGCCTTAAAGAAATTCTTTTGAGGGCTTTTAGAAAGTCCAGAGGGACGCAACACGTCAGAAGTGAGGAACATGTAACATCATCACACAGGTTCCGATGTGGGATGGATTGAGTCTTTGGTCTGGTAACTTATACGGACTGGAGTGTCTTACATGCATGAATGCTTTGTATCTATATTAGTGCATTTGGAGAAGTTTGTTTTTAGTCAGTAAAGCATTTGGATTCTCTCTGTGTTTCCTTATGAGCACCTGAAACCTGGAGTGGTCTTCAGAAGTGAACCATGACCGTGATGCAGATTGGAGGAGATTGTGATATAATCATAGGTGTGCACAGCCTATTGCATTAGGGTGTGCACCTTAAAGCTCAAACACATGCATGTGTACATACATTGACAATGTCAGTAGAGCAGTGGACGGTGTCAGTAGTTTTTTATTTTCATTATTTCATGATCATGTGACAAAACAGAGCCGATCACCGGCGGCCGTGATCGGGACATCAGTCATCGACATCATGGACATCGGTGCCCACCTGCCCCCTGCCAGTAACCCCCAGAGCATTAATAAAGTGCCACCCATCAGTGCCCATAATGATACCCAGCAGTGCCATACATCAATGCCCACAGTGCCATACATCAGTGCCCACAGTGCCATACATCAATACCCACAGTGCCACCTATCAGTGCCCACAGTGCCACCTATCAGTGCCCACAATCTGCCTCAACAACATTGCTGCACCTCAGTGACACATATCCGTGCCCATCAGTGTCATCTACCAGTGCCCATCAGTGCCGCCCATCAGTGCCCAGCAGAGCCACCTATCAGTGCCCATCAGTCCCATCTATCAGTGGTACCTATCAGTGCCCCTTAGTGCCACCCATCCGTGCCACCCATCTGTGCCACCCATCCGTGCCACCTATCAGTGCCCATCAGTGCCGCCTTATCTGTGCCCATCAGTACTGCCTTATCTGTGCCTATCGGTGCCACCTTATCTGTGCCTATTAGTATCACCTTAACTGTGCCTATTAGTGCCCACCAGTGCCGCCCACCAGTGCCCACCAGTGCCGCCCATCAGTGGCCACCAGTGCCGCCTATCAGTGCCCACCAGTGCCGCCTCATCAGCGCATTTCAATGAAGGAGAAAAATTACCTGTTTGCAAAATTTTATAACAAACTATTAAACATGATTTTTTTTTGATTTTTTTTTTGCATCTCTTTTTGTTTGTTTAGCAAAAAATAAAACTCCCAGCAGTAATTAAATACCACCAAAAGAAAGCTCTATTTGTGGGAAAAAAATGATAAAAATTTCATTTGGGTACAGTGTTGTATGGCCGTGCAATTGTCATTCAAAGTGCATCAGCGCTGAAAGCTGAAAATTGGTCTGGGCAGGAGGGGGGTTTAAGTGCCCAGTAAGCAAGTGGTTAATTAAATTTTTTATGGGGATCTGTGCCACACAGGGTGATTAGGGTGTGCCCAGGCACACCTGGCATACCCTGTGCACATACCTATGTATATAATGCTGATTGTGACTCTTTGTAATATTGAGGTCCACCTAAGACAGTGAGGGCACATCTGGTTGCACACCTGGGGGGAAACAATCAGCCCATTGGGAAATTATTGATCCGAAGAACTGAAGGATCTGGAGGATTTATTGCATTTTCTATATATTTCACAATTAGCACGCTGGGACTTTTGGACGATTATATATATATCTTTTATTTGATTTTGAGCACATAAGCAAAGTAATTGGAATATATATATATATATATATATATATATATATATATATATATATATATATATATATATATACTAATTAGATTTTTATGTATGGGTAATGATTTTGACAATATGTGGGTGGTAATCATTTCTGATTCACATAGATGTAGGCAGAAGTTTTGAGGATTATAAAGGAGCATTAAGTAAAAAGAATATATTATACATAATGCAAACAATACACATATCTCCCCATAAAATGTTCTCCTCTCATCAGTTTGTAAAACATTCAGTAAATGTATTTGGCATCTGAAAGTCCCTCTTATAGCTCTTGATTACCTTTTCCTTCCTAAATTCAAAGGGGGGTATTGGCCTGCCAGATATCCACAAATATTCCTGGGCCATTAATCTGGCTAGGACCTGTAGATTGGTCTGTTCATGGCTTAGATAAGGAATGAGTTGTTTTAGCCCTTGTACACACGGTCGGACATTCCGATGGAAAATGTCTGACAGGACCGCGTTGTCGGATAATCCGACTGTGTGTGGTCTCCTTCGGACTGTTTCCGTCTGAGTATCCGACAGACCAAGTTTTCCAACTTGTCTATAAAATTTTCCGACAACATGCTCATGTATAGCCTACTCCGACGGACAAGATGCCACGCATGCTCACAATCAGATTCGGACACGGAATCGCTCGCTCAGGTAAAACTACTGCTCGTAATCGATATAGCACATTTGTCACGCTGCAATGTTAAAAATTCTTTCATGCAGCGCATTCTCTTGTTCTTTACAATGCTGCAAGAATGAACTTCTTTTGATGCTCATATTCACACACAATTCTCCCGAACGTATTTCTTTAGTCTTTTTACTCATTTCAGCAATACAATATTTTAAATCTTCACATCTACACAATCTTTTTATGTTTTTTTATTTTTTTTATTTTGTGGTTGGTTTTTTTAATCAACATCTCCTTTTTTGACAGTTTGCTCATCTTTTGTTTTGTGTGTCAACTTACCACAACACCATTATTATCTTTTTTGTATTTTGTTTTTCTTTTTTAATCTACAGGAGGTTGTTTGGTGTTGGTGCCCCTTGTTATTCATTTTACTTTGTATGTTTGAAATGTACCTGCCTACTCACAAATAAAAACTGTCCTTATTGAAGTAAAACACATACGCAAGTATTTCTTCAAACAAAAAAAAACTTTATTTAGGTGTCAAACAACTAAAGAGGGAGGCAGCGCTGCAGAAACTTGTCAATTTGGCGAAGCCTTTGGCTCCCAGGGTAGATATTAACTAATTCAAAAATACAAAATTGGTGGCCTGAGGAGTACATATCTCAGGGAGAGAAGTCTGGTCCAGAAGTCCTAGAGATCAGGAAGAGCAGATGCCATCTATGTCCCCAGGATGTGGTTCTACAAGAGGCTGCATCTTGCTGTCAGACCAGACTGAACCCAGGCCATCACTCTCTCGTCTTCCTTGGGCACTTCCCGCCAGGCTTCCTTCCAGGCTGTGGCTCGGCTCCTGAAGTTGTGGCAGGAGTAGGAGAAGGAGGGCGATGGTCGACCTCCTGGCTGCCACTTGCCACAGCCTCCCCCCGGCTGAGGTCTTCCTGTGTATGAAAATGGGACATAGTTTTAGTTTTATTTTTTGCTCATCAATCACACCATTTTGTGCTTATGACTGTTGCAATTTGAATGTTACCAAATAGAACAGACTATCATTCTGAGCCCAGCATTTTACATTCTTGTCCCAAACATTTTTGGTCACTGAGATGTAAACCACTTACTGATCAATAATAACATCTAGTTAACATCATTAAATGTACAACAAGAAATATGTTCAACAATGCTATACCTGTCTCAAGCTGGGCCCCTCCACATGTTGTTGCCTGGAAGGCCCAGGTTGTACGTTGGAAGCCTCAGCTGGGGGTGAAGGAAGCCTTGAAAGAAGACGGTAGATTGGTGGCCTGGGTTCACCCTGGTCTACCAGAAAATGCAGCCTCTTGAAGCACAACATCCTGGGGTAATAAATGGCATCTGGATCTCCTGATCTCAGGGAATCCAGGTGCTTCTTTCTCTCCCTGAGATATATACTCTTCATGGCCCCAATTTTGGCCATCACATAGGTCATGTCTGCCGTGGGGACCATGATCCGCACCAAAGCAAGACGTTTCTCCAGTGCTGCCTTCCTCTTTCTTCGGTCATTATAAAATGGGTTGTTGATCTGCCACAGGCAGGGCATCTCCCTGAACAGTTCAAGGAATAGCCCCATAAAATTTGCGTTTTTGAAGGGATCCATCTTGTCTGCAAGACACAACACAAGACAAACCCTAAAATAATAATAATGCCATGCTAAACCCTCCTAATCTTGTCCCAACATAGGCCTATATAGAAGCAGTCTAGGCTAGTGTACCAAGTTAAAAATTGTACCTTAGTTTGCATGATCGGTGTGTCAACTCCTCCCTCTGTTCACAGATCATACATACGACACACGCGTGTTGCGTTTTATATACAGTGCGCATGCGTGAAAACTCCGCCCGCCCCTGACATTCTTTCTAGACTATTCCCCGCCCCTTCTCTTTCGGCGCAGTGGGGAGAGCACATGGCGGAGAGAACACAGGTGCACAATCAGAGTTCCACTAACGAGGAGGAGGGCGAGGAAAGCCCGGAGCCTGAAACGTCCCGATCCTGGAGGAGAAGATTTAAGGCCTCAAATATGTCTTTTGGAGAGATGTTGGAGATGGTGGACATATTGAAGAGGACCGTCTATGATGGGAAGTATGGGCCTTACCCAAACCCATATATCAGAAAGGTCAAGATCATGACTAAAGTTGTGAAGAGTCTTCAGAAGAATTTTGGGGTACGACGATCGAAGGATCAACTGAGAAAATGCTGGTCAGACCTGAAACTGAGGGAGCACGATCAGTACAGAAGGATCAAGCGTGTTCTTCAAAAAAGTAAGTAGTTGTCGTGTGTTCATTAGATTATTCTTGCTTGCATACTGCTCCATGTGCTTTGATTTAATGTTGTACAGTTTAAAATGGCCACTTTCATGTTCATGGGTTCAATCGTTCGTAAGAAACATTGTTCGTTTGCCCACTCCCAACATGATGTTTTCCCAAATTACACTTCACTACATTTCTTCACAGTGCAGGTAAGTATTCCAGCTTTACAAAGTGTCCAAAATAATGTTCTCACCTTTGAACTCGGCCAAAAAACACAATTCTACGACATTTCCAAGCAATGTTTCATATTCCTATTTCTGCCCTCTGTGTACTAAGTATTCCTTTTTTACATTCTCATAGGGGAGAGAAGACTCGGGAAGTCTGAGGACACCAGGGACCCCACACCTCCCAAAGAAGGGGAAATTCCAACACCAGAAGCAGAGGATGAGGAGGAGGAGGAAGGAGAGATTGTTGAAATTGGACAAATTGTCACCACAACAGGTGAGTGTCGGAAACCACAGCTTCCGGTAAGCTAATCAATGTATGTCGTCATATTTATAATACATGGTGTTTTTTTTGTTTTTTTTAGGTGATGTGGAAGAAGAATCACATTTTACCAGTGAAAGTGCCCAGATCCTGATTGGGGAGATAATAGGGTGCAATCGCGATTTAGAAAATATACAGAAAAACATCAATGATGTTCAAAATAAAATGAAGAGCATCATTGATGTTTTGGGGAGAGTCTGAAACAGCCCAAACTAGCTAGGGTTTTATTTTTGTGTTTTTTAAAAAACAACTTTTGTATTTTACAAAAAGCCAAAATTGGAAGATGCACACAGTGTGTCAACATGCCCTATCTCCCATCATGGGGGATCAATGTACCTGTTTTGTGGAAAGTGGCTGAGGTGAAGGGGTTGCACCCCCAAAACATGTACATTGATCCCCCATGATGGGAGATAGCACATGTTGACACACTGTGTGCATCTTCCAAATTTGGCTTTTCCAGGGGTGACACCCCATGTGATGAAGGCAATATCAGCCCAGTTTGTACATACTCATGTCTTCACTTTTCAAAGTTGAACTTTGTAAGTTCCTGTGTTCTGTATGTTATGCTTTGATACATGCCTGTTTACACAAAAACACCAAGTTACAATAAAGTTACCTAAAATAATGTTTTTGATACACCCAATATGTTGGTTTGTTGTAAAACCCTTTTCTAAACGCACATGTGAATGTGCTTTGATTAAAAAGTTAAATTATCAACAATGTGTGGCTTCCTTTTTCAATGCGCAAAAGCAGTATTTTGAGTAAAATTGTTGTTTTCGTTGACAATGGGTGTTATTTACTAAAGGCAACTCCACTTTGCACTCCAAGTGCAGTTTCAGGTGCACTTTTGCAGTGCACTTGTAGTGCATAGTGGATGTGCCTTTAGTAAATAACACCCACAGTGATCTGTAAATTTTCACAATCTCGCCATGTTCTTGACCCCACATATTTCTGCCATGGTGCTGAAAATGAGCAAGATTTTTGTCAGTAATGCACTACATACATTAGTAACAAAAACAAGGTGTGTGTGTAGCAGCACAACATAATAAGATTATCTGAAGAAGAGACTGTCCCCTCACCTCGCTCAGAACTTGGGTTTGCACTGTTGTAGAAAAAAGCCCAACAAAAAAAAGCAAAAATACCTAGGAGACACCTAAAACCAAGCCAAGCAGTAAATGAAAACAAAGATTATTGTAGTTTCAAAGAAAAATGTATTACAAAAACGCCTCTCAGACATTCTCTGGCATATCAATGCCCCCCCTACCCACAAAGTACTCCATGTATTGGGTTCTGATCTCGCGGGCGCTTTGGGGGGGGCAAGCCAGGACGAGCAGCTTCAAGGGCCGTGGGATTCTTATTTTCTGGCAAGTCTGCATCTGGGCCAACTGAAACCACATAGTTAGCTGAATGTCTTTTCAAGAAATTGTGCAGAACACAGCAGGCAAGCACTATGTGATTGAGTTTATATTCAGCCATGTGGATTGGCGTTAAAAAAAGGCGGAACTGGCTGGCCAGTATTGCAAAAGTATTCAATATGACTCTTCTGGCTCTGGCCAGCCGGAAATTAAAGGTCCTCTGATCCGGGTGAGGGTCCTCATCGGGAAAGGCCGCATCAGATGGTTTGCCAGGGCAAACGCCTCATCCGCAACAAATACAAATGGGAGTCCTTCCTGATTCTCCTCTAGGGATGGCAAGCCCAGACTGCCACTCTGGAGACGCCAGTAGAATTAAGTCCGTGAGAACACGCCACCATCCGACATCCAGCCATTTTGCCCCACATCCACATACAGGAAGTCATAGGTCGCTGACACCACTGCCAACATCACAATACTATTAAACCCCTTGTAATTATAATAGTACGACCCCGAGTTGGGGGGTGGGATGACGCGGACGTGTTTCACATCAATTGCACCTCCACAATTGGGAAAGTCCCAATGGCTGGCAAAGTGGGAGGCCACGGTCTGCCATTCCACTGGCATTGAAGGAAACTGTGGAGTGAAACAAGACAAAAAATTTGTAATTTGGCACATCAACATTGCAAGCAGATTAGACACAAACATTTTTGGCCAAGATCAGTATAACATTTTGGGAAATGAGTATTTAAAGCCTAAAGTATAAGGTCCCCTTATCAGAGTCATCACCCCCCCATCCCTCCCCCACCCCTCACCCCCCCCCCCCCCCCATATGATGGGCCCTTGCAAAAAATGAGGGGGGGGGGTGTTTTGGACAGGTAACCCTCTCCACTTGATTGAGAGCTGAATGCATAAATAATGTGTGATACTTTGGGCAGCCCACCGGACAGGTAAGAAGTGTCATAATACCAAAAATTTGAAAGAATGTAAGCACATTTGATATTCTGCTATTACCTATCAAGATAATAATAGGAGGAAAAAAATATAGCATTTGAAAGTATTGAGGCAGGCCCTTGCACTACATGCTTTGGTGAATTCGTCCATAAATCTAACCAGAAAAAAGGTAGGTATAGTGTGTATTGGGTTTGGTAAAGTCAGCAGGTAGAGGATTGCTATCAGCTGACCTAGCAGTTGGGGGGAGGGGGGTTCCTAATGAGTTAGGCCCAACAAAAAAAAAAAGTCACTTTGCATGAATTGAAGCACACACATAACATTTGTAGACATTTTAGGGGGTGTTTAGAGGAAAGCAATACTATGGAGCTGACAAAAGCCATGCTAAGTGACTAGACTATAGTTTTATGGGCCCAGAAGAGCATGGTGGGGAAGTTAGTGAAGGCAAATATGCATGAAGGACAAAAAATGAACTTGAAATGCTTCCAGCATGCATGAGGACAAAGGGGCAGAGCATATTGCAATCATGGTAATTAGGGAAGGAGGAAAGAAATCCAATACATTAGCAATCATTAAATACAGAGAATGTGATGTTAAAGGAGAAAACTTACCTTCATATAGTCCTTCTGCAGGACCTGAATGATGGCAGAACAGGTCTCTGGAATAATGATCCCCAGAGCCTGGGGGGGATGCCTGTGGAAAACTTGAGGTCCTGAAGGCTTCTCCCTGTCGCCAAGTAGCGCAACGTGGCGATGAGCCTCTGCTCCGGAGTGATGGCTTGCCGCATGCAGGTATCCTGCCTGGTGATATAAGGGAACAGCAAAGCCAGCAGACGGTGAAAAACGGGGTCCGTCATCCGGAGATAATTCCTGAAATCATCAGGATTATTCTCCCGGATCTCACGGAGCAAAGGCATGTGCGAGAACTGGTCACGCTGGCGCAACCAATTCTTGGTCCACAAACGCCTCCTCTCCCTGTTCATGGACAGGGCTTGTGTGAAAGCTAAAAGCCCAACACCAAGCCCCTGCACAGCACAAACTCTGCGATGAGTACGTACACAAAACATGGTTTAAAACGGTCGGCTGGTCAGAACTGACAACATAAAGCACCGATAAACAGCAATGCCTGAAAGAACGACCTGAAAAGCAGAAGCAAGCAGACAATAAGCAATGCAAATCAAAGCGTACTATACCAAGATATAGTCCACAATGAGAAACAAATGCTTACTGACTACACGCACTGATAATCAGATACACAAAGACAAGCACAAACTGAAGAGAAGTACCGAACTGAAGCACAAATCTGAAAAGCGCGAATCGTCTCTCACCAAACTTCTACTAACACGCGATAAACAGAAGATCAGCAGAAGGAGCCCAAAGGGTGCCGGACGTGGTGCTGAACTTCCTTTTTCTAGTCCCGTCGTACGCGGCTTATGTCACCGCGTTCTTGGCAACCGGAAATTCCGACAACTTAGTCCGACCGTGTGTATTCAACATCGCTTCCGGACCTCTTCTGGACTAAATCCGTCGGAATTAATCCGACGGATTAGGTTGTCGGAATGTCCGACCGTGTGTATGGGGGCTTAGAGCAGGCCTTTTCCCCGTACAATTCTAATTAATCTTCCCTGGGTACACCCTATCCATTGGAAATCCATTACTCGAGATCACCCATTTATCTAATCTACATTGCATAATTTCCAAGTGGTAGTTTCCCAGTCAAACTTTCATCTATTCCGGGGTCTTTTAACCCCTCTCTGATGGAACCCTGAGTTTCTTCCTGGGATGTCAGATTCTTTTCCTCAAAATATCTGGCCAACGGCATTATCAGCATGCTACAACGAGCCCCCAATTCCATTTTGGGCATATCTTTAAGTTATGTGTGAAAAAGAGAATTGCGCTGTGATTTAAAACCCTAAACTTAGCAGCATATAAAAAGAGTACACAAAGTGTTCGTAAATCTCCTCCTATGAATATGACGATTCACTGACAGACAAGGGTGAATCCATCACCACATGGAGTGCACGCTTACCAGCTTGCACAAGCTGACCCGCTTATGGCTAATACCTGGCCAGGGTCATGTCCTCTAGGACTAACGAGCGAATAGCAGAACAGATCGCAACAGCCTCCAAACACTCATGAGAGGTGATAGACTTGGTAGTCACAGGGACTCAGAGAGATCCAGGGTTTCTCACTTGGCACTCAAGTTCATATACAGGCATACCCCACTTTTAAGTACGCAATGGGGTTTATTTACTAAAGCTGGAAAGTGCAAAATCAGGCTCACTTCTGCAAATAAACCAATGAACTTCCAGGTTTTATTACCAAAGCTTAACTAAACAAGCTGTGGTTAGAAGCGCATTGGTTTCTATGCAGAAGTGGGGTAAATAAACCCCATTGTGTACTTAAAAGTGGGGTATGCCTGTATGCTCCTTGCTGCAGTGTTTCTCTACCCTGATTCCTTTCACATGTGTGGTTTGGCTGTGCTCACCTAAGTGATGTAATGTTGATATATGTTTACTTTTGTGCCACCATGCATTTTTTGCACTTTTAATATCTTCAAATTAGGCACTTCTTTGGAGCTCCCACTCGCTCTTCAGAATTTAGCCGACGGCTCACTCCCTTTGAATTTATGTGTTCGAGATTCTCCCCAACACCAAGTCAGCCTTTCCCGAGCAACAATTGTGTAAAGGCTTCCCTGAGTGATTCTTGCTGTGTGCTCTATGCTTGATTGCATGTACCAACCTTTGGTATGTTCTCCTGTCCATCCCTGTCTCCTTGTTGCCCGACCTTTGGCTTGTCCTCCTGACCATCCCTATCTGCTTGTCACCCCGACCATGGCTTGTCCTCCTGACTATTCCTTGTTGCCCTGGACTGTTGCTTCCTCTCAATCCACCAGAGCCAGCCGTGAGCATGAGCTGGGAGACCTGGAGTCAGCTGCAGCCAAGTCCATCCTCACCATCAGAGGCTCTGGTGAAAACCTGCTGGCTCTAAGCCCCTGTACACATGGTCGGACATTCTGCCAACCAAATCCGTTGGATTTTGTCCGACGGATTGTGTCCGAAACTGTTGCATACACACGGTCGGACCAAGTTGTCGGATTTTGCGGTTGCCAAGAACGCGGCGACGTAAGCCGTGTACGGCGGGACTAGAAAAGGGAAGTTCAGCATCACGTCCGACACCCTTTGGGTTCCTTCTGCTGATCTCGTGTTAGTAGAAGTTTGGGGAGAGACGATTCGCGCTTTTCACATTAGTGATTCAGATCGCTACTGCTCTTCGGTTTCTGCTTGTCTTTGCATATCTGATAATCAGTGCGTGCAGTCATTAAGTATTTGTTTCTCATTGTGGACTATATCTTGGTATAGTACGCTTTGAAAGGCATTTTTTATTGTCTGCTTGCTTCTGTTATTCAGGTCGTTCTTTCAGGTCTTGCTGTTTATCGGTGCTTTCTGGTGTCCGTTCTGACGAGCCGACTGTTTTCAAACCATGTTTCGTCTACGTACTCATCGTAGAGTTTGTGCTGTACAGGGGCTTCGTGTTGGGGTTCTTACTTTTCAACAAGCCCGGTCCATGAACAGGGAGGGGAGGCGTTTGTGGACCAAGAATTGGTTGCGCCAGCGTGACCAGTTCTCGCACATGCCTTTGCTCCGTGAGATCTGCGAGAATAATCCTGATGATTTCAGGAATTATCTTCAGATGACGGACCCCGTTTTTCACCATCTGCTGGCTTTGCTGACCCCTTATATCACCAGGCAGGATACCTACATGTGGCAAGCCATCACTCCGGAGCAGAGGCTCATCGCCACGTTGCACTACTTGGCGACAGGGAGAAGTCTTCAGGACCTCAAGTTTTCTACAGGCATCTCCCCCAGGCTCTGGGGATCATTATTCCAGAGACCTGTTCTGCCATCATTCAGGTCCTGCAGAAGGACCATATGAAGCTAAGTTTTATCCTTAAACATCACATTCTATGTATTTCATGATTGCTAATGTCTTACATTTCTTTCCTCATTCCCTAATTACCATCATTGCAATATGCTCTTATTCATATGCTTTGCCCCTTTGTCCTCATGCATATTTGCCTCACTAACTTCCCCACCATGCTCTTCTTGGCCCATAAAACTATAGTCTAGTCACTTAACAATGTTTTTTGTCAGCTCCATAGTATTGCTTTCCCCTAAACACCCCCTAAAATGTCTACAAATGTGATGTGTGTGCTTCAATTCATGCAAAGTGACCTTTTTTTAATTTTTGGGGTTGTGCCAAACTCATTAGGAACCCCCCTCCCCCCAACTGCTAGCTCAGCTGATAGCAATCCTCTATCTGATGACTTGACCAAACCCAATACACACTATACCTACCTTTTTGATGGTCACATTTATGGACGAATTCACCAAAGCATGTAGTGTAAGGGCCTGCCTCAATACTTTCAAATGCATTTTTTTTTAACACATTAATTTTCTTGCTATGTAATAGCAGAATGTCAAAATGTGCTTCCATTTTGTTTTCATTTTGTTATTATGACACTTCTTACCTGTCCGGTAAGCTGCCAATAGTGTAAGTAAGGAGGGGCTTCACAAAGTATCACACATTATTTAGGCATTCAGCTCTCAATCAAGTGGAGAGGGTTACCTGCCCTAAACATCCCCCCTCATTTTTTAGCAAGGGCCCATCATATGGGGGGGGGGGGGGGTGGAGGGATGATGACTCTCATAAGGGGACCTTATACTTTAGGCTTTAAATACTCAGTTCCCAAAATGTTATACTCATTTTGACCAAAAATGTGGGTGTCTAATCTGCTTGCAATGTTGATTTGTCAAATTACTAATTTTTGTTCTTGTTTCACTACACAGTGTCCTTCAACGCCACAGGAATAGCAGACTGTGGCCTCCCACTTTGCCAGTTTTTTTTAAGTTGTGCCTTTTTCACCAACAGTGCAAACCCAAGTTCAGAGCAAGATGAGGGGACAGTCTCTTCTTCAGATAATGTTATTATGTTGTGGGTCTGCTACACACACACCTTCTTTTTGTAACTAATGTATGTAGTGCATTACTGACCAAAATCGTGCTCATTTTCAGCACCATGGCAGGAAAATGGCATGATTGTCCAAATTTACACCTCACTGTGGGTGTTTTTTTACTAAAGGCACATCCACTATGCACTACAAGTGCACTGCAAAAGTACACCTGAAACTGCACTTGGAGTGCAAAGTGGAGTTGCCTTTAGTAAATCACACTCCTTCTCAGCACAAACTAAAATTTGACTACAAATACATTTTATGCGCAATGAAAAAGGAAGCCACGCATTGTTGACAATTAAACTTTTTAATACAAGCACATTCACATGTGCATTTCGAAAAGGTTTTTACAACAAACCAAGAGATTGTGTGTATCCAAAACAGAGTTTAATTAGAATTTTGTTTCCTTGTTGTTTTTGTGTAAACAGGCATGTATTAAACTGTAAAATACTGAACACAGGAACTTACAAAGTTAAACTTTGAAAAGTGAAGACAATATCAGACCTGAGTATGTAAAACTGGGCTGATATTGCCTTTATCACATGGGGTGTGACCCCTGGAAAATACAAATTTGGAAGATGCACAGAGTGTGTCAACATGTGCTATCTCCCATCATGGGGGATCAATGTACATGCTTTGGGGCTGCAACCCCTTCATCTCAGATACTTTCCACAAAACATGTACATTGATCCCCCATGATGGGAGATAGCGCATGTTTACACACTCTGTGCATCTTCCAAATTTGGAATATCGATAAATACAACATTTTGTTTTTAAAATAGCAAAAATAAAACCCTATCTAGTTTTTGTTGTTTCACACTCTCCCCAAAACATCAATGATGTTCTTCATTTTAATTTTTACATCATTGATGTTTTGTTGGATAATTTCCAAATCACGATTGCACCCCATTATCTCACCGATCAAGATCTGGGCACTTTCACTGTTAAAACGGGAATCTTCTTCCACATCACCTACAAAACAAAGCAAAAAAACACACCATGTAATAAAAATATGGTGATATACATTGCTGAGCTTACCGGAAGCTGTGTTCTCCGACACTCACCTGTTGTGGTGACAATTTGTCCAACCTCCATGATCTCTCCTTCCTCCTCCTCCTCCTGCTCCTGCTCCTCTGTTTGTGCTTTTGGAAGTTGGCCTTCTTTGGGAGGGGTGTGGTCCCTGGTGTCCTCATACTTGCCGAGTCTTCTCTCCCCTATGAGAATGTAAACAAAGAATAATTAGCACACAGAGGGCAGAAATAGGAATCTGAAATATTGCTTGGAAGTGTACAATTGTGTTTTTGGGCCGAGTTACAAGGTGAGAAAATTATTGGGTACACTTTGTTAACCTGGAATACTTCCCTGCAGAACGATGTTTCTTACGAACGAATGAAACCATGAACTTGAAAGTGGCCATTTTAAAATGCACAACATGAAATCAAAGCACATGGAGCAGTATGCAAGCAAGAATAATCATATGAACACACAACAACTACTTACTTTTTTTAAGAACACGCTTGATCCTTAGGTACTGCTCGTGCTCCCTCAGTTTCAGGTCTGACCAGCGATTTCTCAGTTGATCCTTGGATCGGCATACTCCAAAATTCTTATGAAGACTCTTCACAACTTTAGTCATGATCTTGGCCTTTCTGATATTTGGGTTTGGGTAAGGTCCATACTTCCCATCATAGTCGGTCCTGTTCAATATGTCGACCATCTCCAACATCTCTCCAAAAGACATATTTGAGGCCTTAAATCTTGTCTTCCTGGATCGGGACATTTCAGGCTCCGGGCTTTCCTCACCCTCCTCCTCGTTAGTGGAACTATTATTAGTGCGCACCTGCGTTCTCTCCGCCATGTGCTCTCCCCACTGCGCCGGAAGCGAAGGGGCGGGGAATATTCTAGAAAGAACATCAGGGACGGGCGGAGTTTCACGCATGCGCACTGTATATAAAACGCAAACACGCGTGTATCGTCTGTACGATCTGGGAAGAGAGTGAGGCACGGACGTGACAAACGTGCAAACAAAGGTAACATTTTTAACTTAGTGCTTCACTAGACTAGACTGCTTTTATATAGGCCGATGTTGGGACAAGATTAGGAGGGTTTTTAATGGCATTATTAGTATTTGAGGGTTTGTCTTGTGTTGTGTCTTGCAGACAATATGGATCCATTCCAAAATGAAAATTTTATGGGGCTATTCCTAGAACTCTACAAGGAGATGCCCTGCCTGTGGCAGTTCCACAACAAGTTTTATGCCGACATAACAAAGAGCAACGCAGAGCTGGAGAAACTGCTTTCTTTGGTGCGGATCATGGTCCCCACGACAGACATGGCCTATCTGAATAGGAAAATTGGGGCCATGAGGATTACATATTTCAGGGAGAGAAAGAAGCACCTGGAGTCCTTGAGAGCAGAAGATACAGATGCCATTTATTACCCCAGGATGGTTCACTTTTACAGGCTGCATTTTCTGGTAGACCAGGGGGTACCCAGGCCACCACTTAGGCCACCAATCTCCAGTCTTCCTTCAAGGCATCCTTCACCCCCAGCTGAGGCTTCTGATGTCCAACCTGGGCCTTCCAGGCAGCAACATGTGGTGGGGCCCAGCTTGAGACAGGTATTGCATTGTTGAACATTTTTCTTGTGTTACATTTATTGATGTTAACTAGATGTTCTTATTGATCAGTAAGTTGTGATTTATCAAAGTGGTTTACATCTCAAGAGACAGTAGTGACCAAAAATGATTGGGATGGGAAAGAAAAATGCTGGGCTCAGAATGATAGTCTGTTCTATTTGGTAACATTCAATTTGCAAAAGCCAGGAGCACAAAATGGTGTGATTGATGATCAAAAAACTAAAACTATGTCCCCTTTTCATACACAGGAAGACCTCAGTCGGGGAGAGGCTGTCAAAGCCTCGAAGGATGCCAGGAGGGAAGTGCCCAAGGAAGACGAGTGAGTGATGGCCTGGGTTCAGTCTGGTCTGCCAGAAGATGCAGCCTCTTGAAGATCCACATCCTGGGGACATAAATGGCATCTGAATTTCCTGTTCTCTAGGACTTCGGGACCAGACTTCTCTCCCTGAGATATGTACTCCTCAGGCCACCAATTTTTTATATTCTAATTTGTTCATGTCTGCCCTGAGGGCCAAAGGCTACACCAAAGTAACAAGTTTCTCCAGTGCTGCGTTCCTCTTTTTAGTTTATTGCGACCAAAATAAAGGTTTTTTTGATTGATGAAATACTTGTGTGTGTGTTTTCCTTCCAAAAGGCCAGTTTATTTGTGAGCAGGCAGGTACATTTCCCAAAAAATAAGTGAAATGAATAACAAGGGGTTCCAACACTAAACAACCTCCTGTAGATTAAAAAATAAAAACAAAATCTCAAAAATACAATAATGTTGTGGTAAATTTACAAACAAAAAACACCCCAAGAAAAGGATAAATGAGCAAACTGTCTTTAAAGGAGATTTTTAGGGAATCCAAAAAAAAAGCATCCAAAAAAGAATAAACAAAATCTAAAATTGTGTAGATGTGACGCAAACTAAAATTGTATTGCTGAAATGGTAAAAAAAAAGAGTAATGAAATACGTTCGGGAGAAGTGTGTGTGACTATGAGCATCAAAAGAAGTTCGTTCTTGCAGCATTGTAAAGAACAAGAGAATGCGCTTGATGAAAGAATTTTTAACATTGCAGCGTGACGAATGTGCTATATCGCTTACGAGCAGTAGTTTTACCTGAACGAGCATTTCCGTGTCGGAATTTGAACGTGAGCATGCGTGGCACCTTGTCCGTCGGAGTAGGCTACACATGATCGGAGTATGTCCAATCGGACCTGGATCGGGACATTTCAGGCTCCGGGCTTTCCTCACCCTCCTCCTCGTTAGTGGAACTATTATTAGTGCGCACCTGCGTTCTCTCCGCCATGTGCTCTCCCCACTGCGCCGGAAGCGAAGGGGCGGGGAATATTCTAGAAAGAACATCAGGGGCGGGCAGAGTTTCACGCATGCGCACTGTATATAAAACGCAACACGCGTGTATCGTCTGTACGATATGGGAAGAGAGTGAGGCGCGGACGTGACGAACGTGCAAACAAAGGTAAAATGTTTAACTTGGTGCTTCACTAGACTAGACTGCTTTTATATAGGCCGATGTTGGGACAAGATTAGGAGGGTTTTTAATGGCATTATTAGTATTTGAGGGTTTGTCTTGTGTTGTGTCTTGCAGACAATATGGATCCATTCCAAAATTAAAATTTTATGGGGCTATTCCTAGAACTCTACAAGGAGATGCCCTGCCTGTGGCAGTTCCACAACAAGTTTTATGCCGACGTAACAAAGAGCAACGCAGAGCTGGAGAAACTGCTTTCTTTGGTGCGGATCATGGTCCCCACGACAGACATGGCCTATCTGAATAGGAAAATTGGGGCCATGAGGATTACATATTTCAGGGAGAGAAAGAAGCACCTGGAGTCCTTGAGAACAGAAGATACAGATGCCATTTATTACCCCAGGATGGTTCACTTTGACAGGCTGCATTTTCTGGTAGACCAGGGGGTACCCAGGCCACCACTCAGGCCACCACTCTCCAGTCTTCCTTCAAGGCATCCTTCACCCCCAGCTGAGGCTTCTGATGTCCAACCTGGGCCTTCCAGGCAGCAACATGTGGTGGGGCCCAGCTTGAGACAGGTATTGCATTGTTGAACATTTTTCTTGTGTTACATTTATTGATGTTAACTAGATGTTCTTATTGATCAGTAAGTTGTGATTTATCAAAGTGGTTTACATCTCAAGAGACAGTAGTGACCAAAAATGATTGGGATGGGAAAGAAAAATGCTGGGCTCAGAATGATAGTCTGTTCTATTTGGTAACATTCAATTTGCAAAAGCCAGGAGCACAAAATGGTGTGATTGATGATCAAAAAACTAAAACTATGTCCCCTTTTCATACACAGGAAGACCTCAGTCGGGGAGAGGCTGTCAAAGCCTCGAAGGATGCCTGGGGGGAAGTGCCCAAGGAAGACGAGTGAGTGATGGCCTGGGTTCAGTCTGGTCTGCCAGAAGATGCAGCCTCTTGAAGATCCACATCCTGGGGACATAAATGGCATCTGAATTTCCTGTTCTCTAGGACTTCGGGACCAGACTTCTCTCCCTGAGATATGTACTCCTCAGGCCACCAATTTTTTATATTCTAATTTGTTCATGTCTGCCCTGAGGGCCAAAGGCTACACCAAAGTAACAAGTTTCTCCAGTGCTGCGTTCCTCTTTTTAGTTTATTGCGACCAAAATAAAGGTTTTTTTGATTGATGAAATACTTGTGTGTGTGTTTTCCTTCCAAAAGGCCAGTTTATTTGTGAGCAGGCAGGTACATTTCCCAAAAAATAAGTGAAATGAATAACAAGGGGTTCCAACACTAAACAACCTCCTGTAGATTAAAAAATAAAAACAAAATCTCAAAAATACAATAATGTTGTGGTAAATTTACAAACAAAAAACACCCCAAGAAAAGGATAAATGAGCAAACTGTCTTTAAAGGAGATTTTTAGGGAATCCAAAAAAAAAGCATCCAAAAAAGAATAAACAAAATCTAAAATTGTGTAGATGTGACGCAAACTAAAATTGTATTGCTGAAATGGTAAAAAAAAAGAGTAATGAAATACGTTCGGGAGAAGTGTGTGTGACTATGAGCATCAAAAGAAGTTCGTTCTTGCAGCATTGTAAAGAACAAGAGAATGCGCTTGAAGAAAGAATTTTTAACATTGCAGCGTGACGAATGTGCTATATCGCTTACGAGCAGTAGTTTTACCTGAACGAGCATTTCCGTGTCGGAATTTGAACGTGAGCATGCGTGGCACCTTGTCCGTTGGAGTAGGCTACACATGATCGGAGTATGTCCAATCGGATTTCAGGCTCCGGGCTTTCCTCACCCTCCTCCTCGTTAGTGGAACTATTATTAGTGCGCAGCTGCGTTCTCTCCGCCATGTGCTCTCCCCACTGCGCCGGAAGCGAAGGGGCGGGGAATATTCTAGAAAGAACATCAGGGGCGGGCGGAGTTTCACGCATGCGCACTGTATATAAAACGCAACACGCGTGTATCGTCTGTACGATCTGGGAAGAGAGTGAGGCGCGGACGTGACGAACGTGCAAACAAAGGTAAAATGTTTAACTTGGTGCTTCACTAGACTAGACTGCTTTTATATAGGCCGATGTTGGGACAAGATTAGGAGGGTTTTTAATGGCATTATTAGTATTTGAGGGTTTGTCTTGTGTTGTGTCTTGCAGACAATATGGATCCATTCCAAAATGAAAATTTTATGGGGCTATTCCTAGAACTCTACAAGGAGATGCCCTGCCTGTGGCAGTTCCACAACAAGTTTTATGCCGACGTAACAAAGAGCAACGCAGAGCTGGAGAAACTGCTTTCTTTGGTGCGGATCATGGTCCCCACGACAGACATGGCCTATCTGAATAGGAAAATTGGGGCCATGAGGATTACATATTTCAGGGAGAGAAAGAAGCACCTGGAGTCCTTGAGAACAGAAGATACAGATGCCATTTATTACCCCAGGATGGTTCACTTTGACAGGCTGCATTTTCTGGTAGACCAGGGGGTACCCAGGCCACCACTCAGGCCACCACTCTCCAGTCTTCCTTCAAGGCATCCTTCACCCCCAGCTGAGGCTTCTGATGTCCAACCTGGGCCTTCCAGGCAGCAACATGTGGTGGGGCCCAGCTTGAGACAGGTATTGCATTGTTGAACATTTTTCTTGTGTTACATTTATTGATGTTAACTAGATGTTCTTATTGATCAGTAAGTTGTGATTTATCAAAGTGGTTTACATCTCAAGAGACAGTAGTGACCAAAAATGATTGGGATGGGAAAGAAAAATGCTGGGGTCAGAATGATAGTCTGTTCTATTTGGTAACATTCAATTTGCAAAAGCCAGGAGCACAAAATGGTGTGATTGATGATCAAAAAACTAAAACTATGTCCCCTTTTCATACACAGGAAGACCTCAGTCGGGGAGAGGCTGTCAAAGCCTCGAAGGATGCCTGGAGGGAAGTGCCCAAGGAAGACGAGTGAGTGATGGCCTGGGTTCAGTCTGGTCTGCCAGAAGATGCAGCCTCTTGAAGATCCACATCCTGGGGACATAAATGGCATCTGAATTTCCTGTTCTCTAGGACTTCGGGACCAGACTTCTCTCCCTGAGATATGTACTCCTCAGGCCACCAATTTTTTATATTCTAATTTGTTCATGTCTGCCCTGAGGGCCAAAGGCTACACCAAAGTAACAAGTTTCTCCAGTGCTGCGTTCCTCTTTTTAGTTTATTGCGACCAAAATAAAGGTTTTTTTGATTGATGAAATACTTGTGTGTGTGTTTTCCTTCCAAAAGGCCAGTTTATTTGTGAGCAGGCAGGTACATTTCCCAAAAAATAAGTGAAATGAATAACAAGGGGTTCCAACACTAAACAACCTCCTGTAGATTAAAAAATAAAAACAAAATCTCAAAAATACAATAATGTTGTGGTAAATTTACAAACAAAAAACACCCCAAGAAAAGGATAAATGAGCAAACTGTCTTTAAAGGAGATTTTTAGGGAATCCAAAAAAAAAGCATCCAAAAAAGAATAAACAAAATCTAAAATTGTGTAGATGTGACGCAAACTAAAATTGTATTGCTGAAATGGTAAAAAAAAAGAGTAATGAAATACGTTCGGGAGAAGTGTGTGTGACTATGAGCATCAAAAGAAGTTCGTTCTTGCAGCATTGTAAAGAACAAGAGAATGCATTTGATGAAAGAATTTTTAACATTGCAGCGTGACAAATGTGCTATATCGCTTACGAGCAGTAGTTTTACCTGAACGAGCATTTCCGTGTCGGAATTTGAACGTGAGCATGCGTGGCACCTTGTCCGTCGGAGTAGGCTACACATGATCGGAGTATGTCCAATCGGACCTGGATCGGGACATTTCAGGCTCCGGGCTTTCCTCACCCTCCTCCTCGTTAGTGGAACTATTATTAGTGCGCACCTGCGTTCTCTCCGCCATGTGCTCTCCCCACTGCGCTGGAAGCGAAGGGGCGGGGAATATTCTAGAAAGAACATCAGGGGCGGGCGGAGTTTCACGCATGCGCACTGTATATAAAACGCAACACGCGTGTATCGTCTGTACGATCTGGGAAGAGAGTGAGGCGCGGACGTGACGAACGTGCAAACAAAGGTAAAATGTTTAACTTGGTGCTTCACTAGACTAGACTGCTTTTATATAGGCCGATGTTGGGACAAGATTAGGAGGGTTTTTAATGGCATTATTAGTATTTGAGGGTTTGTCTTGTGTTGTGTCTTGCAGACAATATGGATCCATTCCAAAATGAAAATTTTATGGGGCTATTCCTAGAACTCTACAAGGAGATGCCCTGCCTGTGGCAGTTCCACAACAAGTTTTATGCCGACGTAACAAAGAGCAACGCAGAGCTGGAGAAACTGCTTTCTTTGGTGCGGATCATGGTCCCCACGACAGACATGGCCTATCTGAATAGGAAAATTGGGGCCATGAGGATTACATATTTCAGGGAGAGAAAGAAGCACCTGGAGTCCTTGAGAACAGAAGATACAGATGCCATTTATTACCCCAGGATGGTTCACTTTGACAGGCTGCATTTTCTGGTAGACCAGGGGGTACCCAGGCCACCACTCAGGCCACCACTCTCCAGTCTTCCTTCAAGGCATCCTTCACCCCCAGCTGAGGCTTCTGATGTCCAACCTGGGCCTTCCAGGCAGCAACATGTGGTGGGGCCCAGCTTGAGACAGGTATTGCATTGTTGAACATTTTTCTTGTGTTACATTTATTGATGTTAACTAGATGTTCTTATTGATCAGTAAGTTGTGATTTATCAAAGTGGTTTACATCTCAAGAGACAGTAGTGACCAAAAATGATTGGGATGGGAAAGAAAAATGCTGGGCTCAGAATGATAGTCTGTTCTATTTGGTAACATTCAATTTGCAAAAGCCAGGAGCACAAAATGGTGTGATTGATGATCAAAAAACTAAAACTATGTCCCCTTTTCATACACAGGAAGACCTCAGTCGGGGAGAGGCTGTCAAAGCCTCGAAGGATGCCTGGAGGGAAGTGCCCAAGGAAGACGAGTGAGTGATGGCCTGGGTTCAGTCTGGTCTGCCAGAAGATGCAGCCTCTTGAAGATCCACATCCTGGGGACATAAATGGCATCTGAATTTCCTGTTCTCTAGGACTTCGGGACCAGACTTCTCTCCCTGAGATATGTACTCCTCAGGCCACCAATTTTTTATATTCTAATTTGTTCATGTCTGCCCTGAGGGCCAAAGGCTACACCAAAGTAACAAGTTTCTCCAGTGCTGCGTTCCTCTTTTTAGTTTATTGCGACCAAAATAAAGGTTTTTTTGATTGATGAAATACTTGTGTGTGTGTTTTCCTTCCAAAAGGCCAGTTTATTTGTGAGCAGGCAGGTACATTTCCCAAAAAATAAGTGAAATGAATAACAAGGGGTTCCAACACTAAACAACCTCCTGTAGATTAAAAAATAAAAACAAAATCTCAAAAATACAATAATGTTGTGGTAAATTTACAAACAAAAAACACCCCAAGAAAAGGATAAATGAGCAAACTGTCTTTAAAGGAGATTTTTAGGGAATCCAAAAAAAAAGCATCCAAAAAAGAATAAACAAAATCTAAAATTGTGTAGATGTGACGCAAACTAAAATTGTATTGCTGAAATGGTAAAAAAAAAGAGTAATGAAATACGTTCGGGAGAAGTGTGTGTGACTATGAGCATCAAAAGAAGTTCGTTCTTGCAGCATTGTAAAGAACAAGAGAATGCATTTGATGAAAGAATTTTTAACATTGCAGCGTGACAAATGTGCTATATCGCTTACGAGCAGTAGTTTTACCTGAACGAGCGTTTCCGTGTCGGAATTTGAACGTGAGCATGTGTGGCACCTTGTCCGTCGGAGTAGGCTACACATGATCGTAGTATTTCCGATCGGACCAGTTTGTCGGAAAATATTTCCAGCAAGTTGGAAAACTTGGTCCGACGGATATTCTGACGGAATCAGTCCGATGCATACCACACACAGTCGGATTATCCGACAACACGGTCCGATAGGACACATTCCGACGGATTCTCCGACCGTGTGTACAAGGGCTAAGACTCTGTGCCCTGGGGAACATTATGCTCTAGCTCCCTGTCCAGGACCATGGCTGCGACCCTGTGTAGCTGCTTCTCAGACCCATTGACCCTCAGCAGTCAGCCGTTGGGTCCACAATATAAATGGCCTTGCGGTTCGTCTGGCGGTTGGTTCGCGGCAAATTTTGCATGTTCGCGATTTGCCATACAGGCGGACTTCTGGCGCTGTTCGTCCAGCGTACGTATGCGTTTACATTCTGAAAGAACTTTGACCCATGATGACACATCCATCATGGGATACAGGACAGCCAATTGAGACATTTCAGCACATGGACAATTGGACATTCCCCTTATAAATAGACCTGATCTGGCGGCCATTTTACATTCTGTCTTATGTCAGTGTAGGGACAGGATGCTGTGTGGAGCAGGGAGAGACTGTAGTGACACAAATCACTAGCTATTAGGTCCACAAAAGTAGGGTTCTGGTGCATTGCTGTGCTGGTGATTGCTGAGGGCACTGCTGCCCGATTCTGCAGCTGTCTTTTGTCAGTGTAGGGACTGAGTGACAGTCTGAAAATCACTAGCTACTAGGTCCAACAAAGGTCCCTTTAAGGACTGGTATAGGTGTACAGTATATAGGGTTGTACACGTATAATCTACTTTCTTTAAAATATATAAAGAATATTATACTTGACTGCTGCCTGATTCTGCAGCTGTCTTTTATCAGTGTAGGGACTGAGGGACAGTCTCTGCAAATCACTAGCTACTAGGTCCACAAAGGTCCTTTTAAGGACTGGTATAGGTGTACAATATATAGGGTTGTGGTGCACTGCTGCTGACTGCTGTGCTGCTGATTGCTGCCCGATTCTGCAGCTGTCTTTTATCAGTGTAGGGACTGAGGGACAGTCTGCAAATCACTAGCTACTAGGTCCGCAAAGGTCCTTTTAAGGACTGGTATAGGTGTACTATTTGGTGTGCAGTATATAGGTGTGTAATACACGTATAAAATACTTGCACATATAGAAAGCATAGTATAGTGCATTTCCACTGTGCAGTATTGTGACTGCTGAGTGGTTCTGCTGCGATACTACAAAGAGTGACAAATGCAATAAAAAAAAGTATTATAACTGGTGTGATAGATTAGTGGCCCCCAAAAACGACAGATTGAAGCGGGGTGTTATATAGCTTCTTCCACATACATACTGCACTTCTGTAGAGACTTTTGTCACAGGGTCATTTAAAAAATGACAGGCAGAGGAAGAGGCAGGCCCTTCCGCAGGGGTGGTAGGGGTAGAACAGGAGCAACAGGCTTGAGCCAAAGTGGCAAATTGCAGAAGGTGCGTGCGATTACGTCAAAGGACGCACCAGACTTGGTTAAGTGGCTCACTCAGCCTTTCTTTTCTGCACCCTCCTCATCCTCTCGATCTGAACCCTCTTCTTCACTCTCTGCAGTGTGCACCCCCAAAGACACTACCACCAACACCACCACCATATACCTTCCGCTTGAGTAACAGAAATTATTTTCCGACATTTTCAAGACATTTCCGATGCGCAGCCACTCTTGGCATTGGATCAGGAAGAGGAGGTAGCAAAAACCGCCACTCAGCAGTCTGACGACAGTACCCAGATCAGCCCAAAGAAGAGGTTGGTCCCCGCTGTTGCTGCCTACTCCGAGATCTCTAATTATAGCGGTGGGGAAGGTGACGTCGATGATGACGTGTCTAGTGATGCCACGTGGGTGCCCACAAGAGAGGAAGAGGAGGGGAGTTTAGAGGCAGATATGGACCAGCAGATAGGGAGGAGAAGCAAGAAGAACTTACATTGCACAAGAGGGACAAAGCAGACTGCTAATGTATCAGGAGCGAGGCATCAACCATGTATGGTCACATCTGGTGCTCCCAGGACGCCGGTACATGGCTCCGCAGTGTGGGCCTTTTTTAACGCGTCGACTGTTGACAATAGTGTTGCCATCTGCAATCTTTGCAGTCAACGCATAAGTCGCGGTAAGTCCAACGCTCACCTAGGGACGACCGCCTTAAGAAGGCACATGAGCTGCCATCACCGAGCCCAATGGGAGCAACGGAACCCACAAAGCCACACTCCAGGCTCTCACCGTCCAGCCTCGTCTTCTACTTCTCCTTCTCCTCTCTCCTCACAATTGTCCTCCACTCCACCTTCCATCATGCCATCCTCAGGTTTTTCTGGTAAGGCAGGCTTCCGTGGGCCAAATGTTTAAGCGTAAAAAAATTATGACGCTGACTAACCCTCTTGCCCAACGGTTGACGGCTGGCTTGTCAGAACTGATAGCCTGCCAACTACTGCCATATAAACTGGTGGACTCGGAGGCCTTTCGAAAATTTGTGGCCATTGGAACACCACAATGGAAGGTCCCAGGAAGGAAGTATTTCTCACAGAAGGGCATCCCAGAGCTATATGGCCATGTTCAGCGGCTAGTGAATGTATCTCTGGCACACAGTGTCAGTGCCAAGGTACATCTGACCACAGACACGTGGTCTAGCAAACATGGGCAGGGAAGGTATATCACTTTTACTGCCCACTGGGTGAACCTTCTGACGGCCATCAAACATGTAACCCGTGGCCCCATGTAGATTTGGTTTTACCGCCACAGATTGCATGCAGGCCTGGCTCTTCTTCTCCTCCTCCTACTCCATCCTCCTCCCTCTCCTCCTCGGCTAACTCCTCCTTTTCCGCTGCTAGCATCTCTTCTGCTGCGCAGCCCAAGCTCCCTAGAACTTAATCGACATGCCAGGTGAGACGTTGCCATGCTGTGCTGCGTCTGTTGTGCCTAGAAGCCAAGAGCCACACTGGCCCTGCACTCCTTTCAGCTTTGCGTTCACAGGCAGATCAGTGGCTAACACCGTTCAATTTGACAATTGGTAAAGTGGTGTGTGACAATGGTGCCAATCTGCTTAGCACATTGAAACAGGGCAAAATTACACACGTGTCATGCATAAACTTGGTCGGGGAGCCATTCGTTGTCAAATACCCTGGGGTCCAGGACATCTTGCGGCAGGCAAGGAAAATCTTGGCCCATTTCAGAAGATCTTACATGGCTCGCTTTGCTGACATTCAGCGGCGACACAATCTGCCAGTCAGACGTCTTATTTGCGATTGCCCGACGCGGTGGAACTCAACCTTCTATATGCTTGATAGTCTGCTCCAGCAGAAATGTGCAGTTAACGACTACCTGTACGAACTCTGCGGCAGAACAGGTTCTGGGGAGCTTGGTTATTTTTCACCGCGCCAGTGGCTGCTCGTGCGCGACGCATGCAGACTTCTGCGGCCATTTGATGAGATCACCAAACTGGTCAGTCACAGCCATGGCGCCATCAGTGACATGGTACCTTATGCCTTCTTTACGGAGCATGCATTGTGTCGTGCCATTGATCAAGCCGCGGAGGAGCAGGAGCAGGAAGATGAGGAAGTCGCAATGCTGGATGAATTTGGGGCGGATGAGGAGGAGCAAGAAGAGCATGTTTTAAACCTTTATGGGATCCCTGTTGTTGTGCGTGGATGGGGAGAGGAGAACGAGGAGGACGACATTATCCTGGATGATGAGCAGGAGCCAGGCCACCACACCGCTTCCAGTTTAGTGCAAATGGGGGCCTTCATGCTCCAGTGTTTTAACAGGAAAAGAATATATAGAAGAGCGCCAAATCATTAAAAAGTACCCGAGAGCACAACGCGTTTCTGAGCTTGCGCAAGCCTCGTTCGGGCATGCGCGCTCCTTTCTCAAGTGCAGGTATAGGCAATGCTGCTGATGCCCAAACGAGGCTTGCGCAAGCTCAGAAACGCGTTGTGCTCTCGGGTATCCCCCGGCTGACCTCACACGCTGTCTACAAGCCAGTCTGTGTCTCTGTGCATCACACGGAGCTTCCCCTAGCGCGCTGTGGAGGAGGATTGATCCAGTAACAGCACCAGCGAAAGGGAATAGTGATTTGACTATCAAACGGAGGACAATAATAATTATGGATGTAAGTGAGACTTTTATTGATTGTATAAAATAAATGCACTTTTTACTGATTTGGCGCTCTTCTATATATTCTTTTATTGGTATCCTATTCATGAGATGACTTCACCCTAAAGAAGCAGCTGCCGCAGGTGATTGTGCGCATACATCCCCTATCCTCTAAGGACAGCAAGCAACCTTTCTGGATTTTCAGCAAATTCCAAGTACTGTTTTCACAGACAATTTAAAAAAAAAAAACATCTTGCTTTGATAAAAACTGTTTTGAATTAATTTTAATGAACAATACAGACTGAACTGAAAAGGACACACCAGTATCTTTTAAAGCGCTAGTATCTTGTGTTGTTTTTTATCAGTGTTTTAACAGGGACCCCCGTATAAAAAGCATAAGGGTCAAGGACCAGTACTGGGTGGCAACGTACTTAGACCCCCGGTACAAACACAAAATGGCCGAAATTTTACCACCATCACAGAGGGCTGTCAGAAAGGAGCACTTACAGACCTTGCTTCAACAACTGCTGCATTCTGCTTTTGCGTGCGCTGGCAGAGGAGGAATTCCCACTCCCAGAGAAAGAGTTGTGGGTACCAATCCAACAGCGCCTGCAAGAAGAGGGCGGTTTGAAGATATGTTGGTGACTTCTGATATGAGGTCATTCTTTCAGCCGACCCATCGACAGGTGTCACCTGGATCACGCATCAGGGAACACCTAGACTGACAGGTGTCCAACTACATCAGGTTAACGGCCGATGTGGACACTCTGAGGAGTGATGAACCCCTGGACTACTGGGTGGTCAGGCTTGACCCCTGACCAGAGCTTGCCCAAAATTGCAATGGAACTGTTGGCTTGCCCCTCATCCAGTGTCCTGTCCGAAAGGATGTTAAGCGCAGCAGGGGGGATTGTGACCGATAAGCGCACTCGCCTAGCTCACGACAGTGTTGATTACCTCACATTTGTAAAAATGAATGAGGCATGGATCTCTGAGGAATTCAACACGTGACCAGTAGACCATGTATATGCATAACTCTATAAACAATTTATTTAATCGAGTACACAGACCTTTTTTCTACCTTTGGCTCACTTCCTTGTACAAAAAAGCACACCGTACTATATGCCCATACCCTCCTGTTTGAAGAGGTTGAGCGGTGTCATATTTTTGGGTCCCGCAGCGAGTTGCTGGTATCAGTGCTGCTGTCAGTGCTCTCTAGCTCGGTGCTGGTGTCAGTGCTCTCTCTCTATCTCGGTGCTGGTGTGGTGTCAGTGCTCTCGATCTCGGTGCTGGTGTGGTCTCGGTGTTCTCTATCTCGGTGCTGGTGTCAGTGCTCTCTATCACAGTGCTGTTGTCAGTGCTCTCTATCATGGTGCTGGTGTCAGTGCTCTCTATCATGGTGCTCTTGTCAGTGCTCTCTATCATAGTGCTGGTGTCAGTGCTCTCTATCACGGTGCTGGTGTGGTGTCAGTGTTCTCTATCTCCGTGCTGGTGTGGTCTCAGTGCTCTCTATCACGGTGCTGGTGTGGTGTCAGTGCTCTCTAACTCGGTGCTGGTGTCAGTGCTCTCTAACTCGGTGCCAGTGCTCTCTATCACGGTGCTGGTGTGGTGTCAGTGCTCTCTATCTCGGTGCTGGTGTGGTCTCAGTGCTCTCTATCACGGTGCTGGTGTGGTGTCAGTGCTCTCTAACTCGGTGCTGGTGTCAGTGCTCTCTATCACGGTGCTGGTGTGGTGTCAGTGCTCTCTATCTCGGTGCTGGTGTGGTCTCAGTGCTCTCTATCACGGTGCTTGTGTGGTGTCAGTGCTCTCTATTTCGGTGCTGGTGTGGTCTCAGTGCTCTCTATCACGGTGCTGGTGTGGTCTCAGTGCTCTCTATCAAGGTGCTGGTGTGTTGTCAGTGCTCTCTATCAAGGTGCTGGTGTCAGTGCTCTCTATCACTGTGCTGGTGTCAGTGCTCTCTATCACGGTTCGGGTGATCATCTCCTGCACCCTCTTCATAGCCTGCCCTGACCTTTCCTCTCCTCCATGGCCTTCATGCGCTCCTGAATTGTCAAAATTTCACAGATAAAAAAAGAATGCTTGTCATTGTCGATCCCAGATTCACGTAATACTTTTGTTATGTCAGTGTCCATGTAGTGGGACTATGTGTGCACATCTAATAAGTATTTTGTGGCTAAAAATATGACCTGTAGGTTTTTAAGGTTCACCTGCCATTAAAGTCAATGGAGCCCGCCGTGAACTTTGCGGTTTGCAAACTTTTGGCCGCATTCACGGTTCACGCTCTCGAAACGTCTCATCGGAAGTTCGTCCATCCCTAGTCCACAACCTTCATAGTGTGCTCCTAGTCAGCCGGGCTGAACCAGGTTATCTCCCGAGGAACGTGCTAGGGACAATGTCTATATTGTGGGGGCAAAGGTCATATTCATGACACCTGCTCACTCTCCCCGAGAGAAGCTTGGGTCTAAAACATTTGGAAGGTAGAGTATAGGACCCAGAAATATGACCTTCAACTTTTCGTCTTTCTTTCTGTGTTCCTCCATGTTGGCGCTTTCTCTCATTCAGTCTTGGCATATCTGGATTCTGGAGCCACTGGCAACCTTATGGACTGGGGAAGTGCATCTTCCTTGAAACTTTTTCTTTCGCCTCTCACCACTCCGCTGGGGGTCTCAATGATTGATGGCACTGTTCCTCCAGGCAGCCCTATCCACTTCCAGACTCTCCCTGTTAAGACGTTGGTAGGGGTTTTCCACTAGGAGTGGATATCCTTCCTTATTCTACCTAAGACCTCAACCCCTATCGTATTGGGCCTTCCTTGGTTACAGCCCCATTCTCCACATGTTGACTGGACTTCTGGACAGATCCTGGCTTGGGGTTTCTCTTGTTTCTCGTCCTGCCTACTGAAGGCTGCCCCAAAGGATAGACTTCCTGTTGCCACCACACCAGTATCTTCTGCTCTTCCCTCTGCATATGGATGTGTTCTGCAAAAAATCAGCTGAGGTGCTTCCTCCTCACAGATCACTTGACTGTGCTATTGACCTTCTTCCTGGAGCATCTCTGCCCAGGGGCCGTACCTACTCCCTGTCCATCCCATAGACCCAGGTCATGTCAGAGTATTTTTTGCAGAAAATCAAGAGAAAGGATTCACCCGGAAATCCTCATCCCCTGTGGGAGCAGGGTACTTTTTTGTTGCCAAGAAAGATGGTACTTTAAGACCCTGATTGAAAGGTGCCCTAATTTTTACTAAGTTGGATCTCAGGGGTTCATACAATCTGATCCGGATACAGGAAGGTGATGAACGTAAAACTGTGTTTAGCACTAGAGATGGGCATTACGAATACTTGGTTATCCCCTTTGGTTTGTGTAATGCCCCAGCTGTGGTCTAAAACAACTGTTATACCAATTTGTCATCTATCCGGATGACTTTCTCATCTTTTCTGAAAATCTGATTGTTCACAGAAACCATGTCCGTATCGTACTCCAGCACCTCAGAGAAAATAATCTGTATGCCAAGTTAAAGTGATCTTTTGAATGTTCTGAGGTCCTGTTCTTGGTCTGTTTTGTCTCTAGCTTGGGTCTTCGTATGGATCCTGGAAAGGTCTTGGCCATTACTAACTGGCCTCTCCCTGCCAGTTTCAAGGCCACAAAACTTTCTTGGGTTCACAAATTATTACAGGCAGTTTATTAGTTTATTACTCTTCTATTCGCCTATTATCGTCTTCACCAAGAAGGGTGCGATTGCCAATGACCGGCCTTCGAAATCCCTGTTCTTAACGCATATTGTTAGACAGGTCAATTTGGTTGGTTGCTGGCTGGTTGGTAAGTTTGAGCTTGGAAATCTCTTTATATTTATTTGACATACGTTGCCCTTCCAGGGCTTCTTGCTACAAAGACCAGTTATAGGTGAGGACAGTGGCCATTTTTTTGTACCTTAAATATATTGGTCAGGCAACGCACTGATACCCTTGCTGCCATAGGGAAATGTGTTGGGTGTTCAGTGTGACCCTGTACCTTTAAGGAGGGGTGGCTCCTTCCAGGCTCACTTGTCGCCAACCTATCCATTATAAATGCATGTGCATGGTGGAGACCTCCATTCGTTGGGGACTACAAGAAACAGGGTGACTTGGCACGACCTGTAGCTTATGCATGTATTTGCAAATGTGTGCAACTAAACCCCTGTTCTTAACGCATATTGTTAGACAGGTCAATTTGGTTGGCCGGTGGCTGGTTGGTAACTTTGAACTTGGAAATATCTTTATATTTGTTTGACTTCAGAAGCTATCTGTGAATTTCATGAGGTTTAAAACAGGCCTCTGTTTCTGAACCACTTTCGAGGAGACCTAATCCTGAGGTTCCATTTTTTATTGAAGTGGACGCTTACTGTGACTAGGGTGGGAGCTGTGCTTCTTCGATCCTTTGAGAAAAAACTTCAACCATGTGCGTTTTTCTTCAAAATGTTTTCTCAGTCAGAAAAAAAATGACATTATTGGCAAATGGGAACTTCTTGCAATTAAATTGGCATTGGAGGCATCATCTCTTGGAGGGTTCCTCTCACTCCATAACAATTTTCACTGATCATAAAAATCTGCAGTACTTACACAATGCCAAACGACTGAATCCCACACAAGCCAGGCGGAGTCTTTTCTTTTCCTGTTATAATTTCACTATTACGTAAAAACTTGGTTCCTGCAACAGTTGGGCTGATGCACTCTCTAGGTCATTTGACACACTGGATGAGGAGCCCACCTCTGAACCTGAGCCAACCATGCCTACCTCATGCATTCTTGCCCATTCTACCACCCTGGAAGACTTGCCACTGCAGGTGACCTGACAGGCACATACAGGCATCATTGGCCCTATGAGACAATATGTTCTCCTGTGAGACTTCTGGCCATCACGCCAGCCAGCGTGTTCACTTGGAGTTGGATGGAGAGAATGGTTTAACTAGCCTAGTATTATTGAAAGTCATAGGAAACAGGCGCTGCAATTTGAGATGCTCACTACAGAACACCTGTTTACATGGTCTTACTGGAATGGACAGATTTGCACAAGGAGGAGAGGAGAAATCCCCCTTCCCCTTTTTCCATCCCTTTCCTTTGCATCTCCCTAAGGCATACCTGACTTGCTGCAGATTCTAATGTAAACTGTGAGAAGCTCGCAGTGTGCAGTGAAATCAGAGTAAGCAACTTCAGTACAGAGCACGATACTGAACAACTGCGCAAGACTGAAAATATGGCTATAGTTCCGTTTAAAAGCGGTAGTAAACCGCTGCAGAATAAAGAAATTAAAAAAAAACACCTGTAAGCCCCCGTACACACGGTCGGACATTCCGGCAACCAAATCCGTCGGATAAATTCCGACGGATTTAGTCCGGAAGTGGTCCGGAAGTGGTGTTGCATACACACGGTCGGACTAAGTTGTCGGAATTTCCGGTTGCCAAGAACGCGGTGACATAAGCCGCGTACAACGGGACTAGAAAGGGGAAGTTCAGCACCACGTCCGGCACCCTTTGGGCTCCTTCTGCTGATCTTGTGTTTATCACGTGTTTGGTAGAAGTAGAAGTTTGGTGAGAGACAATTCGCGCTTTTCAGATTTGTGCTTCAGTTCATTACTGCTCTTCAGTTTGTGCTTGTCGGTGCGTATCTGATTATCAGTGCGTGTAGTCAGTAAGCATTTGTTGCTCATTGTGGACTATATCTTGGTATAGTACGCTTTGATTTGCGACTTATTGTCTGCTCGTTTCTGCTTTTCAGGTCGTTCTTTCAGGCATTGCTGTTTATCGGTGCTTTCTGTTGTCCGTTCTGACCAGCCGACCATTTTAAGCCATGTTTCATGAACGTACTCGTCGTAGAGTTTGTGCTGTGCAGGGGCTTGGTGTTGGGCTTTTAGCTTTGATACAAGCCCGGTCCATAAACAGGGCGAGGAGGAGTTTGTGGACCAAGAATTGGTTGCGCCAGTGTGACCAGTTCTCGCACATGCCTTTGCTCCGTGAGATCCGGGAGAATAATCCTTATAATTTCAGGAATTATCTCCGGATGACAGACTCCATTTTTCACTGTCTGCTAGACATGTGCAGAGTAAAATATTTCATTTCGGAATTTTGTTTTCGTCCAAAAAATGTATTTATTTAGTTACTCCCGAAATTAGTTTTTATTTTTTTTCGTTTTTCGTTCAAAAATTGCATTCGTCCGAAAATCCACATGAATTACGGTCGAATCTGTCTTTGAAGGCTTATGGTGTCTGTTGAATGTATAAAGAAGATTCGACGGAGCTAGTATATAGCATACTTCATGTGAACTTTAGAACCTTATTAAAGTCTATGGGACTCCAACGTTCAAAATCTAAAGTGCTAATTTTAAAGGCTAATTTGCAAGTTACTGTCCTAAAAAGTGTTTGGGGACCCGGGTCCTGCCCCAGGGGACATGTATCAATGCAAAAAAAGTTTTAAAAACGGCCGTTTTTTCGGGAGCAGTGATTTTAATAATGATTAAAGTGAAACAATAAAAGTGTAATATTCCTTTAAATTTCGTACGGGGGTGTCTATAGTATGCCTGTGAAGGGGCGCATGTTTCTGGTGCTTAGAACTGTCCCTGCACAAAGTGTCATTTATGCAGGAAAAAAAGTCCTTTAAAATCACTCGCAGCTATTATGAATTGTCGGCTCCATAATACAGAGAACACTCATTGAAAGTCATTGATAAAAATAAATAAATAAATAAATAAATAAAAAAGCGTGGGGGTCCCCCAAATTCAATTACCAGGCCCTTCAGGTCTGGTATGGGTATTAAGGGGAACCCCGCGTCAAATTAATTTTTTTTTACGTGGGGGTCCCCCTAAAAATCCATACCAGACCCTTTATCCAAGCACGCAACCTGGCAGGCCGCAGGAAAAGAGTGGGGGACGAGAGAGCGCCCCCCCTCCTGAACCGTACCAGGCCACATACCCTTAACATTGGGAGGATGCTTTGGGGGTCTATGACCCCTCAAAGCACCTTGTCCCCATGTTGATGCGGAGAAGGGCCTCATCCCCACAACCCTGGCCGGTGGTTGTGGGGGTCTGCGGGCGGGGGGCTTATCAGAATCTGGAAGCCCCCTTTAACAAGGGGACCCCCAGATCCCGCCCCCCCTGTTCGAAATGGTAAGGGGGTACAAAAGAACCCTTACCATTTCACAAAGAAAGTGTAAAAAATAGTTAAATAAGACAAACACACTTTTGAAAAATTCCTTTATTAAAAAAAAAAAATAATAAAAAAAAAAGATTCCAGCGGTGGTAATCCACTCTTGCTATCTAGCGACGGATGATCATCTCTCCAGGGTCCAGCGATGGCTCATCTGAATCAGCACAGCGAATCCATCCATCTTCTGTCTCCACGGAGAAGACACTGCGGGGATTCCGGCGGCCTGACGTTTGTTATATGCGGAGGGCGGGGCCACCCGTCACCTGACCCCACCCCCTCTGATGCAAGGGGAAACCCGGGGTTCCCCGTGACGTATGGGTAACCCCGCACCCCACTGATGTAACACAGGCAGGTTTCCGTTACATCAGAGGGGGGCGGGGTCACCCATACGTCACAGGGAAGCCCGGGTTTCCCCTTGCATCAGAGGGGGCGGGGTCAGGTGATTGATGGCCCCGCCCTCCGCATATAACAAACGTCAGGCCGCCGGAATCCCCGCAGTGTCTCCTCCGTGGAGACAGAAGATGGATGGATTTGCTGCTCTGATTCAGATGAGCCATCGCTGGACCCGGAGAGATGATCGTCCGTCGCTGGATAGCAAGAATGGATTACCACCGCTGGAATCTTTTTTTTATTTTTAAATTTTTCAAAAGTGTGTTTGTCTTATTTAACTATTTTTTACACTTCTTTGTGAAATGTTACTTTTGTACCCCCTTACCATTTCAAACAGGGGGGCGGGATCTGGGGGTCCCCTTGTTAAAGGGGGCTTCCAGATTCTGATAAGCCCCCCGCCCACAGACCCCCACAACCACCGGCCAGGGTTGTGGGGATGAGGCCCTTGTCCCATCAACATGGGGACATGGTGCTTTGAGGGGTCACAGACCCCCAAAGCATCCTCCCAATGTTGAGGGCATGTGGCCTGGTACGGTTCAGGAGGGAGGGGGGCCGTTCTCTCGTCCCCCCCTCTTTTCCTGCGGCCTGCCAGGTTGTGTGCTCGGATAAAGGGTCTGGTATGGATTTTTAGGGGGACCCCCACGTAAAAAAAAATTTAATTTGACGCGGGGTTCCCCTTAATACCCATACCAGACCTGAAGGGCCTGGTAATTGAATTTGGGGGACCCCCACGCTTTTTTATTTATTTATTTATTTATTTATTTTTATCAATGACTTTCAATGAGTGTTCTCTGTATTACGGAGTCGACAATTCATAATAGCTGCGAGGGATTTTAAAGGACTTTTTTTCCTGCATAAATGACACTTTGTGCAGGGACAGTTCTAAGCACCAGAAACATGCACCCCTTCACAGGCATACTATAGACACCCCCGTACGAAATTTAAAGGAATATTACACTTTTATTGTTTCACTTTAATCATTATTAAAATCACTGCTCCCGAAAAAACGGACGTTTTTAAAACTTTTTTTTGCATTGATACATGTCCCCTGGGGCAGGACCCGGGTCCCCAAACACTTTTTTGGACAGTAACTTGCAGAATCTTTTCTCTCTGTCAAATCTTTTTTCTCTGTCGAATATTTTCTCTATATAATCTTGGACTAATAGAGGTAAGGTTAGGCACATTCGACCACAGGTTCTATAGACACAGATTGTTATTGTCAGAGTCATGTCAAATCTCCTATTCTATATCGAACTGTTGTAACATTGAAAACGAAAATAAAGCATTTATTTATGTCGGATTTAGTTTTTCGGATTCTGTGCTTTCGTTATCGTTTGTCAAGACGAAAACAAAAATAGCTGAAATTTGGACGAAAATGCATTCGGACGAAAACGAATGCACATGTCTACCGTCTGCTGGCTTTGCTGTCCCCTTATATCAGCAGGCAGGATACCTGCATGCGGCAAGCCATCACTCCAGAGCAGAGGCTCATCGCCACGTTGCGCTACTTGGTGACAGGGAGAAGCCTTCAGGATCTGAAGTTCTCCACAGGCATCTCCCTCCAGGCTCTGGGGATCATTATTCCAGAGACCTGTTCTGCCATCATTCAGGTCCTGCAGAAGGACTATATGAAGGTAAGTTTTCTCCTTTAACATCACATTCTATGTATTTAATGATTTCTTTCCTCATTCCCTAATTACCATGATTGCAATATGCTCTAATTGATATGCTGTGCCCCTTTATCCTCATGCATGCTGGAAGCTTTACAAGTTCCTTTTTTGTCCTTCATGAATATTTGCCTTCACTAACTTCCCCAGCATTCTCTTCTGGGGCCATAAACCTATAATCTAGTCACTTAGCAATGTATTTTGTCAGCTCCATAGTATTGCTTTCCCCTAAACACCCCCTAAAATGTGTACACATGTTATGTGTGTGCTTAAATTCATGCAGAGTGACAGATTTTTTTTTGGGTTGAGCCAAACTCATTAGGAACCCCCCCTCCCCCCAACTGCTAGGTCAGCTGATAGCAATCCTCTATCTGCTGACTTTGCCAAACCCAATACCCACTCTACCTACCTTTTTCCTGGTCAGATTTATGGACGAATTCACCAAAGCATGTAGTGCAAGGGCCTGCCTCAATACTTTCAAATGCTACAGTTTCAAGTATTTTTTCTGCTATTATTATCTTGATAGATAATAGCAGAATGTCAAAATGTGCTTCCATTTGTTAAATTTTTTTGATATTATGACACTTCTTACCTGTCCGGTGGGCTGACAATAGTGTAAGTAAGGAGGGGCTGGCCAAAGTATCACACATTATATCTGCATTCAGCTCTCAATGAAGTGGAGAGGGTTACCTGTCCAAAACACCCCCCCCCCCTCATTTTTTGCAAGGGCCCATCAGATGGGGGGGGGGGGGTGATGACTCTGATAAGCTGACCTTATACTTTAGGCTTTAAATTCTAATTTCCCAAAATGTTATACTGATATTGTCCAAAAATGTTTGTGTCTAATCTGCTTGCAATGTTGATGTGCCAAATTACTCATTTTTTTTCTTGTTTCACTCCACAGTTTCCTTCAGCGCCACAGGAATGGCAGACTGTGGCCTCCCACTTTACCAGCCGTTGGGACTTTCCCAATTGTGGAGGTGCAATTGATGGGAAACACGTCCCACCCCCCAACTCGGGGTCGTACTATTATAATTACAAGGGGTTTAATAGTATCATGATGTTGGCGGTGGTGTCAGCGGCCTATGACTTCCTTTATGCGGACGTGGGGCAAAATGGCCGGATGTCGGATGGTGGAGTGTTCGCACGGACAATTCTACTGGCGTCTCCAGAGTGGCAGTCTGGGCTTGCCACCCCCAGAGGAGAATGTAGAAGAACTCCTATTCGTTTTCGTCGTGGATGAGGTGTTTGCCCTGGCAAACCACCTGATGCGGCCTTTCCCGATGAGGACCCTCACCCCGGATCAGAGGATCTTTAATTTCCGGCTGGCCAGAGCCAGAAGAGTCGTGGAGAACACTTTTGGAATACTGGGCAGCCCGTTCCGCCTATTTTTGACGCCAATCCACATGACAGAATATAAACTAAATCACATAGTGCTTGCCTGCTGTGTTCTGCACAATGTTTTGAAAAAACATTCAGCTAACTATGTGGTCTCAGTTGGCCCAGATGCAGACTTGCCTGAAAATGAGAATCTCACAGCCCTTGAAGCTGCTCGTCCTGGCTTGCCCCCCCAAAGCGCCCACGAGGTCAGAACCCAATACATGGAGTACTTTGTGGGTAGGGGGGCCATTGATATGCCAGACAATGTCTGAGAGGAATTTTTTTTAATACATTTTTCTTTGAAACTACAATAATCTTTGTTTTCATTTACTGTTTGGCTTTGTTTTAGGTGTCTCATAGGTATTTTTGCTGTTTATTTTTGTGCCTTTTTTAACAACAGTGCAAACCCAAGTTCAGAGCGAGATGAGGTGACAGTCTCTTCTTCAGATAATCTTATTATGTTGTGGGTCTGCTACACACACCTTTTTTTTTGTTGCTAATGTATGTAGTGCATTACTGACAAAAATCTTGCTCATTTTCAGCACCATGGCAGAAATATGTGGGGTCATGAAAATGACGTGATTGGGGAAATGTAAATATCACTGTGGGTGTTATTTACTAAAGGCACATCCACTATGCACTACAAGTGCACTGCAAAAGTGCACCTGAAACTGCACTTGGAGTGCAAAGTGGATTTGCCTTTAGTAAATAACACCCATTGCCACAGAAAACAACAACTTTACTCCAAATACTGCTTTTGCACATTGAAAAAGGAAGTCACACATTGTTGATAATTTCACTTTTTACTCAAAACACATTCACATGTGCGTTTAGAAAAGGGTTTTACAACAAACCAACATATTTGGTGTATAGAAAACATTTTTTTGGGTAACATTTTATAACTTGGCGTTTTTGTGTAAACAGGCATGTATCAAAGCATAACATACAGAACACAGGAACTTACAAAGTTCAACTTTGAAAAGTGAAGACTATATCAGACATAAGTATGTACAAATTGTGCTGATATTGCCTTCATCGGATGGGGTGTCACCCCTGGAAAAGCCAAATTTGGAAGATGCACACACATTGAGAATACAAAAGTGGCCATTTTCCTCCTGATCCCATGCCTAATGTCAACATGTGCTATCTCCCATCATGGGGTATCAATGTACATGTTTTAGGGGTGCAACCGCTTCATCTTAGCCACTTTCCACAAAACACATACATTGATCCCCCATGATGGGTACATTTGACATTTTGACACACCGTGTGCATCTTCCAAATTTGGCTTTTGGAAAAATATAAAAGTTTTTTGAACAAATAAAAAACGATGCTAGCTAGTTTGGGGTGTTTCAGACTCTCTCCAAAACATCAATGATGTTCTTCATTTTCTGTTGAACATCATTGATGTTTTTCTGTATATTTTCTAAATCGCTATTGCACCCCATTATCTGGGATTTGGGCACTTTCACTGGTAAAATGTGATTCTTCTTCCACATCACCTAAAAAAAAAACATGTATTATAAATATGCCGACATACATTGATTAGCTTACCGGAAGCTGTGGTCTCCGTCACTCACCTGTTGTGGTGACAATTTGTCCAACTTCAACAATCTCTCCTTCCTCCTCCTCCTCTGCTTCTGGTGTTGGAATTTCCCCTTCTTTGTGAGGTGTGGGGTCCCTGGTGTCCTCAGACGTCCCCTGTCTTTTCTCCCCTATGAGAATGTAAAAAGGGAATACTTAGCACACAGAGGGCAGAAATAGGAATATGAAACATTGCTTGGAAGTGTCGTAGAATTGTGTTTTTTGGTCAAGTTCAAAGGTGAGAACATTATTTTGGACACTTTCTAAAGCTGGAATACTTACCTGCAGTGTGAAGAAATGTAGTGAAGTGTAAGGTGGGAAAACACTGTTTTTGGAGTGGGCTAACGAATGATGTTTATTATGAACGATTGAACCCAGGAACTTGAAAGTGGCCATTTTAAACTGTACAACATTAAATCAAAGCACATGTAGCAGTATGCAAGCAATAATAATAATATGAACACACGACAACTACTTACTTTTTTGAAGAACTCACTTGATCCTTCTGTACTGATCGTGCTCCCTCAGTTTTAGGTCTGACCAGCGTTTTCTCAGTTGATCCTTGGATCGTCGTACCCCAAAATTCTTCTGAAGACTCTTCACAACTTTAGTCATGATCTTGGCCTTTCTGATATATGGGTTTGGGTAAGGTCCATACTTCCCATCATAGTGGGTCCTCTTCAATATGTCCACCATCTCCAACATCTCTCCAAAAGACATATTTGAGGCCTTAAATCTTCTCCTCCAGGATCGGGACGTTTCAGGCTCCAGACTTTCCTCGCCCTCCTCCTCGTTAGTGGAACTATGATTGCGCACCTGCGTTGTCTCCGCCATGTGCTCTCCCCACTGTGCCAAAAGAGAAGGGTCGGAGAATAGTCTAGAAAGAACGTCAGGGGCGAGCGAAGTTTCATGAATGCACACTGTATATAAAACGGAACACGCGTGTGTCGTACGTACGATCTGTGAAGAGAGGGAGGCGCTGACGCACCGATTGTGCAAACGAAGGTACAATTTTTAACTTGGTACATCACTAGCCTATACTGCTTCTAGATTGAGGCCTGCATTGGGACAAGAGTTTAGCCTGACATTAGGGTTTGTCTTGTGTTGTGTCTTGCAGGACGGGATTAATGACCACAGTTTCCTCCCTCTGTTCATCGATAAGTACAGGGAGCTGCCCTGCCTGTGGAAATCTACACATCCACATTACTGTAACAGACTAAAGAGGCAGGCAGCGATGGAGAAACTGGTTGAGTTTGTGAAGCCGGTGGTCCCCAGGGCAAACATCAACTATTTAAAAGTGAAAATTGGTGGTATCAGGAGTACATATCTGAGGGAGCGGAAGAAGGTGCTGGAGTCCATGAAAACTGGAGCTGCAGCAGATGACGTTTATGTCCCCAGGCTGTGGTATTGTGACAGGATGCAGTTTCTGTCAGACCAGGCTGAGGTCAGGGAATCCCTCTCTATCCTTCCTTCCACGCGTCCTTCTATGCTACATTCCACACCTGCTGAGTCTTCAACCTGGGCCTTCCACTCAGGAAGAACTGGAGGAGCCCAGCTTGAGCCAGGTATAGTATTGTTCTACATATTTTGGGAGTAGAAATTAATGATGTTAACTTGATTTCTGCTCTCTAATTGCTGATTTTAGAAAGTGTTTCACATATCAATAGACAGTAGTGGCCAAAACCTTTGGGCCAAGAATGAAAAATGCTGGGCTCAGAATGATAGTCTTTTCTATTTGTTAACAATTTGAAACAGTCTTGAGCTGAAAATTGTGTGTGTTTGATGAACCAAAAACTAAAACTATGTCCCTTTTTCATACACAGGAAGCCAGGAGGAGCCAGGAGGAGGGTGTGGAATACAGCGGCCAGGAGGTCGCTGGGGAAAGTGGCAGCCAGGAGGGGGCAGGGGTAAGCGGCAGCCAAGAGGTGGGCAGGCGGAGGAGCCTGACTGAATCACAGGTCCCTCCCCTCCGCCTTCCACGCAAAAGGGCCAGAAAGGGGGGGTGTGGAGGAGTCGGCTCTGAAGCTGATCGGGGAGGCCTCAGCAGCCCTCAAAGCCACCCCCACTTATCAAGAGGCCTTTGCCACCTTGGCTGCCTGCAAACTCCAGCAAATGGAGGAGGGGCAACAGATCTTGTGTGAGGAGCTAATTATCCACACCCTCAACAAGGGGCTGTTGGGCCAAATCACACAAGCAACACACTTGTGTGATTTGGCCCATGCCCCTCCTCCTCCTTCTGCCACACCTCCAGCACCACAGCCACAGCCTGGAAGGAAGCGTGGAAGGAAGACCAGAGTGTAATAACCTAGGTTCAGTCTGGTCTGGCAGAAGATGCAGCCTCTTGTAGTACCACAGCCTGGGAACATAGATGTCATCTGCTGCTGTTCCGGGTTTCTTGGACTTCAGGACCAGACTTCTCTCCCTCAGACATGTACTCCTCAGGCCACCAATTTTTGTGTTTAAATAGTTGATGTGTGCCCTGAGAGCCAAAGGCTTCGCTAATCTCCCCAGTTTCTCCAGCGCTGCCTCCCTCTTTATTTGTTATTGACACCTAAGTAAAGGTTTTTTTGGGTTGAACAAATACTTGCCTATGTGTTTTACTTCATAAAGCACAGTTTATTTGTGAGTAGGCAGGTACATTTCAAAAATACAAAGTCAAATTAATAACAAGGGGCACCAACACCAAACAACCTCCTGTAGATTAAAAAAGAAAACAATACATTAAAAATATAATAATGGTGTTGTGGTAAGTTGACACACAAAACACACCAAAAAAAAATGCAAAGATGAGCAAACTATCAAAAAAGGAGATGCTGATTAAAAAATCCAACCACAAAATAAAATAAATAAATAGATAAAAAAAATGATTGGGGAGATGTGACGAATTAAAATATTGTATTGCTGAAATGAGTAAAAAGAATAAAGAAATACGTTTGTGAGAAGTGTGTGTGAATATGAGCATCAAAACAACTTCATTCTTGCAGCATTGTAAAGAAAAAGAGAATGCGCTGCATGAAAGAATTTTTAACATTGCAGTGTGACGAATGTGCTATATCGATTACGAGCAGTAGTTTTACCTGAGCGAGTGCTTCCGTCTCAGAATTTTATTGTGAGCATGCGTGGCACCTTGTCCGTCGGACTAGGCTACACACAATCGGAACTGACGTGATCGGATCATGTTGTTGGAAAATGTTATAGCCCAGGTGTAAAACTTGCTCTGTCGGATATTCTGACGGAAACAGTCCGATGGAGCCCACACACTGTCGGTTTATCATACAACATGGTCCCATCAGACATTGTCCATCGGAATATCCGACCGTGTGTACAAGGGCTAAGACAACGGCATAATGTGCTATTATGCATCGCAACCGCTGAGCGGGCTGACATCTTCCCCCAGCCTTTCTTCCATGCGAGAGCCCTTAGTTTCAGCAAGAAGCTCTGAAGGTCTAGCGCGGTATGCCGGACCTTCAGAAGCCATGCACTGGTGATGTCAGCGGCTGCATGCAGGGTGAATATCTCCTAAATGGTGCATGTTTAGGAGATATATTTACTTTACCTACCTTTGGTTACATTAGTTACGGTAAATTGGCCTTATAGTGAACAGACTAAAAAATGGGAAGTTTTAGAATTTTTTTAGAGTCAGTTAAATTGTTTTCAATCCTTTTTCAAGTTTGTATCACTAATAACATGCAAAACTTAGACAAAGTAAAAATCAGGTGTGGAATACAGGGTTCCCATAATTAATAACAATGAACAGAGAAACAAGCTCTTTCTCTAAGAAATGACTCATATTAAAAAATCACCAGACACAAAAACAATACCAAGTATAGTCTGAGTTCATCCAGCAAAGCCCATAATAACAGTATCTGTGAAACACTAGCATCACATATGCTGAAATGCTTTACTTAATCTCTGTGTTTGTCACGGGAAATTGGATTTTATTTCCAAGGTAATAACATTTGTTAGACTGAGATACAAAGCAGATGCAGGGCTTTCATGAGTAGGCTCTTGACTTTAGGGAGGTACTTGCATTTTTTCCCAGAGGCGTATCTAGTGAAAATGGCGGCTATGGCAAGCACTGAAACTGCGCCCGATGGGTCAGTCCGCCCCTGCTCATTAAACAGTCTACATTCAGTGAAAGTTTACACTTTATTTATGATATCTATTTACTCCATATTGAGCACTATATTTGATTGGCTGCTTCTTCTTGGCACACATGCACAATTGCACATGATGATGACTTAAAACTTTTAAGTCATCATCATGTGCAATCGTGCGTGCATGCCAGGCCCAAGCAGAAGCAAGCAGCCAATCAAATATAGTGTTCAATATGGATTCAATAAATATGCAAAGCCATAGATATCCTAAATAAAGTGTAATAAGTGATTTGTGCAGTGCAACAGCAGATACTACTTTTATATTTCAATAATTTTTATTGAAGTTAGAAGTAATACAGGAAACAAAAACAAAAATAAGTAAAGCAAAAGAGAAATACAACGCTGACATTGCATGTAGTAGCCTTCTAGTCCACAGTAGATGCATTCAATAACCAACAAATTGTAGGATTGAATATAACAATAAGACATAACAATAGATATAGAAAATATCAGGCCTCAGGGACTAGCCTCAATCCAGACACCCCAAATGGGATCTCACTGTGTCCAGGGTTGAGGACAATCTCCTATCAACATGTATGTAGAAAAATAGTAGTAAGAGTTATCCCTAAGGTTGTAACTAAACCGGTCAAATCACATAAAACTGACTTTAAGAAGAAACAAATAATATATCCAATCTTCCAGAATGAAGCAAACATAACATCACATATCAATTATCATAAGTACGCCCGGATGCAGGTAAGCATAAAGCATAGGAAGCTATGGGCTTTGTAAAGAAGGAGAATACAAAGATAAGTAAAGAAAAAGGTAAAACAAAACACACGAAGGGGAGGGGAAAAAAAGAAAAAGGGGGGGGGGACTTGTCTTCCCTCCACACTCCCCGTCCCTCTCCCCCCCCCCTCCATCGAGGGGGGGGGAGAGGTCCAGGGAGATGGTAGAGCAAGGGCAGAAAGAACGGGTAGGGGAGCCTTATCATGTTATAGTTTTCAGATAATTAAGGGTTGGGAATTGTTGAACCACTCCGTCCACGCCTCCCAAAGTGTTGCAGTTTTGGGTAGATGTCCCTCTGCAGTGGCATACATACATTCATACATCCCATGCAAATGAGTGGTTCGTATAACGTCAGCACAGGAAATTGGGGCAGAGGATTTCCAATTTCGGGTCACTGTTAATCTAGCGGCTAGGCAAATGTGCGTTACTATGCATCTTAGCCTGTAAGGGTATTGTTCAATGCCAATGGTGAGTAAAGCCAGAGCGGGGTTTGGAGGGGTAGCAATGTGTGAGACTTCTGATATGAGATTGAATACATCTGTCCAGAAAGGGACCAATTTGGGGCAGGACAAGAGGGTATGATAAAGGGTTCCTGGGAGACCACAGTTTCTCCAACAGGTTGGATCTGTATTTTTATAGTAGGTGTGAAGATGGGATGGGGTGAGGTACCACCTGAGATTAATTTTGTATGTGAGTTCCCAGAGGTTAGCAGATTTAGTCGCCGAATTAACAGCTTTTATGGCAAGTGACCATTGATGCGATGAATATGTGTTATCCATATCTTGTTCCCATTGTATCATGGGGGCAGCTTGGCAAAGGACATCTTTTCATTAAGTGTGGCGTAAAACAGAGAAATACCTTTGGTTGATGAATTATCACCTGTGAGATATTGCCAGGTTGGTCGTGGAATATGTACGTGGAGATGGGGATTCCGTATTAGGCAATGAGTTATTTGGAAATATTTGAAATAGTCGCGGGGAGGTAGATTAAATTCCTGTTTCAAGGAGGAAAAGGATTTTAGGAGGCCATCTTTATAGAGATCCGCTATGTGTGTGATCCCAGTGGCTTTCCAAGAATGCATATGCATGTCAGGGATCAGTAGACCAATGATATCTATTGGGAGAGGAACAGTGCAGTTGTTGGTATTCGTGTGTGTTTGTTTGACCAAATAGGCGAATGCCTTCACTGATGCTCTTATGGGGGGAGAGAGGAGTGCATCCCTCACCCTCAATTTAGGTGCAGAGAGGAGCCACGTTTGTAAATTTTTACCAGGTATTTGGGAGGTTTCTATGGAGCTCCAGTGGTTGTTAAGGTCAGGAGTAAACCATTCTTTGAGTTGTGTCAGTATGGCTGCGTGGTAGTAGTCCTTAATATTGATATAACCCATACCTCCCACGGTTTTGTGCTTCAGTAGGGTAGTGTATGCTATTCTAGCTTTTTTCCCTTGCCATACAAATTTCCTGAGTAATGTTTGGGTTTGTGTGAAGAAGGGTGCAGGTATGGGGATTGGTATTGCTCTAAACAGGTACAGTAACCGTGGAAGGTGGATCATTTTGAATGTTGCTAGTCTACCTGAGCTTGTGAGCATCAATTTAGATAATTTGTCGAGTTCCATTGGGAGTTGGTTGAGAAAGGGGGTGAAATTGGCCTTAAACAAGTCGTTAGGACGAGAGGTGAGGGTGATACCTAGGTAGGTCAAAGAATCAGCGGCCCACGCATAATGGTCTTTCAGGGATAGACATTGTTGTTCTGGCAGGACTAAGGGAAGTGCATAAGATTTAGAAACATTCACTTTGTAATATGAGACGAGACTAAATTCATCAAGTACTTGTTGTACCGAAGCCAGGGAAGAGGTGGGACGAGTCAAGGAAAAGATGACATCGTCAGCAAAAAGGCTGATCTTGTGGTTTGTGTTGCCAATGTTAATACCATAAATGTTGGGATGGGATCTGATTTTAGCTGCCAGGGGTTCGATCATTAGGTCAAATATCAAAGGCGAGAGGGGGCATCCTTGTCGGGGGCCGTTTGTAATATGAAACGAAGTCGATAGCATTGAGGAACAGTAAACTTGGGCCGAAGGGTTGGAGTAAAGGGCTAAAATAGATGAGAGGATGTGGTTTTGAAATCCAAATTTCTCTAAGGTTAATTTTAAGTAATGCCAGTGAACCCTATCGAATGCCTTCTCCGCATCCAATGAGAGAAGCAGAGAAGGCACTCGATGGGTCACCGCATGATGGACAAGATTAATCATGCGTCGGGTGGCATCTGAGGTCTGACGACCTTTGACAAAGCCCGATTGATCAGGGTGTATCAACAGTGGCAATATGTCATCTAATCTCTTTGCAATAACTTTAGCGTACAATTTTATATCATGGTTCAGTAGTGAGATGGGACAAAAATTTTGAGTGAGATTAGGTTCCTTCCCTGGCTTTGGTATTGTTACAATCAACGCTTTTATCATCTCTTGCGGAAAGGAAGCAGAGGAGGCAGCAGAATTAAATAGGGGTATCATATGTGGAGTGAGGATTGTACTAAATTGTTTGTAGTACTCTCCTACAAAACCATCTGGACCGGGCACTTTGCCATTAGGTAGGGTTTGGATAGCGGATTGAATTTCTAGTTGTGTGAATGGGGCATTGAGTACCTCCAGTTGATGTGTGGTCAGACGGGGGAGATTCACTGAGTCTAAGAAATCCTGTATCTGCGTATGAGTGGGTTGGGTTTGGTTGGGATCAGCAGTTAGATTATATAGTTTGCCATAATAAACGCTGAAGGCATTAGCGATGTCTTGCGGATTAGTGAGTTTGGAGTTGGAGTCTGGGTGATGGATATAAGGTATGGGAGATCTAGTAATATGGCCTTTAATTAGGTGGGAGAGTAGCTTACCAGATTTGTTACCTGCAGCGTAAAATGTCATTTTATGCCGCCTTTGGATTTTGTCATGGTTCTCTAGTAAAAGGGCCCTAAGCTCCAGTCTCAGTGATATTAATTCAGATTTAAGTGTCTGGGTAGGCTGGGCTTTGTTAAGCAAGTCAACAGTTTGTATACGTGTAAGAAGGGTGTTCATCCGCTGCCTCCTTTGCTTAGCATCCCTAGCCCCAAGTTGAATAAAAATTCCCCGCATAAATGCTTTATGCGAGGCCCACAAAATATGCGGATCTGCAACAGAGTCTTTGTTACGAATGAAATATTCCTCCAAGTCGTTTTTCAATATTTGAGCATAGGGTTCCGCTTGCAAAATTCTGGAATTCATTCTCCAAAGATATGCTGGTGAGTGCTTGATTTTGTCTTCCAAGGTTATACTCACAGGGGAGTGGTCTGACCATGTAGTTAGATGTATAGTAGAAGAGGATACATTTTGAAGAGTCCAGGGGTCTGTTAAAAAAAGGTCGATTCGGGAGTAAGAATTATGTCCTGGGGAAAAGTATGTGTAGTCTCTCTCATCTGCATGCTGACATCTCCAGATGTCTAGAAGGCGTAGATTGCTCAGCAAAGGGTTGAGCGCTAGTCTGCGTCTCTTAGGCTGAAAGGTCGAATCTAGTTCCGGATCAGGAGTGCTGTTGAAATCTCCACACCAGATTGTAGCTCCCTGTGTTAGGACCTGGGCTTGAACCTGGGACCTCTGGTGTGTCTGGCAGTGACTCTGCTTGCTGAGCCACCTGGAATGCTGGACAGCTCCTTGGACAGCTCCTTGGACAGCTCCTTGGACAGCTTCTTGGACAATTCCTTTAGTGATCTTATCTTGAATCTTGTTTGCCTTGAACCTTGAACCCTTTGCTCCTCCCATGAACTTCCTGATATAAGCCATGTCTCTGCACTTCCTCCTTGCCAGAATATTGTGCCTTTACCAGCCAATATCTTGCTTCTATCTCTCCTGCTGCCGACAGTATCCTCGCTACCTTTCGTTACCGACATTTGGCTTGCTCCTGGACTACGCTTCTGCTGAATCCCAACCTGCAACTATTGGTTACCGACTTTTGGCTTGTTTCTCAACTACGCTTCTGCTTGATCTCTACCTGCTATATCTGCTATATCCAGACCCCCGGCTTGCTCACCTCCTGGTGGGGCTATCCTGAGGACCGTGACCTGGCACTAACACGCAGCCAAGCCCATCTCCACCTTTGGGAGCTCTGGTGAATACCGGTTAGTGCTTAGACCCCGCACCTCAGGTGAACCCGTGCCATCAGCCAGGGTGACTTGTGTGAATATCTGCTCTGCTGCTATAGCTATTGGTCTCTGAGCCTGACTCCAGATCGTGACAGAATATTCTGGCCAAAAACATGGAGGCTGTTGTAGCAGCTGCCGTGGCTCCTCTCAGGGTTCAAATCGCTGAGTTACAGGCATTTGGTGTTGACTACCAGGAAAAATTTTCTGAGTTACAAATTGAAATGAAAGGTCTACAAGAGGAAATCCTTGATCTACACAAACAATTGCGGGATTTTCATGCCCGAGATACTGCTGCCATAGAAACTAATGCACGAATGCCCCTACCACTCAAGTTTAGCGGAGACCGCCGCCATTATAGAGGATTCCTTAATCAATGTCGTATATACTTTCAGATGCAACCTGCTGCATTCACTTTTGACAGGAAAAAGGTGCTGTTTATTATCAACCTCCTGACTGAGGAAGCCTTAGCCTGGGCCTCCCCTTATGTGGAGAAAGATGATGTCATCCTGGATAATTTTGATTCTTTTGTGACTGCGATGAACCAAGTTTTCGATGATCCTAACCGCTGTGCTACTGCTGAGGCAAAATTGCACAATTTACGTCAGGGAAGACGCTCTGTTGCAGAGTACACAACTGAATTCCGACGTTGGATCTCAGATACCAATTGGAATCCAGCAGCACAGAAGAGTCAGTTCCGTCAAGGACTCTCGGAACAAGTAAAAGATGAGCTTGCCAGAGTAGAAAGTCCTGATGACCTTGAAGCTTTTATTAAATTATGTATTCGAATTGATCAGAGACTTACTGAAAGGAGAAAGGAGAGACTGGGAATCCTAGGCAGTAATGGTGGCATGCGTTTTTCTACTACTCAGTATCCTCCTAATGCAGGCCATACACGGTCGAATTTCGAACGAATTTTCTTTTCAAAATCAGAAAAATCGTTTTTTTTGTGATCGGATGATGCCACCATTGATTTTCGAAATTCGGCCGACCAAGCCTTCAATTTCACCTCATGTTGCTACAGAAAATAATTTTCTTGGCTGGGAATCTTCTTTTCTCTCCGTACATTTTCTTTTCTCTCCGTACATTTTCTTTTATCTCCGTACATTTTCTTACGTTTCTCGCACGATTCTCCCATCATTGATCAGAAAATCGTTCGTTTTTCTAAAAATTACCAACATGTCCGATTCCTCAAATTTTATTTCCGCACGAAAATCGGCTGTTGCTGCAGCCCACTAATGGTGCGAAATTCATACGAAAATTCTTAGATACGATTTTCGAAAGAAAATTCTTTCGAAATTCGAACCGTGTATGGCCGGCATAAGGGTCCAAGAGTTTTTCCTGATTCTGACACTCCTGAACCTATGCAGGTGGATGCTATTAAAAGATCTATTACTACTCAGGAGAAAGAAAGACGACGTTCAGAAAACTTATGTCTTTATTGTGGAGACTCTGGACATTATGCAGTTAATTGTCCCAATAAATTTAAAAGAACAATTGCAGCAATGGATGTTACAGTATCTGAACAAATAAACTCAATTTCTCAGTCCATCTCTCCTTTGATTCAGGAAGCAAATAAAGTTAATTCTTTATCAACTCATTTTGTCATCCCTATAAAGCTTATTGTTGAAAGCAATGAAATACCTTGCTCTGCTATGCTGGACTCAGGGGCTGGGGGAAACTTCATCGACATCGAATTTGCCCAAAGTAATAACATTCAAATAAGAAATAAACTTGCCCCAATTGATATGGAAACTGTGGATGGCTCACCTTTGACTTCAGGCCCTGTTACCCACGAGACAATCCCACTTAAACTCCTAATTGAAACTGACCATCAGGAGACTATCAGCTTTGAGCTGATTACATCACCCAAGTTCCCTATTATCCTGGGCATTCCTTGGTTCTCTATCCATAATCCCTCCATCAACTGGGAGACACGTTCTTTAAGCTTTACATCTGACCATTGCAAGAAACATTGCAAAGAATCTTATCAAATAAGCCCTCCACCAACCCAAGATTTACAAGCAGTTTTGGCAACTATCCAGTCATATGACAAGCTACCTCCACAATATCTTGAGTTTCGGGACGTTTGTGATAAAAAGAACGCAGATCAGCTGCCTCCTCATCGCTCTTATGATTGTCCCATTGAATTGCTTCCAGGGGCAGAATTACCATTTGGTCGCCTTTATTCTTTATCAGAACCTGAACTGAAAGTGCTCAGGGAGTGGATTAATGAGAATCTTGAGAAGGGTTTTATCAGACACTCAACCTCTCCTGCTGGCGCAGCCTTATTCTTCGTGACGAAAAAGGACTCCACCCTGCGTCCGTGTATTGACTACAGAGATTTAAATAAGATCACAATTAAGAATCGCTATCCACTCCCACTGATTCCAGAAATGCTTGAGAGACTCCGCTCTGCCAAGCTCTTTACCAAATTAGATTTACGGGGGGCATACAACCTTGTCCGCATTCGTTCCGGTGATGAATGGAAAACTGCTTTCAGAACCAGATATGGACATTTTGAGTCTTTGTTCATGCCCTTTGGGCTTTGCAATGCTCCTGCAACTTTTCAACATTTTATTAATGATGCTTTTCGAGATTTGCTTGATCAGTTTGTAATAGCATATTTGGATGACATTCTCATTTTCTCTGATACTTTGAAAGAACACCGCAAGCATGTCTGTATTGTTTTCGAGAGATTATGGCGAAATCAACTTTACATAAAATTAGAGAAATGCGAGTTTGAACAAACTCAGATCCAGTTCTTGGGATACATAATCTCTTCTGAAGGGGTAAGCATGGATCCCGATAAGATCAAAGCTGTGGTGGATTGGCCCGCTCCTAAGAATGTTAAAGAGATACAGCGATTTGTTGGATTTGCCAACTTTTACAGAAGATTTATAAGGAATTTCTCTAGGGTAATTGCTCCAATCACACAGTTGACAAAGAAAGGGGTGCCCTTTTTGTGGTCACCTGAGGCACAGGCTGCCTTTAGTAAACTGAAAACTCTCTTCACTTCTGCACCAATACTGGTACATCCAGATCCAGAACTACCTTTCATCGTAGAAGTTGATGCTTCTAATTCTGCTGTGGGAGCTATCCTTTCTCAGCGAATGGGAGAAAAAATGCAGCTTCATCCTTGTGCTTATTTCTCTCGACTGATGTCTTCAGCCGAGATGAATTATGACATTGGAAACAAGGAGCTGCTGGCAATTAAGGAAGCATTTTCTGAGTGGAGGCATCTGCTGGAAGGAGCTAAGCACCCTGTAACCGTTCTCACCGATCATAAAAATTTAGAATTTATTAGGTCTGCTAAAAGGTTGTCATCTAGACAAGCACGTTGGACCCTTTTCTTTTCCAGGTTTAATTTTGTTATTTCATACCGCCCTGGGTCAAGGAATGGTAAGGCTGATGCCCTATCACGGATGTTGTCTGGGCCTCAACAGGAAAGCACCTCTGAATGTACAATCCTGCCTCAAAAGAACTTTCTAGGGGCCATGAGTTCAAAGACATTTCTTAATCTTCTCAAGGAGGGGTATGAGAATGACCCACTTCTTAATAATCCTCCTAAGGACATTAACCTCAAGTACAACAATGGTTTTTGGACTCAAGCACATTGCCTCTATGTACCTGAATCAGTTCGGGTAGAAGCCCTCAGGTTGGTACATGACTCTAAACTTGCTGGTCATTTTGGGGCTTCTAAGACAGAAGAACTCTTATCACGTTCCTTTTGGTGGCCTGGGTACAAGAAAGATGTTAAGAGTTATGTGGCTTCATGTCTAACCTGTGCTCGCAATAAGACACCTCGATCTTCTCCTCTGGGGTTACTTCTACCACTACCTGTTCCATCAAGACCATGGGGGTCAATTTCTATGGACTTTGTGGTTGACCTTCCTCTTTCAAAAGGGATGACCACCATTCTGGTAGTCGTTGACCGTCTCACTAAGATGGCTCATTTTATTCCAGTTAAAGGGGTACCCTCCGCCGAACATACTGCTGAGGTAATGGTTAGAGAAGTTTTTAAACTTCATGGAATTCCTGATGATGTAGTGTCTGACAGAGGGGTACAGTTTACCTCAAAATTTTGGAGAAGTTTTTGCTCAGCTTTGGGTGTAACAGTTAATCTGTCCTCGGCTTTTCATCCGCAGTCTAATGGTCAGACCGAGAGGACCAATCAAACTCTGGAGCAATACCTTCGATGCTTCGTGAGTTATCTTCAGGATGACTGGGTGGACTACCTTCCTACGGCAGAGTTTGCTTATAATAACTCTAAACATAGTTCCACATCCCAAAGCCCATTTTTCTTAAACATGGGGTATCATCCAGTTTTTATTCCTGATCTCCCCATCTCAACTTCAATTCCTGCTGTTACCAACAGACTAACTTCATTACATGAGATCCAGGAGAAATTAACTGATACATTGAAGGAGGCGCAGGAATATTACAAGAAGGCTGCTGACAGACATCATAGGTCTATTCCCACTTTTCAAGTAGGTGAGAAAGTTTGGTTATCTACCAAAAATTTAAAAGTTCAAGTTCCATGTGCTAAGTTGGGTCAAAAGTTTATGGGACCTTTTGAGATTTCTGCTCAAATCAACCCGGTCACTTTTCGCCTAAAACTTCCTGACAATATGAAGATTCACCCTGTGTTTCATGTATCACTACTCAAACCATTTCATGAAAATACTTTTTCTGGAAGAATTCATCCTCCTCCCCCACCTGTCGAGGTTCAGGGTGAAGAAGAATTTGTGGTGGGAAAAATTCTTGACTCCAGGATCTCTAGGAACAAATTGCAATATTTGGTTCAATGGGAAGGATATGGGCCAGAAGAAAATTCTTGGGAGCCTGAGGAGAATGTTCATGCCCCTAGATTAACAAGGGAATTCCACCAGAGGTTTCCTCAGAAACCTGGCCCTAAGACGTCCAGGGGACGTCCTGGGAGGAGGGGAGTACTGTTAGGACCTGGGCTTGAACCTGGGACCTCTGGTGTGTCTGGCAGTGACTCTGCTTGCTGAGCCACCTGGAATGCTGGACAGCTCCTTGGACAGCTCCTTGGACAGCTCCTTGGACAGCTTCTTGGACAATTCCTTTAGTGATCTTATCTTGAATCTTGTTTGCCTTGAACCTTGAACCCTTTGCTCCTCCCATGAACTTCCTGATATAAGCCATGTCTCTGCACTTCCTCCTTGCCAGAATATTGTGCCTTTACCAGCCAATATCTTGCTTCTATCTCTCCTGCTGCCGACAGTATCCTCGCTACCTTTCGTTACCGACATTTGGCTTGCTCCTGGACTACGCTTCTGCTGAATCCCAACCTGCAACTATTGGTTACCGACTTTTGGCTTGTTTCTCAACTACGCTTCTGCTTGATCTCTACCTGCTATATCTGCTATATCCAGACCCCCGGCTTGCTCACCTCCTGGTGGGGCTATCCTGAGGACCGCGACCTGGCACTAACACGCAGCCAAGCCCATCTCCACCTTTGGGAGCTCTGGTGAATACCGGTTAGTGCTTAGACCCCGCACCTCAGGTGAACCCGTGCCATCAGCCAGGGTGACTTGTGTGAATATCTTCTCTGCTGCTATAGCTATTGGTCTCTGAGCCTGACTCCAGATCATGACACCCTGCTTTTGGGCTTCAACTTTCTTATGTAGCTTACGTAAAAAGCGAGATTGGTGTGTATTAGGCGCATACACGGTGACAAAAGTATAAGGAGCACCATTGATGGTGCAAGACAATATTATATAGCGGCCATCAGGGTCTGTTGTGCACTGGACAAGATGAAATGCTAGAGTGTTTTTGAAGGCTATGAGTACCCCTTTCCGTTTCTTTTCCGCATTAGCGGTGAAAATATTGCTGAATTCTCTGTTAGTGCATATCGGTGGGTTGCTTGCTTGGAAGTGCGTTTCTTGTACGCATAGAACGTCACACTTAGTGTGTTTGGTTAACGACCACAAAGACCGTCTCTTGGCAGGGTGGTTAAGCCCCTTCGCATTGATTGTGACAATGGTGATTGGCATGTGGAGTGCTTAATTGCCAAAAAAGAACAAAAAGGAACTGATAAGGTTGTTACCTTGGAAGGCGGTGGTCTAGAGGGGTCCGAAAGTTCAGTTAGCTGTGCTGGAAACCGGAATAGATCAAGAATAGGCACGTCCAGTCCAATGGGTGGAGGCTTCCGGGGTGCTGTGTAGGGTGGAGAGACAAGCAGGGAAGGAATAGAAGTGGGAAAAGGGAGAGACACAAAAAAAAAAAAAAAAAAGGCACACAATTGTATCTAGGTAGACCAAAAAGCAAAGAGATTTGTGGGTAGTTGTAGCTTAGAAAGCTTTAAGGTACTGAAAACCGTGAACTGTAAAAGGTGTTTCTGTTGAGGATAAACCTCAGCGCTACAGCGCCTAGAAACACAAAAACTGGGGTAACGAGTCTTAAGACCTGGCATGAGCAGATGGCATCACCAAACGGCAAATAGAACGTATGAGCCCGTTCCTGAGTTTTAAAGGGAAGCGTTGTTTTGGCTCCTGGGAGGCAGAGGTTGGGCTATTATAGAGCCTGTGTTACTTTGATCCATAGGTGCCTCGCCAGGGGAGGCAGGGACGATGCCCCATTTCTGTAAGAGATGCAAACCTTGCTGCAGGGACGTTACAACATATTTCCTCCTGTCTCGGAGGACGGACAACTTGGCTGGTGCTATCCACTGGTATTGAAGCTGGTGGTTGCGGAGGGCTTTGGTGATCGTATTAAGCTGCCTCCTTCTGCTCAGATTATGCTGTGAGAGGTCAGCATAGATTTGGAGACGATTGTATGGGTCTGGTAAATTTTCTAATCCCCTCATCCTGTGCATGAACTGCTCCTTAATGTGGTAGAAATGCACTCTAAGAATGACATCTCTAGGCACAGCGTCAGGTAAAAACACGGGTTTTGGCAGCCTGTGAATGCGGTCAATGACAAGTTCTATATTTTTTGCCTCAGGGAGCACAGCTTTAATAAGGCCTTTTGCATAGGCAGGCAATTCAGTGTTTTGGACAGATTCCGGGACTCCTCTGATTTTAAAGTTGTTACGTCTGGCTCTGTCCTCTAAATCCGCCATTTTGTCCTTTATCCATGTAATATCCTGAGCTTGCGCCTCCTGAGTATCAATAATGTCATTTACTGTGCCTGTGATGTCCCCTACGGTAACCTCCATTTGTGTGATCCTGTCATCCATTGCTCCTATTTTACTACCAAAACTGTGCATGAGAGAGAACATATCTGACTGCAGCGAGCTCCTTAGAGACATGAGCATGTCCTTTAAGGTGGTGTCTATGACAGCCTGCCCGATGGTAGGGAATGCTGCTATGGCATCAGGTTGCTGGCTCTGCTGAGGGAAGGCCTGAGGCGTCCCATTAGTGAGGTCCCTGCACTGTGCTGTGCCTGTGTTGTCCAGGCGCATCTTAGCCTTAGCTGGGCTTTGGGCTGTGGGTGTCCCTGGAGGTGAGAGGGAAGGGTCTCCCCTGCTTACCGGAGGATGTGTCGATACGTACGTTTCACCCCCTCCGTTCGCGAGAGTTGCGGCCTCTGCCTGTATGCTCCGTAGGTCCGCGCCGGCGCCATTTTGGGTCTTCCGCGCGGACGGCTGATACATGAACGCCGTTAATTTTCGGGGAAGCCGATCGTCTTTGCGCTTCAGCGACATCGCTGTGAGGCGGATCGGGAGTTCTCCCGGGATGTCAGAGGCTTGAAAGGCGGAATGGGTTCGTCGAGAGTCGCTTCGGATGCCGTCGGTGTGGAGAGCTCTCTCCTCAAGCTGCCATCTTAGTCACGCGCCGGCCACGCCCCCCCAGATACTACTTTTAAGTCGACTGCGGATGCGACTAAAGGAGATGACCAGAGACTGCAATTGTAACTAGAGGAGATGACCAGACTGTGGATGCGACTACAGGAGATGACCAGAGACTGCGGATGCGACTACAGGACATGACCAGAAACTGCAGATGCGACTACAGGAAATAACCAGAGACTGCAAATGCAACTACAGATGACCAGACTGCAGATGTGACGACAGGAGATGATCAGACTGCAGATGTGACTACATGAGATGACCAGAGACTGCGATTGCAACTACAGGAGATGATTAGACTGTAGATGTGACTACAGGAGATGACCAGAGACTGCAATTGCGACTACAGGAGATGACCATTCTGCAGATTTTACTACAGGAGATGACCAGAAACTGCGGATCTCACTACAGGAGAAGACCAGAGACTGCGGATCTCACTACAGAAGATGACCATAGACTGCGGAGGCTATTTCAGGAGATGACCAGAAACTGCGGATGCGACTACAGGAAATAACCAGAGACTGCTAATGCGACTACAGATGACCAGACTGCGGATGAGACTACAAGAGATGACCAGAGACTGCGATTGCAACTACAGGAGATGATCAGATTGCAGATGCCACTACAAGAGATGACCAGAGACTGCGATTGCAACTAAAGGAGAAGATCAGACTGCAGATGTGACTACAGGAGATGATCAGACTGCGATTACAATTACAGGAGATGATCAGACTGCAGATGTGACTACAGGAGATGATCAGACTGCAGATGTGAATACAGGAGATGATCAGACTGCGATTACAACTACAGGAGATGATCAGACTGCAGATGTGACTACAGGAGATGATCAGACTGTAACTGCGAATGACTGGAGATGACTAGAGACTGCGGATGCGACTACAGGAGATGACCAGAGACTGCAGATGTGACTACAGAAGATGACCAGAGACTGCAGTTGCAACTACAGGAGATGACCAGACTGCAAATGTGACTACAGGAGATGATTAAGTAGCCATTTTTAAAATTCAAACTTTCAGCAATGCACAGCTATGAGCTATACAGGGGGGTAATAAACATTGTCAGGGAGGGTTTAGCGTAACAGTGAGTCTAAAGGCAGTGTATATTGGTAGAACGACCTACCTGGCCAACCGGGCTCACCTCCAGCTCTCAGGGGTCTGGGGCAGAGCTTTTGGGCAGTAGAGGGCGGGGCTTTCAGTGGTAGCGGCAGGGATTTTTACAGTCCCTACTCTGAGTGCTCCCACTCTGCTCTGAGCAGATAGACTACATGGGGTGGTGGAGCTCCCAGCCCTGCCCCTCCCTGCTGACAGAGCCTTCCACAGCCTAAGCCGAGCCCAACAGCCCAGGCCTGGTAGCGGCTATCTGACAGTACACCAGCACATCGCTGAAGCAGGCCGACCACGGAGCCAGGGGCTTTATTAGTCTGGGAGGTGGCCGCGGGAAGACGGGTGGGGGTTTTTATGTTTGGGGGAGGCTTTTTTGCCACCCTCCTCCCATGATGCCCACGGCACTTGCCATGGATGCCATACCTTGGATACGCCACTGATTTTTCCACAAGCCATTCCCTACCTCAAAACACATGAGTACTTCATGAGGTGAGACAGGAGACAAGTGTTAAATGTTTTGTACTGATTTTAATTAATATTATATAAATGTTATATCTCTACAGTACCATGTAAACTATGATAATAGTATAGGATTATGAAACTACCCCCAGAATGTGAAGGAGAATTAGAGGAATAGATAACCAAAGGTCTTGAAAGCAGGCAGGGGGCAGTGCAGTGGTTAAGTGGTTAGCAGCACTAGGGTCATCAGTTTGAATCCCAAGCACGGCACTACCTGCCTAGAGTTTTACATGTTCTCCCTGTGCCTGCCGCATGCTTGCATCCTCTAAGTACGACCTAAAGTTAGAGACTAAACTCCTTGAGGGCAGGGACTGATGTGAATGTACAATGTATATTTAAATTGATGGCGCTATGGAAGTACTTGTAATAAAAAAAAAAGGATCAGATTTTGAATTTTATTTCTTAAAGCTGTACTCTGAGGAAAGTAAAAATGCTCCCAAACATTAAATGCTCATTTAGGTTTAGCAGACTGGGAACAGCACTTTTACTTACCCAATCCTCTCCTCCTGAAGACTCGCAGTTAACCCTTAAAGTGTGTAGGCAGCCCAACTGCAAGGGAGGATTTTTACGTTCCACAGAGATAGGCTGTAGGCCTGGTTTACACTTGTGCAGGCTGTGCTTTGCTGGCAGGCAAGCCCATTCATTTAAATAGGCTACCCTACCCACAGAAATGCGAAGAAGTCCCGGACCATTTTGAAAATCGTGCCACGTGAAATCGCATGGTGCTGCAACACACGTAAAAACACTGATGTGTGGATCTGCCATTAAGAATTAATGGGAACTCCTATTACTGTCCTTCTTGACCCATCAATGCACCTCATTGTGCTCATCAAATGCAGCTTTACTCTGCCCATGAATGCAGTCTCAGTGTGCCCATGAATGCGGCCTCACTGTGCCCATCATTGCAGCCCCTCCTGTGCCCCATGTACCACTCTGCAGTCTCTGACTGTGGGAAGGTGTGCTGTTGATGCTCGGTACTAGGGGTGCAACGGATCAAAAATCGGATCGTTTCTCGGATCAGAGTCACGGATCGGATCATTTTTCGGATCAGCAAATAATAATTGAATTTGCAAAAACCTGTGAAAATGCCACCACCATATAGTCCCCACTGCAATACACATCTCCCCCACTGTAATATCCACGTCATCTTCCCCAATGTAATATTGGCTGAGCATGGATGGGTATGGCTGGGCATTGGCAGGGAAAGTATTGGCAGGGTATTGAAGAGTATTGCAGAATATTGGCAGGATAAGTATTGGCAGGGTATTGCAGAGTATTGCAGAATATTGGCAGGATAAGTATTGGCAGGGTATTGCAGAGTATTGCAAAATATTGGCAGGATAAGTATTGGCAGGGTATTGCAGAGTATTGGCAGGGTACTGCAGAGTATTGGCAGGGTAAGTATGGCAGAGTATTGGCAGGGCAAGTATGGCAGAGTATTGGCATGGCAAGTATGGCAGAGTATTGGCAGGGCAAGTATTGCAGTGTATTGGCAGGGCAAGTATTGCAGAGTATTGGCAGGGCAAGTATTGCAGAGTATTGGCAGGGCAAGTATTGCAGAGTATTGGCAGGGCAAGTATTGCAGAGTATTGGCAGGGCAAGTATTGCAGAGTATTGGCAGGGTAGGTATTGCAGAGTATTGGCAGGGCAGGTATTGCAGAGTATTGGCAGGGCAAGTATTGCAGAGTATTGGCAGGGCAAGTATTGCAGAGTATTGGCAGGGCAAGTATTGCAGAGTATTGGCAGGGTAAGTATTGCAGAATATTGGCAGGGTATTGCTGGGATGGCTGTGGCTGCCATCCAATTTCTCCCCTTCGCTGTACAGATCAGTACAGAGAGGGGAGAGAGGAACCGGCGTCGTCATGACGCCGGTTTGTTTACAGGTGATCGCTCTGTCATGGAGTGATCACATTGTAAACGCCGACGGGTGTATCAAGATGGCCACCGCTCCGGAATTAGGCCGAAGCCGCTGCCTTTCCGAAAACCGAGACCGTGGATCGCGGCGTGTGCCGATCCGAGCGGGGTGACCCGTTCGAATCGCGTATCTGTGCCGATCCATTGCACCCCTACTCTGTACGGTACCTTGCATGCCAGCAGGATATCCATGATGGCCAACAGAAGGCAGAGTCTGTTCTCATTTTGGTTGGGGACAGTGCTCCTTCCAGAGGATCTGTTTTCTGTGAGATGGAGTGGTCCCTGAACACCTGCACCTTCAGCTGTCCTCATTTTCCGGCCCCAGTCAGCCTGTCCTCTGGTCCTGGGGAAGTGGACAGCACTGGGTGGGAGCTGAAGAGAAGGGGGAGCAGAGAGTACTGGCGGGGGGTTGGAGAGCACATGGGTGAGTGGCAAAGAGCAGGGGGAGTGGAGAGCGCTGGGGGGGAACTTGAGAGCACTGGTGGGGGCCAAAAATAACAGGGGTGGTGAGCACAGGAGGCTGAGAGCACTGGGGGGCTAAGAGTGTGGGGTGGCAAAGAGCACTGGGGGAGCTTGAGAGGACTGGGGGGGGCAGAAAAACAGGGCTGGAGAGCACTGGGGGGTACAAAGAGCAGCGGGGAGTGGAGAGCAATGAGGGGTAGCTTGAGAGCACCAGTGGGGGCCAGAAAGAACATGGGTGGGAAAGCACGGGGGACTGGAGAGCACTATGGTGGGTGGAGAGCACTGGTGGGGTTGGAGAGCACATAGGCGGGGGCTAAAAGAAGGGGGAGGTGAGAGTACAGGGATGGGAAGCAGAGAGTGCTGGGGGGGAGCTTGAGAGAGCCAAAAAGAACAGGGGTGGCGATCACAGGGGGCAGAGAGCACGGGGGGCTGGAGAGCGATGCGTGGAGCTTGAGAGCACCGGGGGCAGAAAGAACAGGGGTGGGGAGCACGGAGGGCTGGAAAACACTGGGGTGGGGGCTGGAGAGTGATGGGGAGAGCTGGAGAGCACTGGGGGGAGAAGAACAGGGGTGGAGAGCACTGAGGGGAGTGGAGAGCACTAGGATGGTGGCTAGACAAGGTTGGGGAGAGCTGGAGAGGCAGAAAGAACAGGGGTGGGGAGTACAGGGGGCTGGAGAGCACTGGGGTTGGGTCTGGAGAGTGATGGCGAGAGCTGGAGAGCACTGGGGGGAGAAAGAACAGGGGTGGAGAGCACTGGGGGAGTGGAGAGCAGTGGGGGGGTGGAGAGCAGTGGGGGGGAGTGGAGAGCACTGGGGGGGAGTGGAGAGCACTGGGATGGTGGCTAGAGAAGGATGGGGAGAGCTGGAAAGCGGGGGGAGCAGAAGGAACAGGGGTGGAGAGAACTGTGGGGGGGGGGGCTGGAGAGTGTGGTGGACGAGGAGAGCACTGGGGGGAGCCAGGGAGCACAAGGAGAACTGGGGGGGCAGTAAAAGAAGTTGGATTGGATAGGAGGAGAAGCAGGGGATCGGCATATAGAGGAAATTAGCTTTCTATATTCCTCCATGAAGCTGCTGAATGCTTGATTCTCCTCCTCTCCCTCCTGCAAGTATTCAGCAGCTGCATGGAGGAATATAAAAAGCTAATTTCCTCTATATGCCGATCCCCCTATCCAGGCACACAGGGCGACATCTCCATCTCACGGAGCTGGCTGGGTCTGTGTTTGGCGGGGGCAGTGTTGTAACATGGTCCCGCCCCCCTAGACCGGCTCATGTGATAGGCGGAACACTAATTCTATCTATTATCACACAAGTCGGTCTAGGGGGGTGGGACCGTGTTACAGCGCCGCTGCTGAACACAGACCCAGCCAGCTCCGAGACACACAGGAGCATGAGAGAGGGGAGCACTGCAGCCGCAAAGTGGCCCCAGGGCAGACGGCCTACCTGGAAATCTCCCGGTATCCTGGTAGGCCAGTCAGGCCCTGACACCAGCCATTTCCACGATAAATTGTCTGAAAAAAAACATATTTTCTTGCAGTGCTCCTCCCGAGACTAGACTCTGGATCCACCCCTGATTGAGATATGAACATACTGGATCCATCAGGACTATGCCTTGAGAAATTTTGAATGGGTATCCATAAGCATACTTGTGAATTTCTCACGGATAAAAAAAAAAAAAAAGTCCAAACATTGTTTCATTTCTGTAAAATAAAAAAAATGTTTTTCCATGCCTTAGTGATTATATGGCTGCTAAGAGAATAAAAATTCTGAGCTTGAACTGGGATTTGTTAAGAGAGGGAGATTTCAGATAGAGAATTGTGACCCAAGTTTCCTTAAATAATATAACATTTGAATAAGGCATTGAAAAGTTTAAACAATTTGGACTGAAATTTGCCTAGCATAGGACAGGTCTGCCGGAGCCATAAAATAATTTGCAATGGTTCTAACTGTTTCATCAGCATAATAGTTACCCGTGTTATGAGTCTGGTGTAAGGTGCCCAAAGCTACTTGCTCTGTGTTACTCATACCTCTTTTTGGACCAGAGAATGACAAAGAAATGAGACCTACTTTCTGCATAGTTCCTAATTTTGGTCTGATGACGTGTGCCATCAACATTTTCTTCCTAGCCACTTATCTCTGTCTGAAGCCTCACAAGACTTCAAAGGCAGTGTGGAGAAATTAAACAAATTTGTAACCTCTTTATAAGCGTCGAGGCTAATTAAATATGGCAGCAGTATAATTTTAACTACATAGAAAATGCAAGGAATGCATGAATGAAATAATGGCATTAGGAACACTTCTATATAATTATATTAAGTTCCAACACCCAACAATGTACATTTTGCACGCAAGTGGTGTGATGTTGGGTGTCAAAGCATAGCTCATCTGTCAGCTCTTTCAAGCAGTAAGAACACATTTTTCCTTTTATAAATAAAGCATGGATATGCTACAATTTAGCAGTTTATTCCCAGAGGGGCTGAAGGTCCACTGTCCCCACCACAGCAATGCAATTGTACTAATGTGATAGCTAGATGTCCCTTGTTAGATACATAACCTGTTATTTATGTATTAAGTTGGTCTACTGACCTGTAAATTGTTATTAGTTCTTTCACTTGTAACATGGTTTGCAGTGCCCTGGATGCACTGATCGATGATGTCACAACCCTTCAAGAAAGTATATAAAGGGTAGTAAGAGACTGTGAGAGCCCATTTGGCCATGTTGACGAGTGTGGATCTGTGCCCAAAGAATGCAGTGAGAAGGCCACTAATGCATGCGCCAAATTAAACATTGACGCTGCCTGTAAGTTAATACAGCATTTACTCAGTGGGGAATGGTATGATTACTGTGCAGTTTTTAAATGTTCCTATACAACTTTCAGAAAAACTGTTGCTTTTTCACTTGGATGTCACATTTGTTATATTCAATATATTTAGTTGGAAATACAATACAGTGTGGATTATAGTGGTTTACAAGTAGCACATTTTCTCAATTAGGGCTTCACTTGTTATTCACAAAACATATTAGATATGCTCACAGATACAACAGAAGCCCACAGAGAATATAACCAAATGGCTACACAAGCATATAAACCTGTTAAAGCCCTGGAAGGATAGACTGGCATTAACTGCGAGGTCCCACCCGGTAACTCCTAAGGGTACTGAATCACCTCTGATCCCTGAGGTCATGATTCCAGACAACCTGTCATATTCCCAAAAACAGGAAGCTAGAGAGTTCCTGATAAGGAATAGAGAAGTTACCTGGCACGACTTAAGCAGTTCAGCATGATATCGTTACTGAACCTGGTGCTGTGTCAAGCTCAAACCCTACCGAATTCCTAAAGCTAGAAGAAAGGACATCAGTGATAAAGTTAAAAGTATGTTGGAGCCAGATATCATTGAGGAGTCCAATAGTGACTGGTCTAGCCCCATCGTGTTAGTTCCAAAACCGTATGGCACGTGGAGGTTCTGTAATGACTTCAGAAAGCTTAATGCAGTGACAAAGTTTGACACATACCCAATGCCCAGGGTAGACAAACTTATAGACCGACTTGGCAAGGCCTGCTATCTGACCACTTTGGATTTGACAAAAGGTTATTGGCAAATACCCTTGACTGGTAGCGCCAAAGAGAAGGCCACATTTGTGAACCCAGAGGGTTCCTTTCAACATAAAAAAAATGCCTTTTGGGTTTCAAAATGCCCCTGCGACATTTCAGAGGGCCACGGACAGGACCCTAAGACCCCACGGATGGTAAGGCAGCAGCCTATCTAGACGACACAGTGGTACATAGACTAAATATATTGAGGCCTCTGGTCTCCGAACAGAGGTATCAAGGGGATGTGAGCGAGGGGACTATTACGGTACACATAATGTTCAATACATCAAATAAGAAAACAAACGTTACATAAAAAAATAGTACAATTTATTTCAATAAAAAACATTACAAAATCCAGTTCTATCAAAAGTTCATGGGAAAGGTGAGGTATTTCGACTAGTTTCGCTTCTCAGCTTCTTCAGGAATTACCTATATCTAAAAATACATCAATTACTCATAGATCTATAGAAAATATATATATACAAAAGTAGTCATGAATCACAAATAATTTCACTGAAAAATAAAGGAGACAACATTGCGGTACATAACAAGAGCAGAGTCTTACCTAAACACCCATGCCCCTGGACAAGCCAGAACCAAACAGGGTAAAAGCCTCCCCCGGCGACTGGGAGGGGGATTATACCCCGATACCAACTGATATCTATACAAAAACATTTATTGTTTTAATTCACTGGTTTAAAAGGAAGGAATGGAAGGGAAAGGGGAGATCCCACGTGTGATAAAAATGGTGATGATGTGCATTCAGTGTCCATAACCACCTCTGATCAGGAATTATAACCTGAATTGTGACAATAGTGAATGCTGGGAAAGATCCAATATGAATAGTGAGTAGTCCTAAGAATTAGTATGAAAAAGTGCAACCCAGACAAATGTGAGTGACAAACAAAAGATCAAAACAACCAAGGTTAGACCCGTGAGGGTAACAGTGTAAAACAAGTGACTAGTGAATGGAATGAACTGAAAAAAAAAAAGGGAAAGGGAGGGGGGAGGGAAGGGGGGGGGGAAGAAGTATAAAGAGGGCCAACCATATCGAGGGATGCAATTACCAATAAGATATTATGAATCGATTATTTTTTTGTAAAGAGAAAAGGATCCAGGGACATAAACAAAGCTGAGGCTGATCAATGTCAGGTGGAAAAAGACCACATCCGCACAATGGAATTGGTATGTGGAGTAGACAACCTCCCAATTGAAACAGCACTTAGGAGTAGGGACCATCTGTATAAAATGTGATATGGTAGTAATGAATAAAGGTTCAATATAAGCAATCAAAAATCTTGATATATATAAAAACAGCTCCCAATAGTGCCAGATATCAAGAGCGTTCACTCACCAATTGTGTTAAAATTAAGACATTCGACATTAATTATGATTCATAATATCTTATTGGTAATTACATCCCTCGATATGCTTGGCCCTCTTTATGCTTCTTCCCCCCCCCCCTTTCCTTTTTTTTTCAGTTCATTCCATTCACTAGTCACTTGTTTTACACTGTTACCCTCACGGGTCTAACCTTGGGTGTTTTGATCTTTTGTTTGTCACTCACATTTGTCTGGGTTGCACTTTTTCATACTAATTCTTAGGACTACTCACTATTCATATTGGATCTTTTCCAGCATTCACTATTGTCACAATTCAGGTTATAATTCCTGATCAGAGGTGGTTATAGACACTGAATGCACATCATCACCATTTTTATCACACTTTCCCTTTCATTCCTTCCTTTTAAACCAGTGAATTAAAATAATAAATGTTTTTGTATAGATATCGGTTGGTATCAGGGTATAATCCCCCTTCCAGTCGCCGGGGGAGGCTTTCCCCTGTTTGGTTCTGGCGTGTCCAGGGGCATGGGCGTTTAGGTAAGACTCTGCTCTTGTTATGTACCGCAATGTTTCTCCTTTATTTTTCAGTGAAATTATTTGTGATTCATGACTACTTTTGTATATATATATTTTCTATAGATCTATGAGCAATTGATGTATTTTTAGATGTAGGTAATTCCTGAAGAAGCTGAGAAGCGAAACTAGTCGAAATGCCACACCTTTCCCATGAACTTTTGATAGAACTGGATTTTGTAATGTTTTTTATTGAAATAAATTGTACTATTTTTTTTATGTAAGGTTTGTTTTTTTATTTGATGTATTGAGCATTATGTGCACCGTAATAGTCCCCTCGCTCACATCCCCTTGATACCTCTGTTCGGAGACCAGAGACCTCAATATATTTAGTCTATATACAATTGGGATGAGGGTGCACAGTGTAATTGTATAACTCTTAATTACCTTGTGAGGCCACTACTAATTACAGTGGTACATAGCACTGACTGGGAGTCTCACTTACCTCGTGTCCAGGCTGTCCTTGATTCCCTTCAAAGAAGGTTTTACGGCAAATCCAAAAAAATGTGCCATTGGTTTAGAGGAATTTTGGGCCACGATATTGGCCGTGGTGTCATAAAACCTCAAGTAAATAAAATAGAAGCCATCCAGGAGTGGCCACGTCCTGCAAACAAGAAGCAGGTCAAGGCCTTTCTTGGGATTGCGGGGTATTATAGAAGGTTTATGCCAAATTTTGCAACTATAGCTGCCCCACTGATGGACCTTATGAAAAGGAAAGACTCCGTAATGGTGAAATGGTCTCCAGTAGCAGAGGAATAATTTCAAGTCTTGAAGAAGGCTCCTTGTGCACAGCCAGTGCTGTACTCCCCCAAAGATTTCTCCAAAGATTTTTTGGTTTAGACGGATGCATCTGATGTAGGTATTGCGGCAGTATTGTCACAGGTACACAATTACTCCTTCACTGTAAAACACGGACCAGGTGTTGAGATGGGGAATGTAGGTGCCATGTTCACTCCAGTTGGGCCACAGGTGTTCCAACCCTGGGCTGGGGTTGAAACAAGGGTGGGGATATGTAGCAGGGCATCCCGGAGAGAGCCAGTAAAAGTCCTGTTTGGGGTTTATAGGTCTCCCAGGCTCCTCTCATACACATTCAGGGATCTCTGATCCACCGTCCAGTTTGGATTTTGGTTCTCTCCCCCAGGCCAATTTAAACTCACTTTTGCTCTCTGCCTGGGAAACACAGACAACGCTGGTCCATGAGAGCAAAAGATTGGTAAAAAGCTGTTAAGCTGTATATTTTGAAGCTGCCAACCTGTAGGCTTGCTCAGCCTGGTAGTTAGGGCTGGTATATATTGTGTAGCTAGTGCAGAGACACAGCTAGTTTTTTTATTTGACTATTTTTGTTCTGTTTGTTTTCTGAAACACTGTACAGCATGTGCATATAGACTTGTATATATCACCAATAAACAGAGCACTGTTTGTCACTACCTCACTGGATTTGGTATCTGTGCCTGAAAGACTGCTTATCACATATATATATATATATATATATATATATATATATATATATATATATATATATAAAAGGGTGAGGTACACAACAGTTTTAGAAAAATGTGCAAGCAATCTGCCAAAGTATAGAAAAAGAGATGCACATAAAAATTTTTTTTGAAAGTATAAAAGTATCATCAAAATTGCATGGTATACATGTTGACATTTTGGGCTATCATAGATAACGCCCTTCTTCAAAACCACATACCTACAAATGGCCACATGCAGACCAATATATAGCTCATTATCATCATCATCATCATCACATGATTGAATAATTAGATCATTAAACAATTGAACAAGCTGGAATATGATAGATTAGTCAAATCAGATCAATTTAGCATACCTACCCCCATGTTACATGTTTGGGTCCATTAAACAAAGGCTAATTTCCCTGTCTTGAGTACGAGTATGATCAAAGGTAAAAGTTTTTCTCACCCTCATAAAGGATATAATATACCAACTGAGGACTATTTTGTCGGTCAGTTATATATATTATTAAATGTCCATGTGGGCTTCTTTATGTAGGTGAGACAACACAAAAAGTCAAAGAAATGATTGCAAGACACAAGTACTCCATCAAAGATAAACTTGACAAATCACCACTAGCTAGAAACGTCATAGAAAAAAATCATAAGATGTCACAATTGAGATATATGGTTATTGACGGTATACCGGAAAAGAGAGGTCAGTTGGATACATCGTTTGGATACCTTACAACCCAAGGGGAATTCAGATTTTGACTTGTATTTATTTTTGTAATTATTTTGTTTTTGTAATTTTTTTGCATTGGTTCTTATTGGTCCTTCTTCAGATATGAAGATGAAGGATTATATTTATAATGATATTTATTAGTTGTACTGTTCTTTATTTGATTTCATTGTTTTATTTTTATAATTTGTATATTATTTTTTTTCTCGTCCTGTAAATGTATTATCCTAGCAATTATATCTTTGTAATGCGGGGGATTCAATCAATACACCCATAGCTTAAAGTCGTTCCAGTTTTTTGAGCTGATATATAATGATAAGGAATTTTGTATACTCTATTACTAATTGATTCTTAGCTTGTTCAATTGTTTAATGATATATTGGTCTATGTATGTGGCCATTTGTAGGTATGTGGTTTTGAAGAAGGGCGTTATCTATGCTAGCCTATGCTAGCCTGATGTTACTTTTATATTTTCAATAAATATTTTTATGTGCAGCAATCCCATCTCTTTTTCCTATATATATATTCTGTTGAAATATGGGAGGGTTCTACGTTTGGCTAACCATTTCCTCACCTGTGATATAAGGATGTATAAGAAAAGGATTTTGTTGGTATTCGATCGATTGCTAATCACATAATTGATTCCAAATGTGTGAAATTATGGTATTTAAGCCATGTGTGTAGCTCTGAATTTAGATGTGTTTGATCTGAAGAAGGGCGTAAGCTTGTGAGCCCGAAACGTAATGAACTTACAAATTATGTAATGTTTGTTTGAACTTTGGTTCAATAAAGAAATTTCAAGTGCAGCGATCCTCTGGACTTTTTCTTATATTTTGGCCAGAGGGATGACCAGATCCCACTGCACTAATTGAAAACTGGGTGCGGCTTAATTTTTTTTTATACTAATATATATATCAATCCCTGAGTTTTCTAATTAAAGGGCATTTCCTGAGCACCAGCTCTAAATTACTTATTCCAGGCTGAGATTTCAGCATTCTGAGGCAGGTGGAAACATTTCCTCAGTCTCCTCTCTCATAGTGATCAGATTGCAACGATGTAATTTTGTAGCAAGTAATAAGTTCCCTTAAAGGCTGATCTGTGTCAGACATTTGTGAACACTGCCAAGAACTGTACAGACACCAGGATTTACATGATTGTGCCATCCCTGAGCATTGCACGTACCCATTATGTAGCACGCACTTAATAAAAATAGGTCTGATAAAAAAAAGATCTGATCTTGTAACGCATACAGAAAAACATATTTTTCTTTTCTATCCTATTTTTCAGTCACAAGCTATTATAACAATGTATTTAACATTTTATACCTGAAACACATCCTTAATCAAGCTCAAACAATGTGTGTTATGAAACTAACACCTGTATCATAAATGGATTTGCGTATTTAAATGTATGCAGATTTACATCTATAGTGATTCAAAAATATTGTTAATCTGTTCTGCTGTTTTCTATAGGAAGCCAATGCAAAATAAATGAATATTATTTATAAGCAGGCTTAGGATAATACACAAAATAAGGAGGCTTACATTGTAATGGAAACAGGTGGAGACATATACTTGAATGCCACATTTTATGATGCTTTGTATAATTAAGATGAATGGGAATTGATATTTCTCAGTTTCATGTCATAGAAATTACAGAAACATTACACAAGAATCAACTTGCTATACTGCATTAATGTATACTCAAACCTGACTTTACAATGTAACATTATATAATTGATCACCCAGAAGCTAGAATTACTATAAGAGGTAGCAGGCCTATAAACTGCTGCCTTTTAATAAGAATGCTGCTCATAAATAGGTAACATACATTTTTGTCATCAATCTTCACCAAGATGAAGCTTTTATGTTGTGTAGGATAGTATACCCTGCAAATTATGCTAGAAAATCTGAATTTAGCATCTGTCGTGCTTAGGAGGAGACACTAGTTTATGAAATTCAGCAGTATTCTAATATGCCCTATGCACCAAATTATCTACTGCAGAAAAAGAGAAAAAAATAATGGAACAAAAATCTAATTTAAGGGTACCTACACAAACCCTGGTGAAACTGATGTGGCTGGTACCTTTTACAAATCTTGAATTAATAATTTTAAGGATCGTGGATATACTGTACATATTGGGTGTGTCATCAGGCGTACAACTCATTGAGGAGCAAATATGAGTCATTTTCCATTTGCACTTCATAATGTAATGTAAATATAAATGTAAATGACTGTTTTGAAAGCGAGACCTTTACAGTGTATATTTCAGATTTGCTGAACAGTGGAAAAAGAAGCATAGCAATGTGATGTTAAATGCAAGATGGGGTATGATATGTTCATGAAAGGAACCAAGGACTGGTGCTGCTCCAAAATATAAAGGGACAGACAGCAAACTTATATACCATTGAGTGGTGTGAACTTTGGGAACCTACCTGACAGGGGTGCATGGAGTTGTACCTAACCTTGTACTGTAGGAAGTTAGTAACGACTTAGGAAAACTGTACTTTTAGAACTATTATCCACACAGCTTTTTCATGAAATGTCTCCCGGCTAGGCACTGCTACATTAGCACATGCACATAAGAATCTCCATTTATTTTCATTGAGAAACTGCATAAAAGACAGCTGCTCCACTGGATATTAAGAAAGAGTCTTCTATTCGTGTACAGATGAAGGAGATCTCAAATGTTGCTGCGTTAAGTTGTTTTCTCTTGCAAGGTAATTACGTTGAGGTACCACCCCTGCCTGAGGTTTACATTTTTAGATATTTTAAAAATCACCTTAACAAACCCGAGAAATTATTTGAATGGCTGTTACTGATCCTTAATTACCAGTGATAGCTTCAAACCTTTCATAAACTTTAGTGAAAGAGTATACTTCCAATTGCTGTGTTCTTAAAAGGAAAGGTTTATAATCCCAATATATGGACAAACTGTTACATTAATAAAAGACATCCAGATGACACTGCTTATGAAAGCAATCACTGGGAAATATTTTTGTAGACCTAAAATGTTTTAGATGAGCCACATACTATGATGCAATGAAAGTAGTGGTTCACCCAACTGATCAAGTCTGACACATATTATACTGTCATTGAAGTACTTCAAAAATGTGTTGCTACCTGCAATCTGCTAAATACAATTTTTGTTCAAAGCTGCATTCCTCATCTTTAAAGTGGAGTTCCAGCTGGACCCATGTTTATTAGAAGTCGGCAGCTACAAAAACCGTAGCTGCGGACTTTTAATAAACACACACTCACCTGTCCCATGGTCCAGCGATGCGGCCGCCCGAAGCCTCTGTTCTATCCCCCGCCTGTCCGCGGTGCATCACTATTGTGGGCACCTGGCTATGACAGCTTGCAGCTTCACAGCCGGGTGCACACTGCGCATGTGCGAGTCGCACAGTCGTGAATGGTCGGGCAATATTCTAGGACCCGTGACATGTCCCAGAAGATTGCAGGGAGGAAGGAGTTGCCTAGGTGCCACGGGCAGAAGTGGGGCTGGGTACCTGCCAAAACTAGGTACCCCCCCCAAAAAGAAAAACAATGACATGCCAAATGTGGCATGTCAGGGGGTCAGGATAGGAAAGCAAAGCACAAACACAGCATTCATAACATGGAACACATCTCATAGAGCAAGGGTTGGAGTCCTCCACTGGGTGCTCTGGCTCAAATGGCCTCCAACCATTTAAAATGCAGCTCCATAAAAGATGTATCCGGCAACTCCAAAATCCCATGAAAATCTTTATTTGCTACATAAAGGTCAAAAGGGGGTCTGGATACCTTAAAGTGGAAGTTCCACTTTTGGGTGGGACTCCGCTTTAAACAGGGAAGCTGAAAACTGAATGCTTGCCCCAAACTACAAAAGATTCATTAGGAAGAATATTAATAAAGACTGAAACAACAAAGCACCAAACATTCTCTTGCATTAGCATGTGTCCCCATGTTCCAGTACAGGCTAGAGTTCTGCATAGTTATTGATGAGCAGGAGATGTAAAACTTGTTTGAATTTTTCCTCACCCCAAGTTGTGCTCAGAGTTAAAGGGGTAAGAATATGTCAGATCTAAAATTATGTGAGGTTATCAACACTGCAGATGTCTCATATCTATATGCATTACACTTTTGTAAGCACTTTAACCATTTTAATATTGGGAAAGTTATCCTGGGCCCACCAGGTTAGAAGGACCCATCACCAGATCCCCTAAGAGCCTCAGATGTTCATTTTCAGCACTAAGTAGACAGAGTTTAAGAGGAAGGATCCCACTCTGGGAGCTTACAGCAACAGACAGTGAGATGTATGTGGTAAATAGTAGGGCATGTCCAAGGGAATCAAGGATTGTTGGGGGAACCAGTGGGGATTATATGAAATGGAGTCCACTCACTTCTTTAAAAGGCCTTGACTATGGTACACTCCTAAGGTGAATCTCAACTATTGCTGCTTAGGCCTTTGGGTCATTACTTTCCAAACTTTAGTCTGTCAATGGTTAGATTATTAGTCAATACAATACATCTTTTATATATCCTGTTCCTTTTACCTCATATACTTTATGTTTATTATAACTTGGGATCTCGAATGACCATACCAGTGGTACACAGCTCAGATCTATATACATCCATAACACACAAAACTTTAGAATGTACTGGAGGGTTCCCTGGAAATTGATGTTTTTGCATTTTCTTTTAAGAAGTAACAGAAAATATTGGTGCTACAATGCTTTGTAATGATACAATTTGAAGATTTTTCAATTCAGTGTGGCTGCCATGTAATTTGACAAATCCTCTATCCTCTCAGGGACTTATCCAATATTTTGTTCCCTAAGTGCAGTTTAAAAAATAAAAAGGATACTACTCAGCCCAAAAAGGTAAGATTCAGCAAATTATCCAAAGGTCAGTTGCAAAAGGATTAATAAAATTTTTCAAAAATTGCTATGTGAGACTTTTAAAATGTAACGTTTTTCATTAGACTGTTTTGTTAGGACTTCTAGAGCGTAAGCAAGACCCTTCCACACAGCGACTTTATAAAGACGTTTTCATGATTTGATGGCTTTACATACATTCGTGTAAGATAATCTTAGCTTTTTATGCTTACAAGGTTTAGTTTACACATGAACACATGACAACACAGTCTATAAGAAGGGTAAATGTTACTTGCCACCTTCCCATGGAGCCAGACGAAATCCCGATGGAGCTGAAGCCCGTTGCTATGGGCCACTGCTGCAAGGACAACACCTTAGCTCCACGTTAGGTGCCAACTGTAGCAAGGTCTCTGGTCCTGTCCAATCTAATGAGAACTTTCCAGGCCAAAGTTAGCTGACATCCTTCTGAATGTGATGGGCTGTGAGGCATAGTGAGTGCAAGGTGGACAAAGTGATTTGGCGCCAGGCACTTCTTGGATGTAAAAAAGGTTTTATTTCTCTTAACAGTCCTTTTTGTATTTTTGGGGGGAAGGAGGGTTAGGGCCAGGACACCCTTAAGTAGTTGTAAATTCAATTGGCAGACTCCGAGACTTCAATAGGAGGATAGCCGTGCTGGGAAAGGCCCCAGCCAGGCGCCACGTCTGCACATGCAGGAATGCTTTCTCCTATATCAAAAGCCTTTAACAGTTCCCAACATAAATGTAACAGTTCCTTCACTACCACTGCCCCTTGTAGTTCTTCAACACTTGAACTCCCGGTCTCTCACTAGACCCTCTGATTCACTAACTCGGAATCCCTGTTAAGCTCCTCAAATCTTTGCAGTGGTATCTCCCTCAATCGTCACCCTTCCTTGCTGGGTCCTTAGCTTGGCACTCCAGATACTTCTCAAGCTTCACCCCTGCTGACCGGCTCGGTCCATAGCTTGACACATGGCTGCTCTGCAAGCGTCACCTCTGCTGGTTGGGTCCGTGACTTGATCACCGCCTGCACTTTCCCAATTCTCCACCGTGCCCATTCGGTGAGAATGCTGCTCCGGTACTTGCTTCAGTTACTCACTATGGTCCCTGGCAATAAGGTGGTTGGTCCATTTGTGGCAACAGCTTCCCTTCTAAGGCTAGGGCCTTACATGGACTAGCAGTCAGATGCCCCCAGGATAGGCCCAATCTCCAGCTTAGCAGCCCGGGATAATGACACACCTCCACCCAGACAGCCATCCAGACAGCCATCCAGGTGACACAGAACATAGGTCACCTGATTCCACCCGAATATATAGGCTCTCCCAGCAGGCCAAGGGATTCAAGAAAACCCCTGCCCATTGGCTGAAATACCCCACATACCCATAACCTGACCTTGGGTTGCCCTTCTCATATCTAGTACCAACAAGTACCCGGCCATCTAGTGGTAGAAGAGAAAAGTGCAACAAGCCCAAAATTAGGGAGAAACCAATAGATCTCTATCAATCAACCAGGATACTGCCAAGTAAATTTGTGAGGAGCTCCCTGCCTAAACTACAGGGTGCTACATCCTCACCCTGCCCAAGAAAGTACATCTCAGAGTTTGCAGAAAAATAATTTGAGCTCCCAAGCCTGAGAGCGAATGTCCTTGCAAAAACTGGGATGGGGGGGGAACGGAAAGAGTTAACAGTATAACAATATACAATAAACATATGCCAAATGAATAACATTGAAATCACATAAAATAGTTAGTCACGTATGATATTCAAATATCAAAAATAGTTATGTACAGTTTTGAAGGCAGGTAAAGCAATAGTATTGCCACCTAACTATCTATCTAATATATACAGTGGTAACAAATATACAGAGGGTTAGTGTTGTTATCTGGCTCTAGATCCTTGTCTCTCCTTAGCCAAAAAAGACACACCGACACAGCAACACCTGAAAGAGAGAAATCAAAACAATGCAAATGCATCCTATCCTATAAGAACAAAATGTACACAGTGATTTGAACTGATCCTCAGCCGAGGGCAGCATGAAAGTGTTAAGGCATCATATACATGTCTACATTATTTACATCATAAAAGCAGGCCCCATTCTTGCTGAGAATGCCACCCCCTTTCCTAATTAGAATAGAACTTCAGCAATGGTTTGATCAGTAACAGTCCTGATATATGAGTCCATTATTTGAAGAATAGGCAATTATTCATCTATCACAGCCTATTCTAACTAGCTACATGCCCAGTGTCCATGACATGTTACCACCTATTAACTTTACTTCAAATGGACTACATTTCCCAGCAGTTCCTTTTCTTCTTTCAAAGGCAACTTCGGGCACAAAGGACATGACTGCATCTCAAGTAACAAGCAGTCAGACCAGGATGCAAGGGATCACACTTCAGGACACAGGCCTCCTTGCAAAATTATCTTCAGTCTGTCCACACGACATCCGAAGACAAAGAGACTTCCTTCAACATTTGCAACCAACCATCTGCTGAAGTCCATAGATCTCTCTTCAGGGTGAAACACCCCAAAAACTTTAGTTATTGGCCAACATGGCTCAGATGACCACTTTCTGTACCTGCCAGCAGCATTCAATCCAGGACAGTCCTGGCAATACAGCTTTCTGGGGTGTTCCCCATTAAAAACACTTTAAATGGGTGTGCAAGGTGGCTGTCAGTGTACTGCCCTTGACATCACATAACTCATATGTGTAATCCACAAGGTAAGGGTATCACATTGATGAGACTTCACCAATAGTATCTGGGATCTGGTAGTGTTACATCTTCTCCCTTGGCATTTACAGTGACAACATAATATTTAGCAACTTTCTTGTCTGGCCTGTGGAGGATCACGCTGTCCAGATTAATTTTACAGCCATAGCCCCAGGTATTTAGCAAGTATTTCCCTGACATCTTCGGTGACAACTTCAGAAAGTCAGTCAGGGATCTGAAGGAATTCACGTACGGCTTCATCCACCCATTGCGTTTCCCTCTCCAGAATCTCCTCTTCCAGGTGAGAGGGAACGTGGGGATATGAGTACCCGTAGTCTTCTGCCACTTTCTTTATAATTATATGCTGTATTTTTGACAGCCAAGGCAGGCTTAGGGTCTCCGTACCCAGGTAGAACACGTGCATCTGGGGCACGCAGGACTGAACACTCAGCAACCATATTTGGCTTATGATCGGCTTTTGGGTTAGGCATAGGCATAGTAGGCCGAGCTTTGGGGACCCATCAAGTCCCTTGATCCTCTTCAAAGGACCTGGCAATGATAATAAGCAGAGCTGCACTGGCTGACAGCAGAATCTGCACACTTGCGGTGGTAGTAGCAGGTGTTTTGTCCTCCTGCACATTACTGGTTAGCTCTTCATCACTCTCTCCCCACTTCCCTGAGTAAGACAAAGTGTCCGAGTAGATAGTCCATCAGATGGAATGTTCAAATCTGAGACGGTCGAGCACTCTTTGGCCGGGATATTATTGTGCTTGGCTCGTGCCTTGACTGGCACCTCTATGACATCCCCTTTCACAGTCACTGGTATCAGTTCCCCCACTGGCACATCACTCTCACTTCTCGCTGACTTGCCTGGCCCTGGTGCTTTTCTCTTGGGTGACTTAGACATCTATGCGAGTAGTTGGGCCCCACCTCAGCCTCTAGGAGCGATTGGTGCACTGGGTCTTGGGGTATGGCTGTCATCGCTGATAGTAGGTACACGTGCCATAATGTGTAAGTATGCACATACTCGCAAGCATGCTGTGCGTATTCGCACATTTTGACAACAGCTCACCCCTACTCAGCAGTGTTCTGCTTTTAGGGTGTCAAGAATTCTTGTCTTAAGAATCTGGGTTAAACTGGCTGTCGTGTACAACAATAATTTTTTTTTTTTTAATACTTTTCCTACATGAAATCCAGAATATATTAGAATCCCCTGTGCCCAACATAGAGCAAATAAATGATATAAAGGTTAAGGGTTACAGACAGTATACCTTGCTGCATCTTAAAGTAAGTTTGACTTGATTTATTGAAATGTCTCAACTTAGATGATATTCTCCTTTTATCCTTCAGCTATTATTTTTAGTGTAGCTACTTAGATGCTGTGATAAATGAGTGAGAACCACAGTGAGCATTGACAGCCTTCAAACACAATGCTTAAAGAATATTATACCTATAGACGCTCACTGTTTTAATTATGTGTTTAAGGTTAAATGTGAGCAAACATGGTGATGTTATTGTGTCAAAGGGAACTGGAATGTTTTAATGTTCAGTGGCCTTTGTACCTTCAAAGTAAGCAAGTGTTAGGAAGCCTTATAGTGATACTAGAACTTTTAGGGAAATTATTCCTTATTTCTTTTGTTAAGGCTTTTAGATTTTTGAGTTTTTAATAGATTTAAATATACATTCTGTCATTTGTCTTCAACAGTGTTTTATCTTCAGTAGACAATATCTTTACAAATTTGGTTTCTCTATTAACTTTCATGAATAGCCATCGGTTTTCAAGGACCACATCATTTGTTTCTACTGCTGATCGTTTTAAGTTTCTGTGCAACCTGGAAACAATTATATGCATTATATAAATTATCCGCATGTAGGACAGGCCATTTGTGTTTCCAAAGTAAAGAACAGTTTTTTTTCCAATTACATTATATAGTATTCTTTCCAATATATAGAGATTTACTTTATTTTTATTTTTTTTGCTTAAAACATAAGTTCTCTTAGAATAGAATAAAGTATTTAAAATATTATAGGAGATTATAGAGCTGACTATAAGAGGGTAATCTGCCGATCTTTGTTAAAGCATACTTCTCTTGAAAAAACCTTCCAGGAAGAAAGATACCTACTTCAACCCTGCCTTTAATACTTCTGGGGGTTTTGTATTGTTCTCAGTGCTGCTTTCAAAGAAAACTGGGCACTCAAAATGTCATACGAATGCACTTCTACAAAAGCCTTCATAGGAGGCAGCAGTGAGGCATGGAGACTTCACCTGTGCCTCCTGAAAATGTTGGAAGGTACTTTTTATTTTCATGGAAGGTTTTCTTAAATATACTTAATAGAAACCATTACTGAAAGTCAATTGCAGGCTCCCATTGCAGATCTCTCCTTCTGAAAATACTAGCTGCTTGGCTGTCATGCTTACCATGCTTATCCAGTAGCTAAAAACACGTTGTGAGTCCCTGATCCAAAAGAAGTATAAAGAGGGTCATCAATGTATTCTCCACCTGTTTTTCAGAACAGGCTTCTTTTAAAACACCAAGTGGTACGTTTTCTGGGTCAGAATCATTCAGCATATACATTCATTCTTACCTCAATAAGGTATAATAGGTGTGCAGTTACAGAGACAAAAGTCTTTTTTTATCAGGAACTGAGAAAATAAACCTAGGTAGAAAGCACAAATAAAGCTAATATTTGGCTTAGCGACATACTGTATAAATTATAATCTCAAAAGTTGTGCACTGTTCTATAAAACTATAATTAATGAATATGTGCAATAAATTGGCATATTAAAGATATCAATCGATCATTTATCACCATAAACACACCCTCGTGGAATGACAAACATAAAAATGAATTGCTCATATAACCACATGTGACTGTTGCCTAGGCTATGTGTAAATGTATATACACCACAATCATTGTAGTAGTTTGTACATACACATCTAGATCTGAGAGATCTTACACAAGAGGTAGTTCCGTCCGCAATACACAATTATTTATAGGGTTACATAATATATACAAATTATATACCAGACAGTATTTACAACACAATGTACAGTAAAAGTCCCTTGGCTTATATGATATTTACAAATTACCCATAGCAACCATATTTACAATACATTGCACAGGTATGGAGTTAGTTCACCTTTTCAATTCAGATCAGGGCATGGTAACTGCTGTGTGTCCCCCTGCCCACACACAAAGGGACTCATAGCTTAGTGCCAAAACATTATCCCCCCCCTTCTGTACTGTGGGTAATATAATTCTCCCTAACTGGTCACTGTACTTAGCAAATGTATATTGGGCACAGCCTGATTGGATGAGTCAAAGAAGGCTGCTGTTTTATGACCCATGTGAGCTGTGATTAGGGTAAACAAAAGGCCCACATTTATAGTGGAACCAATTACAGCATCACCAACACAACACTCACTACTTTAAACACACTTCCCTACCACTGAAATACACTTCTAATTGAAATATATTCATAATTAAAATATTTTACAGTTGTTAATGTAGAGATTTCACATAAACTCATAGAGCAACATGACCAACCTTCAGTGGTGTTGGTATGGGGGGGTAGGGTGTGCGGCCCGCACTGGGTTACACTCGCCAGAGGGGTGACAACAGGGCCGCAGCTACACAGTGAACTATATTGTGTGCACTTGCAGAGCTGCAGCTGAGAGGTGCAAGGGAGGTTGCCTATAACACTCCCAGTCAGTGAAGCTAACCTTCGGGAATCACCAATATTTCCTTCAGCCAGGGTTGGTGGGCAGAGCTGGGGGTGTGTCTGCCTCCTCCACTCCTCCCACAGACGTTTTTACTCAGTGGATCCTGCGGCTGAAGAAGGAGAAAGAGGCAAGGACACAGCAGCCTCAAGATACTGCAAACTGTCACTGCATAGATCCCTAATATTCCCTATACCTCCCTAACCTGCCTTATAACACCCCGACCTGTCCTATACCACCCCAAACTGCGCTATACCTCACTAACCTTCCCTATACCTCACTAACCTGCCCTATACCACCCCAACCTGCACTATACCTCGCTAACCTGCCCTATCCCACCCCAAAGTGCCCTATACCTCGCTAACCTGCCCTATCCCACCCCAAAGTGCCCTATACCTCACTAACCTGCCTTATAACACCCCAACTTGCCCTATACCACTTCAACCTGACCTATACCACCCTAACCGACCCTATACTACCCTAACCTGCCACTACACCCTCCTAGCCTGCCACTATACCACCCTATACTACCCTGGCCTGCCACTATACCACCCTATACTATCATTTACACCGGGACCGGTTTGAGGTATTTTCCCTCGTGACCGTGCACAGCCTGTAGGGCGCTGGGCAGCATACACGGGGGGGTGACACCATGTTTTACTGCACCAGGTGATACCAACCCTAGTGATGCCACTGCCAACCTGTTAGTGAATCTAAAAGATCATTCAATACTAAATAAGTTAAAGTGCTTCTTTAAAGTGCTTCTTTAAATGCTTTATGAAGCACTTCTTTAACCTCCCTGGCGGTATGATTCAGTCTGGAATTAGGTGCTGAAAGCGGTACAATTATTTTGCACAGAAATCTGGCTTTTATTTTGTAGTCCTGTAATTCTTAGGAATATTGCTCTGAAATCTCTTCAAACCAGAGTCTAGAAAAAGGGACATGTTTTGGTTGCTATGGACAATCTCCAAATTCCAGGCAGAAAAAACTGTATTTATAATATAAAAGTGCATGCAGGGCATTGCACAGACCACTAGGGACAAAGGGGGTGTGTATTTTTTAATACAGCACTGTAATCTGTAAGATTACAGTGCTGTGTGTGTTTTGTGTGTTTTTACTTTTTTGAATTTGCCGCCATTCTCCGCTCCCGTGCGTCGTAACGTCGCAGGGAACGGAGCTCGGCGGCATTCGGCACTGTGAATCGAGCGGAGGACAGCTCGATCACACAGCGCGGCGGACATCGCTGGATCCAGGGGACAAGGTGAGTAACTCTCCCTGTGTCCTCCCCTGCATCGAGCGATGCGATCCCGAGTCTGGCTCGGGGTTACCGCTTATGTAATTAAAATCCCAACCCGAGCCAGACTCGGGATTACCGCTAGGGAGGTTAATTGCTTCATAAATGTTCATAATGCAAAACAGTCCAAACTTTAAATAAATTGAAAAGGTGATTATCCAAAGTTGCTCCAACCACCAGTCACTTCTGGGTGCAGTGCACGCTCACCTTATGCATAGACCTAAATGGTCAGTAATTGTGGTATCAATAAACAATAGTGTTGGGCCACCTTGAGTCTCTTTGTTCCACCATCATGTAATTACCCCTTTTATGGGCTTGCTCTTCTCCACGTCCATAGCTCAAATATAAAAGAAATCTGCTCGTTATTTGATATGAAATATTTTATTAAAAAACTGACTCTATACATTCACATTGTGCACATCTTGTTTATAGCATGTAATTAATTTTCATCAACAATTCTCCTAAGACAAGTTTGACACCAGCTGCCAGGTAACGGAGACACCGGAAGTGACGTCACAGGCCCAGCCCTGGGCAGAAAATCGTTGATTCCTGATAGATTTCTGTATATGGAAAACAATTGTTTTCACAAATTAAGTAGGGAATTCCAAGAAGAAAAGCTGTATACACAGTTGTATATAAAGTGCAGCACATCTGTAGGAATTTTGCAAAAAATAGTATCGATGTAAGCTCCAAACATAGTTACATAGTAGGTGAGGTTAAAGAAAGACACAAGTCCATCAAGTCCAACCTATGTGTGTGATTATATGTCCGTATTACATTGTATATCCCTGTATGTTGCAATCGTTCAGGTACTTATCTAATAGTCTCTTGAAACTATCAATGCTACCGGCTGAGACCACTGGAAGGGAATTCCACATCCTTGCTGCTCTTACAGTAAAGAACCCTCTATGTAGTTTAAGGTTAAACCTCTTTTCTTCTAATTTTAATGAGTGGCCAAGTGTCTTGTTAAACTTCCTTCTGCGAAAAAGTTGTATCCCTATTGTGGGGTCACCAGTACGGTATTTATAAATTGATATCATATCTCTTCTCAAGCATCTCTTCTCCATACCAAACCTTATATTAATCTGCTGATAACTGTGTTATATGACCTCTATTACCATGCCAGTCAGTTATCAAATGGGCAAAGTAGCAGCCGTTTACTGGCCCTATTAAAGAAATGAGTGATGTCAGAGAGTATATGGTCACTTAACCTAAGTAGTAAAATATGCTCTGTTTGGAATGCCTTAGTTCCAATGAAGCACCACTAGATCTTGAAACAAGGGTTGGGTTTATTTACAAATAGGGAAATGAGGGAAGGGAATAGGGTAATAGGGAGATGGGGAACAGGTTAAACAAGGGGGCTTCTCTCTAATCTAACACATACACTGATCCTCTCTTACCAGGGCTCTTTTTGTCCATACTTGGGACACACCCTTAGTTGGGTGTTGGTAATCGCTATCATTAAAGACAACTTTTACCAAAGGTCATAAAATTTCATTCCTGTCCTAAGCTGAGAGTTGAGTTCTTAAACAGATGTTCACATGACCCCTCACCCTCCAGGAGATATGCTGTCATTCTGCCCAGGTTTGGGCAGTAAACACCTTGAGGGGTCCCGCTATTCAATGTGCTAATGATCTTATGCATACATCTAGTCCTTTTTTATTTCAGCTGGCTGTGCATCTTCATCTGCCTTAATACATAATATCCAATATTACGTTGAATGATCAGGCCTGGTCCACATCTGTCTCAAAAAAAGAAAACTTTCACCTTTCTATGTAAAAGTGTATGTTACCCCAACATTCCACATTTCTGATATGTGTCTGTTGTACCATGTACAGTTGCAAAAAAAGTATGTGAACCCTTTTGGAATGATCTGGATTTCTGCACAAATTGGTCATAAAATGTGATCTGATCTTCATCTAAGTCACAACAATAGACAATCACAGTCTGCTTAAACTAATAACACACAAAGAATTAAATGTTACCATATTTTTACTGAACACACCATGTAAACATTCACAGTGCAGGTGGAAAAAGTATGTGAACCCTTGGATTTAATAACTGGTTGAACCTCCTTTGGCAGCAATAACTTCAACCAAATGTTTCCTGTAGTTGCAGATCAGACGTGCACAACGGGAGTAATGGTCAGGAGTAATTCCTGACCATTCCTCTTTACAGAACTGTTTCAGTTCAGCAATATTCTTGGGATGTCTGGTGTGAATCGCTTTCTTGAGGTTATGACACAGCATCTCAATTAGGTTGAGGTCAGGACTCTGGCTGGGCCACTCCAGAAGGCGTATTTTCTTCTGTTTAAGCCATTCTATTGTTGATTTACTTCTATGCTTTGGGTCCTTGTCCTGTTGCAACATCCATCTTCTGTTGAGCTTCAGCTGGTGGACAGATGGCCTTAAGTTCCCTGCAAAATGTCTTGATAAACTTGAGAATTCATTTTTCCTTTGATGATAGCAATCTGTCCAGGCCCTGGCGCAGCAAAGCAGCCCCAAACTATGATGCCCCCACCACCATATTTCACAGTTGGGAAGAGGTTTTGATGTTGGTATGCTGTGCCTTTTTTTCTCCACACATAGTGTTCTGTGTTTCATCCAAACAACTCAACTTTGGTTTCATCAGTCCACAGAATATTTTGCCAGTACTACTGTGGAACATCTAGGTACTCTTGTGCAAACTGTAACCATGCAGCAATGTTTTTTTTTTGGACAGCAGTGGCTTCCTCTGTGGTATCCTCCCATGAAATCCATTCTTGTTTAGTGTTTTACATATTGTATTCGCTAACAGGGATGTTAGCATATGTCAGAGACTTTTGTAAGTCTTTAGCTGACACTCTAGGATTCTTCTTCACCTCATTGAGCAGTCTGCACTGTGCTCTTGCAGTCATCTTTACAGGACGCCCACTCCTAGGGAGAGTAGCAGCAGTGCTGAACTTTCTCCATTTATAGACAATTTGTCTTACCATGGACTGATGAACAGCAAGGCTTTTGGAGATACTTTTATAACCCTTTCCAGCTTTATGCAAGTTAAATATTCTTAATCGTAGGTATTCCGAGAGCTTTTTTGTGCAAGGCATCATTCACATTAGGCAATGCTTCTTGTGAAAAGCAAACCCAGAACTGGTGTGGGTTTTTTATAGGGTAGGGCAGCTGTAATCAACACCCCCAATCTCTTCTCATTGATTGGACTCGGTTGGCTGACACCTCACTCCAATTAGTTCTTGGAGATCTCATTAGTCTAGGGGTTCACATACTTTTTCCACCTGCACTGTGACTGTTTATACGGTGTGTTCAATAAAAACATGGTAACATTTAATTATTAATTCTTCTTTAATTCTTTATTAGTTTAAGCAGACTGTGATTGTCTATTGTTATGACTTAGATGAAGATCAGATCACATTGTATGACCAATTTGTGCAGAAACCCATATCATTCCAAAAGGGTTCACATACTTTTTTTTGCAACTGTACTTGTGTTAAACAGAATTAGGTTCTCTTTGCATTGATTCCTTTGTGTGAAATACCTGATGATCCTGCTTTTCTATTACAAACTGAGCATACCAGGGCATGGAAGCACACCCATTGCAGCGTGGTCAGTTTTCTGGCTCTGCTGGGAGCACAGCCTGCCGATGCTTCAATGGCCAGACTTGTGCTGACATGCCCCCTGCACAGTTAATCACTGGGGAAAATCAGTGTACTGTTGTTTCCCTGCAAAAGTTATGTGATCACTTATAAAAAAAAATAAAAATGGTACTTATAAAAAAAAAATTTCAATATAAAAATACACAAATATTTAAAATTGTACAGTGCTATAAACACGCTCATCCAGTGCAGATGAATGTGATGGTTACAAGATTCCCAGGTGTGTAATATCAATGATATTCACATTTGAAAGCAGTTAACACTATGGGGGTTATTTACTAAAGGCAAATCCACTTTGCACTGCAAGTGCACTTGAAAGTTCACTGAAAGTGCTATTGGAAGTACAGTCGCTGTAGATCCGAGGGGAACATGCAAGGAAAATAAGAAACAGCATTTTAGCTTGCACATGATTGGATGATAAAATCAGCAGACCTTCCACTCATTTCAGATCTACACCTTAGATTTAGAGCAACTGCATTTCCAAGTGCACTTTCAGTGCAATTTCAAGTGCACTTGTAGTGCAAAGTGGATTTTCCTTTCGTAAATAACCCCCTATGTCTGTTTATTTTTTTTTATTTAAATTTTTTATGAGGAATAAAGATTTTTTTTTCAAGGTATACAAATGAAGGTGTTTGAACTATTATCGTGTGTTTATTGTTTGTTTAATAATATTGTGATTGATTTTTTTTGTTCTATTCTTAGTTTTGTTTGCATGTGTATGTGCATGTATGTAGCTGTATATGTGTATGATTTTGTAGTTAGATTATTGGTAATCAGTATATTACAGTATTATTGAATTTATTAATCATTGTGTGACTTTATAGTGATGGGACATTGAATAGTTTATTATTAATTATGGAGAAGGGGTGGGATTAGATAAGTTTGTACTTCTTCCCATTTCTTTTCGGATAATTGTTATTTATTTTTGTCAAAATAAAGTAAACAAACAAATTTCTAAAAAAAAGGATTTGAGTATGGCAAATTGAACTGAGATTAAATGAATGGCGTATATCACCCTGGGCATTTTTAAAGGGCCAGCTGACCTCTTTGATGATTATGATTAAAATTGCATTCATTGCAGTGTGAATAACACCATAACTGTGGGTGAAAGGCATAGCATCACTGAATTATCATTGGACTGTGATTATATTATTTTTTGTGGGAAATATTTACATTAAACATATATATGTGGTTGATATTTAATGTCATTATAATTGGGTGAGGATTTTGTTTATTTTGTAGACTGTGTGGGGGTGTTTTTAATCCCTGCAGAATTTTGAATATTAGCTTGTGCTTATAGTGTTGTGATTCACACTAAATGCAAGCAGCTAGGGAAAAGGGGTATTGCTAGTAGTGAAGCAGCATCCTGATGTGTGTGTATATACAGTGGTGTGAAAAAGTGTTTGCCCCCTTCCTCATTTCCTGTTCCTTTGCATGTTTGTCACACTTAAGTGTTTCGGAACATCAAACCAATTTAAACAATAGTCAAGGACAACACAAGTAAACACAAAATGCAATTTGTAAATGAAGGTGTTTATTATTAAAGGTGAAAAAAAATCCAAACCATCATGGCCCTGTGTGAAAAAGTGATTGCCCCCCTTGTTAAAACATACTATAACTGTGGTTGTCCACACCTGAGTTCAATTTCTCTAGCCACACCCAGGCCTGATTATTGCCACTCCTGTTCACAATCAAGGCATCACTTAAATAGGAGCTGCTTGACACAGTAAGGTCCACCAGAAGATCCTTAAAAGCTACACATCATGCCGAGACCCAAAGAAATTCAGGAACAATTGAGAAAGAAAGTAATTGAGATCTATCAGTCTGGAAAGGGTTATAAAGCCATTTCCCAAGCTTTGGGAATCCAGCGAACCACAGTGAGAGCCATTATCCACAAATGGCGAAGACATGGAACAGTGGTGAACCTTCCCAGGAGTGGCCGGCCGCCCAAAATTACCCCAAGAGCGCAGCGACGTGTCATCCAAGAGGTCACAAAAGACCCCACAACAACGTCCAAGGAACTGCAGGCCTCACTTGCCTCAGTTAAGGTCAGCGTTCATGCCTCCACCATCAGGAAAAGACTGGGCAAAAATGGCCTGCATGGCAGAGTTCCAAGGAGAAAACCACTGCTGAGCAAAAAGAACATCAAAGTTCGTCTCAATTTCTCCACAACACATCTTGATGATCCCCAAGACTTTTGGGACAACATTCTGTGGACCGATGAGACAAAAGTGGAACTCTTTGGAAGGTGTGTGTCCAAGTATATCTGGCGTAGAAGGAACACTGCATTTCATAAAAAGAACATTATACCAACAGTAAAATATGGTGGTGGTAGTGTGATGGTCTGGGGCTGTTTTGCTGCTTCAGGACCTGGAAGACTTGCCGTGATAAAAGGAACTATGAATTCTGCTGTCTACCAAGAGATCCTGAAGGAGAATGTCCGACCATCTGTTCGTGTACTCAAGCTGAAACGAACTTGGGTTCTGCAGCAGGACAATGATCCTAAACACACCAGCAAGTCCACCACCGAATGGCTGAAGAAAAACAAAATGAAGACTTTGGAGTGGCCTAGCCAAAGTCCTGACCTGAATCCTATTGAGATGTTGTGGTATGACATTAAAAAGGCCGTTCATGCTCGAAAACCCTCTAATGTAACTGAATTAGGACAATTCTGCAAAGATGAGTGGGCCAAAATTCCTCCAGGACGCTGTAAAAGCCTCATTGCACGTTATCGCAAACGCTTGGTTGCAGTTGTTGCTGCTAAGGGTGGCCCAACCAGTTATTAGGTTTAGGGGGATATCACTTTTTCACACAGGGCCATGATGGTTTGGATTTTTTTTCACCTTTAATAATAAACACCTTCATTTACAAATTGCATTTTGTGTTTACTTGTGTTGTCCTTGACTATTGTTTAAATTGGTTTGATGTTCCGAAACACTTAAGTGTGACAAACATGCAAAGGAACAGGAAATGAGGAAGGGGGCAAACACTTTTTCACACCACTGTATGTATATATATACAGTTCATATATATATATATATATATATATATATATATATATATATATATATATATATATATATATATATATATATATATATACTGTGACAGATGCTGTCACTGGAAAATTGGTGGCTTAACCACTTCATCCCTGGAAGATTTTCCCCCTTAATGACCAGGGCATTTTTTGCAATATGGCACTGCATCGCTTTAACTAACAATTGCGCAACATTGTACCCAGACAAAATGTATGTCCCCTTTTCCCCACAAATAGAGCTTTCTTTTGGTGGTATTTGATCATCTCTGTGGTTTTTATTTTTTGAGCTATAAACGAAAAAAAAGCGTAAATTTTGAAAAAAAACACAATATTTTGTATTTTTTGCTATAATAAATATCCTATTAAAAAAAAAAATCTTTATCAGTTTAGGCCGATATATATTCTTCTACATAATTTTGGTAAAATAAAAATCACAATAAGCGTATATTGATTGATTTGCGCAAAAGTTATAGCATCTACAAAACAGGGTATACATGGCTTTTTTTTTCTTCTTACTATTAATGGCAGCGATCTGTGATTTTTATCAGGATTGAGAAATTGCAGAGGACAGATCGGACACTTTTGACATTTTTTTGGGACCATTGACATTTATAGAGTGATCAGTGCTATAAATAGCCACTGATTACTGTATAAATTTCACTGACGGGGGCGTGGCCTGACCTCGGTGGAGTATGGCAGCATAATCCCTCAGCTCCTGCCGACTGAGAGAACCATCAGCCTTTAACGGAGGAATTTCACCCTCGATTCACCCCGCAAATCATGGGAACTTCATCCCGAAGCTCTTCGGCCTCCCGCTCTAGATCTCCGAGGGAAAACACCGGGCGCCTGAGCCAGAACATCCCCGATATGTTCCGGAGCCAAGCCGGCAATATGGCGGCGCCACGAGGCGCCACACAAGCTACGGGCCTGTCACACAACGCTCGTCGGCGGACCCCCCGGACGAAGATTGCATTGTTCTCACTCCCCAGCAACAACCTAGCTTACAGGACCTCCGATCGGTGGCTACCGATATCAAAGAAACCCTCACAGCGGCCCTCACAGCGGCAATCTCGGATCTAAGAGTAGATATCCAAGCTATCTCGGGCAGAGTGCAGGAAGTTGAAAATGTAATGGAGACTCATTCTACAGTGATCCGACGCTCCTGTCAGACCATCGATACACATACCCTACAATTGAGAGACCTTAACCACCACATCGAGGACTTGGATAACCGCGGAAGGCGTCACAACCTCCGCATCCGCGGTATGCCTGAATCCATTGAAGCGGAACACCTGCTAATGGAGGTAACGGCCCTATTTAACAACTTATTAGACAGACCTGCCGCCACCCCGATAGGCATGGAGCGTATTCACCGCGCTCTACGCCCCAGGGGTAAAGAAGCAGATCCGCCTCGGGATGTTATCTGCTGTGTAATTGACTACCAACTGAAAGAGGCTATCCTGAGAAAAGCCCGGGATGTGAACCCCCTGTCGTATAACGGTGCAGACATATACCTTTTCCAGGACTTGTCGAATATTACGTTGCAACGACGCAGAGAACTACGCCCCATTCTGGAAGTTCTACGGGCCAAGGGAATACCCTATCGCTGGAAATTTCCCTTCGGCTTGTCCGCATCATCACACGGTCGGTCTGCTCTCCTCCGAGTTCCGGAGGATTTACGTCACTTCTGTGAAACCTTGGAGATACCGTTCACGCCGGTGCCCGAATGGTATGCGGACTTCAGACTGACCATACTCAGGAGGGCAGCTCCGAATGATGACAGCATGGACACACAGGATTCCCGCTCCAGGAGGAGACGCTCCCCCTCAGATCCGCGAGCACAACACGCGGCTTCGGGTCTGGCACACGGACTCAGCCCGACTAAAGCCCCTCAGTCCAGGAGAGCGCGACGCGATCGTTGAGGATCAGCTTCGAATCCGCCCAGCGGACAGTTAAGCAGCTGGTCATGTTGCTGTCCCCGGATCCCTTCGGATATCGGATAGGCCCTGACTGTGTTCCAACGGGCCCTGTCCCCTCATGATGATCTATAACTTTGGATTTTTTTTTTTTCTTTTCCCTTGTTCTCATTGTTGGACCTTCAGGCTATTTCTTAAATGGTCCTCTTTCCCGCTTCCCCCCCTCCCCCCCCCCTTTTTTTTTCTTTTTTTTTTTTAAAAACGGTGAGAAGCTCTCTACAGCAGATGGTACTGCCGGTGAATGCTCTCGGCTCTTCCTCTTGTAATATTACGTTGTTTTATCTGACAATCCAGTTGTGTTCCCTCCTCTAGTTATTAGAGTCTTGAGGTGTTGGTCAGGCGAGGGCCGCTCCCCATAGATTCGCATGTGCATCTTTTATGTTCCTCTTAAGTTCACATAGTGCAACATTATTGAATGCATGTGGTTCTGCGAGCTTACTACTCCTGCAAGCTGGATAGTCTTCATATTTAAAGCTATATAGCTTTCCAATTACATATATTTTAAGTTCTACGATTAATCCCTAGCACGGGGAGGCGCAGGGGTTGGTGGCCTCCTGCCTCTGACGCCTCAAGATAGCTCGGAATGAGGGGATAGTATCTCGGACCCCACACAACACTTCCTCTCTCACCCATGAGATCTATCCCCTCTATTTCAGATTTCAGGTTTTGCATATGAGGGGTTCTTCGATTTTTGTTAAGATGTACTATGCTTTGTTTAGACCGTATATACTCTGATTATTCACCTCTCCCTCTCATCCCGTTAAACTGTCTGGCATTCCCGCTTCCTCCTTTGTTGTTTTTTTGTGCTCTACCTTTTTTCTTTTTCTTTCTCTTTCTTTCTATTATCCTTTACCTAATGATTACTGTTTGGGAAGGACCGTCTTTAGGTTTGTCCGTAAATCAAGTTATGTGTAGCCTTTTACTGTATTTTATTTTATTTTACTTGAGGTTCTTATTTGTCCACCCCCTGGATTCGACCGGGCCGCATCACCTAAAAGCTAAGCTATAAGGTAGCTGCTTTTTACAGGCCCTGGCTTCCACTCTAACCTATGCCTCAGCACTCCTTTCCCAGACTAGGCCTCCTCCCTTAAAAACACTTTTTTTCTACTGTATTTTCTCTCCAGTCGGCTAGCTTATACTTGTTATTGTTATTGTTATTAATTCTAGCCTACCCCCACTGATTCGAGCCAACCCCCGCGCAGTGGTCCGATAGTTTATATTTCTTGTAGTTGCTCTTCTAATATTCTCCCACTGCATCGCTTTGGTATATATTTTTTTGGAATCAGTTTTTCGGATTCCACTGATTAGCAAGCTGGTTCTTGCTAATATCCAACTGTACATCCCAGATCGAACCTGAGCACAAGCACAAGTTTGGCCATCCTACACCTCTTTCTGATTACAACCACCCGATACCCTCCCTAGCATATCCACCCTTGCTATCCCCTTCCCCTACCCCAGAGTATCACCCTACTACTCTCCCCGCTTCTGCTGGTGACTAGTCATACGCCCCTGGCTCGGGGACTGCTCCTCTCATTTCCCTCACATTCTCCCTTGCCCTATTGTATCATCAGATTCGAGCTCAGTCGTAGCCAAATTTATTTTACTAAACGATACAATGACAAAACCCCATAGTCGGCCCACCAATGTGCTTACGACTGTAGTATCCCTAAATGTTAGAGGACTCAACCTTCCAGAAAAACGTTCTCAAGTTTTACTCGGACTTCATAGGTACAAAGCTGATATCGCCTTCCTCCAGGAGATGCATTTTAAAACGGGTTCCACTCTGAAATTCTCAAATTTCCGCTTCCCTACCTCCTTGCATGCCACTAATCATTCTGCCAAGACCAAAGGAGTCTCCATTTTGATTGCAAAACAATGCCCGTTCCAAATAAAGGATACTTGCATAGATAAAGAAGCTTGATACCTTTTTGTCAAAGGCACGCTCTATGGCAAACCTATCACCCTAGCCAATATCTATGCTCCTAACCATGGTCAGGTCCCGTTTTTCAATGCGGCTCTAAGAGAACTTACCACGTTCCAGGAAGGTTTGCTAATTCTCAGAGGGGACTTCAATGTCCCCCTTAATCCTTCCCTTGACACTTCGAATGGCACATCTTCTATACCCTATAGAGCACTTAGGATGATTAAGAACCGACTACACGAACTAGCTTTACACGATTCTTGGAGAACCTTGAATCCCAATGTTAAAGATTACACGTATTACTCAACCCCATGTAATAAGTATTCCAGATTGGACCATATCTTCATTTCACAAGACGATCTTCCATCTATACACTCTGCTTCCATTCTTCCCATGTATTTATCTGATCCCAACCCAATTTCACTGACCATAGACATCGCACACGCCCCCACCAGATCCTCTATTTGGAGGCTTGACCCGCCCTTACTCATGGACGAAACAATTGCGGCCAACATATCCAAACGACTAGCCCTATTCTTTCAAGAAAACTCTTCTCCAGACATCTCCCCCATGACGCTATGGGAAGCCCACAAGTGCACTATATGAGGAGACCTTATTGCAATCTCGGCTAGAAGGAAAAAAGACAGGATCGCACACATTTCCAAACTGTCCCAGCGCATACAGCTTATAGAAAGTGCTCACAAAAACTCACTGGCCTTAGCGACCCTCCCAGACTTACTCCAAGCCCGAAAAGAGCTTTTAGAAGCCCTAAATAAACAAATACGTCGAAATTATACCCTTGCACATAAAACCTTTTATGAATACGGTAATAAGGCTGGGAAACTCCTGGCAAGAGCTCTCAAAAGGAAGAAAGCTGCTATGACTATACATTCTATCGGCATATCCCCACATTGACCTGATCCGGGTCTATGCTTGTCCCCCACATTTACGGTCCCTCTGCACATTGCCTCCAATGCCCTTCCGCTTTTATGTGGAGGAGGTGGTGTGTGGGGGGTTGTTTGCCTCTTTTGCGCGACTCCCCGACAAGGGCAGGAGGGACCCCTGTCTGTGCACATGCAGGGCTCTCTCCACAGATGTCTCCCTATATGACTGGTGCGGGCTGGTCCCGCCCAGCCATTGGAGACACGTATTTCCTTGTCGGCGGCGTCCCTGAACACTTCCGGACGTGCCTCACGTTCGTCTGACCCTTCGTACGGACGGACGTGACGCAATCGCGTCGTGCATTTGCGTCGGAAGTGACGTCGTTTCGGGGTCGCTTTACGACCTTCCGGGACGCCGGGGCGGTCACACGTGGTCGACCTGTTTAGGCGGCCAAGCAATAATAGGCAGTACCAGCCAATGGGTGGGCGGCCATTGCCTGTGATGCAATCCCGGGGCACTATATAACACAGTACACTTGGCAGTAAACATCAGTTCCTGTACACAAACAAGGACTCTCGTATCTCTGAATCCCTGGTTGGTAAGTTTAACTATTTGCTAACCTGGCTGACATGCCCCCATTTTATTTAAATAAATTTCTCAAACTAGCTTTTTTAACAGCTAGCTCGCCTTATCATTCTATTCATTTTTAGATGGGGGTGCCCCTATGGACTAGGAGTCATTGACCGTATCTGGCACTCTTCCCGGGATAGTTTCCCAGCTACTGTCTCTCCTTTTCCACTTTGGGAATCTTTTGTCCAGCCCAGCTATCCAGGTAACTGTTATTACTCTCAGTATAAACATGGTTTACCACATCTGAATAGTTATTGTAATCTTTTTTTTTTTTTTTTTTTGTCACCTCTCACTAGTCCAACATTAGCATTCCATGCAATCTCATTTTTATTTTTATTTTTATCCGTCACTAGCACCCCAATGCACTCTTCCTATTGTCACCCTGATTTCCTAATATGTTATCCCTTAAATTCTTTTCATCACACCAACACCCACACCTTTCACCTCACTACTCACTTCCCTTGCACACCATTCACTCACTCACTCACTCTAGTCACCCAATATCGGGTTGTCATCACACACACTATCCCTACCACATGTCATTTCACGCTTGTCTTCTTTTGACTTGAGTTACGTTTGTTGTTTTGTTCCTCCTTTTTAATGTGTGTTTGGTTTTTGAGTTTTGTTTTTCTTTCCCCCCCTTCCCCTCCCCTTTCCCCCCCTTTTTTTTTTTTTTTTTTTTTGGATGTGAATACAGATATCTGGGGATATTCCCTTTATATGCACACAAATCATATATAAGATATCTTCATACCACACATGTGGGCCTATATATAAAATATAGAATATAAAAAACAAATATAAAAATATATATGTCTAATTCCGATTATGTTGGGATTTCCATCACAGGCGTGGCTTACCATACAGGCAGGCTGCCTACGTTTGCACCTACTTCCTACAACCTTTGTGGGGCATAGGGTTTTTGTCGTGTGACCGCTCGTGAGCCGCGCCTCTGGGCTTCCGACCCTCACCCCACTGCTGGATTCTGTGGCGAGATGTATGGACCATATACCTTCCTTAACTTGTGAGGGACGTCTAAGCATGAACCTGGGTAAACTCCACCATTAAGCACTATAATTTATATGAACCTCTCGGCAATACTATACTGGGTAACTACACTAACAAATTTAGAATATGTTTAATACTAATACTATTCGATAGATTTATTAAGTTGTATCTTGTCTCTCTATCAACAGACTATCTCTGAAGAAGACCCTAGTGGTTGAAACGCGTTAGAACTATAAAAAATTTATTTTTGCTGTTATTAATTTTATACAGTATATTTATAGTTAGGTCTGCTTAGTGTATGCCCATTGATGTCATTGTAATTTTTGTATATACAAGCTTGGTTCTATTTATATTTTTTATTTTAAATACCTGGGTGAAGCTCATGTTTTTACCATACAATAAAATAATCTTTTTTATATAGTATGCTACGCTTATTGTTTATTGCTGCCTAAAAATCCCGTTGGTGGGGGAATTTGTTTTATTTTTCATACATTCTATCACTGACCCTCAAGGACGGAAATTAACGGCCAATGACCCCATAGCGCAACAATTTGTGAGGTATTACTCCCAGTTATACAACCTACATCCCGCTGAACCCCCCACGAGTGAAGGTTCTCGGCTTCAATTGATTAACGACTTTCTTTCTACTTACAGCCCCGACCCTTTATCGGAAATAGACGCAGATGACTTGGAAAGACCCTTATCACCCTCAGAATTGGATACTGTACTCAAACAATTGAAACCCGGGAAAAGCCCAGGCCCAGACGGGTTAACAACGGGGTATTATAAGACTTTCATTGACTCCCTCAAACCGCATTTTCTGACCGCTTTCAACTCCTTAGCGTCTGGCGACCCTCCACCTAGAGACCTCCTAACAGCTCACATCTCTGTGATTCCCAAACCGAACAAAGATACATCCCTTGTGATAAACTATAGGCCAATTTCCCTCCTAAACGTTGATCTTAAGATCTTCGCTAAGATATTAGCCAACCGTCTCTTGCCTCTCCTGCCCAACCTGGTTTCTTTAGACCAGGTAGGTTTTATACCGGGCAGAGAGGCAAGAGACAATACAATCAAAGCTATCAATATTCATCACTGGTTATCATCCTCCCAACAACAAGGTTTTTTCCTCTCCCTTGATGCGGAGAAGGCATTTGACAGGGTGGCCTGGGACTATATGTCAGCAGTCCTCAAACAGATAGGTCTACGGGATCGTATGCTTCATTTTATTTTAGCCCTTTACTCGGTCCCAACCGCAAAAGTCCGAGTTAATGGCCACCTGTCGGATGCCTTCTCCGTATCGAATGGAACTCGCCAAGGCTGCCCCCTTTCTCCTCTGATATTTGTTTTAACCCTGGAACCAATGCTCAATCGGCTACGAGCTAACCCCGACATTAAAGGAGTTACAATAGTTGATTCTACCTACAAGCTAGCCGCTTTTGCGGACGATATTCTCCTATTTTTGACAGACCCCCATACATCTCTACCTAATGTACTCGCGGATTTCGCTACTTTTAATACCCTGTCTAACCTTCAAATTAACTTCGCCAAATCAGAAGCCCTGAACGTATCTTTGCACCCAGAGACGCTCTCGCTATGCCAAGCCAATTCCCCATTTAGATGGGTTAATGACGCCATCACTTATTTAGGAATCAAACTCCCGTCTCACTTATCTAACCTATACTCATTCAATTATATCCCTATACTTCGAAACATCCAAAAAGATCTTAAAACCTGGTCGTCTGGTATGTTTTCCTGGTTTGGAAGGGCCGCAATACTTAAAATGAATATTCTCCCACGTTTGCTTTACATTTTCCAGACTATCCCCATCAAGGTACCCCAGGCTTTTTTTGCCTCGTATCGAGCGGCCATCAGTCCATTCCTGTGGGGTCCTCATCGTCCCAGACTTAGTCTTGACAGACTGGCCCTTCCTAAACTAGCAGGTGGTATAGGCTTACCAGATGTGTCCAAATACCATTGGGCGTGCCAGTTGACCCGTATTATAGATTGGAATGTCCATAATCACTCGAAAGCATGGATTAACATAGAACAAAAATTTACTAGATTTCCGATACGCTCATTGCCATGGCTAACTCCAAAACACACACCGCATGCTTGCAAACAACATCCGCTTATCGGAAGCACCCTTCACTCGTTCCAGAAGGCCTGCAGGTTGCACCAAATCTCCTCGCTGCAGGGTCCACTGACCCCAATCAGACAGAATCCAGACTTCCCAGTGGGCATATCAGCCTCCTTTTCGTCGGAATTTTGGCCCCATGACGTGATGCAGGCAAGGCACTTCTTTTCTGCGGGGTCGTTTCTGGACCTCGCTGACATCCCCTCATGGAATGCGGACCTCACCTGCCCATTTTGGACTTACTTCCAACTAAGACATTTTCTAAACGATCCCCATAAGCGTAGAGACTTCTCTAGACAACCCACCCCATTTGAGACTCTGTGTTTGCAAACAGAACAACAAAGGCACTTAATTTCAAATATTTACCCGATGCTGTTTTCGACTCATGACCCTAAATCCAATGTGGCCACCCAAAGTTGGGAAAGGGATATTTCCCTTAATCTGTCCCCGGACGAGTGGGAAAACATCTACACGCTGATTCATAAGGGATCTACTAACGTGTCGGCTCAAGAAAATGGCTTCAAAATTTTCTTGAAATGGTATAAAACCCCGACTAAATTGAATAAGATCTCCCCTTCTATCTCCCCCAACTGTTGGCGATGTTCTCAGGATACGGGCTCCATGCTACACATATGGTGGTCCTGCCCTAAAATCCAACCCTTCTGGCAAACGGTCCACCAAATTACTTCCAAGATCACGACATATCATTTAGATTACACTCCAGCACAAATGTTATTACATCACGCTTCGATCCCCTTTAATCACTATCATCGTTCATTGGCTCTTCACCTAATTAATGCGGCCAAGATGTGCATTCCCACACTTTGGAACTCCACAAAAGTTCCAACAACTGCAGACTGGCTTAATCGCATTTCTAAAATTGCGGAAATGGAAGATCTCATCCACCAAGCCAAAGATACAGCGTCTAAATTTATGAAGATATGGTCCTGCTGGAACCACTTTAAGTTATCTGATGAATATAGAATGCTGCTCACCCAATGAGAGGATGCAGCCCTAGCTATCGACGGCTTAATGAAAACTCAGCATAACCCCCCCTATCTTCCTCAGACAGGATCTGAGCAAAGCTGACCTCCCCTGGTTTCGAAAGCATTTTCGGTGCAAATATGTGTATGATAGGCACATACATCCTAGTTTAGGTGCCCCCCCTGCACTCGTCATTCCTGGCTCCTCCCATGTCCCTTCACTTCCTACCCCCCCCCCCCCATTTTTTTTTTTTTTTCTGGGGCTTGGATACAAGCTTCTTCTAAGGCAGCGTTCAAAGAGGGGTTGCTAGTGGTCCGTGACCGCACCCCCGCATCTCCCCCGACACTTTAACACTACATATTTGCTGCCAAAATACCCCCACTCTCTTTGTCTATACAGTCTCCGGTTACCTCAATGTTTGACACAGGATGACCCACTTCTGGGTTTGTTATACAGGCTTTGGCCTGTATTCATTTTGTTTTGTTCTACTAGTAAAAGTAGTTAGAATTTTAGTCAGGCTGATCTTTTCTACAAACTAGTTTGTTTGATTATAACCCTCGTCTCTTCTGACGGTATGTACATTAAATCGTAGATACGTTTGTTGTTTCATACATTGTTCCTTGGTTATTAATCGACTTTAACATCACTGTACTGTATTGTTCTGATGTGCTGAACTGTAAGTTTTATGCAACATTTATAATAAAATTTATATTGGAAAAAAAAAAATATGTCACTGACAGGGAAGACGTTAACACTAGGGGGCGATCAAGGGGTTAACTGTCTTCACTATGTGTGTTCTAACTGTGGGGGGAATGTGGCTGACTAGAGGAGAGAGATTCTCGCACTGTCATGAGCTGGGCATGAGCATCGGCTCCAGGGATACACTGCTGGTGTGCGCGGGTGCCTCCGGCGGCATGCACGCACCTGCTATAGCATCTTAAAGAGCTGACGTACAGCTACGACAGTTCATGCAGGGGAGCCAACCTGCTGCAGTATAACTGTGGCAGCTGGTCAGGAAGCGGTTAAAGGACACAGAGTGTGCACATTGGCTCAGTGCAGAACTACAGAGTGTAGCTGTGGAGTGGAGAAAACTACTTTTGCAGCTTTCTCCAGATTTTGGTATACCCAGATCTGGCTCTGTAGTTGGGAATAGTGTCTTGGGTGGGATGGAATCTCCATCCCTGTGTCCAGGTTTTGTGGAGGGTTAGCAGGGTGTGTGCTCAGGTGACCAAACTTCTTATAATGAAGGTATGGGAATATGGCTTCCAGTTGAAGACATCTCCACCCCAAGAAAGACAGGAGGTCTTCAGGAGTCAGAGGGTATTTCACCCCATGTTCCAGCCAAGCCAGACAATTCATCCATGTGTGAATCAGCTGTGGATTGGTGTAAATTTGTCATGTCACCCCCAGTTTAAGGGGATATGGTTCCTGGCAGCCTGCACCCAAAGGTGCCACAGCATGAGGCAAGGAGGCCTCTGCGTCGTAGCAAATGGAGACATGCTGTTGCCCAGTGCCCCTTGTCTCAGGAAGGTTAGTGGAGTAAGCAAGCTAGACGGGAGGTTGTTGAATGCAACTCACCTGCCAGAGAATGTTGAGAAAAAAGAAAAAGGTTGGGTGTATCAATAATAATAATAATAATAATACATTTTATTTATAGCGCACTTTCCATCAAAAGACCTCAAAGTGCTACATAGTTACAATAAAAACAAACAAATAACTTATTTTAAAAAACATTTGCTAAAAAGAAAAGTCTTCAACCCCTTTTTAAAACTTTCAGTAGACTGAGAAACCCTCAAATTATCAGGCAAAGCATTCCACAAACGTGGGGCAGCAGCACAAAAAGCCCTATCTCCCATGGTTTTCAATCTAGTTTTTGGAATCTCTAGACAATTCAAATTAGTTGAGCGAAGGGAACGAGGTCAATTTTGTAATCTAAGAAGTTCCTTAAGATAAGGTGGAGCTTGTCCATGTCACAGTATCAGTGCACCTTGTGGTATGGTGGATACACATTGGATAGATAAGGATGCCGCGTCCTGAATTACATTCAAAAAAAGGGAGTAAAGAAAGGGGCTATGGACATTCTAGGCATTATTACAAGGGATTTCATTGTTAAAAAGATATCATTTTATTTACAAAAAAACACATTTACATAAATAAATATTAAAAAAAGAAGAAAAAGTCATATACAATCAAAAGTTCATCAACAAACAATGTTACCACCATTAATATCGTAATCACAATATAATTACTGAGAAGCAAAAGATGGTATCTTCAATAGTAGATAATCTCAGATCTAGGTATAAATGACAAAATGGCGGAACATCAAGGACGGCAAGGTGCTGATGCTGAATTCGTGCCCGACATGTTTTACGTACCTTAGATGCTTCCTCTGGGGCAAAATTATGACTAATTCTTTGAAACAAGAAACAGAGATTATTTACTTATAGATAAAACACAACAATATTTTTTCTATTACAGTATCAAATTTTTCTAGAAAAAAGTTTGGACAGTCTGGACTAAAAATGACGTAGGGGCACACAATTTGGAATAGCTTATAAAGGGGCACTATGGAGGCACACGTAATATGATGAAAAAAAAAAAAAATAACACAGAGAAAAAATAAATAAATTATTAATTATATATATATATTATATTATTACCCTTTGAGGATATACGTTTGTCTATTTTGTTTCTCCAACCAAACAAGAGAAGCTCACAGAAAAAAAAAGCATTTGGTATAATAAGACTCAAATTTATTTGCAAAAGATTGAAACCAGGAAACCAAAGGTTGAATAAAGTTAAAAAAAAGGAGAAAAGAAACCATAAAATAGGCTTGAAGCACAATATTTTAGTTTTTTCAATATATATAAAGGTTCCATTTTATTTTTATTTGCTCAAAAGCAAACATAAACTCTAAGCAAACAGGTAAAAAAAACACACAGTTTTAAACGTCCTCCAAGAAGTGGTGGCCAGGTATTAATAGCAAAACATTTATGCCATTAAAAAAAGGGAAAAAGAAGGGGGAGGTAGCAGCAATGAAACCGACCGACCTGGAATGATAGAGATCATGGGATTGAAGGATAATAAAAGGAATGGGCTTTAAAGGCAACAAAAATAGCAAACCAGTAGAACATAAGATAATTAAACATCATACCTTAATATAAAGATCTTTCTAGTGGTTGCCGGTCTGTCCGCCAGTATTGCTTTTTACAGAATAGTATCACGTTCAGACACACCGGGGGGGGGCATGCCTTAAATACGTGTGTCCCGTCCAATGACGCCCAATCGGCGTGTTGCCGGTATGGCGTCATTAGGACCAGCCAAGCCTCCAGCCACGCATGCGCCCGCCACTGCAAATTGCGCCTGTGCATTGGGATCTTAAGGAAAGCACTGTACGCAATGGGGGATAAGGTGAGGCTGGGGAGGACCGGATGGAGGGGCGGATTGAACAAAACCACTCGCACGAATGGTTCAGCGCGTCACAAAGGCAATTGCACCTGTGACGCTGGGTGGCCGCATAATGCCCAAAGCTACACCCATGTGACCCACTACATCATTCAGACAGTTACATTTCCAGAAAACACTTATAACATAATAAATGTACAAATTTCAATCTAATAAACTGATTACAGCATATAATTTATTTAAATTCATCAGTGGGCAGAAAAAAAAGGAAGGGTTGTTTTAAATGTTTATGGTGGCATCAGTTGATCAACAAATAATATAAGCAAAAAAGAGACTTTTTACAGGTAAGGTATATATGACTGGGTCTCGTTGATACCTAGGGCATAAGTTGCATTGAGTCGCTCAATCTATGTAGTTTCTTTTCTCAGGATTTGTTTGTCCCAATCGCCTCCTCGTGGATTTTGAGGAACCACAGCGAGGGCAATAAATGATATGACAGATGTATCAAATTTGTCGTAAAGGTCTAAATGTCTACTTAATGATGTAATCATTTTTCCGCCTGTAGAATAATATACATGGTCTTTAATGCGGGAACGAAAATGTCTAATCGTTTTGCCTACATAAAAGGCAGAACATTTGCATAAGATAGACCAATCCACGAGTGTCACAGTCAGCATAAAAATTAGGGACAAACTGTTCACCATTAGGTAGTGTAAAACATTGACCTGTCTGGATCCAGGGACAGAATGAACATTTGCCACATCTATAGATTCCATGTCGAGAACGGTTTTGAGGTGTAGTGGAAAAATGACTGGACATAAGTTTGTCACGTAGAGATCTCGATTTTCAAAAGGTAACGTTTGGAGAGTTATTTACATATTTGGCAAGGATGGGATCCTTGCAAAGTATAGACCGATGTGAGGCCAGTATTGCATGCAACTCAGAGTGATAGTTGGAGAATTTTGTTATAAATCTTACAGTTGAAGACTGGTCAATAGTCTTCTGTTTGTATAATAGGGATTGGCGTATGGCTCTATTATAGGCTCTGCGTAGAATAGATTTGCTGTATCCCCTATCTCTTAAGCGATCACGCAATAAATTAGCTTGAATTTTAAATTATTATTTTTAACATAATATGGGTACAGTTGCAACGCAATCTGATGTACTGTGCATATGGTATGCTACGTATAAGTGTATCAGGGTGTGCACTTGCTGCATGCAGGAGTGTATTGCCTGCTGTCTCCTTTCTAAAAAGGGTAGAGGCAATACACCCTGCGTCGTCTTTAAAAATAGTAAGATCAAGAAATGTAATTTTTGAAACATGGCTAGCTACTGTGAATTTTACATTAAAGGAGTGATGATTCAAACTTACAACAAAAGACTCAAGTTCATCAGAGGTACCTGTCCAGATGATAAATATGTCGTCGATGTATCACAGCCAGCATAACGTTTGGCTGGTATACATCGACAAGGCATCATCTGAAAATATATTTTGCTCCCACCCCCCCAGGTACAAGTTGGCATAAGCTGGGGCACAACAAGTGCCCATGGCAACCCCCTGCACCTGGAGGTAGTGGGACTCTTTAAATAAAAAACAATTACGTGAGTATGAATTGTAGTAAATCCAAAGTAAATTCGTAGAATTCCCATCAATGATGGTCTTGTTCCCGTAGGAAGGTACGTGCTATCCTGATGCCCTGCTCGTGGGGGATACTGGAGTAGTGATGGACGAACTTCCGACGGGACGTTTCGCGAAAGCGAAATGCGAACGGACCCAAACGTTCGCGAAACCGAACGTTCGCCGCGGGCCCCATTGACTTCAATGGGAGGCGAACTTTGCAAACCTTCATGTCGAATTTGCGGCCACGTGGTAATTATTAGGGGGTAAAACGTAGTCCCACCATCTGGACAATGACATAATACATGTATGAGGTGAATTTGGGATCGATAACTACAAGCATTTTTATTTTATTTGGGAAATTGTTCTAACAATTCAGGACTATGGAGCTAATGAAGGCAATGGAGGAGAGGGAAGGTCAGGGACCAGGGTAGGCAAAGAAGAGGGTGCAGGAGATGATCACCAGCAGCGTGACATACCGGAATGACACATGCACCGTGATAGAGGCATCTGACAGCAGCACCGTAATACAGAGCACTGACAGCAGCACCGTGACATACAGCGCTGACAGCAGCACCGTGACATACAGCGCTGACAGCAGCACCGTGACATACAGCGCTGACAGCAGCACCGTGACATACAGCGCTGACAGCAGCACCGTGACATACAGCGCTGACAGCAGCACCGTGACATACAGCGCTGACAGCAGCACCGTGACATACAGCACTGACAGCAGCACCGTAAGCAGCCCCAGGAGGAAGTCAGCACAGCACAGGGATGGTGTGATCCCCTCATAATAAGAACCCCCAGGAGGAAGTCAGCACAGCACAGGGATAGTGTGATCCCTTCATAATAAGAACCCCCAGGAGGAAGTCAGCACAGCACAGGGATATCATAAGCAGCCCCAGTAGAAATATGACACCGCTCAACCTCTTCAAAGAGGAGGGTAGGGGCATATAGTACGGTGTGCTTTTTTGGGTCAAGGAAGTGAGCCAAATGAATTAAGAAGGTCTGTGTGCTTGATTAAAAAAATAGTTTATAGACATATACATGGTCTACTGGTCACATGTGTTGAATTCCTCCGAGATCCATGCCTCATTCATTTTTAGAAATGTGAGGTAGTTAACACTGTCGTGAGCTAGGCGAGTACGCTTATCGGTCACAATCCCCCCTGCTGCGCTGAACGTCCTTTCGGACAGGACACTGGATGAGGGGCAAGCCAACAGTTCGATTGCAAATTGGGCAAGCTCTGGCCAGAGGTCAAGCCTGCCCACCCAGTAGTCTAGGGGTTCATCACTCCTCAGAGCGTCCACATCGGCCGTTAACCCAATGTAGTCGGACACCTGACGGTCTAGGCGTTCCCTGATGCTGGATCCGGATGACACCTGTCGATGGGTCGGCTGAAAGAATGACCTCATATCCGAAGTCACCAACACATCTTCAAACCGGCCTCTTCTTGCAGGCGCTGTTGGATTGGTACCCGCAAATCCTTCTCTGGGAGTGGGAATTGCTCCTCTGCCAGCGCATGCAAAAGCAGAATGCAGCATTTCTCGAAGCAAGGCCTGGAAGTGCTGCATTCTGACAGCCCTCTGCGACGGCGGTAACATTTCCGCCATTTTGTGTTTGTACCGGGGGTCTAAGTACGTTGCCACCCAGTACTGGTCCTTGACCCTCATGCTTTTTATACGGGGGTCCCTATTAAAACACTGGAGCATGAAGGCCCCCATTTGCACTAAAGTGGAAGCGGTGTGGTGGCCTGGCTCCTGCTCATCATCCAGGATAATGTCGTCCTCTTCATTCTCCTCTCCCCATCCTCGCACAACAGGGATCCCAGAAAGGTTTAAAGCATGCTCTTCTTGCTCCTGCTCATCCGCCCCGGCACCATCCTCCTCTGACTCCTCATCAGACTCCTGTTGTTGACTTGTCTCAGATAGAGTAGCCCCCCCTGGGAATTCATCCAGCATTGCGACTTCCTCATCTTCCCGCTCCTGCTCCTCCACAGCCTGATCAATGACACGACGCAATGCACGCTCCAGAAAGAAGGCATAAGGTACCATGTCACTGATGGCGCCATGGCTGCGACTGACCAGTTTGGTGATCTCCTCAAATGGCCGCAGAAGTCTGCATGTGTCGCGCATGAGCAGCCACTGGCGCGGTGAAAAAAAACCCAGCTCCCCAGAACCGTTTCTTTCGCAGAGTTCATACAGGTAGACGTTAACTGCACGTTTCTGCTGGAGCAGCCTATCAAGCATATAGAAGGTTGAGTTCCATCGCGTCGGGCAATCGCAAATAAGACGTCTGACCGGCAGATGGTGTCGCCGCTGAATGTCAGCAAGGCGAGCCATGGCCGTGTAAGATCTTCTGAAATGGGCCGAGATTTTCCTTGCCTGCCGCAAGATGTCCTGGACCCCAGGGTATTTGACAAGGAATCGCTGCACGACCAAGTTTAAGACGTGTGCCATGCACGGCACGTGCGTGATTTTGCCCTGTTTCAATGCGCTAAGCAGATTGGCACCGTTGTCACACACCACTTTACCAACTGTCAAATTGAGCGGTGTTAGCCACTCATCTGCCTGTGAACGCAAAGCTGAAAGGAGTGCCGGGCCAGTGTGGCTCTTTGCTTCCAGGCACAACAGACGCAGCACGGCATGGCAACGTCTCACCTGGCATGTGGAATAGGTTCTGGGGAGCTTGGGCGGTGCAGCGGAAGAGACGCTAGCAGCGGAAAAGGAGGAGGCAGCTGAGGAGGAGAGGGAGGAGGATGGAGTAGGAGGAGGAGAAGAAGAGTCAGGCCTGCATGCAATCCGTGGCGGTAAAACCAAATCTACACGGGTGCCACGGGTTACATGCTTGACGGCCGTCAGAAGGTTCACCCAGTGGGCAGTAAAACTGATATACCTTCCCTGCCCGTGTTTGCTAGACCACGTGTCTGTGGTCAGATGTATCTTGGCACCGACACTGTGTGCCAGAGATACAATCACTTGCCGCTGAACATGGCCATATAGCTCTGGGATGCCCTTCTCTGAGAAATACTTCCTTCCTGGGACCTTCCATTGTGGTGTTCCAATGGCCACAAATTTGCGAAAGGCCTCCGAGTCCACCAGTTTATATGGCAGTAGTTGGCGGGCTATGAGTTCTGACAAGCCAGCCGCCAACCGTTGGGCAAGAGGGTTATCCGGCGTCATCATTTTTTTACGCTCAAACATTAGGCCCACGGAAGCCTGCCTTTTTGCAGAAAAATGTGAGCTTGGCGTGATGGAAGGTGGAGTGGAGGACAATTGTGAGGAGAGAGGAGAAGGAGAAGTAGAAGACGAGGCTGGACGGTGAGAGCCTGCAGTGTGGCTTTGTGTGTTCCGTTGCTCCCACTGGGCTCGGTGATGGCTGCTCATGTGCCTTCTTAAGGCGGTCGTCCCTAGGTGAGTATTGGGCTTACCGCGACTAACGCGTTGACTGCAAAGATTGCAGATGGCAACGCTATTGTCAGCAGCGGACACGTTAAAAAAAGCCCACACTGCGGAGCCATGTGCCGGTGTCCTGGGAGCGCCAGATGTGACCGTACATGGTCGATGACTCGCTCCTGATACATTTGCAGTCTGCTTTGTCCCTCCTGTGCAATGTAAGTTATTCCTGCTTCTCCTCCCTATCTGCTGGTCCATATCTCCCTCTGAACTCCCCTCCTCTTCCTCTCTTGTGGGCACCCACGTGACATCACTAGACACGTCATCATCAACGTCACCTTCCCCACCGCTATAAGTAGAGATCTCGGAGTAGGCAGCAACACCGGGGACCAACCTCCTCCTTGGGCTGATCTGGGTACTGTCGTCAGACTGCTGAGTAGCGCTTGTTGCTACCTCCTCTTCCTGATCCAATACCAAGAGTGGCTGCGCATCAGAAATGTCCTCTTGATATGGATCGGAAAATAATTCCAGTGACTCAAGCGGAAGGTATGTGGTGGTGGTGGTGGTGGTCGTGTTGTTGGTGGTAGTGTCTTTGGGGGTGCACATAGCAGAGAGTGAAGAAGAGGGTGCAGATCGAGAGGATGAGGAGGGTGCAGAAGAGTAAGGCTGAGCGAGCCACTCAACCAAGTCTGGTGCATCCTTTAAAGTAATTGAACGCACCTTCTGCAACTTCCCACTTTGGCTCAAGCCTGTTGCTCCTGCCCTACCCCTACCACCCCTGCGGAAGGGCCTGCCTCTTCCTCTGCCTGTCATTTTTTAAATGACCCTGTGACAAAACTCTTAGTCCCTATACCGATGAAGGACTGCTGCAGTATAGGGCAGCAGTCAGCAGTGGTGCACGTCAACCCTATCTATTGTGGACCGATAGCGGTCCTTACAGAACAGCAGACTGTACCGCACTCAAGCCTATGTACCGTAGCACCCTATACCAAGTTACCAGTCCTTATAAGAACTTTTGTGGAACAAGCAGGTTGTGTGTTAGTGATTAGCAGACTGTACGTCAGTCCCTATACCGCTGAAGGACTGCTGCAGTATAGGGCAGCGGTCAGCAGTGGTGCACGTCAACCCTATCTATTGTGGACCGATAGCGGTCCTTACAGAACAGCAGACTGTACCGCACTCAAGCCTATGTACCGTAGCACCCTATACCAAGTTACCAGTCCTTATAAGAACTTTTGTGGAACAAGCAGGTTGTGTGTTAGTGATTAGCAGACTGTACGTCAGTCCCTATACCGCTGAAGGACTGCTGCAGTATAGGGCAGCGGTCAGCAGTGGTGCACGTCAACCCTATCTATTGTGGACCGATAGCGGTCCTTACAGAACAGCAGACTGTACCGCACTCAAGCCTATGTACCGTAGCACCCTATACCAAGTTACCAGTCCTTATAAGAACTTTTGTGGAACAAGCAGGTTGTGTGTTAGTGATTAGCAGACTGTACGTCAGTCCCTATACCGCTGAAGGACTGCTGCAGTATAGGGCAGCGGTCAGCAGTGGTGCACGTCAACCCTATCTATTGTGGACCGATAGCGGTCCTTACAGAACAGCAGACTGTACCGCACTCAAGCCTATGTACCGTAGCACCCTATACCAAGTTACCAGTCCTTATAAGAACTTTTGTGGAACAAGCAGGTTGTGTGTTAGTGATTAGCAGACTGTACGTCAGTCCCTATACCGCTGAAGGACTGCTGCAGTATAGGGCAGCGGTCAGCAGTGGTGCACGTCAACCCTATCTATTGTGGACCGATAGCGGTCCTTACAGAACAGCAGACTGTACCGCACTCAAGCCTATGTACCGTAGCACCCTATACCAAGTTACCAGTCCTTATAAGAACTTTTGTGGAACAAGCAGGTTGTGTGTTAGTGATTAGCAGACTGTACGTCAGTCCCTATACCGCTGAAGGACTGCTGCAGTATAGGGCAGCGGTCAGCAGTGGTGCACGTCAACCCTATCTATTGTGGACCGATAGCGGTCCTTACAGAACAGCAGACTGTACCGCACTCAAGCCTATGTACCGTAGCACCCTATACCAAGTTACCAGTCCTTATAAGAACTTTTGTGGAACAAGTGAGTTGTGAATGTTTAGCAGACTGCAGCAGAAGGGCAGCAGTCAAGTATAATATCCTTTCTATATTTGGAAGAAAGAATATTATACATGTACAAGCCTATTACTGTACCACTGATACCAGTCCTGAAAAGAACCTTTGTGGAACTAATAATAACAGCAAGTCTTTAAAATTACCCTCACTGCCTGACAACACTGCTTCCTTCCTGTCCCTATACAAATTGGCAAAAAAAGAGAACGATTAGTGGTTACTGGAACAGCTCTTTTGTGGACCTTGATAGTAACAGCTAATGATGATGATGATGATGATGAAAGACTAATCTGGCTGTCCCTGTAGCATACACCGTCCTTTCCCTTTCTCTAAACTAACAAAAGACACTCAGGCTGCTGCAAGAATCAGCAGCACAGCAAACCTATCAACACCTAACACCTATACCAGTCCTGAAAAGAACTTTTGTGTACCAAATAGCTAGTGGTTTATCTCTCCCTACTCCACACAGGAACCTGTCCCTATCGTAACAGAAGAAAGAATGTAAAATGGCCACCGGATCGGGTGTATTTATAGGTTAGGGGGAATGTCCAAGTGTCCATGTGCTGTCATGTCTCAATTGGCTGTCCTGTATCACATGATAAACGTGTCACCAAAGGTTAAAGTTCTTGTATACATTAAACACGTAAGTCCGCCGCGGCGAACGACGGAAAAAGGCGTTCGAACGTGCGGACCGCGAATGTCGGAAATTCGCCGCGAAACGACCGCCGGGCGAAACGTTCGTCCATCACTATACTGGAGTACAGTGCCTCCACGTCCAAGGTCATGAGCAGGGCATCAAGAGGCATGACAATTCCCTCAATGTGCTTTAATAGATCAAGTGTATCTTTAATATATGAAGGTAAAGCTAGTACACGTGGCATAAGAATAGAATCCACTAAACGGCTTGCATTTTCTGTAAGAGAAACAATTCCTGAAATTATTGGCCTTCTGGGGGGATGGTAGAGTGCTTGTGTATTTTGGGTAAGGTGTAAAATGTTGCGATTTTGGGATTTTTTACATTTAAATATTCATAAGTATCCTTATCAATAAGGCTTTTCTGATAAGCAAGGCCGTTAATTTGTAGATATTCATTTTTAAAAGATTGAATTTGAGTTGCAGGAATTTGTATGTACCATTCTCTATTACATAAGATTTTAAGGGCCATGGTAGTATACATGGCCTTAATCATTAGTACAATGTTGCCGCCTTTATCGGCGGCTTTAATTTATAGATCGGTGTGATTTCGTAGTCGCTGAATCACTTTGGTTTGTGATCGAGTAAGATTACTAGGTTTGAGGGTAAGATGTAACTGTTTAATGGCATTAACAGTACCCTTCAAGAAGGCCCAGATGTTAGGGTTAGACATAAGATCAGGGAAACGTTGAGATTTAGACATAAATTTGGACAACAGCGGTTCAGGGGGGTTGGCTATTAATGATATCTCATGGTCTGTTGAGTCCATAGAGTTATTTTCCTCTAAGAGGAGTATTAAGTCCCGGAGGGCTCTAAAGTCATCCATGGTGTATTTTTTTACTTGATGTTTGTCTTGTAATGAACGAAGACGATCACTGTTGAAGAGAAATTTATAAGTTAGGTTACGTGAGAATAAATAAAGATCTTTAATTACTTCATATTTGTCAATGTTCATAGATGGACAGAAACTCAGACCTAATCGAAGAACCTCCAGTTCTTGTGTAGTAAAAGTGTAAGGAGTGAGATTAATCACATCTGGATTTGAATTTATGTGAGAGTATGAGTGTTGGGGAGTATGTGAAAATTTGGTGAAGGATTAGTAGGTTGAGCAATATCCGCATCAAGTGTACTTTGACGTGTGAACATTTGTAACTGTAACATTTATAACGGTGTAGTTGGTGGGATAGAAATCAGTGAATTGTTAGAAGACGATGGATTAGCATCAGAAATGCCTGTTTCTATAGAGGTAAGGATAATGTTAGATGAAGGGTTTTTAATTGAATTTGAGGGTTCAAAATTTGAATAGCTTGTAGGGCCGTAGCCCCTAGATATTTACCCTGTGGGTGCATTCCCGTACCTAGTGGTTGTGGATTATCATGTAGAGGTTTGTGTAAAATAAGGGTAGTGTCTACAGTAGGAGGACATTTTTTAGTGTAAGGTGTATGAGACCCACCACCAAGATCCTGCTTACGTGCACCTGGATGAGAAAAGTGAGGAGTGAAGCTGCCTTTTTGAGATGTGCGCTGTGAAGAAAACAAAGTAGAGTCAGATTTGGTGTCGTCATCGGTAGTAAAATACCCATAGGTTTTGTTTTTTGGGTTACGATAATTAGACCTAAAATTTCTACTCTGTGCAGTTGATTGCCAGCGATAGGCAAAGCCTTCGCTAAATGCCAACCTATCTTTGGATAGTTTGTTTTGTTTTTTAAAAATTATATCTCTAGTAATTCTGGTAATATAGTCCCTTAGGTCTTGTGACCATTTTTCATAGAGAGTATGTGTCTTTAACCACTTAACAACCGCCCTATAGCCGAATGACGGCTACAGGGCGGTTTCTTATAACGTCCTCCCAGAATTCCGCTCGCGCGCCCCCTGGGGCGTGCACTCGAGAGCATCCGTGACCCCGGGGCCATAGCGGCCGTTTACCACATGATCGCTCTGTCAAATGACGGAGTGATCACTTGTAAACAAATGTTATGACGCCGGTTCCTCCTTCCCCCTCTGTGTACCGATCGGAACAGCGGAGGGGGAAGAGATCGGTGTCAGCAGCGATGTGGGCTGCATCTGCAGTGCCTACATCGCTGCTCACCGAAAATTAACCCCTCAATTCCCTGCCAATACTCTGCAATACCCTGCCATTACTCTGCATTACTCTGCAATACTCTGCAATACTCTGCAATACTCTGCAATACTCTGCAATACCCTGCAATACCCTGCAATACTCTGCATTACCCTGCAATACTCTGCAATACCCTGCATTACTCTGCAATACCCTGCAATACTCTGCAATACCCTGCAACACTCTGCAACGCTCTGAAATGCTCTGCAACACCCGCCAATACCCTGCAACACTCTGCAATGCTCTGCAACACCCGCCAATACCCTGTAACACTCTGCAATGCTCTGCAACACCCGCCAATACCCTGAAACACTCTGCAATGCTCTGCAACACCCACCAATACCCTGCAACACTCTGCAATGCTCTGTAACACCCGCCAATACCCTGCAACACTCTGCAATGCTCTGCAACACCCGCCAATATCCTGCAATGCTCTGCAACGCAATACTCTGCAACGCCATACTCTGAGATACCCAGCCATACTCTGAGATACCCAGCCATACCCAGCCATAGTCGGTGATACCCTGCAATACCCAGCCATAGACACCCCCCCCCCCCTCCCGCCGCCCTCCGGTGCTTCTACCGACTCGCCAATACGATCAAATCCAGAATCTTTTTTTTTTCAGGCTTCCCAGCTTAGAGGTGAGATGTAGGGTCTTATTGACCCCATATCTCACTGTAAAGAGGACCTGTCATGCCATATTCCTATTACAAGGGATGATCAAAAAATTTATTTTTGGGGAAAAAAATGTAAAAACTAAAATAAATAAAGTAAAATGAACAATACATTTTTTTTTTTTTTTTAACCACTTCAGCCTCGGACCAATAAATACCTTAAGGACCAGAGGTCTTTTTGCAATTTCGCACTGCGCTGCTTTAACTGGTAATTGCGCGGTCATGCAATATTGCACCCAAACGAAATTTGCGTCCTTTTCTTCCCACAAATAGAGCTTTCTTTTGATGGTATTTGATTGCCTCTGCGATTTTTTTTTTTTGCGATATAAATGGAAAAAGAGCGAAAATTTTGAAAAAAAAAGATATTTTCTTCTTTTTGTTATAAGAAAAATCGAATAAACTAAATTTTAGTCATACATTGAGGGCAAAATTTATTCAGCCACATGTCTTTAGTAAAAAAAATGTCAATAAGCGAATATTTTTTGGTTTGCGCAAAAGTTATAGCGTCTACAAACTAGAGTACATTTTCTGGAATTTACACAGCTTTTAATTTATGACTGCCGATCTCATTTCTTGAGGTGCTAAAATGGCAGGGCAGTACAAATCCCCCCCAAATGACCCCATTTTGGAAAGTAGACACCCCAAGGAAATTGCTGATGGGTATGTTGAGCCCATTGAATATTTATTTTTTTTGTCCTAAGGGATTGAATAATGACAAAAAAAAAAAAAAAAAATTTTTTTTACAAAAAGTTGTCACTAAATGATATATTGCTCACACATGCCATGGTTATATGTGGAATTGCACCCCAAAATACATTCTGCTGCTTCTCCCGAGTACGGGGATACCACATGTGTGGGACTTTTTGGGAGTCTAGTCGCGCACGGCACCCCGAAAACCAATCACCACCTTCAGGATTTCTAAGGGTGCAAATTTTTGATTTAACTCCTCACTACCTATCACAGTTTCGAAGGCCATAAAATGCCAAAATAGCACAAAACTCCCCCAAATGACCCCATTTTGGAAAGTAGACACCCCAAGCTATTTACTGAGAGGCATGTTGAGTCCATGGAATATTTTATATTTTGCCAAAAGTTGCGGGAATATTACAAACTTTTTTTTTTTTGCACAAAGTTGTCACTAAATGATATATTGCTCACACATGCTATGGGCAGAAGTCAAATTACACCCCAAAATAAATTCTGCTGCTTCTCCCGAGTACGGGGATACCACATGTGGGGGACTTTTTGGGAGCCTAGCCACGTACGGGACCCCGAAAACCAAGCACTGCCTTCCGGATTTGAATATAAAATGCTATAAAAAACAAACTAACCAGAGTCACCCGTAACACTTATACGGTGATCAGTGGTGAAAGGGTTAACTAGGGGCAATCAGGGGGTTCAAATTTTTATTAGGTAGTATATGGGGGTCCCTGGCGCTATATAAAAACCTGACGGGGAACCTAAATAACTAACTGGCTAACCAGCGTCACCAGTGACACTTATACTGTGATCGCTGGTGAAAGGGGGTGAAAGGGTTAACTAGCAGCAATCAGGGGGTTAAAACCATTATTGGGTAGTATATCGGGGTACCTAGCGCTATAAAAACCTGGCGGTGAACCTAAAAAAATAACTAGCTACCTAGCGACACATGCAGCGATCAGAAAAATGATCGCTTAGTGACACTGGCAAAAGGGGGTGAAAGGGTTAACTAGCGGCAATCAGGGGGTTAAAAACATTATTGGGTAGTATATCGGGGTACCTAGCGCTATAAAAACCTGGCGGTGAACCTAAAAAAATAACTAGCTACCTAGCGACTGTAGCGACACTAATGCAGCGATCAGAAAAAACGATCGCTTAGTGACACTGGCAAAAGGGGGTGAAAGGGTTAACTAGCGGCAATCAGGGGGTTAAAAACATTATTGGGTAGTATATCGGGGTACCTAGCGATATAAAAACCTGGCGGTGAACCTAAAAAAATAACTAGCTACCTAGCGACACTAGCGACACATGCAGCGATCAGAAAAATGATCGCTTAGTGACACTGGCAAAAGGGGGTGAAAGGGTTAACTCTAGGGGCAATCAGGGGGTTAAATCTTTATTGGGGGGTGATAGGGGGCTACCCTGGACCTAACACTAACTGTCCTGACAGTTTTTACTGTCACAACTGACACTGAATGCATTGATCAGTAAAGAAATGATCAATGCAATCAGTGACACTGTGACTGGGGGGGGGGAGGGGGGGGCGGGGGGGGATCGGGGGGCGATCGGGGGGGGGATCGGGGGGGGTTTGTGTGCCTGTGTGTACCTACATGTCAGTGTAGTGTTGGTGCACACTTACTTTTACTGTTCTCCTCGTAGTCCGGTCAAAAAGACCGCCCCGAGGAGAATGACATCACTTCCTCCTTCCTGTGTAAACAATACACAGGGGAGGAAGCTTCTCATTGGCCAGGAGCGATCCAGAGGGGGTGGCCGAAAACCAACGGCCATCCCCTCATCACGGAGCGCTCCTGGACCGAATCGGACCGCCGTAACCAGCGGGAGGGGGTCCGATCGGACCCCCCACCCGCTGGAAGGCAATCACGTAGATGTACGTGATTATGCCTGCCTGTGCCATTGTGCTGACGTACAATGGCAATACGGCGGTCCTCAAGTGGTTAAAGCGCCCCTGTCCCCATGTGCTCGCATGCAGAAGCGAACGCATACGTAAGTCCCGCCCACATATGAAAACGGTGTTCAAACCACACATGTGAGGTATCGCTGTGAATGTTAGAGTGAGAGCAATAATTCTAGCCCTAGACCTCCTCTGTAACTCAAAACATATAACCAGTAAAAAAAAATTAAATCGTCGCCTATGGGGATTTTTAAGTAGCGACGTTTGGTGCCATTCCACGAGCGTGTGCAATTTTGAAGAGTGACATGTTAGGTATCTATTTACTCAGCGTAACTTCATCTTTCACATTATGCAAAAATTGGGCTAACTTTACTGTGTTTTTTTTTTTTTTTTTTAAGCACAAAACTGTTTTTTTTCCAAAAAAAAGCATTCGAAAAATTGCTGCGCAAATACCGTGCGAGATAAAAAGCAACGACCACCATTCTATTCTCCAGGGTGTTTGCTAAAAAAACATATATAATGTTTTGGGATTCTATGTAATTTTTTAGCAAATAAATGATGATTTTTACATGTAGGAGAGAAATGTCAGAATTGTCCTGGGTGCTCCAGAACGCCTGATGGCGCTCCCTGCATGTTGGGCCTCTGTATGTGGCCACGCTGTGTAAAAGTCTCACACATGTGGTATCGCCGTACTCTGGAGTAATAGCAGAATGTGTTTTGGGGTGTAATTTGTGGTATGCATATGCTGTGTGTGAGAAATAAACTGATAATATGACAATTTTGTGAAAAAAAAAAAAAAGTAAAAAAAATCTTGATTTTGCAAAGAATTGTGGGAAAAAATTACAACTTCAAAAAACTCATCATGCCTCTTACTAAATACATTGGAATGTCTTCTTTCCAAAAAGGGGTCATTTGGTATTTGTACTTTTCTGGCATGTTAGGGTCTCAAGAATTGAAATAGGCCGTCAGTACTTCAGGTGTGATCAATTTTCAGATATTGGCACCATAGCTTGTGGACTCTATAACTTTCACAAAGACCAATTAATATCCACCAATTTGTACTTATTTTTACCAAAGATATGTAGTAGTATAAATTTTGGCCAAAATTTATAAGGAAAAAATTACTAATCTGCAAAATTTTATAACAGAAACAAAGAAAAATTCATTTTTTTACAGAATTTTCTGTATTTTTTCTTTTATAGCACAAAAAATAAAAAACTGAGCGGTGATTAAATACCACCAAAAGAAAGCTCTATTTGTGTGAAAAAAAGGACAAAAATTTCATATAGGTCCAGTGTTGCATGACTGAGTAATTGTCATTCAAAATGTGAGAGCACCGAAAGCTGAAAATTGGTCTGGTTATTAAGGGTGTTTAAGTGCCCAGTGGTCAAGTAGTTAAAGTTTCACTAGTAGATTGCAAAAGTGAGATATCCTGATCTAAAGTGTTCAATTCTAATTGATGTTGTGTAATCAATAATTTCATCAAATTTATACTACATGATGTAAGTATATTCTCCCAGGACAGTTTAAACTCGGGAGTAGTATTTTAAAATGACGGAAAAACCTGTGTTCTTAGACCCAAGGGACTTATATTCTCACAAATATATTTGTTAGGAAATTCAATGTGCCACTAGAGATTGGCTTTCTTTTTAAGCAAACGTTTCATTTTGGCCATAAATTGATTTATGCCAATTTCCTGTTCTGTGTCAACATTACAGTTTGTTTGAGTCTCTGACATATATCCAGTCCAAGCTGTACCTACAAAGTCCATATTTGCTTTCAGTAATCAAAAAATAGGAGAGGGGTTTTTCAAAATGAATGATGCCCAAAGATGAAGATTAGTGGTATTCAATCTAATATACTAGTATCAACCACAATCAAGCCCTAAATATAGGACTATTTTTGCCCGGGTGCTTCCACCCTAAATTCTGAGAAAAAATAAAAAGGTTGGGTGTATCAGTGCACCTTGTTGTATGGTGGATAGATAAGGGTGCCGCATCCTGAATTGCCTTCAAAAAAAGGGAGTAAAGAAAGGGGCTATGGACTTTCTAGGCACTGTTACAAGACATTGCTAAAAATATATAATTTTATTTACAAAAAAATACATTTACATAAATAAATATTAAAAAAGAAGAAAAAGTCATATGCAATCAAAAGTTCATCAACAAACGATGTTACCACCATTAAAATTATGACTAATTCTTTGAAACAAGAAACAGAGATTATTTACTTATAGATAAAACACAACAATATTTTTTCTATTAGAGTATCACATTTTTTCTAGAAAAAAGTCTGGACCGTCTGGACTAAAAATGACATAGGGGTGCACGATTTGGAATAGCTTATAAAGGGGCACTATGGGGGCACACGTAATATAATGAAAAAATAACACAGAGAAAAAAAAATTATTCATTGTATATATATTATATTATTACCCTTTGAGGATATAAGTCTGTAGACGCCTAGCAAGACACCGTTTTGCCCACATAAAAGGCAGAACATTTGCATAACATAAGATAGACCAGTCCACGAGTGTCACAGTCAACATAAAAATTAGGGACAAACTGTTCACCATTAGGTAGTGTAAAACATTGACTTGTCTGGATCCAGGGACAGAATGAACATTTGCCACATCTATAGATTCCATGTCGAGAACGGTTTTGAGGTGTAGTGGAAAAATGACAGGACGTAAGTCTGTTACGTAGAGATCTCGATTTTCGAAAGGTAATGTTTGGAGAATTATTTACATATTTGGCAAGGATGGGATCCTCTCAGAGTATAGACCAGGGGTGTCCAAACTTTTTTCAAAGAGGCCCAGATTTGATGAAGTGAACATTTGTGAGGACCGACCATTTTGCTTGACATTCTTTAAACCGTTAAAATTCAGTCTACGTGTGTTAGTTCGAGCTCTAATACACTGCCCAATAAGAATTATCTTGCCTTTGTGGCTATGTGTGGGAAGAGATGAGCTTGGGCATATTATTTGGACATACCGTATCAATTGACGTATAACACGCACCTTCACTTTAAGAGGGAAGTTTCAGGAAAAAAAAAATAATTTTAAATAAAGAACTGTGAAGCAAAATAATGGTCAGTGCCCATCAATGCAGCCTAATCAGTGCCCATCTGCAGACCCACCATTGCCATGAATGTAGCCTCACCATTGCCAGGAACGCAGCACCATAGCCAGGTATGCACTCACCATAGCCAGGAACGCAGCACCATAGCAAGGAACGCACTCACCATAGCCAGGAATGCCCCCATCATTGCCAGGAATGCACTCACCATAGCCAGGAATGCCCCCACCATAGCAAGGAAAGCACCATCATAGCCAGGAATGCCCCCACCATAGCCAGGAATGCACCATCATAGCCAGGAATGCACAACCATAGCCAGGAATGCCTCACCATTGCCAGGAACGCAGCACCATTGCCAGGAACGCAGCACCATTGCCAGGAACGCAGCACCATTGTCAGGAACGCAGCACCATTGCCAGGAACGCAGCACCATTGTCAAGAATGCAGCACCATTTTCAGGAACGCAGCACCATTGTCAGGAACGCAGCACCATTGTCAGGAATGCAGCACCATTGTCAGGAACGCAGCACCATTGTCAGGAATGCACTGACGAGTGCCAAAGGAGAATCTCCTGTTTACACGGCGGCCTCTTTAATAGAAAGTCCCGCCTCCTTTGATGGACAGAACAATCATCCAATGGCAGCGCTGGAGACGAGACTTCCTATTACAGAGGCTGCCCGTAAACAGGAAATTCTCCTGTGCGCGGCGTTCGGTCCCCCCTCCTCCCTGTCCCTTCCGAAGCATATACATCATTTGTGGCCCCGGCGCTCAGAGATCGTCCCTGTGTCGTCTTTAAAAATGGTAAGATCAAATGTTCACACATCCAAATACACTTGATGCACATATTGCTCAACCTACTAATCCTTCACCAAATTTTCACATACTAGTCCCGAATACTCATACTCTCACGTAAATTCAAATCCAGATGTGATTAATCTCACTCCTTACACTTTTACTACACAAGAACTGGAGGTTCTTTGATTAATTAGGTCTGAGTTTCTGTCCATCTATGGACATTGACAAATATGAAGTAATTAAAGATCTTTATTTATTCTCACGTAACCTAACTTATAAATTTCTCTTTGACGGTTATCGTCTTCGTTCATTACAAGACAAACAAATCTCTGATCAAGTAAAAAATTACACCATGGATGACTTTAGAGCCCTCCGGGACTTAATACTCCTCACCATGCAAAACCCCAATGCGTAACGCAATAGAAGGGGTTTTAAACCAGAAGGGGCTCATTGGCAAGAAGGAGCCATCTACTGCAGTCACGGAGAGGGGTATAGCCAAGGCAACAAAGGCAATGCCCAACTCGGAAGCCAAATATTGTTCAATGAAATTATCGGCAGCACCAGAGTCCAATGCAGAGAGTTGAGCCCAGTGGATAGCCACGGGAAGGGTGAAACGTGGCAAGAGGACAAAATTAAAGGATCGGTCTAGATAACCTCCTTCCGAGTGACCTAGATCCTGGAGTTTCCTGGACAGACTGGACAAGAGTTCAAAAGATGTCCTTTATCACCACAATAAAGGCACAAGCTCAATCACATGCGCCGGGCACGTTCCTCGGGAGTGAGGTGAGTTCGCCCAAGCTGCATAGGTTCTTTCAACGTGTGAGAGGTTGAAGATGAAGAGTATTCCACTGGTCTTTGGACTACCTGTGCTGGACGGCCAGCAGGGGGGTGACTGGATCTGGATTTCCCCAGGGCCCACTCCTGGAAGCGAATGTCTATATGAATGCTCAATGGGATTAAATCATCCAATGTGGTAGGAATGGCGCGTTCAGCTAGTTCATCCTTTACACGCTCAGATAGGCCTTGCCAAAAGTTAGCAGAAAGGGCCTCATTATTCCATTTGAGTTCAGCGGCCAGTGTATGGAATTGAACTGCGTATTGGCCGGCTGTCATTCCTTGCTGACAAAGACGAAGGAGGGCCCCAGCAGCATAAAACACTCTCAAAAGTTTTCCAGAATGCATCTAAAAAGAGCTGGAGTTTGGAGGTGATATAATTGTGTGATTCCCATATTGGGGAGGCCCAAGCTAGAGCATCACCGGAAAGGAGAGAGATGATATATGCGACTTTGGTGCGATCAGTTGGAAAATGGTGGCTGGAAAGTTCAAAGTGGATGGAACACTGATTAATGAAGCTCCGACAAGCCTAATGCCGCGTACAGACGAGCGGATTGTATGGCGTACTTAGTCCGTCATACAATCCGACGGACAGTCCGTCATACTTTCCACTGAACGGACTTGACCACACACGGATACCCAAACAGTCCGTCGAAAGCTTGCGCGATGACGTGTACAGCACGTACGACGGGACTAGAAATAGGAAGTCCAATACACAGCAAAGCACCTTTCCGCCGTGTAAATCCTTTCTGGGCATGCGCCATTCTTAGTCCGTCGAACTAGCCTACTGACGAGCGGATTGTCCGCTGAAACCAAAGTACGATGGACAGAATTTCGAAAAATCCGAAATACTTAGTACACCAGACTGCACGCTGAAAAAGTCCGCTGAAGCCCACACACGAGCGGACTGTCCGCTGAAATGTGTTTCGACGGACTAAGTAGGCCATACAGTCCGCCCGTGTGTACGCGGCATTAGGGTTGCCAGAAAAATGAGGTGGCGGCGGCAGATGCAAGCAGGGATTGCCAGGTGTTGCAGGTAATACGGGAGCAGCTGAAGCAGAAGCAGGAACAGGAGGAGCTGAACTTGCAGCGAGTTGCAGACGATCCAGACGGGAGTCAAGATCCTGTAGAACCAGCATTATTTGCTATTGAGTTGTTTGCTGGGAGTTAAGTCTCTGAACTAGATGTTGCTTACTGGAAGTACCCTTTTTGGCCCTCTTGTCGCTGCTTTGCATTCACCCCAGCTCTCGGCAGGATAGATCTCCTCACTCCCGAATGCCTCTCACCTTTGTCATCATGATCTATATCCTTGTTAATTATACCCATAGGTAAGAGTGCTAGGACCATAGTTTGTTGTTCCCTCTCTCCCTATTTTCTAATCAATTACCATTGATTATTAATTTAATTTACAACTCATTATAGGTACCCCATATGTATAGCAGCTCCTGATGAGTGGAGACAACCAACGAAACTTGCCTATGTCTATGTTTTTACCTAATCATTTTAGCTATTGCACTATGCTCAATTGTGTTATTAATAAATATGTTTATTATAATATTTGAGTGATTCAACCTACCCAAGTGTCGTGTTTCATATAAAGTCCCATTTGCCCTTATTCCCCCTCCTCCCCTCCTTTACAGAGGAAAGGGGGATGTCTCCATTGGCAACCAGAAGCAGAGCCACAGTGTTGTCCATGGAAATCTCTGGGAGTATCCATATGTTGGAGCCAGATATTGTCCAGGACAGCCCTAATATTGCTCTGGAGAAACAGACTGGGTCTGCATAATGCTTTGAGAGTGTGTGGGAGCCGTCCACTCACCCTATGTGCAACCCAGTTGGTAAGGGGTTAAGTCAGCTGGCCAAAGCTGAAAGTACACCACCCCCAGGGAAAGCTGGCTAAAATGGTGTATTGCAGCCTACCTTGGTTGATAATGCATTATCTAAGAGTAAAAGCATGTTGTCAAAATGTGATTTATATAGAACTGACAAAGGTATTGTTTTTGCTGCAGAATCCCAGGTGCCTCCTAGAGCAGGTGATGAGGTGTTGGAAGCACAATGGATTGGGACAGTTGGGCCAAACAATTGCAAGCCATGTTGGACAAGGCTATGTTAAGCAACTAAGATGGGGACACAACTGCTATGCCAGAAAGGGGAATCGCAGAGCGTAGGGTGGTTGAGGGTGCGTTGGTCCCTGCGGAGATTGTTTCCCTCCAGTCTGAAGAACCAGATAAGGGTGCATGCATAGCAGATGTGTTGTTCACAGCCCAGCCACTGAATGGCAAGTGTCAAGGTGACAATGTAATGAATGTTGACTTGCAGAGGCTCATTGTTGAGTTAGAGGGGATGAGTGGGAGACAAGCATCCTCAGCACTCTGAGGGAGCATCAGGCTGTGATGGGTACCTCCAGTGAGGTGGAGGCCCCTTTAAATGCCTTGGCCTCTCTCTCAGGCTGCAGGGAAAGGTCCCTAAAAAGGTTTTGCATATTGATGTGGAGTGCGTAGAAATTACAGATATGCTAGTGGAACTGCTTGAACTGGTGAAAGCACATTCCTTCTATGCCTGGGTGCCTCCATTACAGTCGGATGTGGTGGTGCTGCATGGTACCAATGGGGTGGAGCCAGGTAGTACAAGCTGTGCCGGGGTAACATTTAATCACCAGTGGAACTGGTTGGTTCAGTGCTTTTTTTTTTTTTTTTTTGTTCTTTTAATAATCTTTATTTTATTTAGCATTGTATGAGAACATATAAAAAAAACAAAAAGACAATAAAATAAAATTTTAAAAAAGACAGTGACAATATAGGTATACAGAATGTAAGAATTCCAGGAGTCATCACTCAAATATAAGTAACAGTTATTATAAAGGGGCCAATAGCCACCTCAGCAATATTAAACATGAGGGATCTCTCCTATGTCATGGACTTTTGGTCCCAGAAGACTAGTGATGGACGAACTTCCGACGGGACGTTTCGCGAACGCGAAACGCGAACGGACACAAACGTTCGCGAAAACGACCGTTCGCCGCGGGCTCCATTGACTTCAATGGGAGGCGAATTTCGCAAACCTTTAGGTCGAATTTGCGGCCACGGGGTAATTATTAGGGGGTAGCACGTAGTCCCACCACCTGGACAATAGCATAATACATGTATGAGGTGAATTTGGGATCGATAACTACAAGCATTTTTTTTTTATTTGGGAAATTGTTCTGACAATTCAGGACTATGGAGCTAATGAAGGCAATGGAGGAGAGGGAAGGTCAGGGACCAGGGTAGGCAAACAAGAGGGTGCAGGAGATACAGAGCACTGACAGCAGCACCGTAATACAGAGCACTGACATCAGCACCGTGACATACAGCGCTGACAGCAGCTCCGTGACATACAGCGCTGACAGCAGCTCCGTGACATACAGCGCTGACAGCAGCTCCGTGACATACAGCGCTGACAGCAGCTCCGTGACATACAGCGCTGACAGCAGCACCGTGACATACAGCGCTGACAGCAGCTCCGTGACATACAGCGCTGACAGCAGCTCCGTGACATACAGCGCTGACAGCAGCTCCGTGACATACAGCACTGACAGCAGCTCCGTGACATACAGCGCTGACAGCAGCTCCGTGACATACAGCGCTGACAGCAGCACCGTGACATACAGCGCTGACAGCAGCTCCGTGACATACAGCGCTGACAGCAGCTCCGTGACATACAGCGCTGACAGCAGCTCCGTGACATACAGCGCTGACAGCAGCTCCGTGACATACAGCGCTGACAGCAGCTCCGTGACATACAGCGCTGACAGCAGCTCCGTGACATACAGCGCTGACAGCAGCTCCGTGACATACAGCGCTGACAGCAGCTCCGTGACATACAGCGCTGACAGCAGCTCCGTGACATACAGCGCTGACAGCAGCTCCGTGACATACAGCGCTGACAGCAGCTCCGTGACATACAGCGCTGACAGCAGCTCCGTGACATACAGCGCTGACAGCAGCTCCGTGACATACAGCGCTGACAGCAGCTCCGTGACATACAGCGCTGACAGCAGCTCCGTGACATACAGCGCTGACAGCAGCACCGTAAGCAGCCCCAGGAGGAAGTCAGCACAGCACAGGGATGGTGTGATCCCCTCATAATAAGAACCCCCAGGAGGAAGTCAGCACAGCACAGGGATGGTGGGAGCCCCTCATAATAAGAACACCCAGGAGGAAGTCAGCACAGCACAGGGATGGTGGGAACCCCTCATAATAAGCAGCCCCAGTAGAAATATGACACCGCTCAACCTCTTCAAAGAGGAGGGTAGGGGCATATAGTACGGTGTGCTTTTTTGGGTCAGGGAAGTGAGCCAAATGAATTAAGAAGGTCTGTGTGCTTGATTCCAAAAATTGTTTATAGACATATACATGGTCTACTGATCACATGTGTTGAATTCCTCCGAGATCCATGCCTCATTCATTTTTAGAAATGTGAGGTAGTTAACACTGTGGTGAGCTAGGCGAGTACGCTTATCGGTCACAATCCCCCCTGCTGCGCTGAACGTCCTTTCGGACAGGACACTGGATGAGGGGCAAGCCAACAGTTCGATTGCAAATTGGGCAAGCTCTGGCCAGAGGTCAAGCCTGCCCACCCAGTAGTCTAGGGGTTCATCACTCCTCAGAGCGTCCACATCGGCCGTTAACCCAATGTAGTCGGACACCTGACGGTCTAGGCGTTCCCTGATGCTGGATCCGGATGACACCTGTCGATGGGTCGGCTGAAAGAATGACCTCATATCCGAAGTCACCAACACATCTTCAAACCGGCCTCTTCTTGCAGGCGCTGTTGGATTGGTACCCGCAAATCCTTCTCTGGGAGTGGGAATTGCTCCTCTGCCAGCGCACGCAAAAGCAGAATGCAGCATTTCTCGAAGCAAGGCCTGGAAGTGCTGCATTCTGACAGCCCTCTGCGACGGCGGTAACATTTCCGCCATTTTGTGTTTGTACCGGGGGTCTAAGTACGTTGCCACCCAGTACTGGTCCTTGACCCTCATGCTTTTTATACGGGGGTCCCTATTAAAACACTGGAGCATGAAGGCCCCCATTTGCACTAAAGTGGAAGCGGTGTGGTGGCCTGGCTCCTGCTCATCATCCAGGATAATGTCGTCCTCTTCATTCTCCTCTCCCCATCCTCGCACAACAGGGATCCCAGAAAGGTTTAAAGCATGCTCTTCTTGCTCCTGCTCATCCGCCCCGGCACCATCCTCCTCTGACTCCTCATCAGACTCCTGTTGTTGACTTGTCTCAGATAGAGTAGCCCCCCCTGGGAATTCATCCAGCATTGCGACTTCCTCATCTTCCCGCTCCTGCTCCTCCACAGCCTGATCAATGACACGACGCAATGCACGCTCCAGAAAGAAGGCATAAGGTACCATGTCACTGATGGCGCCATGGCTGCGACTGACCAGTTTGGTGATCTCCTCAAATGGCCGCAGAAGTCTGCATGTGTCGCGCATGAGCAGCCACTGGCGCGGTGAAAAAAAACCCAGCTCCCCAGAACCGTTTCTTTCGCAGAGTTCATACAGGTAGACGTTAACTGCACGTTTCTGCTGGAGCAGCCTATCAAGCATATAGAAGGTTGAGTTCCATCGCGTCGGGCAATCGCAAATAAGACGTCTGACCGGCAGATGGTGTCGCCGCTGAATGTCAGCAAGGCGAGCCATGGCCGTGTAAGATCTTCTGAAATGGGCCGAGATTTTCCTTGCCTGCCGCAAGATGTCCTGGACCCCAGGGTATTTGACAAGGAATCGCTGCACGACCAAGTTTAAGACGTGTGCCATGCACGGCACGTGCGTGATTTTGCCCTGTTTCAATGCGCTAAGCAGATTGGCACCGTTGTCACACACCACTTTACCAACTGTCAAATTGAGCGGTGTTAGCCACTCATCTGCCTGTGAACGCAAAGCTGAAAGGAGTGCCGGGCCAGTGTGGCTCTTTGCTTCCAGGCACAACAGACGCAGCACGGCATGGCAACGTCTCACCTGGCATGTGGAATAGGTTCTGGGGAGCTTGGGCGGTGCAGTGGAAGAGACGCTAGCAGCGGAAAAGGAGGAGGCAGCTGAGGAGGAGAGGGAGGAGGATGGAGTAGGAGGAGGAGAAGAAGAGTCAGGCCTGCATGCAATCCGTGGCGGTAAAACCAAATCTACACGGGTGCCACGGGTTACATGCTTGACGGCCGTCAGAAGGTTCACCCAGTGGGCAGTAAAACTGATATACCTTCCCTGCCCGTGTTTGCTAGACCACGTGTCTGTGGTCAGATGTATCTTGGCACCGACACTGTGTGCCAGAGATACATTCACTTGCCGCTGAACATGGCCATATAGCTCTGGGATGCCCTTCTCTGAGAAATACTTCCTTCCTGGGACCTTCCATTGTGGTGTTCCAATGGCCACAAATTTGCGAAAGGCCTCCGAGTCCACCAGTTTATATGGCAGTAGTTGGCGGGCTATGAGTTCTGACAAGCCAGCCGCCAACCGTTGGGCAAGAGGGTTATCCGGCGTCATCATTTTTTTACGCTCAAACATTAGGCCCACGGAAGCCTGCCTTTTTGCAGAAAAATGTGAGCTTGGCGTGATGGAAGGTGGAGTGGAGGACAATTGTGAGGAGAGAGGAGAAGGAGAAGTAGAAGACGAGGCTGGACGGTGAGAGCCTGCAGTGTGGCTTTGTGTGTTCCGTTGCTCCCACTGGGCTCGGTGATGGCTGCTCATGTGCCTTCTTAAGGCGGTCGTCCCTAGGTGAGTATTGGGCTTACCGCGACTAACGCGTTGACTGCAAAGATTGCAGATGGCAACGCTATTGTCAGCAGCGGACACGTTAAAAAAAGCCCACACTGCGGAGCCATGTGCCGGTGTCCTGGGAGCGCCAGATGTGACCGTACATGGTCGATGACTCGCTCCTGATACATTTGCAGTCTGCTTTGTCCCTGCTGTGCAATGTAAGTCATTGCTGCTTCTCCTCCCTATCTGCTGGTCCATATCTCCCTCTGAACTCCCCTCCTCTTCCTCTCTTGTGGGCACCCACGTGACATCACTAGACACGTCATCATCAACGTCACCTTCCCCACCGCTATAAGTAGAGTAGGCAGCAACACCGGGGACCAACCTCCTCCTTGGGCTGATCTGGGTACTGGCGTCAGACTGCTGAGTAGCGCTTGTTGCTACCTCCTCTTCCTGATCCAATACCAAGAGTGGCTGCGCATCAGAAATGTCCTCTTGATATGGATCGGAAAATAATTCCAGTGACTCAAGCGGAAGGTATGTGGTGGTGGTGGTGGTGGTCGTGTTGTTGGTGGTAGTGTCTTTGGGGGTGCACATAGCAGAGAGTGAAGAAGAGGGTGCAGATCGAGAGGATGAGGAGGGTGCAGAAGAGTAAGGCTGAGCGAGCCACTCAACCAAGTCTGGTGCATCCTTTAAAGTAATTGAACGCACCTTCTGCAACTTCCCACTTTGGCTCAAGCCTGTTGCTCCTGCCCTACCCCTACCACCCCTGCGGAAGGGCCTGCCTCTTCCTCTGCATGTCATTTTTTAAATGACCCTGTGACAAAACTCTTAGTCCCTATACCGCTGAAGGACTGCTGCAGTATAGGTGAGCGGTCAGCAGTGGTGCACGTCAACCCTATCTATTGTGGACCGATAGCGGTCCTTACAGAACAGCAGACTGTACCGCACTCAAGCCTATGTACCGTAGCACCCTATACCAAGTTACCAGTCCTTATAAGAACTTTTGTGGACCAAGCAGGTTGTGTATTAGTGTTTAGCAGACTGTACGTCAGTCCCTATACCGCTGAAGGACTGCTGCAGTATAGGGCAGCGGTCAGCAGTGGTGCACGTCAACCCTATCTATTGTGGACCGATAGCGGTCCTTACAGAACAGCAGACTGTACCGCACTCAAGCCTATGTACCGTAGCACCCTATACCAAGTTACCAGTCCTTATAAGAACTTTTGTGGACCAAGCAGGTTGTGTATTAGTGTTTAGCAGACTGTACGTCAGTCCCTATACCGCTGAAGGACTGCTGCAGTATAGGGCAGCGGTCAGCAGTGGTGCACGTCAACCCTATCTATTGTGGACCGATAGCGGTCCTTACAGAACAGCAGACTGTACCGCACTCAAGCCTATGTACCGTAGCACCCTATACCAAGTTACCAGTCCTTATAAGAACTTTTGTGGAACAAGCAGGTTGTGTGTTAGTGATTAGCAGACTGTACGTCAGTCCCTATACCGCTGAAGGACTGCTGCAGTATAGGTGAGCGGTCAGCAGTGGTGCACGTCAACCCTATCTATTGTGGACCGATAGCGGTCCTTACAGAACAGCAGACTGTACCGCACTCAAGCCTATGTACCGTAGCACCCTATACCAAGTTACCAGTCCTTATAAGAACTTTTGTGGACCAAGCAGGTTGTGTATTAGTGTTTAGCAGACTGTACGTCAGTCCCTATACCGCTGAAGGACTGCTGCAGTATAGGGCAGCGGTCAGCAGTGGTGCACGTCAACCCTATCTATTGTGGACCGATAGCGGTCCTTACAGAACAGCAGACTGTACCGCACTCAAGCCTATGTACCGTAGCACCCTATACCAAGTTACCAGTCCTTATAAGAACTTTTGTGGACCAAGCAGGTTGTGTATTAGTGTTTAGCAGACTGTACGTCAGTCCCTATACCGCTGAAGGACTGCTGCAGTATAGGGCAGCGGTCAGCAGTGGTGCACGTCAACCCTATCTATTGTGGACCGATAGCGGTCCTTACAGAACAGCAGACTGTACCGCACTCAAGCCTATGTACCGTAGCACCCTATACCAAGTTACCAGTCCTTATAAGAACTTTTGTGGAACAAGCAGGTTGTGTGTTAGTGATTAGCAGACTGTACGTCAGTCCCTATACCGCTGAAGGACTGCTGCAGTATAGGTGAGCGGTCAGCAGTGGTGCACGTCAACCCTATCTATTGTGGACCGATAGCGGTCCTTACAGAACAGCAGACTGTACCGCACTCAAGCCTATGTACCGTAGCACCCTATACCAAGTTACCAGTCCTTATAAGAACTTTTGTGGACCAAGCAGGTTGTGTATTAGTGTTTAGCAGACTGTACGTCAGTCCCTATACCGCTGAAGGACTGCTGCAGTATAGGGCAGCGGTCAGCAGTGGTGCACGTCAACCCTATGTATTGTGGACCGATAGCGGTCCTTACAGAACAGCAGACTGTACCGCACTCAAGCCTATGTACCGTAGCACCCTATACCAAGTTACCAGTCCTTATAAGAACTTTTGTGGACCAAGCAGGTTGTGTATTAGTGTTTAGCAGACTGTACGTCAGTCCCTATACCGCTGAAGGACTGCTGCAGTATAGGGCAGCGGTCAGCAGTGGTGCACGTCAACCCTATCTATTGTGGACCGATAGCGGTCCTTACAGAACAGCAGACTGTACCGCACTCAAGCCTATGTACCGTAGCACCCTATACCAAGTTACCAGTCCTTATAAGAACTTTTGTGGACCAAGCAGGTTGTGTATTAGTGTTTAGCAGACTGTACGTCAGTCCCTATACCGCTGAAGGACTGCTGCAGTATAGGGCAGCGGTCAGCAGTGGTGCACGTCAACCCTATCTATTGTGGACCGATAGCGGTCCTTACAGAACAGCAGACTGTACCGCACTCAAGCCTATGTACCGTAGCACCCTATACCAAGTTACCAGTCCTTATAAGAACTTTTGTGGAACAAGCAGGTTGTGTGTTAGTGATTAGCAGACTGTACGTCAGTCCCTATACCGCTGAAGGACTGCTGCAGTATAGGTGAGCGGTCAGCAGTGGTGCACGTCAACCCTATCTATTGTGGACCGATAGCGGTCCTTACAGAACAGCAGACTGTACCGCACTCAAGCCTATGTACCGTAGCACCCTATACCAAGTTATCAGTCCTTATAAGAACTTTTGTGGAACAAGCAGGTTGTGTGTTAGTGATTAGCAGACTGTACGTCAGTCCCTATACCAATGAAGGACTGCTGCAGTATAGGGCAGCGGTCAGCAGTAGTGCACGGCAACCCTATGTATTGTGGACCGATAGCGGTCCTTACAGAACAGCAGACTGTACTGCACTCAGGCCTATGTACCGTAGCACCCTATACCAAGTTACCAGTCCTTATAAAAACTTTTGTGGACCAAGCAGGTTGTGTGTTAGTGTTTAGCAGACTGTGCGTCAGTCCCTATACCGCTGAAGGACTGCTGCAGTATAGGGCAGCGGTCAGCAGTAGTGCACGGCAACCCTATGTATTGTGGACCGATAGCGGTCCTTACAGAACAGCAGACTGTAACGCACTCAGGCCTATGTACCGTAGCACCCTATACCAAGTTACCAGTCCTTATAAGAACTTTTGTGGACCAAGCAGGTTGTGTGTTAGTGATTAGCAGACTGTACGTCAGTCCCTATACCAATGAAGGACTGCTGCAGTATAGGGCAGCGGTCAGCAGTAGTGCACGGCAACCCTATGTATTGTGGACCGATAGCGGTCCTTACAGAACAGCAGACTGTAACGCACTCAGGCCTATGTACCGTAGCACCCTATACCAAGTTACCAGTCCTTATAAAAACTTTTGTGGACCAAGCAGGTTGTGTGTTAGTGTTTAGCAGACTGTGCGTCAGTCCCTATACCGCTGAAGGACTGCTGCAGTATAGGGCAGCGGTCAGCAGTGGTGCACGTCAACCCTATCTATTGTGGACCGATAGCGGTCCTTACAGAACAGCAGACTGTACCGCACTCAAGCCTATGTACCGTAGCACCCTATACCAAGTTACCAGTCCTTATAAGAACTTTTGTGGACCAAGCAGGTTGTGTATTAGTGTTTAGCAGACTGTACGTCAGTCCCTATACCGCTGAAGGACTGCTGCAGTATAGGGCAGCGGTCAGCAGTGGTGCACGTCAACCCTATCTATTGTGGACCGATAGCGGTCCTTACAGAACAGCAGACTGTACCGCACTCAAGCCTATGTACCGTAGCACCCTATACCAAGTTACCAGTCCTTATAAGAACTTTTGTGGAACAAGCAGGTTGTGTGTTAGTGATTAGCAGACTGTACGTCAGTCCCTATACCAATGAAGGACTGCTGCAGTATAGGGCAGCGGTCAGCAGTAGTGCACGGCAACCCTATGTATTGTGGACCGATAGCGGTCCTTACAGAACAGCAGACTGTAACGCACTCAGGCCTATGTACCGTAGCACCCTATACCAAGTTACCAGTCCTTATAAGAACTTTTGTGGACCAAGCAGGTTGTGTGTTAGTGATTAGCAGACTGTACGTCAGTCCCTATACCAATGAAGGACTGCTGCAGTATAGGGCAGCGGTCAGCAGTAGTGCACGGCAACCCTATGTATTGTGGACCGATAGCGGTCCTTACAGAACAGCAGACTGTACTGCACTCAGGCCTATGTACCGTAGCACCCTATACCAAGTTACCAGTCCTTATAAAAACTTTTGTGGACCAAGCAGGTTGTGTGTTAGTGTTTAGCAGACTGTGCGTCAGTCCCTATACCGCTGAAGGACTGCTGCAGTATAGGGCAGCGGTCAGCAGTAGTGCACGGCAACCCTATGTATTGTGGACCGATAGCGGTCCTTACAGAACAGCAGACTGTAACGCACTCAGGCCTATGTACCGTAGCACCCTATACCAAGTTACCAGTCCTTATAAGAACTTTTGTGGACCAAGCAGGTTGTGTGTTAGTGATTAGCAGACTGTACGTCAGTCCCTATACCAATGAAGGACTGCTGCAGTATAGGGCAGCGGTCAGCAGTAGTGCACGGCAACCCTATGTATTGTGGACCGATAGCGGTCCTTACAGAACAGCAGACTGTAACGCACTCAGGCCTATGTACCGTAGCACCCTATACCAAGTTACCAGTCCTTATAAAAACTTTTGTGGACCAAGCAGGTTGTGTGTTAGTGTTTAGCAGACTGTGCGTCAGTCCCTATACCGCTGAAGGACTGCTGCAGTATAGGGCAGCGGTCAGCAGTAGTGCACGGCAACCCTATGTATTGTGGACCGATAGCGGTCCTTACAGAACAGCAGACTGTAACGCACTCAGGCCTATGTACCGTAGCACCCTATACCAAGTTACCAGTCCTTATAAGAACTTTTGTGGACCAAGCAGGTTGTGTGTTAGTGATTAGCAGACTGTACGTCAGTCCCTATACCAATGAAGGACTGCTGCAGTATAGGGCAGCGGTCAGCAGTAGTGCACGGCAACCCTATGTATTGTGGACCGATAGCGGTCCTTACAGAACAGCAGACTGTAACGCACTCAGGCCTATGTACCGTAGCACCCTATACCAAGTTACCAGTCCTTATAAGAACTTTTGTGGAACAAGCAGGTTGTGTGTTAGTGATTAGCAGACTGTACGTCAGTCCCTATACCAATGAAGGACTGCTGCAGTATAGGGCAGCGGTCAGCAGTAGTGCACGGCAACCCTATGTATTGTGGACCGATAGCGGTCCTTACAGAACAGCAGACTGTAACGCACTCAGGCCTATGTACCGTAGCACCCTATACCAAGTTACCAGTCCTTATAAGAACTTTTGTGGACCAAGCAGGTTGTGTGTTAGTGATTAGCAGACTGTACGTCAGTCCCTATACCAATGAAGGACTGCTGCAGTATAGGGCAGCGGTCAGCAGTAGTGCACGGCAACCCTATGTATTGTGGACCGATAGCGGTCCTTACAGAACAGCAGACTGTACTGCACTCAGGCCTATGTACCGTAGCACCCTATACCAAGTTACCAGTCCTTATAAAAACTTTTGTGGACCAAGCAGGTTGTGTGTTAGTGTTTAGCAGACTGTGCGTCAGTCCCTATACCGCTGAAGGACTGCTGCAGTATAGGGCAGCGGTCAGCAGTAGTGCACGGCAACCCTATGTATTGTGGTCCGATAGCGGTCCTTACAGAACAGCAGACTGTAACGCACTCAGGCCTATGTACCGTAGCACCCTATACCAAGTTACCAGTCCTTATAAGAACTTTTGTGGACCAAGCAGGTTGTGTGTTAGTGATTAGCAGACTGTACGTCAGTCCCTATACCAATGAAGGACTGCTGCAGTATAGGGCAGCGGTCAGCAGTAGTGCACGGCAACCCTATGTATTGTGGACCGATAGCGGTCCTTACAGAACAGCAGACTGTACCGCACCCAAGCCTATGTACCGTAGCACCCTAGACAGACCAAGTTACCAGTCCTGATAAAGAGCTTTGTGGAACAAGTGAGTTGTGAATGATTAGCAGACTGCAGCAGAAGGGCAGCAGTCAAGTATAATATTCTTTCTATATTTGGAAGAAAGAATATTATACGTGTACAAGCCTATTACCGTACCACTGATACCAGTCCTGAAAAGAACCTTTGTGGAACTAATAGTAACAGCAAGTCTTTAAAATTATCCTCACTGCCTGACACACTGCTTCCTGCCTGTCCCTATACAAATTGGCAAAAAAGAGTAGGCTGGAACGATTAGCTGGAACAGCTCTTTTGTGGACCTGATAGTAACAGCTAATGATGATGATGATGATGATGATGAAGAAAGACTAATCTGGCTGAGCTGTCCCTAAAATAGCAGCATACAGCGCTCTGTCCCTTTATCTAAACTGACAAAAGAAACTCAGGCTGCTGACCTAACACCTATACCAGTCCTGAAAAGAACTTTTGTGTACCAAATAGCTAGCGTTTTCTCTGTCCCTACTCCACACAGGATCCTTTCCCTACAGTGACAGAAGAAAGAATGTAAAATGGCCACCGGATCGGGTGTATTTATAGGTTAGGGGGAATGTCCAAGTGTCCATGAGCTGTCATGTCTCAATTGGTTGTCCTGTAACACATGATAAACGTGTCACGAAAGGTTAAAGTTCTTGTATACATTAAACACGTAAGTCCGCCGGGGCGAACGACGGAAAAAGGCGTTCGAACCCGCGGACGGCGAAAGTCGGAAATTCGCCGCGAAACGACCGCCGGGCGAACCGTTCGGCCATCACTACAGAAGACATCTCTCAGCAAACAAGGGAGCGGAGAGACCCATTCTCTAGCAAATAAACAATAACATGCTTAACCACTTGACCACTGGGCACTTAAACACCCTTAAAAACCAGACCAATTTTCAGCTTTTGGTGCTCTCACATTTTGAATGACAATTACTCAGTCATGCAACACTGGACCTATATGAAATTGTTGTCCTTTTTTTCACACAAATAGAGCTTTCTTTTGGTGGTATTTAATCACCTCTCAGTTTTTTATTTTTTGTGCTATAAAAGAAAAAAGACCGAAAATTCTGCGAAAAACTGAATTTTTCTTAGTTTCTGTTATAAAATTTAGCAGATTAGTAATTTTTTCTTCATAAATTTTGGCCAAAATTTATACTACTACATATCTTTGGTAAAAATAAGTACAAATTGGTGGATATTATTTGGTCTTTGTGAAAGTTATAGAGTCCACAAGTCTTTAAAAAAACTATTTTTTTAACCACAAAAAAAGGAATAAAGGGAAAAAAATATTGAATAATGAACAGCAGGAAAAGACCATTGCCTCCTAGCCTAGTTTCAATAGCAGTGATGGGAGAGGATGACAGCTTGTGGCGCAGGCTAAAAGGGGTTGATAGGGGATGATAGGGGCTTGATGGCTCAACTGGCCTCAACTGGCCACTAAACTGGCTCAAACCATACGATACAAGTTTCCGAGCAGCAGAGCCAACAGGTATTGATGGATGTACATTGCCACTGTGTAGCAAGACAGCCTACAGGCTTAAAGCGGACCTTCAACCTCTTTCTCAGGTTTCTTCCATTCCATCCCTCCTCCCAAAACAGAAGTATCGCTGCACCATAGTTCCGCTGTAACTTGGGGGTGGTCCATCCCCTGAGGGACTGCATGCTGCTGCTCTCTGAAACCGGAGAGGGTGACAGAGGGGCAGATGTGAGGTCTTTGCTGCCGGCCTGTGACATGGCTTTTGCTGACTTGTGCCCTAGAAGTAAAGTCCTGTTTTTTGAGGTTGACAGCTCAGTCGACCGGACCTGGGAGAATAACGTCCAACCGGGTGCAGGATGGAACTACCTGAACTTGGCTGACCTAGAGGAGAAATGACAGATGGACAAAGGTGAGAGGCTTAATTGCATGCCATTAAGAGGTAAATGAGTGGCTGGGTCAGGGAACTTTGAGATGCGTTTATAGCGACTGCAATGGAAACCTTATCGGGAGGCGAGCAATGGTAAAACAAACTAATTTAAAACCATGAAGGGAATTTGAAGGAAAACGGATTTGAGAACAGTTGGTCTGAAGCTATGTGTGCCAATGTGCCTTGTTGCGACTGGATTCGAACTGGATCGCAGGGGGAGCCATACTGAGGGGTGACCGTCAATGACCTGGCAAATCATAAAGTGATCTGAATTCAAAAATCAACCATTGTGTCTATCAGGCGACCAGCATCGAACAGTAGAGCGTATGACAGGATAAAAGAAACGAAAATGCACGAATGACCCAACATGAAGCGACTGTCGAACCTAAGGAAAACATGGCAGACAATATACGAAATAAGACCACTGAATGATTGAAGTGATGGTGACACGAATCGGGGTGCGTAACTGTTACTTGACAGTGAAGTGACAATGAGGGCGAAATCAAATGTGGGATATATGAAATTAAATGATCAAAATGATTTCCATGACAGAGGCACAAATTGGTGTGTTGCAATAGCAACTGGCAGCGAACCTGTCTGAGGAACAGGAAATAACAATGGCTAACACGAGTCGACGTGAATTAGTGCGTCGCAAACATGGTTGAATTTGAATCGGAGTGAAGGGTATGCAAAATAACAATGGATGTCATGACAGAGACCCAAATCATTGCGACTGACAGCGAACCGGATTGCGGAGCATGGCATGAGATGACAAAAAAAATCAGTGAGTCACTTATGCAACTGGATACAGACCGGAGTGTAATGCAAACTAAAATAACTGACATGATAGACAGTGTTGTTTAAGTGAAATTGGCGTGAAACAACAAAGTACGAAAATGTATGAATGAAACCGATGAAAAACGTCTCAGTGTCTGTGCTCACAAACTGAGCCACAAGTTTGTGGTTTTGCATGAGGTTAAAAAGCTGCATTCGGAGACTTAACGAATGACTCGTAAGTTCTGTAGCAGGGTTTTGGTGATACGAGGCAAACAATGCGTGAAATGAAGAAATGATATAAGAATCCTACCTGTGACAGTTTGAGAAAGACTCAATCTACGGAAAACCACGAACGGAGAACTGAAAGCCTCTGAAAGTTCGGACACGCAGCTGACAAACACCAAGTGAGTTGGAAGAGTCAGCCTAGTGACGTAACATATCGCTCACCGGAACCGACAAAGACCACAGATGAGTGGGCTGCTTAAATACCCCCCAGACTCATCCCATAAATTCAGGCCACTATACTAGCCTTTATCTATATAAAACCCCCTTTGCCACCATGGCCAGGAAGGTAGAGCTCTTCAGACTACACTTTCCACTGACAGCTACTACAGGACCCAGCACCCATCAGGTGTCCTTGCAGTCCATATCTGGGGCCATCTCCCAGCGGCACTCCATGGTCTGCTCACTGTCCACAACAATTACTGATGTGTAGACCACAGTCGTAGCCCAGGAGGTTCACTCCCCCACAACCCTTCCTGACCCAGTCATGGTCACAGTACTGGCATCACCTCCTGCAGGTACGAGTCCTCTTCTACCATCCTCCCTGCTCACCTTGTCACCAGCCTCAGGAAGGACATCTTGGAGGGCAATGACGTGAAATTTGGCATCTCTGCTGATTTCAATGCACAATGTGGCCGACAACAGAGCATACGCCTGGGTGGATGTCTCAGTGGTCATCAAGTCGAAAGACCCCAGGCTCAGCTGCAAACTTCCAGTCACTGAATTTGTTTTGGCTTTTGAAATGTTCACTGATGTTGTCTGCTCAGCCGCCACCAGCAGGAGGGAAGAGCTGGACCTATATCTCCATTCAGTTACAGATTTAGGGTACAAGTATGGAGGGCACAGCTTTTATGACTACCACTGGTCGTTTTCAGACAAATTCCCAGTCTGGAGAGTCAGCCCTATTGGGCTTGTCAAGGGCAAGTTCAGTAATAAACTCTGCTTAGTGTACGACTTGCCTTCGACTCATTCTTCTCACATCCCTAGCCTGAATTCCCTGATTCCCTCCGAGGAGTTTTCCCTCAAGTATGCCTCAGATGACATTGCCATCCAAGCCATCATTGGGATAGGTCCCAGCGCTTGGCTATCCAAATCAGACATATCCGATTAGGGATGAGCTTCATGTTCGAGTCGAACATACGTTCGACTCGAACATTGGCTGTTCGTCCGTTCGGCGAAGTCCGAACATTTTGGTCCGTTCGCGCCAAATTTGTGTGGCGCTCACGGCCCACAATGCACTGCGATGGCGCAGTGCATTGCTGGCTCATGATTGGCCAAGCATGCACTGTGACCCCGCATGCTTGGCCAATCGCAGTGCCAGCAGCGAGGAGAGCCATGATTGGCCACAGGCAGGATGCCTGTGGCCAATCATAGCTCAGGCTGTGTAGTGCACGCCCCACACTATATAAGGCCGCCAGCGCGGCGGGCTTGTGTAGTGTGTTGGCGTCTGAAGCAGTGGGTGTTCTGTGTACCTTCAACACAGTACACACCGATCGTTTTCGGCCGATTTTCGATCTTGCTGTTGTGTAGTGGTTATTGTCTGCGTGCCCTGACCGCAGTATACACCGCTATATTCACCTCAGCTATATAGCTAGTGATCTATCTTTTATAATAGAGCTTGCAGTCAGTAGTGTTAGGAGATAGTGCGTGCTGTCTGCGTGCTCTGTACCCAGTACATACCGCTATATCCACCTACATAGCTGTTCTCTATTTGAGCCCACTTGCCATCTGCAGGAGTTATTGGAAGTTGTGTGTGCTTCCAGCACAGCACAGTATACATCTGTATATACCCCTTTATCTCTGGTGTTCTATAATAAAGGCATCTACAGGAGTTAGTGGGTGTTCTGTGTACCTTCAACACAGTACACACTGATCGTTTTCGGACGATTTTCAATCTTGCTGTTGTGTAGTGGTTGTTGTCTGCGTGCCCTGACCGCAGTATACACCGCTATATTCACCTCACCTATATAGCTAGTGATCTATCTTTTATAATAGAGCTTGCAGTCAGTAGTGTTAGAAGATAGTGCGTGCTGTCTGCGTGCTCTGCACCCAGTACGTACCACTATATCCACCTACATAGCTCTTCTCTATTTGAGACCACTTGCCATCTGCAGGAGTTATTGGAAGTTGTGTGTGCCTCCAGCACAGCACAGTATACATCTGTATATACCCCTTTATCTCTGGTGTTCTATAATAAAGGCATCTGCAGGAGTTAGTGGGTGTTGTGTGCCTCTAGCACAATATACACTACCCAACTGCTTTTTTACCCAACTCCCTTCAGGCCATTACCATGTCTGGAAGGCCAGCAAGGAGAGGCAGACAGGCGCGAGCCGATAAAAGAGGGCAAGCAGGCTCTGTGTCTAGAGACAACAGTGCTGGTCGTGGACGCGGTGCATTGTCATCAGCACGTGGCCATGGGACACGCTTGTCCTTCCTTTCGACAGCTGGACATGTTGAACCGCAACATGCCAACGACTTGGTAGAGTGGATGACCAAGCCCTCTTCATCCTCCTCATCCTCTCTCACCCAGTCTCAGGGTACTAGCAAAGCAGCTGCCAACGCATCGTCTTCCCTCCTCTCAATGTCATCATCAGTGACTCCTTCCCTAGACCCACCACGTCCTCCTGAGGAGTCTCCTTAACTCTTTGAGCACAGTGTTGGGTACATGCTCCAGGAGGATGTCCAGTGTTTTGTGGGCTCTGATGATGACACTCAGCTAGAGGAAGGCAGTAGCGTGAGCGCAGAGAGAGGGGATGCTCAAGAAGGACAGCAATCTGGCAGTCATGTTCCACAAGCTGCAGCATACTGCCAGGTTTGCTACAGCGATGAAGAGGGAGGGGATGATGAGGGCACTGACTCCACGTGGGTGCCTGGAAGGAGAGAGGAGGAGGAGGAGGAGGAGGAGGAGGCACATGTCCAACGAGGCAGGATGCCCTCCGGGGGCCAGCTTAGGGGCAGCACACCGACTGAATCACACCGCAGAGCTCCGCCTGTGCAGAGCACTGCCTCTGCGCGTTATTCTAAAAGTTCTTTGGTGTGGGCCTTTTTTGAGACGAGTGCATCAGATCGCACCGCTGCTATTTGCAACATATGTCTCAAGCGTATCTCACGTGGCCAAAACATCAGCCGCTTGGGCACCACATGCTTGACCAGACATATGTTGACCTGCCATGCAGCTCGTTGGCAAGCGTACCTCAAAGACCCACACCAAAGAACAAATCGGACCTCTCCTTGCTCCTCATCAACTGGCATCTCCAACCCCACTAGACCTTCAGTCCTCTCTGAAACCTGCTCTGAGAGGAATGAAGGTGTAGAATTAGGTGTGTCACAGCCAAGTGCTTCCGGGAACTCTGCTAGCGGTACACCCACGTCCCATTATAGCAGGCAAATGTCCCTGCCCCAGCTGCTGGACCGGCGAAAGAAGTTCACTCCCAGCTATCCACATGCCCAGCGGTTGAATGCTAGCTTGGCTAAATTGCTAGCACTTCAACTGCTGCCTTTTCAGTTGGTAGACTCGGCCCCCTTCCGTGAGTTTGTACAATGTGCGGTTCCTCAGTGGCAGGTCCCCAAACGCCACTTTTTCTCACGGAAGGCGATTCCGGCTTTCTACCGGCATGTGGAAGGCAATGTCCTTGCCTCGCTGGACAGGGCAGTCAGCGGTAAGGTGCATATTACCGCTGACTCATGGTCCAGCAGGCATGGACAGGGACGTTATCTGTCTTTCACGGCCCATTGGGTCACTCTTCTGGCAGCTGGGAAGGATGCAGGACAAGGTGCAGTAGTGTTGGAGGTTGTTCCGCCACCACGCCTCCAAAATGCTACTATTGGTTGTGACACACCTCTCTCCTCCACCCCCTCCTCTTCTTCTTCCTCCATGGCCTCTTCCAGTGCTCTGTCCTCAGAACCAGCGGTGCTCCGTAGGCGTTCCAGGGGCTACGCAAGTACGCAGGCAAAACGATGCCATGCCGTGCTTGCGCTGGTTTGTTTGGGGGACAGGAGCCACACTGGGGCGGATGTTTTGTCAGCTCTGCAGGGGCAGGCCGAGAGGTGGTTGATGCCACGCCAGCTTAAGCCAGGAATGGTGGTTTGCGACAATGGCACCAACCTCCTCTCCGCCCTCCGACAGGGACAACTGACCCATGTGCCCTGTGTAGCTCACGTCCTTAACCTGGTGGTGCAGCGGTTCTTGGGCAGGTACCCCGGCTTACAGGATGTCCTGAAGCAGGCCAGGAAAGTCTGTGTGCATTTCCGCCGATCATTTAATGCCTGTGCTCGGCTGGCTGAGCTCCAAAAGGAGTTGAACCTGCCCAAGAACCGCCTTATATGTGACATGCCCACCAGATGGAACTCAACATTGGCCATGCTGCAGTGGCTGCACATGCAGCAGAGGGCCATCAATGAGTACCTGTGCGACTACGGCACCAGGACAGGGTCAGGGGAGCTCGGTTTTTTCTCACCACGCCAGTGGGGCATTATCAGGGATGCATGCACTGTCCTGTCACCGTTTGAGGAGGCCACAAGGATGGTGAGCAGTGACAGTGCATGCATCAGTGACACTGTACCTCTTGTCCACCTCTTGGAGCATACGCTGCGTGGATTAATGGACAGGGCACTTGAGGCAGAACAGAGGCAGGAAGACTTCCTTGCCTCTCAAGGCCCCCTTTATCCAGACAGTGTTCCTGCTGTGCCACCCATCACACAGGAAGAGGATGAGGAGGAGGAAGAGGAGGAGGAGGATGATTGTGTCAGCATGGAGGTGGAGGCTGGCACTCAGCATCAGCATCAGCAGCAGCAGCAGCAGTCTTGTAGGGATGATTTACAGTCCCAAGAAACACGTGCACTTGTATGTGGCTGGGAGGAGGTAGCTGCGGATCATGTTGTCCTTAGTGACCCAGAGGACTCCGGACCGAATGCCTTAGCTAACCTACGCTGCATGGCCTCCCTGATCCTGCAAAGCCTGCGGAAGGATCCTCGTATTCTTCGGATCAAGGAGAGGGACCATTACTGGCTGGCCACTCTCCTTGATCCACGGTACAAGGGTAAGGTTGCCGACCTTATCTTGCCATCGCAGAGGGAGCAGAGGATGAGACATCTCCAGGAGGCCTTGCAGAAAGGTCTGTGCAACGCGTTCCCAGAGACTGGGAGGTTACAAACTCCTGGTCCTGGACAACGTGTTGCTGAGGCATCGGTCAGAAGGAGCGGTGGAGAAGGTGGCCGTCTGACTGATGCTTTCAGACAATTTTTTAGTCCGCAGCCCCAAGGTATGATTGGTTCCAGCACCCATCGCCAGCGTCTGATTTACATGGTGCAGGAATACCTAGGGGCAAGGTCAGACTTGGACACCTTTCCCACCGAAAATCCTCTGGCTTACTGGGTCTTGAGGATGGATCACTGGCCAGAGCTTGCACAGTATGCAATTGAGCTACTGGCCTGTCCTGCATCCAGCGTTCTTTCGGAACGCACCTTCAGTGCTGCTGGTGGCTTTGTTACCGATCACAGGGTGCGCCTGTCCACCGAATCAGTTGATCGACTGACCTTCATCAAGATGAATCAGTCTTGGATTACCCACAGCTACCAAGCACCTGAAGCTGATGTAACCGAATAATTTTTTTTGAAATATCACATCCCTTCAAGACTGCCTATGCTGATGCTGAGTGACTGTCCAGTTATGTTGATTGTCTATCCTCTTCCTCCTCCGCTGATATGTTGGAAGAACATTTCTGGTTCTGGTTGATGCCATCAGCCCAATTTTTCTGCCCCTGTTTGACAGGGGCGTTTAAGTACAATTTTTGATGCAATGCTTTGCAGCAGGGCTAATTCCTGCAATCAAACAAGAGTATATGGGAGAGGTTGCAGTGTGGTGGCACCAGCACCAGTGCCTAAGGCCCAATTTTTCTGCCCCTGTTTAACAGGGGCGTTTAATTACAATTTTTGATGCAATGCTTTGCAGCAGGGCTAATTCCTGCAATCAAACAAGAGTATATGGGAGAGGTTGCAGTGTGGTGGCACCAGCACCAGTGCCTAAGGCCCAATTTTTCTGCCCCTGTTTAACAGGGGCGTTTAATTACAATTTTTCATGCAATGCTTTGCAGCAGGGCTAATTCCTGCAATAAAACTAGAGTATATGGCAGAGGTTGCAGTGTGGTGGCACCAGCCCCAGTGCCTAAGGCCCAATTTTTCTGCCCCTGTTTAACAGGGGCGTTTAATTACAATTTTTGATGCAATGCTTTGCAGCAGGGCTAATTCCTGCAATAAAACTAGAGTATATGGCAGAGGTTGCAGTGTGGTGGCACCAGCACCAGTGCCTAAGGCCCAATTTTTCTGCCCCTGTTTAACAGGGGCGTTTAATTACAATTTTTGATGCAATGCTTTGCAGCAGGGCTAATTCCTGCAATAAAACTAGAGTATATGGCAGAGGTTGCAGTGTGGTGGCACCAGCACCAGTGCCTAAGGCCCAATTTTTCTGCCCCTGTTTAACAGGGGCGTTTAAGTACAATTTTTGATGCAATGCTTTGCAGCAGGGCTAATTCCTGCAATAAAACTAGAGTATATGGCAGAGGTTGCAGTGTGGTGGCACCAGCAGCAGTGCCTAAGGCCAAATTTTTCTGCCCCTGTTTAACAGGGACATGTAATTACAATTCTTGATATAATATTTCACAGGAGGGCCCCTTCCTGTGCCCACCCAGAGTAACGGTGAGGACTTATAGTGTTGTGGCACCAGCACCACAACCACCAAAGGTCAATTTTTCTACCACTGTTCAACAATGGCATGTAATTACAATTCTTGATATAATCGTTCACAGCAGGGCGCTCCAGCGCCCACCAAGAGTCACTTTGAGGGCTTACAATGTTGTGGCAAAACCAACACCTTGTTCCGCCATTTCTGCAGAGCATATAGGGCAGGCCCCTACTTTCAAACATCCAATTTACAAACATCTCCTACTTGCAAACGGAAGGAGACAACAGCAAGTGAGATGAAAAAAGATGGACGACAAAACAAATTATACAGGGGTGATAACCCTTCCCTATGTTTTCCAAAAAGCTTGCAAAATAGTTTTTTTGACTGGAGCTACACTTTAAAAATGTACCAGTTGAAAATTACAAACAGATTCAACTTAACACAACAAACCTACACAGTCCCTGTCTTGTTTGCACCGCCTGTATACTGCTGTTCTTAGTATATAGGGCCTGGGGGCCACACGCATTTCCTTTTTTTAATATGGGTACAGGGTTCCCCTTAATATGCGTACAAGACCCAAATAGGCTGGTAATGGGCAGGGAGGGCTACCCATGCCATTTTTCTCAATGATTTTCAACCATATTGCAGGAACCAGATATAACATTAAAACCGCAAGCAGTTTTAAATGGTGTTATTTCCGCTTAATGTCATTTTGTGCAGGGACTGTTCTAAACACGGGAAACACATGGCACTTCACAGGCATACTACAGACACCCCCCAGGCACCATATTTAAAGGAATATTTCACCTTTTTTTTCACTTTAATCGTCATTAAAATCAGTGCTCCCGCCAAAACGGCCATTTTTAAAAACATTTTAGGCATTGACCCATGTCCCCTGGGGCAGGAGCCAGGTCCCCAAACCCTTTTTAGGACAGTATGTTGCATATTAGCCGTTAAAATTAGCACTTTTCATTTCGAACGTTCGAGTCCCATAGACTTCAATGGGGTTCTAAAGTTCGTTCGAATTTGGGGTCCGTTCGAAAGTTCTGGTGCGAACCGAACCGGGGGGTGTTCGGCTCATCCCTATATCTGATGCATTCAAGCTCCTCCCTGTCGAACTGTCTCTCTGGCAGTGGCACGGTATTAAGTGGAGGGAGTCCTACTACTTTGTCACCAAGTTGACCTTCGGGTCCAAGAGCAGCCAGTGGCTGCTCAGTGTCTTTGCTCAGGCCCTCACATAGATTCTGTCTCACCAGGCCCACTGTCACATGGTCATCCACTACCTTGATGACTTCCTGCTTATCGAGCAACCAGGCACACCCCCGGCAGATCTAGACAAGTTAAGAATAGTTTTCAACAACCTCAATGTGACCATAGCTGAGCACAAAGTAAAAGTTCCTCCACCCCAAACTCGCTCATCCATGTCTTTTATGGACCTTGCTTTGTGCACTGGTCCAAATAATTTGGTGGAAAAGGGATTATGGTGTGGGGTTGTTTTTCATGGTTTGGTCTTGGCCCCTTAGTTCCAGTGAAGGGAACTCTTAAGGCGTCAGCATACCAAACCGTTTTTAATAATTTCATGGTCCCAACTTTGTGGGAACAGTTTAGGATGGTCCCTTCCTGTTCCAACATGACTGTGCACCTGTGCACAAACAAGGTCCATAAAGAAAATGTACTTCAAGTGCAAAAATTCACATTATAATAGTAACTAAAACATATAAATTAATCTAAAAAATAAAACATCCAAAATACTATAATGGTGTGAACCTCCCAACTAAAAGGTTGCACTTGAGGTTAATCTGTAAAGCCTATATCTATAGAAGGGGTTTCCACCATCTCTGCTTTTTTTCATTTTATACAGTCTTATATTCAGTTTGATGTGTATCGTATGTGAAGTTGTGTATCAGGGATCAATATCGTCGTAATATTGAAGACTATTGAAATTTCCATACATTAGAGGATTCCACCATATTTGTTAAGTTATTGATCAGTAAGTTAGTGCTGCACTTTTTTTTTGTGGTGTGGGAACACATAACAGTGCTTAGTGGCAGGCCTTTTACTGGCACTTTTTTTAATCTTACCTCCAGTAGTTTATTGTAAATAGTAGTGTGGTGATTACCTATTATACTAAATCTCGGCATGTGGAATTAATAAACAGCAACAGATTTCAGTTGTTTCCCACCAGGCCGGCCCCCCATGGACAATGTGCCTGGTTGCCGAGTTCATCGCCCCATCCCTGCACTCAATGCACTTATTGGCAGCACTGGGAGCAAGCAATGATTGACACTGATAGGCAGCACAGATTGGCAGCACTGATGGGCACTAATTGGCAGCACAGATGGGCACTGATATGATGCACTGATAGTCAGCACTGATGGGCGCTGATAGGTGGCACTAATGGGCATTGATTGGCAGCGCTGATGGGCACTGATAGGCGGTACTAATAGGTGGCACTGATTGGAAGCATTAGCACTGGCAGGTGGCATTGGTTAGCACTGATATTAGGTGACACTGATTGGAAGCACTGAAAGGTGGCACTGATTGTAAGCACTGACAGGTGGCACTGATTGGCATTGGCACTGATTGGCACTGACAGAGGAGAGGGAGTTTCACACTGAGCCAATATTGACGCTTAGTGAAACTGACATGTAATATAACTGCATGCAGAGAGAGACCAGCCGTCAAAATTAAGCTGTGATGTCAGGGGGTTGGCAGGACCCGGGATGGGCGGGACCCAGCAGCTATCAAGCACCAGCCAATCGATTGAGTTGCTTAAAGAAGGGGGTGTGGCCACATACACGTAGCAGCCCGCCCAGACCCCATCCCATTGGCTGGTGTTTGATAGCTGCTGGGTCCCGGTGTTTGATAGCTGTTGTGTCACACCCACCCCAGACATCAATGCTCAATTTTGACAGCTGGTCTCTCTCTGCATTCAGTTACATTACATGACAGTTTCACACACTCAGTGGCTCTGGCAAGCGTCAATATTGACTCAGTGTGAAACTGTCTCACAGGCAGAACAGACAGCACACTCATTGGATGCAGCCTTTCGCAGCACTCCCACAGGCAGATCTCGGGAGGCAGCCAGCATGGGTGATTAGGGTGTGCCCAGGCACACCCCATGTAAACACCTATTTGTACGGGTACAACTTGTCACTGTTGCCCCTCTTAAAATGCCATCTGGGACCATGGGACCCAGTGGGCCCATGGTCCCAGGTGGCATTTTAAGAGGGGCGGCCCTGCTGGGTGGGCCTACAGTAGATATACATTTCTTGGCCTCACTGACCTGATGAGCTCTTCTGTGTTCATCATGCTGCTTGCATGAATCAAATTCCTGGTTTTCTGGGCAACCTGGGAAACAACAACAAAAATGCAGCAGAAACGCATTAAAAATGCAGTGCAATGAAGTCCAGGGAACCAAAAATGCATACTGCTGCGTGTAAAAAAAGTCCACGATCCTTTTCAAAAAATGCATCGGTTGAAAATGCACAAACATGACTTATAGTAAATCATGGTGAATGGACTATAGTGCATTTCTACAAAATGTAAAGCGCACCACAAAATGCTTAGGCTGATGAATCTTTAAAGAGAAGACATTCTAGTGGGTTATGCTCACAACCCAAAGCTGTGAACAAACAGTCAATGTCAGTATTGAAAACGAGGTTGACAATCTGTGCAAAAAAATTGTTAAATTACTGTATCTTGGTAGCTTTAACCACTCCCCGCCCTCGCTATAGCCAGAAGACGGCTACAGTGCAGGGCTTAATTGCTATTGGGCATCCATGAATGTCCTCATATTTACCTGTATCCAGCTTGCTGCTGCGGGTGCTCATCGGTGAAAATCTGTGTTGGCCTTGTCCCTAGGACACAGCCAATCACAAATCGTGGTAAATCACAGCAGCCATTTACCCTGCAATCAGCGTGTCCAATGAGAGATGATCTCAAATGTAAACATATGAGATCATCTCTCATTGACTGCTCTCCCTCCTCACACAGAGATCACGTGTGAGGGAGAGCTTATGTGCTGCAGATCTGTGAGTGCCAACTAACATCTGATAATTTACAGTAAAAACACAGTACATACAGTGCCAAAATATTGCCCATTGGTGTCACAGTGCTCATCTGTGTAATTGTTCATTCAATCATTGTTCCTGTCACAGTACCAATCATTGTCATCGGTGCCATCTATCAGTGCCATCTGTCATCAGTGCCACCTGTCAGTGTCATGTGTCATCAGTGCCACCTGTCATCATTGCACATCAGTGTCACGTGTCATCTGTGCCATCTGTCATCAGTGTCACGTCAGTGTCACGTGTCATCAGTAGCATCTTTCATCAGTGTCACGTCAGTGCTACATGTCATCAGTGCCATTTTCATCAGTGTCACGTGTCATCAGTGCCTTCTGTCATCAGTGCCTCGTGTCAGCAGTGCCTTCTGTCATCAGTGTCACAAGTCATCAGTGCCATAAGTGCCCACCAACAATGTCTAGAAAATAATTTTCAGCTGAGGAGGCGTACAATATTCTTGCGTACGACGAGAGCAACAGGGAGCTCTCCGTTTCGGAATTCCTCCTCAAATTCAGATTCTGAGTCTGACATTAACTATGAACCTGTTCCAAGCAGTGGAACAATGACAGCCTCAGAGGAGGATAATAGTCCGCCCGCCAGACGAAGGAATTCTGGTGAGGAGGCAGTGCCATCCACCAGCACCGCAGTACCTTGGCAAGAAAAACCAGTGGGGTATCAAAGGATTAGGTCCCATGCCAGCCTTCCCTATTCCCTTCAGAACCCCTTGTGGCTTCTTCCTAATTCAGGAGAAGCTAACATCCTCCCTTTCACTGCCCAGCCAGGAGTCCAGGTAGACACAGAAAAATTTTCCCAATTTTTTTCCACTTCATTTTTACTGAGGACATGCTAGCATCAATTGTGGCCTAGTGCAACCTGCATGCACAACAATTCATAACAAGTAACCCAACGTCCTAATATGCCCGTTCCTATGAGTGGAGAGCCCTAACAGTGGAGGAGTTTAAGATTTATTTGGGTCTCACATTCTGTATGGGACTAACCAAAAAAAAAATGAATTTGGTCAACCCTCCCCATCCACCACATGCCCATTTTTTCTCAGTAATGCCTAGAACCAGATATTTCATAATTATGAGGTAATACCCAGTGCCCTTTACCGAAATGACCCAAATTATGATAAACTTTATAAAATTCGGCCACTACTAAATTATTTTTCTGAAATATTCCCCTAGTTGTTTACACCAGACCAACACATATACGTGGATAAGTCACTTGTCAACTTTACTGGCAGGCTGAGCTTCAAGCAATTTATTCCCACCAAAAGGGCCCGCTATGGGCTGAAGCTGTATAAAGTGTGCGACCGAGCCACAGGGTATACATATGCCTTCATGGCATATGAAGGGAAGGACACCCAGCTGCATCCCCCTAATTGCCCAGACTACATGGGATCAAGCGGGAAAGTCGTTTGAAAACTCATAAACCCACTCCTGCAGAAAGGCTACCATTTGTATGTATACAACTTCTATATGAGTTTGCCCCGGTCCACAACCTTCACAGGAAGAACACTCCAGCATGTGGCACCGTAAAGACTTTCCTTAAAGGCTGGTTAAGAAAAGGGGAGATGGTGAGTTTTCGGAATGAGGAAGTTCTGGCTGTGAAGTTGAGGGACAGAAGGGATGTCTACATGCAGTCTTCGATCCACAATAATACCTTTCGTGGAGATCACCAGGAGGAATGGCCCAATCCAAAAGCCAACATGTATCCACAAATACAATATGTTTATGGGGGGGTGTCGACTTCAATGACTAAATGCTCGAACCCTACCTTGCCACAAGATGAACATACCAGTGGTACAAAAAAGTATAAATTTATTTGTTTCATTTGGCCATATACAACACCTATATAAACTATCGCAACTCCATGAAAGCCCCAAACCCATCCTTGGCAACCAGGAGGAAATTACCACTGCCCTTATATTCCGGCCCACCAGAAAACATTCGATCCGATGTGATTAGCAGGCTCTCCGAACACCCCTTTCCCAATAAAATCCCTCCCAGACCAACACGCCAAAAACATCAGAAAAAATTCCGGATGTGCTCCAGAGGAGTTAGAAGAGACACCACTTATTATTGTCCCCAATGTCCTTCCCAATCAGGCCTCTGCATAGGTGACTGTTTCCACTGTTACCATACTTCGATAAATTATTACTGAAGTATGGTAAACATAACCCTCACTTCCTGACATTTACCTTCACACCCCTTATGCCTCTGCTTGCTCTGTAACTAACCCTGGCTTGTTATTCGACCATGATTCTGCCTACTGATTCTGTACATACCTCTGCCTGATCTGGAACTGACCCTGGACTGTTAAACCATGCTTTTTGCCTGCCTCTTGGACTGATCTTGTACCCTGCTACTGGACTAGTGGGATTCATAACACAGGGGTCTCACATATGTGAGGGGCTCCAGAATTGTTTTTCTGGATGAAGAAAATATTTTTTTTTGTTTCTCATTCCTAGATTAGGGTCTGGAGACTCGGAGGCTTCAAAGAGTTTTGGATGGGAGAAGCTTCTACCCCTGTCCCGATTCTGTCCTGAACAAAGCCCTACTCTGTCCTGCTGCTTGTAGGACTTCTGCCACCATGCCTCTGCCTGTCACAAGAACTGACCATACCACATGGACCATGTTCCTGCCTACTACCAGGACCAATATTTTGGCACTGCTGACAATTTCTGCGTACACTGATCCTGGACTGTATATGGTATCCCCAGAGGCAGCTCTAGGCTTTGTGAGCCTCAGGCAAAATTTAGACACAAGGCCCCACTCACACCCATAATGGGTAAAAAAAATACAAGCAAGTTAAAATGGCTGCAGAAAGATGCGTGGATATAGCACACAGGCGATCAGCACCACTTCCAGGGCACCCTCCTCACCCATCAGACATATGCAGCCAATACAACATCTGGGACCCAGCAAGGTGACAACCCCTGTAGGATTTACCCCTGTGCCTTCTTGGAGAATGGGAAGGGGGTGTCACTGAATCATTCCACATCCACAAAGGAAGGAGAGTGGGAGGTTTCCAATGCAGAGAGAGAGAGAGAGAGAGAGAGAGAGAGAGAGAAAGAGGGTGAGGGTGAGTGAGGGAGAGAATGAGGGACAGGGAGGGAGAGAGATGGAGGGAGAGAGAGGCGGAAGGGGAGAGAGAGGGGGAGAGAGAGGGAGGGAGAGAGAGGGGGGCGCGAGAGGGAGGGGGAGGAGAGAGAGGGAGAGAGAGATTTCTAGCCCCGTTCCTGTCTGCAGCCCCTCCTGTGTACCATGTCCAAGTCTGCAGTGTCTGTCTGTGGGAAGCTGTGTGTGATGCTTGGTGCGGTACATTCCATGCCAGCAGGATGTTCATGACAGTCAGCAGCAGGCAGGGTCCATTCTCATTCTGGGTGGGGACAGTGCCCTGCTCCTTTCAGAATATCTGTTTACTGTGAGATGGAGTGGTCCTTGGTCACCTTTACCTTCCACCCATCCTCGTTTTCCCGCCCCAGTCAGCCTGTCCTCCAGTCTCTTCTCCCTCCAGGACTATTGATCCTTGCAAGCCTTGCTGCTTAACTTGCCCGCCAGGCCCTGACTGGGACAAAAATAGACTGAGCAGCCCATGATAGCGGTCACTTCCCCGCTCCCCAGCCTGAGAGACCTCCACAGCAGCCAGAGTGAAAAGAGGGAGAACTTAGCAGAGCTGCACAACGTGAGGGGGCCAGAAAAGAGTACAGGGGTGGCGGAGAGCATGGGAGTGAGGCTGAGAGTAGCTGAGGGGGGGGCCCAAGAGTGTGGGGGGGCAAGAGCACAGGGGGAGTGGAGAGCAGGGGGGCGGAGAGCTGGAGAGCACTGGGGGGTGCACTGGCAAGATTGAAGAGCCTGGCAGGGGCAGAGAACACGGGGGGTGATGGAGAGCATAGGGGCCAGAGAGTACTGGGGGAGGGGCAGAAGAGCATAGGGAGGGTGGGGGAGGAGAGCACCGGGGGAGCTGGATAGCACAGTGTGGTGGAGAGCATGGGGGGAGCCAGGGAGCACAAGGGGGGGTGCGGGGAGTTGGAAAGCACTGGGGGGGGAGCTGGATAGCATAATGGGGTGGAGAGCATGGGGGGAGCAAGGCAGAAAAGTGGGGGCTGGAAAGCACAAGGGGGAGCTGGAGAACACTGTGGGGGCTGGAGAGCACTGTGGGGGGGGCTGGAGAGCACGGGGAGAAGTTGAAAGCACAGTGGGAGCCAGGGAGCCCAGGGGCAGGGAGCACTGGGGGGAACTGGACAGCACAGGGGGCAGAGAGCACTGGGGGTGCAGGTAGAATTGGGAGGGGTTAGGGAGCACGGGGGGAGCAGAGAGCTCTGGGGGGCTGGAGAGCACTGTTGGGGGAGCCAGGGAGCACAGGGGTCAGAGAGCACTGGGGGAAGAGTATGGGGGGAGACAGGGAGGACCAGAGAGCACTGTGGGGGAATATCAGTGTGGGAGGAACCAGGGATCACAGAGCACTAGCGGGAGGTGCAGAGTAGTGGGGGGGGGGCGACTGGACATTACAGTAGGGGGAGCATGGGGGGGAGCTGGGGAGCAGTGGGGGGAAATAGACAGCACTGTGGGGGGAGAGCACTGTGGGGGATCCAGGGAGCACATGAATGGGGGTGTCACGGTCGTTCCACCACCCCGGTCACCCAAGTAAGACTTACCCGCAGGTTCCCGGTACGAGGGGATCGTCGGTGCCTTCGGACGCGGGTTGGCGCTAACGAACGCACGCGAGTGCACATAGTCCCCAACAGGCGCACGCGGGTGCGCGTTGACACGAGCGGGCGCACGCGGGTGCGCGACGAGCCGAACGGGCGTACGCGGGTACGCGGGGTCACGAACGGGAGCACGGTCACCCGCGGGGATACGTAGACGTACCGTGCGACCGTTCTTGGCGCCCAGTTGCCTACTTAAGGGACCTGCTCCTGCTGCTCTGTGCTGTCCCGTCTGCAGCTTTCCCGTGACTCCTGCTATCTGTTCCTGTGTGTGTGTTCCTGATTCTGTACCCGGCCTGTTCCTGGACTTTGCCTGTTTGCCGCCTGCCTCCGACCCCTTTGCCTGATTGACTACGCTTCTGCCTTCTGCCTTGTACCTCTGCTGCCCGATTGTTGCCGACCCAGCTCGTCCCTGACTACTCCTGCCAGTCTGCCTACGGACCTGCTCTGACTACTTCTCCCGCAGCTCCTGCCTGCTCACCTGTGCCAGCCGTCCAGCGGTTCCTGTCCAGCATCCTGCGCTGGTTGCACCCTCTGCTCCGGTCCACCATCTGCTCCGGTCTTCTCTACCAGCTGACCAGTCTGGCACTTGTGCCCTCCGGACTCCTGAATCCCTGTTCCCATCTCCAGGGGCTCTCGAGCCGGGGCTTACGAGGCGCCGCTCCCTGCACGCTTGGGCTCTCCAACCAGGTACGTGACAGTACGGGACAGCCATGTCCGAGCCCTCGCAGGGAGCGTCTCCGATGGATGAACTGTGCCACCATCTAGCCGGCCTCACCCAGGCCGTGAAGAACCTGCAAGAGGGTTATGGTCGTTTGGAGGAACGGGTTCAAGCCCTATCTGCTGCAGCTCCAGTTGCCTCGGGATCTCCAGGTCCCCCTTCAGTGGTCATGTTGCCGCCAGAGCCAAGGGTCCCTACACCAGACCGTTTTTCCGGTAACCGGAATAAATTTAGGGCCTTCCGGAATTCCTGCGAGCTCTTCTTCGCTCTTCAGCCCCGGACCTTTTCTCTTGAGGCTACGAAAGTAGGGTTCGTTATCTCCTTACTTACCGACGAACCCCAGGCCTGGGCACATCGCCTCCTTGAACGAAAAGACCCCTGTCTGGACTCCTTAGATGTCTTCTTTCAAGCCATGTCTCGTCTTTATGAGGACCCCCAGCTCGCAGCCACTGCAGAAGCAGCTTTGCATGCACTCCAGCAAGGCCGCAGGCCAGTAGAGGACTATGTGTCTGAGTTCAGGCGCTGGAGCGCCGACACAGAGTGGAACAGCTCAGCTCTCCGTTACCAGTTCCGCATGGGACTCTCGGAGGCCTTGAAGGACGAACTGGCCCGTGTAGGAACTCCTGAGACCCTGGAAGCGCTCATCGACCTCTCTGTCCAGATCGATAGGCGGTTAAGAGAGCGTCGTCTGGAGCGCTCTTCTTCCACCTCGCGCCCAGTCTGGATGATGCCACGGGTTCCAAGTGCCAATCCACCGGTTCTTCCTGATCCTTCTTCTCCGGATTCATCGGAACCCATGCAGCTGGGATTACTACGTTCACCTCTGACCCCCGAAGAGCGCCAACGCCGAAGATCTGGTAACCTGTGCCTCTACTGCGGAGGATCTGGACATTATGTTCGCACTTGCCCCGCCAAGTCGCGTAAGTGCCTGCTTATTCCTCCCGCCTCTCCTCCTACTACGCCTAGTACCAGTACCATCTCTCACCTGGCTGTGCCTCTTCTTTTACAGTTCTCCGGCAAGACTATCCGCGTCAACGCGATCATTGACTCTGGGGCCTGTAGCGGTTTTATGGACCTATCCTTCGCCCTGAAGAACAACATTCCCCTCCGGGCCAGGGCCAAGGAACTTCCTATCTATTTGGCCGACGGTTCCTCTCTGAGATCCGGACCTGTAACCCAGGAAACATCTCCCCTTCTTGCCACCATCACGGGGAACCACCAGGAGCACCTGTGTCTGGACATTATCGAGTCTCCCCTCTTTCCCATAATCCTTGGCATACCCTGGTTGAAGGCCCACAATCCCCTGATAAACTGGTTCACGGGAAAAATCGAGTTTCCATCGGCCTACTGTCATCAGAATTGCCTTCCAGCCATCAAGACGGACCCTCCTTCTCTGCTCTGTTTGGAGACAGACACCGAAACCCGACTGGCAGTGCCCGAAGTCTATCACCAATTTCTGGATGTTTTTAGTAAGAAGGGCGCAGAGACTCTACCTCCCCACAGACTATATGATTGCCCGATAGACTTGCTTCCGGGAGCAGAGATTCCCTTCGGGAGAATCTTTCCCCTATCTGAGACCGAGCTGGGAGCTCTAAAGACCTACCTGGACGATAATTTAAAGAAGGGCTTTATCCAACCTTCCACTTCCCCGGCAGGTGCAGGGATTTTCTTCGTCCAGAAGAAGGACCACTCCCTACGACCATGCGTAGACTACCGGGCACTCAATAAGGTTACTGTAAAAAACCGCTACCCTCTACCGCTGGTGCCTGAATTGTTCCAGAGACTGGGGTCGGCTAAGGTGTTCTCCAAACTGGATCTGCGGGGCGCCTACAACCTGGTCCGTATCCGCAAAGGCGATGAGTGGAAGACCGCCTTTCGTACCCGCTTCGGGCATTATGAGTATCTCGTCATGCCCTTTGGACTCTGTAATGCCCCTGCTACATTCCAGCATTTCGTCAATGATGTCTTCAGAGAGTACTTAGACCTGTTTGTTGTTATATACCTTGACGATATACTAATCTTTTCTTCCTCCTTAGCCGAACACCGGGAGCATGTGAAGATTGTCCTGGCTCGTCTCCGTCTCCATGGCCTGTACGCCAAACCGGAGAAGTGCGTCTTCGAGCAACAGAGCATTCAATTCTTGGGCTTGATCATCTCCGTAGATGGAATAGAAATGGATCCCCAGAAAGTCTCAGCCATCCTAGACTGGCCCGCTCCCTCGGACCGGAAAGGGGTCCAACGGTTCGTGGGATTTGCCAATTTCTATAGAAAGTTTATCAGAGGATTTTCATCTATTATCTCCCCCATCACGGAACTGACCAAACAGGGTCAAAAATTCCTATGGATTCCCAAGGCGCAAGAAGCCTTTGAAACCCTGAAGAAACTATTTGTTTCAGCTTCGATCCTGAGACACCCTGACGCTACGCTGCCCTATATCCTGGAGGTGGATGCCTCGGAAGTAGCCGTTGGGGCGGTATTATCCCAGAGACAGGGGCCTAAGTCACTTTTGTACCCAGTGGCCTTTTTCTCCCGCAAACTCTCAGAAGCTGAGCGGAACTATGACGTCGGAGACCGGGAATTACTGGCAATCAAGGCGGCGTTGGAGGAATGGCGCTACCTCCTTGAAGGTGCTTCCCACCCGATCCTGGTTTATACGGACCACAAGAACCTGGAGTATCTTAAATCTGCCAAACGACTGAAGCCAAGACAGGCCCGGTGGGCACTCTTCTTTTCCAGGTTCGTGTTCCATATCACGTACAGGCCCGGGTCGAAGAACGTGAAGCCTGATGCCCTTTCCCGGATGTACAATGAGCCAGTGTTATCTCCTACGCCAGACACCATCCTTCCCCCAGGAAACTTTCTCCTGCTCCATGAAGATCTCTTGTCCCGAATTAAACAGGCCTCCAGTGATCCGGCTCTATCTTCTGACACCTCTTTAACCCCCAAGGACGGTCTTCTCTGGCACCAGGATAGAATCTTTGTCCCCCAGGAGTTACGTACTGCGGTCCTCAGCTCCTGCCATGACCACCCATTGGCCGGTCACTTTGGAGCATTCAAAACCTTAGACTTACTTCAACGTACGTTTTGGTGGCCCCAGATGAAGAAACACTGCAGGGAATATGTGGAAGCGTGTACCACCTGCATTAGGAATAAGGGGAGTAAGTCGAAGGTTTGGGGCTTGCTGAGACCATTACCCATCCCGGATAGGCCGTGGAAAATGATATCCATGGATTTTATCGTGGAACTGCCCCCCTCTGAAGACTTTTCCTCGATCCTGGTGGTAGTGGACAGATTTACTAAAATGGCTCACTTCTTACCCATGAAGGGGACTCCATCGGCTACAGAGATGGCCAGGACTTTTATTAAAGAAGTAGTAAGGCTCCACGGCATTCCTGCTGACATCACCTCTGACAGGGGTGTTCAATTCACGTCCAGGTTTTGGAAGGCTCTCTGTGGGGCCCTGAAAATCGAGCTTCGCCTATCTTCGGCCTACCACCCTCAAACTAACGGCCAGACCGAGAGAACCAACCAAACGCTGGAGCAGTATCTGCGTTGCTTCTCTTACTTCTCCCAGGACGATTGGGTATCGCTTCTACCTTTAATGGAGTTCGCATATAATAATTCCGTCCATTCGGCCACCAAACAGTCCCCCTTCTTTGCAAACTTCGGTTTCCATCCACTTTTTCTGCCCAGTAATCTTCCTGAGTGTTCGGTACCGGCGGTCCAGGAGGACCTTAACTTCTTCAGGAATAATAACAGGATTCTTCAAGAAACGCTGGCTAAAACCCAGGAACACTATAAGGAAGTCTTCGATAGGAAGAGAAGGGGCGAGCTTAACCTCCAGGTCGGGGACCAGGTCTGGCTGTCTACGCTAAACTTGAAGTTGGCCTGTCCTTCCAGGAAGCTGGGCCCGAAGTTTGTGGGTCCATTCCCCATTCTGAGGAAACTAAATGAAGTAGCCTTTGAGCTGAAACTCCCGGGGTCATTCCGGATCCACCCGGTTTTTCACGTTTCATTACTCAAGCCCGCGGTTCCGGACCCCTTTGCCGACCGGAGTACCAACCCCCCAGAACCCGTGATGATTGATGGGGAATTGGAATTCGAGGTTGAAGCTATCTTGGATTGCAGGAGGAGACGTAACCAGACCCAGTTTCTGGTTAAATGGAGGGGATATGGCCCTGAGGAGAATTCATGGGAACCAGAGTCCAACCTGCATGCCAAAAGACTAATCCAGGCCTTCAAAAGAACTCACCCGGATAAGATGGCACAGTTGGGCATCCGGAGGTTGCCCCTTGGGGGGGGGCAATGTCACGGTCGTTCCACCACCCGGTCACCCAAGTAAGACTTACCCGCAGGTTCCCGGTACGAGGGGATCGTCGGTGCCTTCGGACGCGGGTTGGCGCTAACGAACGCACGCGAGTGCACATAGTCCCCAACAGGCGCACGCGGGTGCGCGTTGACACGAGCGGGCGCACGCGGGTGCGCGACGAGCCGAACGGGCGTACGCGGGTACGCGGGGTCACGAACGGGAGCACGGTCACCCGCGGGGATGCGTAGACGTACCGTGCGACCGTTCTTGGCGCCCAGTTGCCTACTTAAGGGACCTGCTCCTGCTGCTCTGTGCTGTCCCGTCTGCAGCTTTCCCGTGACTCCTGCTATCTGTTCCTGTGTGTGTGTTCCTGATTCTGTACCCGGCCTGTTCCTGGACTTTGCCTGTTTGCCGCCTGCCTCCGACCCCTTTGCCTGATTGACTACGCTTCTGCCTTCTGCCTTGTACCTCTGCTGCCCGATTGTTGCCGACCCAGCTCATCCCTGACTACTCCTGCCAGTCTGCCTACGGACCTGCTCTGACTACTTCTCCCGCAGCTCCTGCCTGCTCACCTGTGCCAGCCGTCCAGCGGTTCCTGTCCAGCATCCTGCGCTGGTTGCACCCTCTGCTCCGGTCCACCATCTGCTCCGGTCTTCTCTACCAGCTGACCAGTCTGGCACTTGTGCCCTCCGGACTCCTGAATCCCTGTTCCCATCTCCAGGGGCTCTCGAGCCGGGGCTTACGAGGCGCCGCTCCCTGCACGCTTGGGCTCTCCAACCAGGTACGTGACAGGGGGATTGGACAGCACAGTGGGGGAACAGCATGGGGGAGCTGGGGATCAGTGGGGGGGACTGGAAAGCACAGTGAGGGATCCAGGGAGCACGGGGACCAGAGAGCACTGGGGGGTAGCCAGGGAGCAGAGGGGGAGGGAGCAGAGGGGGTATGCAGGTAGAACTGGGAGGAACAGGCAGTAAAAGAGTTGGATAGGAGGAGCTCCGGTGTATGGATCCCATCCCAGTGCCTGCTGCATCCTGGTCGGCCGCCCAGAGAGAATGTGAGTGCCTGTCCATGCCACCCTCCTGTGTGCCTGGATAGGAGGAGCGGCAGGGGCAGCTGCATATGGAGGAATTGATCTTTCCATATTCCTCCTGCAGCCGATGAATGACCGCTTCGTCTGCGGGCGTTCATTGGCTGCAAAAAGAATATGGAAAGATAATTCCTCCATATGCAGCTGTCCCCGCCACGGACGGGCACTCACATTCTCTCTGGGTGGTCGGCCAGGCTGCAGCAGGTGCTGAGATGGGATCCATCCACCGGAGCTCCTCCTTCCCCTTCACAGACAGTCATAGGGCAGGGATAGTTTCCACCACCTGGCCAGACTCCTGACCCAAATAGGCAGCCGGCCAGACGCGGAGAGGCCAAGTGAGCGGCACGGGCTGAAGGAGCGGCAGCTTTAGGGTCCCATATGGACTTGCGGCCCACCCGGTGTGCCCTATGGCTGCCTGCACGGTTTTTAGAGATGGCACCTGGAGCCTGTTAGTCATTCCAGTGATCGAGCAGAAGCAAATTAGGCTAATTTGCCTAATTAGAGAGCCGCCTCTGAGTATCCCTGCCTGCTGCCTGTACTGAATATGGACAGTATTCCTGCCTGTTGCCTGGACAATTGCATTTGCTTTTGCTGACCAAGTCCCTGCCTGCTGCCTGGACCAGTGCTATCCTCCTGTGGACAACTGCACTACTAAAACCACAGGCAATCTTTTGTTTACCTTTGTTCAGCAAAATGTATTTTGGGGTCTTATTCTTGGTATGTGCATGCTATGTGTCCCTAGAACACCTGACGGTGTTCCTTGCATGTTGGGCCTCTGTATGTGGCCAGGCTATGTAAAAGTCTCACACATGTGGTATTGCCATACTCAGGAGTAGTAGAATATATTTAGGGGTGTCATTTTTGCTATGTACATGCTATGTGTTGGAAAACGGAAAATTGTATCATACTTACCGTAATTTTCCTTTCCTGGTGCCTATCCATAGCAGCATACAAGTGATAGAGCTCCGCCTTGACTCCTCCCTCAGGACTAGTGAATAGCATAAATTAAAGGCATAGTCCCTCCCCCAATATTCTCTTTAATATAGAATACTGAGGGTGGGAGCATACGCTGCCATGGATAGGCACCAGGAAAGGAAAATTACGGTAAGTATGATACAATTTTCCATTTTCCTGGTGCCTCCATGGCAGCATACATGTGATAAATAACTAGCTGAAAAGGGTGGGATAATGCTTAATAAGTATTTAATCAGAAAAGGACATTGCAGCCTGCCCTGCTCTCCTTCCAAACTCAACAGTTGTGAGAGCTCCTGGATCAATATGGTAGTGTCTGAGAAAAGTATGGTGAGAAGACCAGGTGGCGGCAAACCGTCTCCAACGAAACATTAGCCCTTGCTGCCCAGGAAGCTGAGACTGCCCTCGTAGAATGAGCATTCACTCGGGATGGAGGCTCTATATTGCTCACTCTGTAGGCCTTCTGGATCAGCTTTACAACCCAGGATGCTAGAGTTCTGATGGAAGCTTCTTTTCCTCTGTATCTACCGAATGATACAATGAAAAGTCTCTCTGAGTTTCTGAAGGGTCCAATGGCTTCTAAGTAAGCTCTGAGCACTCTGGAGATGTCCGGCTTGTGACAAGACTCTGAGTCTGTATCTGTGAAAATTGGTAGTGCCCAAGGTTCCGTCAGGTGGCTTGTGGTAGCGACCTTAGGTGTGAACCCCCAAAGGGGACGAAGTTCCACTCTGTCTGGGAAGAAGGTGATATGGTCATCACCTATCCCTAAAGAGTGAAGTTCCGAAATTCTTCTGCCAGATGTAATGGCTAGCAGGAAAGCCGTCTTCAGTGTTAAATTCCATATTGCTACTTGTTCTACTGGAGCAAAGGGATGGTCAGATAGAACTTCAAGGACTAGGGACAAATCCCATTTAGGAAACGATCGTCTGACAGGAGGGCGAATCTTAATACTCCTCTGAGAAAAGTGACCACCAAAGGATCCTCCGCCCATATTCTATTTGTTGCTGCAGAAATTGCTGCTACCTGCGCTTAGACCAAGCCCCGGGTCAAGACCTGTCTGAAGAAAACTCAAAATATTGGACATAGAGGGAATGATTGGATTAAAGTTATTACCAGCAGCGAATGACAAGAACTTATCCCAGATTCTTGAATAAATAGCATTAGTTGCAGGTTTTCTGGCTTTTAGCAGGGCTGATATGACGCCTGAGGAACATCCTAAGGCCTTGAACCTTCGCCTGTCAATTTCCAAATTCGAAGATCCAACTTCTGCGGGTTTGGATGAACTAGATTGCCCTGCGACAGAAGTTGAGGGAAAGGAGGGATCCTGATCAGAGAGCTCACGCTGAGACGCATGGCTAGAGGAAACCAGGGTCTCTTTGGCCAATACGGAAGTATTGCTACCACTTGAACTGACTCTCTGAGGAGCCACGGGGGGAACTTGAATATTAATGGCCGAGAAGGAAAGGCTTATGCTGTGGTGAACCTCCAGGGGCACAACAGGCCATCCACTGACTCGGCTTGTGTATGTAGCAGGCGAGAGAAGAATCTGGCCAGTTTCGCATTCCCCGGAGAGGCAAACAGATCTACCTGAGGGGGATCCCACAGGCTGGCGATCTGATGGAAGACATGGGGATGGAGGGCCCACTCGTTGTCCCGGAAGTTCCTTGACAGCGAGTCTGCTTTAACTTGCCTAGGAGGTACATTGCTCTGAGTTCCAGGAGGTTCTTCTCTGCCCAGAGCATGATCGGCTCTACCTCCCTGAGGAGTGATCTGCTGCGAGTGCCTCCCTGCTTCTGCAGATATATACGACAGCTGCCCTGTTGTCCAGGCGTAGGAGTATTCTCTGGCCTCTGACTTGAGATGCAAAAGAAGTCAGTGCTAGGAATGCTGCCCTCATCTCCAATATGTTGGATACCACCCCCTGGGTGGAACATGACCATCTTCCCTGTATCCTGGTTCTCCCACAATGGGCTCCCCAGCCTTGTTCGCTTGCATCAGACGTAACTGTGATCCAGGAGAGGGAGCCAAGGTGATGAGGCTTGGAGAGGTTCTCTGGAACTGTCCACCAGTGGAAACTCCTGCGCATTACTGCCATCAGCAGGATCGTCTGAGAGAGTCGCTGTTTCTTCCACTGTGCCAAGAAACCCGTCTGGAAATATCTCAAGTGCCAATGGGCCCAAGGAATCAGGGGGATGCAGGAAGACATTGTGCCAATGAGGCTCAGGCATTGTGATGCCATCAAATACGGGCTCCGGATGATTTTGAACATTCTCTGGATGATGATCTCTGCCTTCAGAGGAGGTAACGACACTGTCCCCTCCTGAGTGTCGAACATTGCACCCAGATAAATTAAAAAATGTATTTATAATTATTTATTCATTCACTGAATATAATTAATTTAATTTAACTTATTTATAGTCAATAATCACTGTATTTATTTATTTATTTATTTATTGAATATAATTAATTATTGCACCCAGATAGATCATCTGCTGAGTCAGTGTTAGTTGACTCTTGTCGAAGTTTATCAGCCACCCTATATCTCTTAGGGACTGTAGAAGGATCTCTCGGTGATATACCAACTGCTCTGGACTGCTTTCTAGCAGGAGGATGTTGTCTAGATAGTGGTATATCCTCAAGTCCTTCTCCCGCAAGGGGGCTAGAGCAGATATCAATATCTTGGTGAATACCCTGGGAGAGGTGCACAGACCGAAAGGCAGAGCTTGAAATTGTAGGTGGGTCTGTCCCACTGCAAATCTCTGGTACTTTTGAAATGAGGGTAGAATTGGGACGTGTGGGTATGCATCATGTAGATCGACTGAGATCATCCAATCCATTGGCTGGACTGCTTGAATAATTGTTTGCAGGGATTCCATTTTGAAGCTTTCGAGGCAGATGTACCGGTTGAGCCTCTTCAGATCTACCAAAGGCCTCCACCCCCCCTGTCTTCTTTGGCGCCAGGAATAGGGTGGAGTAGAAGCCTGTAAAGCGCTCCGACAAGGGAACCGGCACAGCCGCCCTTTGAAGCTTGAGTGGAGAGATGTTATGAAACATATTAGAGCTTGAGCCTTCAACGAAGAGGATGTAATCTCTATTCTTTTGAAAGATGTGCGAGGTGGAGGATGAGAAAAACTCCAAAAGTGTCCCCACTGGAATGTTGACAGAACCCAGGGGTCCTGGCAATGGGCGGCCCAGAATGGAACAAAAGACCTTAGTCTGGCTCCTACCAGGAGTGTCTGGGCTAATCTGGCATCAAAAAGATTGATTCTGTTCCTGTGGAGCCCTTCCAAGGCCTTCTGTTATCTCTAAAGTGCCTCGATTGTCTGAAATCCCTTGGGTTCGACTGGGGAAACCTAGAAGAACCTCCTCTGGATCTTCGCATCCTTCTGTCCTGGGGGATTTCCCCCCCTCTCACCCTGGAGATAGCTTTATCTAACTTATCCCTGAATAGTGCTTTCCCATCAAATGGGATCTTGCACCAGTTCTGTTTTTTAAGCTAGATCAGCCGTCCAGGGTTTCAGCCATAAGGCTCTCTTTGCCATTACTGAGTGCAGCATAGATCTGGCTGAACACATAATGGTGTCGATGGCTGCTTCTCCGACGAAATCTGCTTATAATCTAAGCTCTTCCAAGGCCTTAATTATGTCTTCCCTAGGCACATCCTCGCGTAAGGCCATCTCAATGTTTTCTGTCTAGGCCCTAATGGCATTTGACACAGAAGTGAGGGCAATGGCTGGTTTACAGGCTGCTCCTGCGGCCAAGTAGGTCCTCTTAAGATCCAGATCGATCCCCCTATCTAGAGGGTCTTTGAAAGAAGCGGACTCCTCCATTGGAAGGGTGATATTCTTTGCAAAACGTACAACTGCTGCGTCTACTACCGGCATAGAGTTTAGTGACTGCGTTTCGATCTCCGGTAAAGCTTATTGAACCGGCCCAAAGAAAGTTTTTTATCGGTTTTTGACCACTCATTCTGAATGACCTCACTGATCTCACCCATCAGCGGGAAGAGAATCTGCTTCCTTCCTTATTTGCAACATTTTATAACAGAAACTAAGAAAAAAAATTTTTCAATCGTATTTTTTTTGTCTTTTGTCTTTTTTAACAAAAAAAAACTGGTAATTAAATACAACCAAAAGAAAGCTCTATCTGTTTGATAAAAACTGTAAAAATTTAATTTAGGTACAGTGTTGCATGACTACACAATTGTCATTCAAAATGTGACAGCACTGAAAGCTTAAAATTGGCCTGGGTAGGAAGGGGGTGAAAGTGCCCAGTGGTTAAACAATCACTTCAAATGTTATGCAATATGCCCTGTGTTCACGAAGCAAAATCTTTGTTGTCCTTTGTAATCAAAAACAATGCTTGGGTTGGCTACAGCCTAGCTGCAAACACCTAAATTTAATTAAGGGAACGCCAGCTTAAAGCCGGGTTCACATATGTGCTAGTTCGATTTTTTACCACATCCAATTCGCCTGACATGCGAGTGTGACTGGCTCGCAAAAAAGAGGGTTCACACATGTCCGAAGTGGCTGTGGTGCAATTTCCAAAAGGTTCCTGTGCTTTTTTGGGTCTGGTTCAGGTGCGAATTCAGGAAAAAATTAGGACCTGAATATCACCTGAACCTAAAAGTTGTAAATATTGTATAAAATTTTCTGGTCAAATGCTGACACCCATACCTCCGATATTCTTTGGTTGAGTTTCAGCTTCCCTGCTTCATCCAGTGTACTGCCTGTTGTTTTTGGCCACTGAGGCAGCCCATCATAGTGATGGACCAATCAGCATGTGTGGGAGACAGGAGAAACCAGGAAGTGTCAAAGCTTTGGATTTCCAAATTGCCTGGACTTAAGGAACAGCAGTGGGAACTCACACATTGTAGGTATGTGCAGACATGCTTGCAGAGTCCCTTTAAAGGCTTGACAATACATCATAAAATTCCAGTTTACTTTGGATTGGGTTTATGGCTGTGATTATATATAATTATTGGAACGCATTCAAGTTCTTTACATCCTCCAACTAAAGCCAGAAATCGCAATCAACAAATGAATGAAGTCACCTTCAAATATGAAATCTACCCCAGGAAGGCTTATCTGCATGAGATGATCTAAATGTTCACTTTGCTTCATCGCAGTCAAGCCTGTTTCATGTATAATAGGGCAGTCCAGAAAAAACAGTTTCAGAAGCAGTTTCAGCTGAATTACAGCATAAAAGTCATTGCACAGAGCAATTCATTCTTGGAAGCTGCCAGAGCTACTGGTTCTCTGCCAACTTCTATGGAGCAACATTTGGCATTGAACCTTTGGATTTACAACTGTGTTTCCCACATCTGATTTTCACTGAATCGCATTACCTGTCAAGGAAATTAGTTTAGATAAGACGGTCATTGGTTCTAATTTGCGTTCAGTAAAAATATGTGGGCGTATAATAAACAATTACAGAAAATATGTGACAGTTGTCTTTGATCTAATATGCTTATATTTGCTTTATATTTATATCAGTGGTGGCCCAGAGCATGTATTTTTCATGATAATTAGCAAAAATGCCTTTTATATTCTATCCTTATACCTATTGAAAATGTATATTAAAGTACTGAATTATGTGTATAGTAACTGGGTAGTATGGTTATGCAGGATTTCGTTTTCACATACACAATTTAACAAATTCACTCTACAAACACAATGTGATATAGGACATCTCTAACATGTGAAATGCAATTTAATAAACTATAATACAGTTCCTAATAATGAAAAGATTACTAGCACCCCTGAGTGCAAGGGATGTTACATAGTAGGTGAGGTTGAAAAAAGACACAAGTCCATCAAGTCCAACCTATCTGTGATTATATGCCAGTATTACATTGTATATCCCTGTAGGTTGCGGTCGTTCAGGTGCTTATCTAATAGTTGTTTTAAACTATTGATGCCCCCCACTGAAACCACTACCTGTGGAAGGGAATTCCACATCCTTGCCGCTCTTACAGTAAAGAACCTTCTATGTAGTTTAAGGTTAAACCTCTTTTCTTCTAATTTGCGGCCACATGTCTTGTTAAACTCCATTCCGCAAAAAAGTTTTATCCCTATTGTGGGGTCACCAGTACGGTATTTAAATTGAAATCATATCCCCCCCCTCAAGCGTCTCTTCTCAAGAGAGAATAAGTTCAGAGCTCGCAACCTTTCCTCATAACTAATGACTCATGTCTTCACTTTTTCCCAATACATCCTGTCGGAATGATATTACAATTTGGGGACAGGTATTCATTACCTCATACAGAGATCACAGTACTCACAGTACTTAACCAGAGTTTAAAACAGGAGGTTATAACAGGGGTCATAGTACCTGTGTAGTGTGAGTACCTGAGTGTTGTCTGAGTAGTGTGTGTGTATTGTTAGTACTTGTGTATTGGGGGTGCACGCTGGTCTGTGAGTACCTGTGTACTGTCTTGTTGAGTATTAATGTCAGGAAGCTAGTTGTTAGGTAATTTGGACTGGGTATAATCTCTAATCCTCATTAAATTAATAGGTACGATGACTGGTGGGTGTGGAGAGGCGACTCGGTGTACATCTTGCAGCATGTATGCGTTCCTTGATCATCTGATCAAGGGCGAATACTGCTGTGCAAAATGTAAGCACATTGTTTCCCTGGAAGCCCAGGTTCTGAATCTGGGGAAGCAACTGTCAGCACTGAGAGGACCCTCCACCCTAAATGAGAGCCAGGAATGTACACGGCAGGTGCCGGCAGGGGCCAGCACAGAGATGGGTGGAGACAAAGAGGTGCAGGCACTAGCAGAGAGTAGATGGGTGACAGTCAGAAAGGGTAGAGGGGCAAGTGCCAGGGAGGCCGATCCAGGGCTGGAGCATCCCAATAAGTACGCTCCATTGAGAGACATTGGTGATCCCAGTCAGGGACCAGCACTGCTGGAGCTGAGGGATTCTACTAGCTGCCAGGGAAAGAACTCCTCCAGTGAGAGTGGGGGGGGGGGGGAGCGAAGGGAAATGAAAAGACAGATTCTGGTGGTAGGGGACTCAATTCTTAGGAGGACAGAGAGGCCAATCTGTAACAACAACCTGAAGTGCCGAACTGTATGTTGTCTGCCGGGTGCTTGGGTTCGACACATCACGGATCTGGTGGACAGATTACTGGGAGGGGCTGTGGAAGACCCAGCTGTCATGGTGCACGTTGGCACCAATGACAAAGTCAGAGGCAGATGGGGTGTCCTAAAGAATGATTTTAGGGACTTGGGAGCTAAATTGAGGAAAGGGACCTCCAAGGTAGAATTCCCAGGAATACTACCGGTACATCGAGCCACACCAGAAAGGAAGAGGGAGATTAGGGAAGTAAACAAGTGGCTCAAGAGCCAGTGTAGTAAGGAGGGGTTTGGGTTCCTGGAGGACTGGGACGACTTCTCAGTCGATAACCGGTACTATAGAAGGGACGGACTGCACCTAAATTGAGGAGGGTGCAGATATCAGCTGGAAATAAGGATGGCCAAAAAGTTAGAGGGGTTTTTAAACTAGGCGATGGGGGGAGGGTCCAGAGATAGAGATAGTCAGCGTGGAGCATATTCCAGAGGGTAATATTAGGGGCATTAGTGGTAGGGTAACCAAAGCACATAAACCCAAGGTAAATATAGTAGCAAGTCCTAGTTGTAATCTTGGAAAACCCAAGAGGATAGTATGTGACTGATCAAAATATATTAATGCATTAAAATGTTTGTTTACCAATACCAGAAGTCTGCCAAGCAAAATAGGTGAGTTGGAAGCTCTGGTGCATCAGGAGAGCTATGATGTAATCGGTATTGCTGAAACTTGGCTTCATTCCTCACATGACTGGGCTATTAATATTCCTAGCTATGCACTCTTTCAGAAAGACAGAGTAAAAAGGAAAGGTGGAGGGGTTTGTTTGTATGTGAGAAGTGATCTCAAAGCGAGTGATAAAGAGGACCTGGTGGACAGAGAGTGTGATGAGTCTGAAGCATTATGGGTGGAACTGCATACAGATGTGCGTAGTTCAAAGTTAATCATTGGAGTTTGATATAGACCACCCAATGTTAATGAGGAGGTGGAGACTCAGCTCCTTGCACAGATAGAAAGGGCTGCAAGGGCTGGGACAGTGATAATAATGGGGGATTTTAACTCCCCAGAAATTCACTGGGGTAGTGGCACTGCTGGGACAGTTAAAGGGCAAAAAATTATAAACCTATTACAGGACAATTTTATGGTCCAGTTTATTGAGGCCCCAACTAGGAATGATGCTCTGTTGGATCTGGTAATCTCAAACCATGCAGAACGTATTACTAATGTTCAGATAAAGGAAAACCTGGGTAGCAGCGACCATAACATGATTTCATTTGATGTTAGCTGCAAGCAAAAATCACATACGGGAAAGATAAAAACACTTAATTTCAAGAGAGCAAATTTTCCAAGGATGAGACTGCTCTCCAGGACTTAGACTGGGAGAGACTATTGGCATCAATGGGCACAGAACAGAAATGGGAATTCTTCAAAAAGACTGTTTGTAATCTCACGGCAAAGTGTATTCCCATGGGCAATACGTTTAAAAGACTAAAAATAAAACCGATGTGGCTCCCGGCCAAAGTTAAAAAAGCTATAAAACTATAAAAAAAGAGCTTTTAGAAAATATAAAAATGAAGGAACGCTAGTGTCATTTAAATGTTACAAAGAATATAACAGAATATGTAAAAAGGAAATCAAGGATGCAAAATTCAAAATGAAAGACAGATTGCAAAAGATAGTAGGACAGACCCCAAAAAATTCTTCAAATATATTAATAGTAAAAAGGTCAAGTCTGAGCATGTAGGCCCTTTACAAAATAATCTGGAGTGGGAGACTGGGGACAAAGAGAAGGCTAACTTATTAAATACTTTCTTCAGCTCTGTGTATACAAAGGAGCATGAGGGAGCTCATGTCCATAATGGGGGTGGTAGTGACGCAGCCCCAAATCCACAATGGCTCAAAAGTGATATGGTCCAGAAATATTTGGACAGAATAAAGGTGGATAAAGCACCTGGACCTGATGGCATCCACCCACGGATCCTAAAAGAATTGAGCTCTGTAATTTCAAAGCCATTGTATCTAATTTTTAGGGACTCATTAATGACAGGAATAGTACCACTGGATTGGTGCAGGGCCAATGTGGTGCCTATGTTTAAAAACGGAACAAAGTCTTTACCAAGTAACTATAGACCTGTTAGTTTAACTTCTATAGTTGGAAAGATACTGGAGAGATTAAGAAAAGACCACATAAACGAGTTCTTGCAGGAAAAAAATATTTTAAGCAACAGACAGCATGGATTCATAAAAGACAGAAGTTGTCAGACAAACCTGATTTCTTTTTATGAAGTGGTAAGTAAAACCTTGGACAGAGGGGGTGGCGGTGGACGTGGTATACTTGGATTTTGCAAAAGCGTTCGATACAGTTCCGCACACACGGCTCATGTGTAAGGTAAAGTCTACAGGTTTGGAAATATCAGTTTGTAAATGGATAGAAAACTGGCTAAAAGACAGAATTCAGAGAGTAGTGGTTAATGATTCTTACTCTGAATGGTCTAAGGTTATCAGTGGTGTACCTCAAGGTTCAGTGCTGGGACCCTTACTTTTTAATATCTTTATAAATGATATTGGGTCTGGGATCAAAAGTAACATTTCCGTCTTTGCAGGTGACACCAAGCTATGCAGTGGAATAACGTCCTTACAGGATGTCTCCAATTTACAAGCCAACCTCAATGCTCTGTCTAATTGGGCGACTATGTGGCAGATGAGGTTTAATGTTGAGAAATGTAAAGTTATGCACTTGGGGGCTAAGAATATGCATGCATCATACATGCTAGGGGGAGTACAACTGGGGGAATCCATAGTGGAGAAGGATCTGGGGGTTTTGGTAGATGATAAGCTCAATAATAGCATGCAATGCCAAGCTGCGGTTTCCAAAGCGAGCAAAGTCCTTTTCTGTATTAAGAGAGGTATGGACTCCAGAGAGAGAGATATCATTTTGCCCCTGTTCAATTCATTAGTAAGACCTCATCTGGAATATGCAGTTCAGTTTTGGGCACCAGTTCTCAAAAAGGATATCGGGGAACTGGAGAAAGTGCAGTGAAGGGCAACCAAACTGATAAGAGGCATGGAGGAACTCAGCTATGAGGAAAGATTAGAGGAACTGAATTTATTCACTCTTGATAAGAGGAGATTTAAGCCCCGTACACACGAGAGGACTTATGTCCGACAGACTTCCGAAGGAGTTCCGTCGGAAGTTCTGCCGGAGTTCCGACGGAGTTCTGACGGACTTTTCGGCAGAGCGGACTTGGCCACACACAATCACACTAAACTCAGACGGATTAGAACGTGATGACGCACGACTGGATTCGGATACGGAAGTTCATAGCCAGTAGCCAATAGCTGCCCTAGCGTCGGTTTTAGTCTGTCGGAATAGCATACACACGAGCGGAGTTTTCGAAGGGACCGGGTCCGGCGGAGTTCCGTCGGGAAAATTTGAAGCATGTTCCATATTCTAAAGTCCTTCGGACTTTGGCGAGTCAAAAGTCCGTTGCAGCCCACACACGATCGAATAGTCTGACGGACTCAGTCCGTCGGACTTTGGATGTTGAAAAGTCCGCTCGTGTGTACGCGGCATAAGGGGGGATATGATCAACATGTACAAATATATAATGGGTCCATATAGTGAACTTGGTGTTATTCACTTTACAGTGAACAAAGAGGACAAGGGGCACTCTTTATGTCTAGAGGAAAAGAGATTTCATCTCCAAATACGGAAAGGTTTCTTCACAGTAAGAGCTATGAAAATGTGGAATAGACTCCCTGCAGAGGTGGTTCTGGCCAGCTCAGTGGATTGCTTTAAGAAGGGCCTGGAATATTTCCTAAGTGTACATAATATAACTGGGTACTAACATTTATAGGTAAAGTTGATCCGGGGAAAATCCAATTGCCTCTCGGGGGATCAGGAAGGAATTTTTTCCCCTGCTTTAGCAAATTTAGCAAAAATCATGCTCTGCTGGGGGTTTTAGCCTTCCTCTGGATCAACTGTGGGTATAGAGTTGGGTATATGGGATTGTATAATATTATTATTATTTTTTTTTTTTGTGGTTGAACTGGATGGACTTGTGTCTTTTTTCAACCTGACTAACTATGTAACTATTTAACTATGTACTCTGTCTGGAAAAAAAAACACTCTTCAAGAGGGCGTGGAAGAGAAGGAAAAGCTCAGAGGTTTCCACCAAAAAATTGAAATAAGAGGAGAGACAGGAGAGCCCTTGTGGTGCAGTAATATGACAATATTGGTGGGTCTAAAGAATAAAGAAGATAACTTCTTCTAACTTACATTAATCAAGGATGAATATATGATGATGATAAATGCAACCTTCCATCATTCTTAACCCCTCCAGGAATTCTATCCTAGGTCCTCGTAAGAGAAATCAGAATGGTGTGATGAACCTTTAAGAGATGCAACTGTAGCGCCATCTCCTGAAGAGCATGCGCTATGTGTTTTGTCATTTAACTTTTCCTGGAACCGCAGTTTGGTTTTGGGTTTAATTACTCTATATTTTGACCTCAGTACCAGTCTAGCTGGACTGCATGATGTTCTGCCTGACCATAGGTGGCGCTGTCATCCCTGGCAGGGTCAAGAACTCAGTCTAGTTGGGTGCATTAAGGGTTTACTCTCTCTTGGAACGAGCCCAGTGGGATTGTCACTCTTGCTGTGCATTCTGGGAGAGGGTACTTAAGGGGCTGATAAGGGTTTACTCTCCCTTGGAACCAGCACAGTGGGAGTGTCACACTTGCTGTGCATTCTGGGAGAGGGTACTTAAGGGGCTGACGTCTCGTGCTTTGGGGTTCCGGTCCAGAAGTGCTCTCTGGCTAATGGTCCTGGTCCTCCTGACCAGCCCCCTGGACTCTCATGGCCTGGGGTGCGGATCCACCCGACTACAGGTCTCGGGGCTGGCTAGCCCGAGGCAAAGAAACTGAAAGAAGGATTCAAAGGTGGTCCAGGGCTGTCTCGGTTTGTGGAGAGGCCCAGCAACTGTGAAGGTATCCAGGGGAGGACTCTTCGGGAGAAGGCCACACAAAGGTTGGCTTCTCAGCAAGAGCCTGGACAAGTTGAAAGACCCCAAGTGAATCTGGTCACCTGTGGTATCGCCGGATCAGCTGCAAGATACTGGTACCATACGAGGGTTCTCCAAGTGTTCTACAAACTTTCAGTTTTACTCAAGTGTTCTACAGTGGTGTGAAAAAGTGTTTGCCCCCTTCCTCATTTCCTGTTCCTTTGCATGTTTGTCACACTTAAGTGTTTCGGAACATCAAACCAATTTAAACAATAGTCAAGGACAACACAAGTAAACACAAAATGCAATTTGTAAATGAAGGTGTTTATTATTAAAGGTGAAAAAAAATCCAAACCATCATGGCCCTGTGTGAAAAAGTGATTGCCCCCCTTGTTAAAACATACTATAACTGTGGTTGTCCACACCTGAGTTCAATTTCTCTAGCCACACCCAGGCCTGATTATTGCCACACCTGTTCACAATCAAGGCATCACTTAAATAGGAGCTGCTTGACACAGTAAGGTCCACCAGAAGATCCTTAAAAGCTACACATCATGCTGAGACCCAAAGAAATTCAGGAACAATTGAGAAAGAAAGTAATTGAGATCTATCAGTCTGGAAAGGGTTATAAAGCCATTTCCAAAGCTTTGGGAATCCAGCCAACCACAGTGAGAGCCATTATCCACAAATGGCGAAGACATGGAACAGTGGTGAACCTTCACAGGAGTGGCCGGCCATCCAAAATTACCCCAAGAGCGCAGCGACGACTCATCCAAGAGGTCACAAAAGACCCCACAACAACGTCCAAGGAACTGCAGGCCTCACTTGCCTCAGTTAAGGTCAGCGTTCATGCCTCCACCATCAGGAAAAGACTGGACAAAAATGGCCTGCATGGCAGAGTTCCAAGGAGAAAACCACTGCTGAGCAAAAAGAACATCAAAGCTCGTCTCAATTTCTCCACAACACATCTTGATGATCCCCAAGACTTTTGGGACAACATTCTGTGGACCGATGAGACAAAAGTGGAACTCTTTGGAAGGTGTGTGTCCAAGTATATCTGGCGTAGAAGGAACACTGCATTTCATAAAAAGAACATTATACCAACAGTAAAATATGGTGGTGGTAGTGTGATGGTCTGGGGCTGTTTTGCTGCTTCAGGACCTGGAAGACTTGCCGTGATAAAAGGAACTATGAATTCTGCTGTCTACCAAGAGATCCTGAAGGAGAATGTCCGACCATCTGTTCGTGCACTCAAGCTGAAACGAACTTGGGTTCTGCAGCAGGACAATGATCCTAAACACACCAGCAAGTCCACCACCGAATGGCTGAAGAAAAACAAAATGAAGACTTTGGAGTGGCCTAGCCAAAGTCCTGACCTGAATCCTATTGAGATGTTGTGGTATGACCTTAAAAAGGCCGTTCATGCTCGAAAACCCTCTAATGTAACTGAATTAGGACAATTCTGCAAAGATGAGTGGGCCAAAATTCCTCCAGGACGCTGTAAAAGCCTCATTGCACGTTATCGCAAACGCTTGGCTGCAGTTGTTGCTGCTAAGGGTGGCCCAACCAGTTATTAGGTTTAGGGGGCAATCACTTTTTCACACAGGGCCATGATGGTTTGGATTTTTTTTCACCTTTAATAATAAACACCTTCATTTACAAATTGCATTTTGTGTTTACTTGTGTTGTCCTTGACTATTGTTTAAATTGGTTTGATGTTCCGAAACACTTAAGTGTGATAAACATGCAAAGGAACAGGAAATGAGGAAGGGGGCAAACACTTTTTCACACCACTGTATAGCAAGTCTGTGGCAGAGACTTGGTCTGATTGAAACACCCTGTTGGCTGCTAGGCCTGGTGAGAAACGGACTATCCGATAAGGGTGAGGATCCAGCTGTTAAAGGCTATTCTCTGGATTTCCTGATGTGAGAGACTTTTCCTATTTGACTTAGCACTAAGAGTACCTGGGCTTTCCTACCTAAACCCTCTAACCCTATGTTGAGAGACTGTGTTCATTAACTAATATTAACTATTTTTGCAAAAAAAAAAAAAAGTGGATCTGGCGCCATTCTCTACAGTTCTTGGGCCATCTACCTCGGGAAACCCCTAGACACACATGAGGTGAAGAAGGTAATGGTAAGCCCAATTAAATCAGCCGCTCTTTCGGGAGTCAGTGCTACATGTGGGGGCTCGAGTCTGGGATTTGCCGTTACCCCTCGCAATAAAAGAACTGTGTACTTGGCTACTATCGGGTAGAGGGTTACATTTTTGGATTATGCAATTTTGGGAACAAAAATGATTGACATCCACTGTTGGCGTGAAAACTCTGGGCGGAGTTGTAAAAAGCCTGTGAGTTGTGTGACCAGAGGAGCCAGTGGGAGGAGTCTTGCCTCTCTCTTTGCCCTGCAAGAGGCACCGCGTGAGAGTGTTGCGGAAGAGAGAGGAGGAAGCTTGTGCGTTGGATTGAAAGCAAAGCTAAAGAAAATGTTTGGCGTTCCAGGAGCATCACCTGCCATGGGACCCAGGATGCCAGCTGCGGGTATCCCTGCGGGTGTGAGGCTTCCAGGGACTTTGATAACTGACACGGGGATTCGCCTGATACCTCAAGGGCGTTTCCTGTTGTACACCTCGGGAGACATTGAGGCCCTTGGGATGTTGTGCGGGAGGTGCGCAGGACTGGCCACAAGTCCCCGACCATTCGCCCGCTGTACGGGTTGGTGAGAATATATATTCTGTGTGGAGCAGCCTGTTGTGCCTCCAAGGGTGTACCGCATGGACTAGGCCATGGGCGTGGTCACTGAGGAGTCTGCTGCTTATACTCCCTTAGTGAGGACTACAACAGCCGTGATGCCTGTCGCGGTCAGTACTCCGGACGGAGATGTGACCACCACTACCGTAACTACTACTACTACTGCCATCGTCAGAGGAATTACTCCAGAGGTTATGGATACAGCATTGTCTACTGTGACTGCCACAACCGTGCCTGCCTTGGAAAAGGTGGGGTAATCCAAGTCTTCCAGCGGCCGCTGTCGAGGACACTTCATGAGTTCGATTGAACCTGATTCATTTTCCTATAGCAGCGAGCAAGAGAGCGGCGATAATGTTGCCACACTAATGAAACCTGCATGCCTTCGGTGGCATACCAGGCCCTTAGGTCCAGTAGGGATTTTAAGGGGAATCCCCTACGCCGGAAAAAAACAGCGTGGGGTCCCCCCAAAAACCACACCAGACCCCTATCCGAGCATGCAGCCCGGCCGGTCAGGAAAGGGGATGGGGACGCGCGAGCTCCCCTCCTCCTGAGCTGTACCAGGCCACTTGCCCTCAACATGGGGGCCGTTGGTTGTCGGGGTCTGCGGGCGGGGGGCTTATTGGAATCCAGGAGCCCCTTTTAAGCAGGGGCCCCCAGATACCGTCCCCCCACCCTATTTAAATGAGTATTGGGGTACCATGTACCCCTACCCATTCACCTGGTGGAAAAAAAGTAAATAAAACACAACACACAAGGCTAAAAAATAGTTTATTGCACAGCTCCGGTGGTCTTCCGTCTTGGGGGGTCTTCTCGTCGCCGCCCGGGGGTCTTCTTCCGACTTCGGGGGTCTTGTCCCCTTCTTCGGTTCTTCTTGCCGGGCCTCCGCTAGTAAAAGAGCTAAAGGAAGAAAGCGGAGGCCCGGCAAGAAGAACTAAAGAGGGGGACAAGCCCCCCGAAGTTAGAAGAAGGGGCGGCGGCGACAGAAGACGGGGCCTCCGCTAGTAAAAGAGCTAAAGGAAGAAAGCGGAGGCCCGACAAGAAGAACCAAAGAGGGGGACAAGCCCCTTGAAGTTGGAAGAAGGGGCAGCGGCGACAGAAGACGGGGTCTCTGCTAGTAAAAGAGCTAAAGGAAGAAAGCGGAGCCCCGGTCTTCTGTCGCCGCCGCCCCTTCTTCCAACTTCGGGGGTCTTGTCCCCCTCTTTGTTTCTTCTTGCCGGACCTCCGCTTTCTTCCTTTAGCTCTTTTACTAGCGGAGGCCTCGTCTTCTGTCGCCGCCGCCCCTTCTTCCGACTTCGGGGGTCTTGTCCCCCTCTTCAGTTCTTCTTGCCAGGCGCTTGTTCTTCCAGTTCTTTTACTAGCGGTGGCCCGGTCTTCTGCCGCCGCCGACCTTCCGTTCTTCTTCTCTTGAGATGTTGACTCAACGCTCTCTTTGGCCGCAATGCCAGAGACGCGGGGTGCGGCGACTTATATAGGGACAAGGGGCGGGGTCACCGGTTGATGTCACATGGTGACCCCACCCCCTTATTATGTCACAGTCCTGGAGGATACTGGGACTGTGACCTAATAAGGGATCAGGGTCACCATGTGACCCCGACCCTTGTCCCTATATAAGTCGCCACAAGACCCCCGAAGTCGGAAGAAGACCCCCGGGCGGTGGCGAGAAGACTCCCCAAGACGGAAGACCACTGAAGCTGTGCAATAAACTATTTTTAACCCTTGTGTGTTGTGTTTTATTTACTTTTTTTCCACCAGGTGAATGGGTAGGGGTACATGGTACCCCAATACTCATTCACATAGGGTGGGGGGCCGGTATCTGGGGGCCCCCTCTTAAAAGGGGCTCCCGGATTCTAATAAGCCCCCCCGCCCGCAGACCCAGACAACCAATAGCCAGGGTTGTCGGGAAGAGGCCCTTGTCCTCATCAACATGGGGACAACGTGCTTTGGGGTGGGGAGGCTGCAATATCTATAGTGACACAATATCGCAGTCACCTACTGTACCTAGAATAATAAGTGAAGCGCACTGCAATTCCTCTCCCTAAATTATTCAACCTAAACAAAACAATATGGTGACTAGGGATGAGCTTTATGTTTGGGTCGAACATGAGTTCGACTCAAACATCGGGTGTTCGCCTGTTCGTTGAAAAATGAACATTATGGGGCGTTCGTGGCAAATTCGAGCGCCGTGTAATGTCCCATAATACTCTGCTAGATCGCAGTGCATTGCTGTATGATGATTGGCCAAAGCATGCACCATGACCTGCATGCTTTGGCCAATACCAGCACCCTCAGCTAAGAGAGCCATAATTGATCAAAGGCAGGGTGCTTTTGGCCAATTATGGCTAAGTCCATGTCCCACACTATATAAGGCTGCCTGCACGGCGGCCCTGTGTAGTGTGTTGTTGACGTGGATGGAGAGAGAGTGCGATTTAGATTCAGTATATATATATATATATATATATATATATATATATATATACACACACACACTGCATCCAGTGTAGCTATAGCTGACTGCAGGCCATTCCTGGTGTACTTTTTCTAATATACTTCAGGCAGACAGGTTATTCAGTTAGATATATATATATATATACACACATACACACACAGTCCTTCTCGTGTATATATACATATATATATATATATATATACACACACACACACACACACACACACACACACACACACACTGCATCCAGTGTAGCCAAGCCTATATCTAACTGCAGGTTACTCCTGGTGTACTGGTTTTAATATACGTCAGGTGGTGTACACAGTGCCGTGCACCCATAGTGCAGTTGCTACTACTTTTCTGGCACAATACAGTGCACCCATAGTTGTTATTTCACTTCTGGTGGGGTACACTGCCAGAAAAGTAGTAGCAACTGCACTATGGGTGCACGGTACTGTGTACACCACCAGAAGTGTAATAACAGCTATGGGTACTGCAGGCCATTCCATTACTTTTTCTAATATACTTCAGGCAGTGTACACAGTACCATGCACCCATAGTGCAGTTGCTACTACTTTTCTGGTGGTGTACACAGTACACAATACAGTGCACCCATAGTTGTTATTATACTTCTGGTGGTGTACACAGTACCTTGCACCCATAGTGCAGTTGCTACTACTTTTCTGGTGGCGTACACAGTACACAATACATTGCATCCATAGTTGCTATTACACTTCTGGTGGTGTACACAGTACTGTGCACCCCTAGTGCAGTTGCTACTACTTTTCTGGTGGTGTACACAGTACACAATACAGTGCACCCATAGTTGTTATTACACTTCTGGTGGTGTACACAGTACTGTGCACCCATAGTGCAGTTGCTACTACTTTTCTGGTGGTGTACACAGTACACAATACAGTGCACCCATAGTTATTATTACACTTCTGGTAGTGTACACAGTACCGTGCACTCATAGTGCAGCTGCTACTACTTTTCTGGCGGTGTACACAGTACACAATACAGTGCACCCATAGTTATTATTAATCTTCTGGTAGTTTACACAGTACCGTTCACTCATAGTGCAGCTGCTACTACTTTTCTGGCGGTGTACACAGTACACAATACCGTGCACCCATAGTGCAGTTGCTACTACTTTTCTGGTGGTGTACACAGTACACAATACAGTGCACCCATATTTGTTATTATACTTCTGGTGGTGTACACAATACCATGCACCCCTAGTGCAGTTGCTACTACTTTTCTGGTGGTGTACACAGTACACAATACAGTGCACCCATAGTTGCTATTAGACTTCTGGTGGCGTACACAGTACCGTGCATCCATAGTGCAGTTGCTACTACTTTTCTGGTGGTGTGCACAGTATACAATACAGTGTAGTGTGGTTTTGCTGAACAAAATTTACAGCATGTCCGGAAGGCCATCAAGGAGAAGCAGACATTCACAGGCCACTAAAAGAGGGCAGACAGGCTCTGTGTCTACAGTCAACAGTGCTGGTCGTGCATCCTCAGCATGTGGCCATGGGGCACGTTTGTCCTTTTTTTCTGCAGCTGGCCATGTTATTGAGCCACAACATGCAGAAGAGTTGGTGGAATAGATAACAAAGCCGTCCTCATCCTCCTCATACTCTGTCACCCAGGCTCAGAGTAGTTTGCGTGCCAATACAGCTGCCAAAACGACCTATTCCATCTGCTGTCAACAGTCAACAGTCACTCCTTCCCTAGCCCCACCATCATGCACGGAGGAGCCCCCTGAACTATTCGACCACAGTGTCTGGTACATACTGCAGGAGGATGTGCAGTGATTTGAAGGCTTCAATGATGGTACCCAGGTTGAGGAAGGGAGTAACGTGAGCCTAGAGAGAGGGGGTGCCCAAGAAGGACAAGAAGCTGGCAGTCATGTTCCCCCAGCTGAAGCATACTGCCAAGTTTTCTCCAGTTCTGAGGAGGGAGGGGATGATGAGGTCACTGACTCTACTTGGATGTCTGATAGAAGAGAGAAGGAGGAGGCACATCACCAAACGAGGCAGAATGCCCTCCAGGGGGCAGATTAAGGGCAGCCACCCTATTGCATCACACCGCAGAGATAAACAGGTACAGGGAGCTGCTGTCTCCCCGCATATTTTTAAAAAAGTTCTTTGGTGTGGGCCTTTTTTTAATACGTTTGGGCACCACATTCTTGACCAGACATATGACGACCTCCCATGCAGTCCGCTGGCAACAGCACTTAACCATTTCAGCCCCGGAGTTGCTTTAACTGACAATTGCGCGGTCGTGCAACGTGGCTCCAAAACAAAATTGACGTCCTTTTTTTCCCACAAATAGAGCTTTCTTTTGGTGGTATTTTATAACCTCTGCAGTTTTAATTTTTTTATTTTATTAATAATTTTTTTTTACTAGTAATGGCGGCCATCAGTGATTTTTATTATGACTGTGACATTATGGCAGACACATCGGACAATTTTGACACATTTTTGGGACCATTGGCATTAATACAGCGATCAATGCTATATAATTGCATTGATTACTGTAAAAATATCACTGGCAGTAAAGGGGTTAACCACTAATGGGCATGGAGGAGTTAAGTGTGTCCCAGGGGAGTGTTTCTAACTGTCTGGGGGATGTGTGTGACATGACACTGATTGCTTCTCTTGATGACAGGGAGTAGGCGATCAGTGTCCTGTCATTAGGCAGACCGGGGAGATGCTGTTTACATCGGCATCTCCCCGGTCTTGAGCTCCGTGACACGATCGCGGGTATTCTTGTGGCAATCGCGGGTCACACGGGCACTGCCACGGAGCTCACAGCAGGCACGCGCTTGGCAGGAAATTCAAAGTAATGTACGGGTATGTTATTTTGAACAGCCATGCCATTCTGCCGAAGTATATTTGCTGACAGCAGTCGGCAAGTCGTTAAAAGACCCACATCAAAGAACAGGGCAGACCTTTCCTTGCTCCTTATCAGCTGGGATTTCCAACCCCACTATACCTCCAGTCCTCTGAGAAATCTGCGCTGAGAGGAATGAAGGTATAGAAATAGGTGTCCCAAGTACTTGCGGCCAATCTGCTAGCGGTACACTAACATCCGATTTTATCAGGCAGATTTCCCTACCCCAGTTGCTAAACCGTCAAAAGAAATTCGGTCCCAACCATCCACATGCTCAGCGTCTGAATGCTAGCTTGGCCAAATTGCTAGAACTGCAACTGCTGCCTTTTCAGCTGGTAGACTCGGCCCCCTTTTGTGAATTTGTGGAATGTGCGGTACCTCAGTGGCAGGTTCTCAAACTCCATTTCTTTTCACGGAAGGCCATTTCAGCTCTCTACCAGCATGTGGAAGGCAATGTTTTGGCCTCGTTGGACAGGGCGTTTAGCAGCAATATGCATATTACCACTGACTCATGGACCAGCAGGCATGGACAGGGATGTTACCTTTCTTTCACGGCGCACTGGGTAACTCTTCTGGCAGCTGGGAAGTATGCAGGACAGGGTTCAGTATTGTTGGAGCTTGTTCCGCAACAATGCCTCCAAAATGCTAGTGGTGATTCTGCCGCAGCTCTCTCCTCCACCCCTCCTCTTCTTCTTCCTCTATGGCCTCTTCCTCTGCAGATTTGTCCTCTGAACCAGCGGTGCTCCATAGGCGTTCAAGGGGCTATGCAAGCAGTCAGGCAAAAATATGCTATGTGGTGCTTGAGTTCGTCTGCTTAGGAGACAGGAACCACACTGGTGCAGAGATTCTGTCTGCTTTACAGGGGCAGGCTCAGAGTTGATTGATGCCACGCCAGCTTCAGTCAGGAATAGCTGTGTGCGACAATGGCACCAACCGCCTCTCTGCCCTCCGACAGGGACACTTGAACCATGTTCCCTGTTTGGCTCACAACCTGAATTTGGTGGTGCAGCGGTTTTTGAGCAGGTACCCGGGATTACAGGATCTCCTGAGGCAGGCCAGGAAAGTCTGTGGTCATTTCCACCAGTCATATAATGCCAGTGCTTGGCTGGCTGACCTTCAAAGGGAATGCAACCTGCCCAAGAACTGCTTCATTTGTGACATGTCCACCAGGTGGAACTCAACGTTGGTAATGCTGCAACGGCTGCACACGCAGCAGAGGGCCATCAATGAGTACCAGTGTGAGTATGGCACCAGGACAGTGCCAGGGGAGCTTGGCTTTTTTTCGCCATGCCAGTGGCTACTGATCAAGGATGCATGCACTGTCCTGTCACCATTTGAGGAGGCCACGAGGATGGTAAGCGGTGACAGTGCATGCATCAGTGATACTGTCCCTCTTGTCTTCCTGTTGGAGCACACACTTTGTGGAATAATGGACAGGGCACTCTAGGCAGAACAGTGGGAGGAAGAGAAGGACTTCCTTACCTCTCAATGCCCCCTTTATCCAGATAGTATTCCTGCAGGCCCGCCGATCACACAGGAAGAAGAAGAGGAGGAGGATTGTGTCAGCATGGAGATGGAGGATAACACATCAGCAGCAGTCTTCAAGGAATCGTTTTCAGTCCCCAGAAACCCATGGAGTTGTACGTGGCTGGGAGGAAATGGTTGCAGATCGAGTGATCCTTAGTGACCCAGAGGATTCAGGATCTAATGCCTCTGCAAACTTATGCTGCATGGCCTCCCTGACCCAGCAAAGCCTGCAAAAGGACCCTAGGATTCGTGGTATCAAGGAGAGGGATCACTACTGTCTGGCAACCCTTCTTGATTCACATTACAAGGGTAAGGTTGCAGAACTTATCCAGCCTTCGCAGAGGGAGCAGAGGATGAAACATCTTCGGGAGGCCTTGCAGAAAGGTTTGTACAATGCGTTTCCAGAGCCTGGGAGGATACAATTTTCTGGTGCTGGACAACGTGTTGCTGAGGCTTCATTCAGTCACAGAAAGAGCAGTGGAGAAGGTGGCCAGCTGATCGATTCCTTCAGATAATTCTTCAGTCCTCAGCCCCAAAGTCTGATTGGTTCCAGCAACCATTACCAGCATCTGAATTACATGGTGCAGGAATATCTAGGGGCAAGATCAGACTTGAAGACCTTTCCGACAGAACATCCACTGGGTTACTGGGTCTTGAGGATGGACCACTGGCCAGAGTTTTCTCAATATGCAATTGAGCTACTGGCCTGTCCTGCATCCAGCGTTCTTTCTGAATGCACATTCAGGGCTGCTGGAGGCTGTGTAACTGATTACAGAGTGCACCTGTCCACAGACTCTGTTGTTCGTCTCACATTCATAAAAATTAATCAGTCTTGGATCACCAGCGACCAAGCACCTGATGCTGATGTAACCAATTGATTTTTCTATGGATGTGGGATCCCTTGAAGACTGCCTATGCTGAGTGACTATCCTAGTATGCTGAGTGACTATCCTATTCCTCCTCAATCTTCATGATGATAGATTCTAAGAATATTTTTGGTTCAGGGCACCACCACCACCACCAAGGGCCCAATTTTTCTGCCCCTGTTTAACAGGGGCATGCAATTACAATTCTTGATATAATATTTCACAGCAGGAAAAATGTGAGGGCTTACAGTAATCTGGTAGCACCAACGTCTAAGGCCCAATTTAGGCGGTCCCCTATTTTCAAACATCCGACTTACAAACAACTCCTACTTACAAATGAAGGGAGACAACAGGAAGTGAGAGGAAATCTACCCCTAGGAAGGGAAATTCTCTTCTGTAAGAGTTAATATGGGAAAAAGATGACACAACTGAAGCTTTATCACCAATCCTTGTTTCCCTAATAACCCCAAATTTTCCAAATCCAATTGTCACTGGGACAGAAAGTGAGGTAAAATCTTCTGAAAAGGGGCACAGACAGCAAAACAAATGTTACAGGGGTGATAACCCTTCCCCATGTTATCCAAAAAGCTTAAAAATAGATTTTTTGGCTGGAGCTACACTTAAAAAATGTACCTGTTCCAAATTACAAACAGATTCAACTTAAGAACAAACCTACAGTCCCTATCTTGTTTGTAACCCGGTCACCGCCTATATACTGCTGTTCAGAGTATATAGGGCCTTGGGGCCCCACACCTTTTCTTTTTTAATTTGGGTGCAGGGTTCCCCTTAATATCCATACCAGACCCAAAGGGCCTGGTAATAGGCTGCGGGGGGGCATGCCGTTTTTATCAATTATTTTCATCTATATTTCCAGGACCCGACAATACAATACATTACAGCCGCAAGCAGTTTTAAATTACTCTTATTCATTTAGAAATGTCATTTTGCTGCAGGGACTGTTCTAAACACAGGAAATATGCGCCACTTTACAGGCATACTATAGTTGCCCCCCAGGCACGATACTTAAAGGAATATTTCACTTTTATTGTTTCACTTTCAGCATTATTAAAATCACTGCTCCCGAAAAAACATCAGTTTTTAAAACTTTTTTTTGCTTTGATACATGTCCCCTGGGGCAGGACCCGGGTCCCCAAACACTTTTTATGACAATAACTTGCATATTAGCCTATTAGCACTTTTGATTTTTCACGTTTGGGTCCCATAGACTTTAACTGTGTTCGCACAAACCTTTTGTCAGTTCGCATGTTCTGCCGCGAACCGAACCAGGGGTTAGGCTCATCCCTAATGGTGACGTCATTGTGTTGGCTGGAGTTAGGAACCAATCTTGCTGAGGTTTTTTTCTATAGTAAAGAAAGCACTTTTATCCTTTCTGCCATGTGAATTTATTTTTTTATTTTTTTAATAATATAGTGGGTTGCGGTCTACATTTTCTTGCTTTTTCTTTTCTATCTACTGTATATGAAGAGTGTCCCTAGATGCAAGCTGTGATATAGCTTTATACTAAAAAGCAAGTTTGACTTCCTTTTTGTTAGTGGAGTACATCAAACCAGGTGAGAGGACACCCAGAGAGGAGCTTTGGTGGTGGGCACATTGGTGCAATTTTTATTGGGTATAAAGTGTGAATTCTTTATGCACATGGAAGAAATGTGATGCACTTTCTGAAGATTGTTGTCACATGAAGAGTTGATGGTATATAGGACTTATTATAATTTTGGACAATTTGCACATTTTCTTTGGGCTATACAGGCCTTTTTTTTCAGGAATAATGTGCCGGAACGGAGTTCCGTCAAATCCGGCAATAGCCCTTTACCGCTGTTCTCTGCTGTCCACTTTAACATACAGAAACTAAGCTTCCATGTGTACAGGTGACAGCCCTTCCTGCCCTGCAGTATCCCTATGAGAGCAGAGGAGGAATGGGCGGGGGGTGTGCACAGCTTCTCTAGTGTTCCATCTGCAGCTTCTTTTAAAGCTTCCGGTGCAGACTGCATACACTCAGTAAGTTGTACTGCTCTTCAGCAGCAGCCCTCTCCTCTCTTCTGACCGGTGCAGCATGCAGTACTTAACTATGAATCTTGTAAATTGCGAACACTTGAGCCTTGCACTCCATACATAGCAAACTTCCTTGTGCCCTCTACATAACACAATCCTGAACTCTGCACCCTGTACATAGCGCACCCCTGAGCCCTGTGCCCTGTATGTAACACACTTTTGAGCCTCAGAGAGTTCTTTGCCATAAGGTGCCATGCTGAACTTGAAGTGACCAGTATGAGAGAGAGAAAGTGATACCACCAAATTTAACACACCTGCTCCCCATCCACACCTGAGACCTTGTAACACTAATGAGTCACATCACATCGGGGAGGGAAAATGGCTAACAACTCACTTTTTTTGACAGCGGTTTAGATATTAATAGCTGTGTGTTGAGTTATTTTGAGGGGACAGCAAATTTACACTGTTATACAAGCTGCACACTCACTACTTTACATTGCAGCAAAGTGACATTTCTTCAGTGTTGTCACATGTCACATGAAAAGTTATAAAATATTTACAAAAATGTGAGGGGTGTATTCACTTTTGTGAGATACTGTGTGTGTGTGTGTGTGTGTGTGTGTGTGTGTGTGTGTGTGTGTGTGTGTGTGTGTGTGTGTGTGTGTGTGTGTGTGTGTGTGTGTGTGTGTGTGTGTGTGTGTGTATATATATATATATAATGTTAAATATGTAAAAATAATAACAAACAATACTTAACCACTTGCTTACTGGGCACTTAAACCCCCCTCCTGCCCAGACCAATTTTCAGCTTTCAGCGCTGATGCACTTTAAATGCGCGGGCATACAACACTGTACCCAAATGAAATTTTTTATCATTTTTTTACCACAAATAGAGCTTTCTTTTGGTGGTATTTAATTACAGCTGGGAGTTTTATTTTTTGCTAAATAAAAAAAAAACATGCAAAAAAAAAAAAAAAAAAAAAAAATCATGTTTAATAGTTTGTTATAAAATTTTGCAAACAGGTAATTTTTCTCCTTCATTGAAGTGCGCTGATGAGGCGGCACTGATAGGCTGCACTGTTGGGCACTGATAGGCATACTTAAGGCGGCACTAATAGGCACAGATAAGATGGCACCGATAGGCACAGATAAGGCAGTACTGATGGGCACAGATAAGGTGGCACTGATGGGCAAAGATGGTCACAGATAAGATGGCACGGATGGGTGGCACGGATGGGTGGCACTAAGGGGCACTGATAGGTACCACTGATAGATGGGACTGATTGGCACTGATAGGTGGCACTGATAGGTGGCTCTGATAGGTGGCACTGCTGGGCACTGGTAGATGACACTGATGGGCACGGATATGTGGCACTGGGGTGCAGCACCGTTGTTGAGGCAGATTGTGGGCACTGATTGGTGGCACTGTGGGCACTGATGTGTGGCAATGTGGGCACTGATGTGTGGCACTGTGGGCACTGCTGGGTGGCACTATGGGCACTGATGGGTGGCACTGACGGGGGGCACTTATTTATTCCTAAGGTGGCACTGGCAGGGGGCAGGTGGGCACTGGTAAGCTGGCCTGAGGGGTCTGGTATGGATATTTAGGGGGAAGCCCACGTCAAATTTTTTTTTTAATTTAACGCAGGGTTCCCCTTAATATCCATACCAGACCTGAAGGGCTTGGTAATTGAATTTGGGGGACCCCCACGCTTTTTTATTTATTTATTTATTTATTTTTATCAATGACTTTCAATGAGTGTTCTCTGTATTACGGAGCCGACAATTCATAATAGCTGCGAGTGATTTTAAAGGACTTTTTTCCTGCATAAATGACACTTTGTGCAGGGACAGTTCTAAGCACCAGAAACATGTGCCCCTTCACAGGCATACTATAGACACCCCCCCCCCCCCCCCCTACGAAAATTTAAAGGAATATTACACTTTTATTGTTTCACTTTAATCATTATTAAAATCATTGCTCCCGAAAAAACGGCCGTTTTTAAAACTTTTTTTTGCATTGATACATGTCCCTTGGGGCAGGACCCAGGTCCCCAAACACTTTTTAGGACAGTAACTTGCAAATTAGCCTTTAAAATTAGCACTTTTTGAACGTTGGAGTCCCATAGACTTTAATAGGGTTCTAAAGTTCACACGAAGTATGCTATATACTAGCTCCGTCGAATCTTCTTTATACATACGACAGACACCATAAGCCTTCAAAGACAGATTCGACCGTAATTCATGTGGATTTTCGGACGAATGCAATTTTTGAATGAAAAACGAAATAAATAAAAACAAATTTCGGGAGTAGCTAAATAAATTAATTTTTCGGATGAAAACAAAATTCCGAAACAAAATATTTTACTCTGCACATGTCTACTGGTATGTCACCTAGCACATGCTTATTAGCGTACCTCCTGAGGCATGCAAAGTCGCAATCTCGTGACTGATGTGTCAGGTGGACACAGTGGATTACGGTGCTTGGTACCCAGCGGCTGGTATCATGTGACCGTTATGATTGGTCATAGCAATCACATGATTACAATGTCAATAAAACAGATAGGAAGCCAGTACATCAGGATTTGATAAATTTTCAAATGTGTATACCATGGTTTATAGACTCTTATGCTGCGTGCACACTATCAGATTTTCTGACTGGAAATGTGTGATGACAGGCTGTTGGCAGAAAATGCGACCATTTGTACACTCCATCGGACAATTGTTGGATTTTCCGCAGACAAATGTTGGATGGCAGGTCTTAAAATTTTACGCAGACAAAAGTCCAAAGTACAAACACGCAAGCAAGGACAAGCCAAAAAGCGGTCGGTCTTGTAAACTAGCGTTCGTAATGGAGAATTAACATTCGTGACATGGCAAATTATGAAATCTATAAATGTAGTGCGCATTCTCTTCTTCTTTAATGGGATAATAATGAAGCTGCTTTGCTGGTGATACTGATGGAGTTATTGCAAACAAATTTTCAAAGGCTTTTTCTTTTCTAGTGATATCAAGAATAATATTATTATGCTTTCTTTTTTTTTCTTTGGGCAAGTTACCACAACACCATTATCCCGTAGTTTATAAGATCAAAGATACAACTATGTTGGTGTCACATGTCAGTTTTACATTGTATTTTTTTAAATGTAACTGCCTACTACCAAACTGTCATTTGAAGTAAAACACATAGCCAAGTATTATTCTCCACAATTTTTTTATTGTGCATTAAAAAAAGAGAACAAATACAATTAGACATGCTATCTGCCAATAGAACTTAACCAAAAAGAGCATTCTATGCATCCAAAAATATAGAAAATATAACAAATCAAATCATTATTATTCAATCAAAAAATAAAATAAAAGCCTCATGCATATGTCTTGCTTCTTAATTTAGGAAGTCAACAATGCCAAGAGTTGGTGAAAGCAGGGGTTCGTCATCCAGAGATAATTCCGAAAATCATCTGGATTAGTCTCCGGGAGCTCCGACAGCAAAGGCATATGACATAATTGGTCACAATTAATAAAGCAACCAATTTATGGTCCAAGAACTTCTCCTCCTCCTGTTCCTGGACTGGACTTGGGTCAAAGCAATAACTCCAAGGCCAATAATAAATAACTCATTAACTTCTCTGATTCTGCAACATGTCTGGTTGATGAACGGCCATTCAGAAACGAATTGAAAAGCACGAAATAAAAAGAGCAAACTGAAAAGCGATAAATGAAAAGCGTGAAATGAAAAGTGTGTATCAACACTCACCAATCTTCTACTAACATGAATTTAGAAGAAGGAGGCCAAAAAGGTGGCGCTAAACATCTGAAAAACCATGTAGTACATCACTACGTTCTTGTTTGTTAGCCGACAATTCCTTGCCATTTTGCATGCAAGACAAAATCCTGGCACACACCTACGGACAAAAGTCTGAGGTTTTGTTTGCGGAAAATCCGATTGTGTGTACGAGGCTTTACTTTCACACAAACTAAACAATATACACTGATTTTGGTTATTGTAACCAAAGAAATGTAGTAGAATACATTTTGGTATAAATGTATGGAGAAGGATTATTTGTTAATTTGAAATTTGAAATTTTATAATACACATTCTCACAATCCAGAAACCTGACCCCGATGTGCCAATTGGCCGTCACATGGCCATGGTACACCCTGAGTCTCTTCCAAGGGTCCTCTTTCTAGCACTGGATATGGTGCATTTTCACCCAAGAGGAGGTAACTTTAATAAGCGCCTCCTCCAGTGCGAACTCAGATGGATCTTTAATTTATAGGCGACTCAATCGCCTGGCTTGAATGAGGCATTCAACTTTAAATCCTTTCTCCCAGGATTTATATCAGGGGGGGGGGGGGGGGGGTGAGTTGAATCTGTAAGGATTCCTCCCTTTTTTTTTTATGTCGTTTTTTATGTCATTATTATTTTTTTTGTAAACATGCTGCTTGTTACTTATCCTTTTTGCCTACTGGGTGGCTTTACACCCTGTGTCTTCCCGGCCTGTGCCCCTTTCGCTGACACCCAGCGGGTAAGCCCCCCCGATGCAGGCTGAGCAGATAACAGAGTATCCGTCTATGCTTTGGCCTATATGCACTAGGGGGGGGGGGGGCTTTTTGATGTGTCTCCACTACGGTAGCTGCGCCATGCACCACTGCGTCAGAAAGGTGTCAAGTGCTGACCAATCATCAGCTTATGCATAGCTGATGCTGTGCTTCTAAGCAATGCCCTGTGTGTTATGATCAGCTGTCTGTGCATTTGGCTGTTCTCATTACTCCACAGCTGATCGGTGGCATGATTAGAACCACCTCCCCCTTACTCTCTTTTGCAGATGATTGGTGGATGCCAGGACACAGCTGGTATATATGTGCTGACTCACACTTGGTGGTGTCAGTTTGCCGGCTGATGTCCCAAAATCCACACATCTCTGTGAATTTAAAGGTAACACTCGGGATATTTTATTACTACCATCCTCACTACCTTCTTTTTCTTCATACAAAATATACTGGGGAATGTTTAAACATGTGGCAGACCCCCTGGTATTGGATCTGCAACACTATACACTATATATTTATATAGTTGTGCATTTAGGGATTCATTTATTTAACAAAAAGAATTTATCGTGCAACCAGCATGTACTGTGTCGTCTGTATTATTGTTTTTACCGTTTCCAATGAGGCTGATATGTGAGTAGCTTTGAGGTGAAAATTGTTTTCTAATGGATTGTGCGTTTTTTTTTCTGATATTGCTGTATATCATAATGCTGCCACTATTATACAATTTGTCATATTTACATTACATAATAAACCTCCCTGAAGAAGGAAAACACACAACAATGGAATAATTTCTGAAACATGTTGGGTTTATGGTTGAATATCCAATCTGCTGACCTTACTGTTGTGGATGGCACTTTGGAATTGCAAGCTTGGGTTAATTTTTGATACTTTATATATGTCTACTCATTGCTGTATTATTGCAATTTATGATTGTTGGATATTTGTATGCTATATGCACTGTTTACTTTTTTATTTTTATTGTGTATATTAATAAAGTTTGCAGTAAATATGCCTTTTAATTAACTATCTGATTTATATATACTCCTTATTCTGCCATATAAAAAGTCCAAAGGTGCATCTCCCAAATGCAATTGTTGCATATTTTCTATAACTAAATGTTATAATAGAAATGAAGAAAAACATGTTTTGTTTTCAAAATGTTCTTTTTTTTTTCCGTTTTATATAGCAAAAAAAATAAAAAATACAACAAAAATACCCAGTGATGAATACCACCAAAAAGCTCCATTTGTGTGAAGAAATTTATATAAATTGAATTTGTATACAGGGAAGGGGTTAACACTAGGGGGCGATCAAGGGGTTAAATGTGTTCCCTGGGAGGGGTTTATAACTGTGGAGGGATGGTAATGACTGGAGGAGGAGAGAGATTGCTGTTCCTACACTAGGAACTACACTAGAAATAGCAGATCTTTCTCTCCTCCCCTGTCAGTTTAGGGATCTGTCTGTTTACATTGACAGATGCCCGTTATGGCTCTCTGTGGAGTGATCATAGATGTCCGCTGGCCATGCACATCGGTTCCGGCGCCCCGCCTCTCACAGCTCTTAAAGCAGCCGACATACACCTACAGCAGGTTTTGTGCAGCCGGTCCAACCAGCCCCGTATAATGACAGCTGTTGGTCGGCAACAGGTTAAATTGGCACAGTGCTAATAGCACAAAATGCCCTAGTCATGAAGGGGGAAAAAACCTTCCAGTGGTCAAGTGAAATATCAATAGTTAATAAAATATATGCAAACAAAAAAACCCAGCAGGGAATAGTTGAAAATAGGAGAATAAGGAGTTAATTAGGGATGATTAGCGTAAGCTAAGGGTTAAACAGAGAACATGTTAAAAAAAAACAGGTATCAGGTTGCTTTAAATGTCATAATTTGCAGATCTAAGTTCACCCCTTTGTTCTGCAGATGAATGAACAGAAAGATACAAAAGTAACAATACAGTATGAATATATCTTTGTATATTCGCATCTGAGCAGTGTTATATATAAACATGATTCAGACTTCTTGTTGCATGACCCATGTATTATATATTATGATACATTATATATACCTACTATTCAGTATCTGTATTTAATTTATTGGATTGATTAGCAACTCTTTATGGGTATACAGATTTTCCCCGCAGGGACAGTGACAATGAATAACATTTTAGGTATCCTAGACCATTTCAAACACATATCCATGCCTCATTTAAAGTCCCACAATCCACTTTCATTTTCTTTTATCAATATAGGGATGGAGGCATGCTTATGTTGCATTGGGGTCCAAACGGGTCACGTGCTTTTTATGATTCAGACTTTTTGTCAGCTACAGCTGCAGACACCTTCTCTTAGTATACAGTAGTGTTGGAATTGATTAACCAAAAGGAGACAATTCTTGTATACTGGGAGGGAGGGTCCCAGGGGCAGGGCAGAGAGACTGACTGGATCAGGGGCAGATCCAGAGTCTAGTCTCGGGAGGGGCACTGCCAGAAAATTTGTTTTTTGCGGGCAATTTATCGGGAAAATGGCTGGTTTTGGTGTTTATTTAAAGAAAGGAAGAAAAACAAACCTTTACAACCCCTTTAATTCATGAAAATATGCATGTAACAAGGTAAAAAACAGTAGTTAATGGTAGTAATTGGTATCCTAAAAAAATTCATAAACATGCACACCCCACTTCAACGAGAGACAAGGGAGGAGGGGGGGTAAACCTGTGGTGCATATCGCAGTTCCCAAAACAGATGAGAACTGGACAAGCTGACAGCTCAGACCAAAACACTACCAACAAACACAGCATAAGAACAATAATCTAATATATTGGGTGGAAATAAATGGGCTTGTACATCCTATTTAAAGTCATATCTCTTGCATGTAATGGTAGAGGAGAGGAAGAAGGGTGAACCAAATGTGTACATAATGTGCATGCTACTAATATAGAGTAACTTAGCATAATGTGCTTCCATCCCTAATATTACATTGACCTCTGACAGATAGCAGTTTCTTATGGGAACTATATCTTATGGGAACTATTATATTTCAAATCTATATCACGTGCTTTCTCCTGAAGAGTGGTAATTACCCAGCCATGAAACGCGTCAAGATAACTAGAAGCCGTGTTTAAATCCAATATGTGTATATACATGAATTATGCAAATATTAATTTTCAATTATGTGGTTCTAGGATTTCATATGCAACAAATCACAAGGTTTTTCTCCAATTTCATCTGATGTGGAATAGAGAGCTTGGAGGTTACATACATATAATCATTTTCAACTGTACCATAATATCATCAAAATATGTGCATGTGTATATTTATACATTTTAATAGGATATCAATTACTACCATGAACTACTGTTTTTAGCTTGTTACATACAGATTTTCATGAATTAATAAATATATTTATATACATTTACTGTTGTATTCCTTGCAGCTGCATGCTTCAATTAATGTACCTCTTTCTGTTCTCTCCCCCTCTTCCTTCATAGACAGGGATGGAGGCATATGACTGTACCAGGTCATTGCCTCATCAAGTCCCAAAAAATTATATTTTTCTCTTTGACCATTAGACAGCTACTGACAATGTAACATCTGCCCATGCATGATGGAGTTGCATATACCTGGCACTAGTGGTGTAACTAGAACCCTCAGGGCCCTGGTGCAAGAAACCATAAGGGCCCCTCTGAAGCCTGGCCAGAGCCCTTCCCTCTGAGCTTGGTAGTGGAACGCTAGGGCCCAGCCGCAAGTTTGACATTTGTGGCCCTAGTAGTTCTGCCAGGAAAATTTAGGGGGACTCCCACATCAATTTTTTTTTTGAATTTGACACGGGGTTCCCCTTAATATCCATACCAGACCTGAAGGGCCTGGTAATTGAATTTGGGGGAACCCCACCTTTATTTATTTATTTATTATTTTTTATCAATGACTTTCAATGAGTGTTCTCTGTATTATGGAAGCTGACAATTCATTATAGCCACGACAAAGTGTCATTTCTGCAGGAAAAAAGTCCTTTAAAATGACACTTTGTGCAGGGACAGTTCTAAGCACGGGAAACATGCGCCCCTTCACAGGCATATTATAGACACCCCCCAGGTACAAAATTTAAAGGAATATTACACCTTTATTGTTTCACTTTAATCATTATTAAAATCAGTGCACCCAAAAAAAAAACGCAGTTTTTAAAACTTTTTTTTGCATTGATGCCCAGGTCCCCAAACACTTTTTAGGACAGTTACTTGCATATTAGCCTTTAAAATTAGCACTTTAGATTTTGAACGTCCCATAGACTTTAATAGGGTTCTAAAGTTCACACGAAGTATGCTATATACTAGCTCAGTCGGATCTTCTTTATACATTCGACAGACACCATAAGCCTTCAAAGACAGATTCGGCCGTAATTCTTGTGGATTTTTGGACGAATGCAATTTTTGAACGAAAAACTAAATAAATAAAAACTAATTTCGAGAGTAACTAAATAGATTTATTTTTCGGACGAAAACGAAATTCCGAAACAAAATATTTTACTCTGCACATGTCTACATGTCGGTGCCTCTCCATTGCTGGCGAACCCTATCAGTACCCCAGAACCTGAGTAGGGAGGGGTACTTGTTGTGCATAAACCTAAAATGGTTGGATACACTGTTGTGTTTGAACCCTTTTTTTACAGTATCTCACAAAAGTGAGTAGACACCTCATATTTTTGTATTTTTTATATATTTTCATGTAACAACACTGAAGAAATGGCACTTTGTAAAGTAGTGAGTGTACAGCTTGTATAACAGTGTAAATTTGCTATCACCTCAAAATAACTCAACACACAGCCATTAATGTCTAAATCACTGGCAACAAAAGTGAGTACAGCCCTAAGTGAAAATGTGCAAATTGGGCCCAAAGTGTCAACATCATGTGTGGCCATCATTACTTTCCAGCACTGCCTTAACCTCATAGAGTTCACCAGAGCTTCACAGGTTGCCACTAGAGTCCTCTTCTACTCCTCCATGACCACATCACGGAGCTGTTGGATGTTAGAGACCTTACTGTCCTCCACCTTCCATTTGAGGATGACCCATAGATTCTTAATAGGGTTTAGGTCTGGAGACATGCTTGGCCAGTCCATCACCTTTACCCTCAGCTTCTTTAGCAAGGCAGTGGTTGTCTTAGAGGTGAGTTTGGGGTTGTTATGTTGGAATACTGCCCTTGGGCCCAGTCTCCGAATGGAGGTGATAAAGCTCTGCTTCCGTGTGTCACAGTACATGTTGGCATTCATGGTTCCCTCAATGAACTGTAGCTCCCCAGTGCTGGCAGCACTAATGCAGCCCCAGACCATGACACTCCCACCACCATGCTTGACTGTAGGCAAGACACACTTGTCTTTGTACTCCTCGCCACACATGCTTGACACCACCTGAACCAAATAAGTTTATCTTGGTCTCATCACACCACAGTACATGGTTCTAGTAATCCATGTCCTTAGTCTGCTTGTGTTCTTGTGCATTATCTTTATAAGAGGCTTCCTTCTGAGATGACAGCCATGCGGACCAATTTGATGCAGTGTGCGACGTATGGTCTGAACACTGAAAGGCTGACCCCCCACCCCTTCAACCTCTGCTTTAATGCTGGCATGAATCTCATACCCAAAGACAACCACTCTATATGATGCTGAGCACATGCACTCAACTTCTTTGGTCGATCATGGCGAGGCCTGTTCTGAGTAGAACCTGTCCTGTTAAACCACTGTATGGTCTTGGCAATCTTCTTATAGCCTAGACCAGGAGTGTCCAAACTTTTTTAAAAGAGGGCCGGATTTGATGAAGTGAACAGGCGTGAGGCCCAACCATTTTGCTTGACATTCTTTAAACCATTAAAATTTGGTCTAAGAGTGCCTCTACTTTCAGCAGTAGAGATCTAAGTTACAGGTTCACGGGCTTGCCGGGGGGGGCGTGACCGGATGGTGATGGCGGCGGCGTGTGAGGAGTGAGTGTGAGAGAGATGTGTGCTCTCACTGCACGCTGACGGGAGCTGGTATCAGCGGCGCCTGTGACATCCCCGTTTGATCTCCCTAACGAGAAGGCTCTGGCTCGGTGTGCTGGGGAGACCTGTGGTGCCCAGCAGTGGTTGGTGACGGTCGGGAGAGGCAGAGTGTGGCGGAGCGGTGGGATCTTTTGAGCACCGGCGGTGTGTGGAGGAGGGTGAACGGAGGGGAGATCTCTCAGCTCAGCCCCTGAAGGTGAAATCCCGTGAGATCCGCTCGAGAGAGGAGCCACATCACTGAGACTGGGGAGGAGGCACAGCCACTTCCAGGTAAAAGCCAGCTAAACCCAGCGAAGAAATTTAAAGGCATAGATATATTATATATTGTTATGCAGTGACTGTGGAGAGACGTTTTATTTCAAGCCAGATCCCCCCCATCATTGCCCCGTTTGAGTTGATTTAAAGGAGAAATAAGAGGGGAGTTGTTGTGAACGTTGTATTATCCTTGGGGAAAGTGTTGCAGTAAGAAAGAAATATATAAATACATATACTGGAAAAAATAGCTCCTGCTGCTGCTTTCCCTTTAAGAAATTAGTTCAAATCAAATCCACTCATGTTTAAAGTTCTGGACCGACTGCGGAGTAGCTGAAGCCGACCTCTCCTCCTTTTTTTGCCTTGGCCTAGGGAAATTTACCCCCCTTCAAAAAACGTTAATTTTTTTTTTTTTTTTTTTTTCCCGGGGACACTTACGGATCTGAACGATGTCTGCAAGGAGGAGGGGGGAGGAGCATGTCAGGCAGGAAAATGTGGGGGCGCAATCTTTGAGATCTGCCAAAGAAAAAGATAAAGAAAAAGATCCCCAGTTCACTGCAACAACAGCTGGGATAGCTGCTGCGGCCAAGTTGGAAAAATATGCCCATGCTCATACTCCCGATAATACGCCAACCAAGGGGGGACAGGGGAGTCTAGTAAAACCTCCAACGGATAGAAAGAGTCAAGGGCAACTGTCACAAACAGGCGTAAAACAAATAAATAACAAAAATACGGGTGCAATTGGAAGATCAGAGTCAGATCCCATGCTGGTACACCCAATAAATGGTGAAGAAGAGCCGACGCTGAAGGAGGTCCTTGGGGCTGTTAACGTTTGCAAACAATCATTATTGGAGCTATGCGATCAAACAAGAAGTATTAAAGAAGAGCTGGCCTTTATACGGCAGGAACTTCAGTTAACGGTTGACAGATTAACAGCAGCAGAAGGTAGAATTTCTCAGATTGAAGATGAGGTGTATCCATTAAATCAAGAGGTCAAAGATTTAAAAATACAGATGGGCAAATATGAAGGGAAACTGGATGAATTGGAAAACAGACTCCGCAGGGACAATATAAGACTGGTAGGCCTCCCCGAGAAGTGTGAAGGCTCTGACACAGCTGAGTTTCTGGAAAAATGGCTTGTTGAAATGTTTGGCAGAGAGTCTTTCTCCCAACAATTTGCTATTGAAAGGGCACATAGAGTTCCGCCTAGAATTATGCATCGGGGGGGTCAGCCTAGATCTGTACTAATCAAATTTTTGAACTTCCGGGATAAGGTTGTTTTGCTTCGGAGGGCCAGGGAGATGGGGAGTGTCAGCTACAAGGGCGCTAAAATCTCGTTTTACTCTGACTTTTCCCCTGATTTGCAGAAGCGCAGAGCTGAGTTTATAGAAGTCAAGCGTAGACTCCAGAAATTGGACATTACATATGCTCTGCTCTATCCGTCAAGGTTACGGGTAGTAGCATTGGGAGAGACTTTATTTTTTGATACGCCGGCAAGGGTAGAAGCATGGATGCAGGAGAAGGGAGATCAGTTATTGAAGAAATGATGTGTTTTTCTTTTTTATATATGCATGTGTATGACCCCCTTTTCACTTCATTTATCCTTTCTTTTCTTTTTTTTCTTTTTTTTTTTTTTTCCCTTTCCCCTCCCTCTTTTATCGGGAGAGGGGAAGATTAGCGAAGGGGGGATGTAATGGGTGCACTGTAAATGAAGTAAGGGAAGATGATACACTAAAGTCAGGGTGCAGAGAATGACACACAATATAGTAAGAATTTATGCTTGAGGAAGGGGAGGGTCAAAAGGGGGGGTTGTTGAGTATTGGGGGGGAGTGGGAGGTGGGTGGGGATGGAAGCATGAGAGAAGGAGTGGGGAGGGGGGAGCATGAGGGTATGTGTGGGAGTGTAGTGGTCACGGTAAAAACCCCTAGGGGTAACCTAGATAGGTATGGAGAGGGTAGGGGGGAGGGAACAGGGAAGATGGAAGCATACAAAATTCAGGAAAAGGAAATAGGTAATACTTGCACAGTCATAGATGTTAATTTAAAAGTAATGAGTAAATACGGGGTAATGGTGTGTGTAGATAGAAGGTTTGGATCTCACGTTCACAAGAGGAAACTGAGAAGGGATGACACTAGGGAGTATAAAAGATGGTATAGCTTTATTAAAGTACTCACTAAGTGGGATTGCACTATTCTTTTTACATCCCCCCATTGCATTCGCCTCTTCGGCATGAACTATAGAGGGAGAAGCAGGGATTATTTCTGCTCAACGTCAGGGAATTCAAATGTTAATTTTGAGCCTTCAGGTTTTACTCTTTTCTCGCTCTTCTTTTTTCTTTTTCCACACTTCCTAGAGTTATGCAGTCCAGAGTTTTGAATATTGGCTCTTGGAATGTCCGAGGGCTGGGAGCCTCTGTAAAAAGAGCAGTAGTGTTCGACACCTTGGAAAAGTGTGGAGTAGGATTGATCTGCCTACAGGAGACACACCTAAGTAAAGAAACTATATTAAAAACTCAGAGTAGGAAATTTCAAGTCCAGTGCCATTCAGTCCACACCTCTTACTCGAGGGGAGTGGCCGTGTTGGTAAGGAGAGAGGTGGCGTTCTCCTGTCGGCAGATCAATATAGATAAAGAAGGGCGGTTTATCTTTTTACACTGTGTAATTGAAAATCAGGAGTATGTTTTTGCAAATGTTTACATTCCCCCCCCATTTAAAATGGAAGTTTTATATTATTTGATGGAATTTATAGCGGACAAATCGGGGATTCCTGTTATAGTAATGGGAGACTTTAATGAGGTTATAAATAAAAGCCAGGATAGGTTTCCACCAGGAATATATATGCAAACGGAGGCTGAAACCCGGCTGTCTCGATTTTTGCTGGAGGGGGGCCTGTCTGATATATGGAGAAAGCGTAACCCGGACCAGTTACAATATTCATGTTTCTCAAGCTCATACTCCTCACTCTCAAGGATAGATTTAGTCCTTGGGAATGAGGAGGCAAGCCGTGTAGTAAAGGAAATAGTTTATCAACCTAGAGGGGTGTCAGATCACTCGCTAGTGACAGTTTCGGTAAATCTAGGAGGGATAAAGCCCCCAAGAGTATGGAATATGAATCCAGTGTGGTTTGAGCTAATTGGGGACCCCGAGAGGGTGCTGTTCAGTGTGGCAGAGTTTGTGGAGTTTAACAGCGGGTCTGCAGAGATTGGAGTAATATGGGATGCATTGAAGGCCTATCTTAGGGGTATTCTTATCCAACAGGTAGCGAATGTTAAGAAAACATCTAATGAATGGGAGAATAGGGTTGAAAGGGATCTAGTAATAGCAGAGAGAGCCTATATAGAAAACCCCACCCCAGAGAAAAAAAAAACATGGTTAGAGAAACAACGGGAACACAAGGCAGTGGTTATTAGGAAAATAGAGAATAAAAAACTGTTCCAGAAACAAGTGGAATATGGGGAAGGGGAAAAAGTAGGAAAGATGTTGGCACAGATTGTAAGAAGTAACTCCTCGCCATCCACTGTCCCAGTAATAAGGACTGAGAAAGGAGAAATATCAGCACAGAGCTCAGTGATTACTGATACCTTTAGGGTATTCTATGCCAAACTGTATTCTTCACGGGGGACAGAGGTTGGCGAGGATATGGATAGGTTCTTTTCGAATATCAAAATGCCCTCCCTAACAAAGGAGGAGAATGAGATAATGGAAGCCCCATTAACAATTGAGGAAATCCAGTGCGCAGTAGCAGCAATGGCCAATAAGAAATCCCCAGGGCCAGATGGTCTTCCTTTGGAAACCTATAAATATTACAGTAAAATATTGCTTCCAGAGCTCCTGAAAGTATTTAACTGGGCAAAAAAAGAGGGGAGATTGCCAACTTCAATGACTGAGGCAACAATAATAGTCTTACACAAGGAGGGGAAGGACCCATTGGAAACACAGTCCTATCGACCCATTTCCCTTCTCTGTGCGGATGCTAAAATATTAGCCAAAGTATTAGCCATTAGATTGAATAAAATTATTTCCAGGCTGATACATCCCGACCAAACAGGTTTCATCCCGGGCAGAACTACAAGCACAAACATAAGAAGACTATATCTTAATATGCAGGTACCTATAGAGAATGATGGCAACAAGGCAATAATGGCTTTAGATGTAATCAAAGCCTTCGATAGTTTAGAATGGCCCTATATCTGGCGGGTACTGAGGGAATTTGGGTTTGGCCCTAATCTTATTGCATGGGTAAAAACTCTGTATAACGGCCCTAGTGCTAGAATTAGGGTCAATAATGAATATTCAGATAGGATTTTTTTAGAGAGGGGGACAAGACAGGGGTGCCCTTTGTCACCCCTGATCTTTGCCCTAGCAATAGAACCATTAGCTATTGCAATTAGATCCAGTAGGAATATGGTCGGTTTTCAAAGGAGGACGAGGGAAGAGAGGATAGCGCTATATGCGGACGATATTCTCCTCTTTCTGGGGGACACAGAGCAGTCCCTCAGACAAGGGATGAAACTTATTTCAGATTTCGGGAGGTTCTCTGGCCTGGAGATAAACTGGGAAAAATCAGTTCTTATGCCATTGGATAAAAGTAGGGCCCAAAGCCCAGGGACAGGCGCGCAGCTGGAAGTTGTGGAGCGCATGAAATACCTGGGGATACACATACAAAAAGATCCTAATAAATATATAAATGATAATTTGGTTCCATTAATAGCTAAATTCAAGAAGAAAATCGAAATCTGGAAAAGACTCCCATTATCGAATGCAGGGAGATGTAACTTGATTAAAATGGTATGGATGCCTCAGTTGTTGTATGTGTTACATAACTCTCCGATTTGGGTAGACATAATGTGGTTTAGGAAAATAGAGGTACTATTCCGAGAACTTATATGGAAAGGGGGAGTATCCAGGATAGCTCTACAAACCTTGCAATTACCTACAAGAAAAGGTGGAATGGCAGTTCCACATCCAAGGAGCTATTTTTTAGCTGCGCAATTACAACACCTGGACATGAGTGAGGAGATGGGTGGAGGAATTAATAAGGCCTTAATATTAACGGAGACACCCCATAAGAATATGGTAGAAGCTCTGGAGGCAAATTCATTTCCCAAAAAAAAAATACCCACAATAAAACTAGTAGTAAAGGTGTGGAAGGCAGTTAAGGCGATTAAAGGCCTGGGAGGCTTAACTCAGTACACCCCATTGTGGGACAACCGGAACCTGCAGGAAATGGAAGAAATAGGGGTATATAAAGACTGGGAAGTTAAAGGGATAGATAGGTTGGCCCAGTTATATACAGGGAAAATATTAAAAACATTTAGTGCTTTAAGATCAGAGTTTGATATACCCAAACAATCATTTTATAAATACCTTCAAATCAGACACGCCCTAGGGAAACAATTTAATAGGCAAGGTCCTGTGTGGAATAGCTCCCCTATTTTTACCAGATTAAAGGCCCCAGTGAGGACAAAAGGATTTATAGCGGATGTATATCCAGTTATATGTGAAGGAAGTATAGGAAGCCCAGAAGGGTTTAAATGCAGAAGGAAATGGGAGGAGGAGTTGGGAACATTCACGGATGAACAGTGGAGGAAAATATTGGAGGATGGTTACTCAATCTCAGTTTCGCCCGCCCAGAAGATGTCACACTTAATGCTGCTGCATAGGGCCTATTATACGCCAAAAAGACTGTTCAGCTTTGGACGTAGAGCAGATGATAGGTGCCCTAGATGTCAAGAGTCTGGAGACCTAGCTCACATGTTCTGGCGATGCCCAAAATTGTTTCGTTACTGGTCAGAGATTGTTACCACCTTGAATGAAACATTTGGTGTAACGATCAGAGGTGATCCCAGGATATGTGTGCTGGGTCTGGGTGAAGCAATAGGGAGATCGCGACATACCAATAAAGCAATACTGAGATGTTTGTTTCAGGCAAGAAGATTGTTAGCTCAAAGGTGGCAAGCAAAAAATGCTCCTTCAGTAGTGGACTGGCAGACAGCAACTATGGAGACAATATGGAAAGAGAGGGTGATATATTTGAGAAGAGGAAATTTTAAAGAATTTAAAAAGATGTGGAAACCCTGGCTGGATAGAATGAGATACCCAGAATGAGGTATGGGAGAGGTGAAAGCTGGGTAGAGAGAGAGGAAGTAGGAGGGGAAGGAGGACTATATGAGCAACGAGCGAAAAGAGGGGTTAGATAGAAGAAATATTGACACATCATGGATAGGAATGTTTTCTAAAGGTTTTTTTTTATTACTCACTAAAGTATTACTGTATTTGTAAAGGTGAAATAAGTGCTACACATGCTATAGAGAATGCTTTTTTTGCTTTTATTATGTAAAAGTATGTTGAAAATGAATAAAGATTATGAAATTAAAAAAAAAAAAAAAATTTGGTGTGTTCATTCGAGCTCTAATACACTGCCCAACAAGAATTCTCTTGCCTTTGTGGCTGTGTGTGATAAGAGATGAGCTTGGGCGCATTATTTGGATATACCGTATTAATTGACGTATAACACGCACCTTCACTTTAAGAGGGAAGTTTCAGGATTTTTTATTTTATTTTAAATAAAGAACTGTGAAGCAAAATAATGGTCAGTGCCCATCAATGCAGCCTAATCAGTGCCCATCTGCAGACCCACCATTGCCATGAATGTAGCCTCACCATTGCCAGGAATGCAGCACTATAGCCAGGAATGCACTCACCATAGCCAGGAACGCACTCACCACAGCCAGGAATGCCCCCACCATTGCCAGGAATGCACTCACCATAGCCAGGAATGCACTCACCATAGCCAGGAATGCCCCCATCATAGCAAGGAATGCACCATCATAGCCAGGAATGCCCCCGCCATAGCCAGGAATGCACCATCATAGCCAGGAATGCACCATCATAGCCAGGAATGCCTCACCATTGCCAGGAACGCCTCACCATTGCCAGGAACGCAGCACCATTGCCAGGAACGCAGCACCATTGCCAGGAACGCAGCACCATTGCCAGGAACGCAGCACCATTGTCAGAAACGCAGCACCATTGTCAGAAACGCAGCACCATTGTCAGAAACGCAGCACCATTGTCAGAAACGCAGCACCATTGTCAGGAACGCAGCACCATTGTCAGGAACGCAGCACCATTGCCAGGAACGCAGCACCATTGCCAGGAACGCAGCACCATTGCCAGGAACGCAGCACCATTGTCAGGAACGCAGCACCATTGTCAGGAACGCAGCACCATTGTCAGGAATGCAGCACCATTTTTTTTTTTTTTTTTTAACAAAGATTTTTATTTATGTTTCAAAAAAAAAAAGAAAAATAGAAAACAGACATGCGTCAGCAGGGTACATACATATTTTGAGTAGACAGATAATCAAATTGCATCACATAAAGAGTACAGACAGTTCTTAACAGTGTGTAGAGTCCCTAATCATTGCAGTGTAGAATACAAAACCTCCCCAAGACCTCCCCCCGCATTACACAAAAAAAAAAAAAAAAACACAGAAAATAACAAAAAAATAAAAAGGGGACCCACCCCCCCCCCCCCCACTCCCCCTAGCCTAAGCAATGGTCAAATGCTTCGCCTCAACCCATGCCGCCCAAATCTTTCCGAATTTCCCAGGGCAGTTCCTGCCCAGATACGTGAGTTTGTAAAGCGGCAAAGCCGCGTTCACCAGGGACTGCCACAATTGTTTAGTAGGAGGGAGAGGTTGATTCCATTGCAATAGTATTGCTTTCCTTGCGCAGAGTGTAGTGTAGAAAATAAACAGTTTCTTCCCCCAGCATATGTCCAAAAAATCACAAATACCCAGTAGGAGAGGTAGCGGGCTAAGTGGGATCGTAAGCTCCCCCACAGCATTAATGTCGGTCAGGACTCCCTTCCAAAATCCCACTACCCCCAGGCAGGACCACACCATGTGAAAAAAGTCAGCATCGTCTTCGTTGCATCTAGGGCAGGTAGTCAATCGGTCAGGGTAAATCCTTGCCAGGCATGCCGGTGAAAAATATACCCGGTGGAGGAACTTCAATTGTATAAACCTGTCCCTTGCAGAAATCGCCAGGGTCAGGTATTGCTGTATACCCTCCTCCCAGTCCTCCTCAGTGAGCTCCGGAATGTCACTGTGCCAGAGCTCAAACAAATGGGAGATCCTAGTCTCGTCCTGTACAGTCAGCGCGGTATATATCGTGGACATTGTGCGCGTCCCTCCTCCCGCAGACCCAAGCGCCTCCTCCACTGCAGACACCCCCAGAGTCACTCTAGATGGGAATTGAGACCGGAAGGCGTGTCGCAACTGCAGAAATCTGAAAAACATATGATTCGGGAGGTCTCTGGCCTGTTTAATAGCATCAAAGGAAAGTAGCTGCCCCTGAGATACTATGTCCCCTAGTGTTGTAACTCCATGCCTGGCCCAAACAATCGGATCCGGGATGGACTGAAAATGGGGCAAGCGGGGGTTCCCCCAGAGGGGAGTCCCCGGGGCCCACACCCCTGCGCCCACCAACTTTTTGTTCACCAGTTCCCATATCTTAAGAGTCGTGCGCATCGGAAGAGTTATCCCGGGGTTGGATCGGGGTCCCCTATGGATCAGGTTCCTGAGTTCCGCATAAGAGCCCAATAACGCCGCCTCCAACGAGGATGCAGGGTTGACTGGGCCCTCGGAGAGCCACCACCTAATAGTCACCAGGACTGCCGCCCAGTAATACTTCAGGAAACAGGGCAGTGCCAACCCGCCACGCACAAGGGGCCGCTGGAGAGTTGTTCTAGCTATTCTAGGGGGCTTACCATTCCAAACGAAGGACGAGATAATGCCATCCAGTTTCTTAAAGAATCTAAGTGGGATGTGGACTGGGGTCTGGCGGAAGAGGTATGTAAACCTAGGAAGAACCGACATTTTAATTAAATTGACCCGTCCCACTGGCGAAAGCGGCAAGGACCTCCACACAGTACACCTCTGGGCCAGCTGGGTGACCACCGGACTTAGGTTAAGGGTAATAAATTGTTTCAAGTCTCTGTGTATTTCCACTCCCAGATATTTAAATTGAGAAACCCTCTGCAGTTGCCCATCCACCCGGGGAACACCCGCACCGTCATGTAGTGGAAATAAAATCGATTTCGCCCAATTTATTCGTATACCCGAGAACTGTCCAAACCGGTCGATATGCGACAATGCCGCCTGTAGGGAGGCTCCGTCATCCCTGAGATACAACAAGGTATCATCAGCGTATAACGAAACCTTTTCCTGCAAAGGACCCCGGACAATACCCCGAACCTCAGGAGAGGAGCGGAGGAGAGCCGCCATAGGTTCAATTGCCAGTGCAAAAAGCCCCGGGGACAGGGGGCACCCCTGCCTGGTTCCCCTATGGAGGGGAAAGAGCGGGGAGAGGACCGTGCCCGTGCGCACCCTAGCTGTGGGGGCCCTGTACACTGCCCTGACCCAGGAGATAAAGGCTGGACCGAATCCAAACTTACGGAGGACTGCCCAAAATAGTCCCACTCCACGGAGTCGAAAGCCTTCTCCGCGTCTAGGGAGGCCACAACCTCCTCCCCGCCTTCTGCATCCCCCGAGGCCAAGACAGTGAAAAGCCTGCAAATATTAATATCTGTCCCCTTCCCCGGCATAAAGCCAGATTGATCCTCATGGATCAAGGTAAGTATAACCTCATTCAGTCGCCTGGCAAGGATTTTGGTCAGCACTTTCGCGTCCGAGTTGAGCAGGGAGATAGGTCGGTATGACGAGCACAGCTGGGGGTCCTTCCCAGGCTTAGGGATCACCACTATAATGGCTTGTGCCATAGAAGGAGGGAGATCTCCCTCCCGGAGGGACGCGGTAAGCATGTCGTGCATTCTAACTGTCACCTCCTCCAGGTAGTGTTTATAGAATTCCGGGGGTATTCCATCCTCCCCAGGGGTCTTCCCCGGCTGCATGGACCCCAGTGCGAGTCGGACCTCCGCCAGAGTGATCGGGGAGTCCAGGCCATCCCTGGCCTCAGAGGTAAGGGTAGGGAGTGTCACCCCCTCTAAAAAAGCACTTAACTCCTGCGTTGAGTACCGCACCCTAGATGAGTAAAGGGTGGAGTAAAACTCTGCAAAGCAAGCGTTAATGGCAAGGGGATCCGTCACCAATGTCCCAGCACTATTCTGTATTCGAGGGATAGTGGAGATTGGGGCCTGCTCCCTAGAGATCCAGGCCAACAACCTCCCCGTCTTTTCGCCCTGTTCAAAAATCCTCTGCGTCTGAGCCAGGTGACGTTTGTTTGTCTTAGCCACCCTAAGCAGCACCACCTCTCGGTACGCTACTTTCATATCCTGAGCCGTGAGCGGGTTAGCCGTGAGGGTGAATCGGGTCTCCAGGTCTTGGGCCCTGGCTTCCGCCTCCTCTACCGTGATCCTATCATTCCTACGCTCCCGACCAATGGAAGAAAGGTAACACCCCCTCATATAGGCCTTGAAGGCATCCCAGACCATCCCCCCAGAAGCCGTGCCTACGTTTGAGGCCCAGAATCCCCGGATTTCACCGCCCATCTCAAAGGCAATAGTGGGGTGTTCAATCCAGTACCTTGACAATCGCCAGAGTCTATCCCGCTGAGGGGTAGAGGTCTGCAATGTACACAGCAGTGGGGAGTGGTCAGAGATGCCCCGAGGAAGTAACTCTATTCCAAGAACCCTGGGAAGCATGGGGGCACCAGCGTAAACAAGGTCAATACGGGAGAGTGTGTTGTGGGAGGAGGAGTGGCACGTAAACTGGCGATCTGATGGGTGTTTCCACCTCCAGACATCCTCCAGCCCAAACACCTGTGCCCAGCGAGAAACTGGAGAGTCTGTGGCCCGGTCAGGCGTCAACCTATCCAGGGAAGGATTAGGAGGAATATTAAAGTCCCCTGCTATAACCACATTGTTAGTATGAAATTGGGCGATCAGGGCAGTCAATTTATGTAGTAAAGACAGATCCGCAGGAGGAGGCATATAGAGACCCACCAGCACCATCTCTATCATATCTATTGTGGCGTGCACCAGCACGTATCTCCCGTCCTTATCTGTAACAATATCAAGAGGCTCAAAATTCAGGGACTTATGGACCAAGACGCTAACCCCCCGGGCATAGCCGGAATATGTGGCATGATAGTGGTATCCCACCCAGGGCCTCTTCAAGCCCATAATCCTACCCCCCACTAGATGTGTCTCCTGAAGGATACATATATGCGGAGCATATTTTTTCATGTAGTCAAAAACAAGAGAGCGTTTAATCCTCTGGTTAAGCCCCCTAACGTTCCAGGAGAGGATCTTCAGCGGAGCCATAACCTGGAAGGGCAGGGGGGACCAACGGATATGACCGCCCGACCAGGGTCAGGGCACAAATATCTCATCTTAAGCAATGCAATGATATACACTGTACATTCGTTATAGTAGCGTTGTCCACAACAGAAAACATATAAGCATGTAACAAAAAAACAACAAAAAAACTGAAAAAAACAGAACTCCCCTCCCTTCCCACCCCACACCCCAGAAAAACAGCCCCAGGGTGTTTGAGAACCCAAACCAAATGTAATTAAACCCATTTAAAGGAGAGATCTCCCGTGGGGGCGGTGCGTATCAACCAGCACACCTAGGACAGAGTCTCCTGCGCAGAGTAAACAGACTCCAGCGCAGCCGCTTCCTGGAGGCAAAAACAAGTTAAAGGGGAACAAGCAATAGTATAGGTGACGCCTCAGATTGAAGTACAAAGTTCTCTTGGAGTGTTCCAAGGGCCCATTCTTAGTTGCAACTCGTCCAGCAAGAAGGAGACAAAAATCAAAAAAAAAAAAAAAAAAAAAATTTGGAAGAAAAAAGAAAAAAGGTCAAGAGGAGATCCAGGGCCGTCGGAGTATCGGGGTCCAGCATCCCCGGTGCAGTATGTCCACGTCCAGAGGTAATCATGCAAACCCCCTCAGGCATAAGCTAGGGGAGAAATAAGGCCATAAGGCCCGTAAGGCAGTAATATAGACCCCCCCCCAGAAAGCATCAGAACATCAGGACAGCTCCTCGCCCCCTTCCCAAAACTAATACTGGGAAGGAGGGGGGCACTCCAGCCGGAGCTCCAAGTTCAGAGACGGAGGGACAGAGTTGGGGGGGGGGAAACCGATCCGCTTACCGCTGGGCAAAGCTGGTGATACGTGTGGACCTCAGTCAGGTAGTCTCCATCCAGGATTATCCTTGCCGGGGAAGGGAATCGATCCACTTGGAGGCCTCAGTCGGGGAGGTAAAGAAACGAACGGATTCTCCATCAAGCACTCTGAGTTTCGCGGGGAACATCATGTTGTACTTGAGACCTTTGGTGCGCAGCTGGGCCTTGACTTGGTCGAATGTCCTGCGTTGCCTCTGCGTCTCCACGGAATAATCAGGAAAGAGCATTAATTTAGCATTTTCAAAGCGCAGGTCGCCCACCTTCCTCGCCTCCCGAAGAACCAGATCTCTATCTCGAAAGTTCAAAAGGCGGAAAATAAACGTGTGCGGCGGGGCTCCCGGCGGGCCACGAACCGACGGCATTCTATGCGCTCGTTCCACGACAAAGTGAGGAGAGAACACAGCGAGCGGGAGAAGTGTGCGTAGCAGACGTTCGGTAAAGGCTTCGGTGTCACGGCCCTCCGACCCCTCCGGCAGGCCCACCAACCGCAGGTTGTTCCTCCTATTCCTGTTCTCCTGGTCCTCTGCCCTGGATTCCAGTGCCCTCACCCTCACCTGTAGGGTGCGGAGGGAGGCATCATGGTCGCGGGTAACATCTTCCACGTCTCCAACCCTCCGCTCCGCCTCGGTAAGCCGCTCCCGGTGCTTATCCATATCCCGCCGGATAAGCCCCATGTCGAGCTGTATCTGCTCTATCTTAGTGGTCAGGGTAGTCTGGCAGCCTGTAATCGCTTGCATAAGAGCCTGAAATTGTTCAGCACCCAGCGGTGGCGTGTCCGCTTGGTCCGTCTGAGACGCCATGTTGGTGTAGGCCTGCCCGCGTGCCGCGCGGGTCAGTAGCGGGGATCCCGGCGGGGTTCCCGGTGCTGTGTGCTTCTTCCTATGGGAACCGGAGCTGCCCCTGCGCATCCCCGAACCTCACCACAGCTTCACTGGCCCAACAGGATAGGTATGTGTCCCTAAATGCCGGATAAATAGCCTGCCAGGTGCGGAGCTCTCTTCCAACACGTCCTAGCTGGTTGCCATCTTGGCCACGCCCCCCGCAGCACCATTGTCAGGAACGCAGCACTATTGTCAGGAATGCAGCACCATTGTCAGGAACGCAGCACTATTGTCAGGAATGCAGCACCATTGTCAGGAACGCAGAACCATTGTCAGGAATGCACTGACAAGTGCCAAAGGAGAATCTCCTGTTTACACGGCGGCCTCTTTAATAGAAAGTCCCGCCTCTTTTGATGGACAGAAAAATCGTCCAATGGCAGCGCCGGAGATGGGACTTCCTATTACAGAGGCTGCCCGGTCCTGCCTCCTCCCTGTCCCTTCCGAAGCATATACATCTTTTGTGGCCCCGGCGCTGGGAGATCGTCTGGGGCCACAAGAGATATGCATGTCCAAATAACCAGGCGGGCCGTTCAAAACCGAGCCGCGATTGGCCCACAGGCCAGACTTTGGACATGCTTGGTCTAGACTATTTTTATGTACAGTTGTAGAAAAGAATCATAGTTTCATAGTAGCAGTTTCATAGTTTGTAAGGTTGTATAAAGTTCCAGTCCAGTTCAACCTGAGTGAGTGTCTACAATTGTCCCTATCCCTGTACATTGCACACTCACATTGGTCCCTTCCCTCAAGGAGCCCACAATCCAAGGTCCCCATTCATATACTAGGGTCAATTTTGGACAGAAGCCAATTAACCTACCTGCATGTCTTTGGATTGTGGGAGGAAACCAGAGTACGCGGAGGAAACCCATGCAGGCACAGGGAGAACATGCAAACTCCAGGCAGGTAGTGTCTTGGTTGGGATTTGAACCAGTGACCCTTCTTACTGCTAGGTGAGAGTGCTAACCACTACACCACCGTGCCACCCCAATATGTAATGAAAAACCACTACTAACACTGTTCATCAATGCCACGATTGGTCTGCCCAGTGGATGTAGGACATCCTTATGTACTTTAGGTAAATGGTAAAAATAAGGAGTACTATAAAATTCTTTGCGCAGAAAGGCTGCCTCTTTTTTAACGATAATTTGATCCACAACGGCTTTTGAAATTAGAGTCTCAGCCTCAATGCGTAAAGAAGGCAGAGGGTTATTAGGTAATTTTTTTATGTTTTAGTGTCCGAAAGCAGAGTCGTTGCCTCGGCCACATAAGATATACAATCTTGGATGACAATTCCCCTCCCTTATCCGCCAAAGTTTTTTCTCCAGACGTGAAATTTTGAGAGAAATATTTTTGTGAAGAAAAAGTCAAGCCTCTACTCAACAAAGAAATGTCTTCGCTAGTCAATTCATAGGAAGATAAGTTGAATAATTTTATCGTTTCAACACTTTGGCGCTGGTGCTTATGTTTTCCCCACCCACCTCTACACCCTCGTATGTGTGTATTTTCTTTTTAATTGGGCGTGAGCCCTTGTCTAAAAAAGGAGAAAAGGACAAGGAGGTGGTATGAGGAGGTATATCACCTTTATTAAAATCACTGACAAGAAGACCAAACGAGGAGGTATTTGGGACAGAACTTTCACTTTTGTCAGCAAAAGAAGTGGTGTTTTTTAAAATATTCAAAGATACAGAATTAGAGCATGAAGAAACAAGATCAGTAGATGTGGGATCTATGAGTGATGCCCTGGAGGACTTAGAAGCAGGCTCAGTAGCAAGTAATGTAGCAGTATTAGGCCCCACCAGAGAAGTAACTTTATTAGTAATAGGTATGTCTGTCTTTCTTATGCCGCGTACACACGTAGCGGACTATCCGGCGGACTTCCCGCCGGACTGTCCGCTGGACTTTCCGAACGGGCTACTTGCCCACACACGGCACTTTTTCAGCGGACTAATACGGCGTACTAAGACCATCGGACTATCCATCGTACTTTTGAAATGAATGGACTCGCCCACACACGCGGAGGAAAGTCCGCTCATTTTGAGCGCGTCTCCAGGTAGGCGGGGCCCACGAAGGAGGCCTTGCTGGCCCCGCCACCTGGTATGGACTTAAAGGGGAACCCCGACGCTGAAAAAAATCGGCGTGGGGGTCCCCCCCAGGTCCACATCAGACCCTTGTCCGAGCACGCTACCCGGCTGGCCAGGAAGGGGGGGGGGGGGGCAAGCGAACGCCCCCCCCTGAGCCGTACCAGGCCGCGTGCCCTCAACATGGGGGGTGCCTTGGGGAATGATGTCACAGTCCCAGCATCCTCTGGGACTGTGACATCATACTGGGCGGGGACATCATCCGGTGATGTCCCTATATAAGTCACCGCGCGCCTTGTCCCCGTCATTGTGAGCAGAGAGAGCGACGAGGCAACATCTGAAGAGAAGAAGAGAAGAACAGAAGGTGGCGACAGAAGACTGGGTCACCGCCTGTAAAAGAGCTAGAAGAAGGCTCGGTGGCCTGGCAAGAAGAACCAAAGAGGGGGACAAGACCCCCGAAGTCGGAAGAAGAGGGCGGCGGCGAAGAAGAAAGCCGGGCTCCTCCACTAGCAAAAGAGCTAGCAGAAGATATCAGAGGAGTCCGGCGAGAAGACCCCCGAAGACAGAAGACCCCCGGAGCTGTGCAATAAACTTTTTTAACCCTTGTGTGTTGTGTTTTGTTTTTACTTTATTCCACAGTTGAATGGGTAGGGGTACATTGTACCCCATACTCATTTACATAGGGTGGGGGGGTCGGTATCCGGGGGCCCCCTTATTAAAGGGGGCTCCCGGATTCCGATAAGCCCCCCGCCCGCAGACCCTGACAACCAACGGCCAGGGTTGTCGGGAAGAGGCCCTTGTCCTCATCAACATGGGGACAAGGTGCTTTGGGGTGGGGGCGGCCTGGTACGGCTCAGGAGGGGGGGGGGGTCGCTCGTTCGTCAGACAAGAGTCTGATGTGGACCTGGGGGGACCCCCACGCCAATTTTTTCGGTGTTGGGGTTCCCCTTTAAGTCCATACCAGGTGGCGGGGCCAGCGAGGCCTCCTTCACGGGCCCCGCCTACCTGAGCGGACTTTTCTCCGGGCGGGAAAATTTTGTTCATTTCAAAAGTACGGCGGACTGGCATACCCACGGCCGCCGAAATGCGAGCTCGGCGGTAAGATTGGAGTGCAAAACTACTTTCTAAGTCCGCCGTACTTTTGGATAAAAAAAGTCCGTTGGAGGCTTCACACGGGGGGATTGTCCGGCGGACTTGAGTTTGCCGGATTTTTCCACCGGATTGTTTGATCGTGTGTACGCGGCATAAGAGGTCTCTTTAGGTGCATATTTAGATCTGTGTCTATGTTGGCCGTTTCCTTTGAGGTAATGGACTAGCCCTATGTTCATTCAAATCGACAATGGATCGGGTATCACCGGAAGGGGGAGGGTGGTCTATATTATATATATATATATATATAGGAGCTGGATGTAATCTATTTTGTTTAGTCCTATTCTGCTTATTAAGTACTCTAGAAAAAGGGTGAACCGCCATAAGAGGGGGTATAGAGTTATTCTCTTTCCAAGAAAAAACTTTATTCTGAGAATAATCCTCTATATCTCTATAAAATTTCTTGAGTTTGGTATTTTCCTTATTTTTAGTATTCTCTTTAAGGGTTTCTAACCAAGTGGGCGGAACCTTTAAATGGTAAGCAGCAATATCAGATGATAACATCTGTACATGGTGAACCAATTCATTATATTGTATATGTCTCTGGCTAATTAAAAGTCCCAATCACTTAGCAGTGCAAAATTCAGCAATCCCCCTCCCATTCTTTAATATGTGTAGAATCTAAAAATGAACAATTTTAAGTACCCTCAAACCTCTAGGAGAAATTTTCTGTTGTAAATATTTCTTTAGAAAAAAATCATCCCACCATTGTGTATTGGCTGGATGTATAAGCCTCTCTAATTTCTTAAATTTGCCACAAAGAGTATAACGATCAGCTCTTGAAAGCTTGGAAGAATTACAAAACAAATTGGGTGGAGTATATAAAATGTCAAGTACATCATATTTATGAAACTCTATATCATTAATACAATCCATGGAAAAAAAAAAATATATATATATATATATATATATATATATATATATATATATATATATATATATATATATATATATATATATATTAATTATTTATATATCCCAAATGTTGGTAAATCATATGTTATTCATTCACACCTTTATCCAATGATTACAGTACTAGAGAACCCTCTAAAAAAACTATTTTAACAGAAGGCTAAAAAAATATAATTAACGCTCATTAGCAGTGAAATAAAGAAAAAAATAAAAAATTAATAATAATAAAAAATAATAATTAGTAATAATTCCTATGAATTAACTAGTGAAGACATTTCTTTGTTGAGTAGAGGCTTGACTTTTTCTCCCACAACACAACCAAATTCTTTTTTATTGTTCGAAGATTTGAACAAATTTATAAGAAATCTCACTCTGAAAAGGTATTTTCATATACAATCCATGAAAAATGAAGGATTGGAGGTAATTCCTGATCCTTCTAATCCGGTCCCGGTTCCAATAGAATCAAATTTAGAAAATTATTTTGATGGCACCATCAGTGTTCATGATTGTCGCCCTGACCTGGATGAATCGTTTATTGATTTAGATTGGGAATTATTTACCCAACACTTTTAAACATCCCCTCCGGTAGTACACACCGATCTAAAAACCAAAATCATCGTTTTACCCCACTAAATCTAAGGGTCCATATGTGGAGGCCTTTTATAGGGGTTATTGCTGACCTCCAAAAATTATGGCAACAATCTACGAGTAAACAAAAATATTGCTCTAAAAATCTCACGTCTGGAGAAAAATCTTTGCTCAAATGTTTTTGAGATAATCCAGACCTTGTCATAAAATCGGCGGATAAGGGAGGGGGATTGTCATCCAAGATTGTATATCTTATGTGGCCGAGGCAACGACGCTGCTTTCGGACACTAAAACATACAAAAAATTACCTAATGACCCTCTGCCTTCTTTTCGCATTGAGGCAGAGACTTTAATTTCAAAAGCCGTTGTGGATCAAATTATAGATAAAAAAGAGGCAGCCTTTCTACGCAAAGAATTTTATAGTACTCCTTATTTTTACCATTTACCTAAAGTACATAAAGATGTACTACATCCACCGGGCAGACCAATCGTGGCATCGATGAACAGTGTTAGTAGTGTTTTTTCATTATATATTGATTCTTTTGTACAATCCTTGGCTTAAGGCCTGACATCATATATATGGGATTCCATACATCTGTTGGACCTTTTGTCCCGTACACCTGGAATGAGAGTTACTCCTGGTTTTCCCTCGATGTTAAATCTCTTTATACATCAATTCCACATGATGTGGGCCTATTAGCAGTACAGCATTTTCTGAATCTGGATTCCCAACTCAACACCAGACAAGCCTCATTCATTTTGGAGGCCACCTCTTTTTGCCTTACTCATAACTATTTTCATTTCGAGGCCCAGTTCTACCTACAGACCCATGGTACAGCTATGGGTGCCAATTTTGCACCCTCTCATGCCAACCTTACCATGGATCTGTGGGAGAACCAGTATGAATGGAATAATAACCCTTTAGCTCAATATGTGGTGTTTTTTGGCCGATATATTGACGATATCGTCATTATCTGGGATGGCACTTCATCCCAGGTGGAAGATTTTGTTTCTTACTGTAACACTAATAATATGGGCCTTTCTTTTTCTGCGGTTTGGAACAAAGAGAGCCTAGCTTTCTTGATATTGAACTTAACCATGATGGCAATAACATCTTTGCCCAAAACTATACCAAACCAACTTCCGCCAATTCGTATTTGCATTATGATTAGCTGCCATCACCCTTTGTGGGTGAATAACATCCCTAAAGGGCAGTTCTGTAGATTAAGACAGAACTGCAACAGGGACTGCGATTATATATCACAGAGCATACTCCTTAAAGAAAAGTTTATTGAGAAAGGTAATCCTTCACATTTAGTAGAACATGCGCACAACACCTTTCTCCTGGGGAGGAAGCCTAAGATGATTAAACCTCCGGAGGAACCTGTTGTAAGTTTTATTACAGGGTTCCATAGGCAATACAAAAAGAATGGAACATATTCTTGGAAAACACTGGAGTATCTTGAAGCAGGACCCCCATCTGAGCTCTATATTGGGTGATAGACTTAAAAGTTTCTTAAAGGAGGGCCCCACATTCAAGAATAATATTGCCCCTAGTAAACTAAAATGTAAGCGTGATTTGAACTCTTTGTGTCTTATTCCACTTACAGGGATGTATAGGTGCAATAAGCCCCTCTGCAAAAGCTGCCAATTCGTTAACCATGGCCAAAAAAACTTCATTCACAAAGGGATAACTTATCATTTCAATCAATTTCATAATTGCTCCAGCAATTATGTTGTTTATTGTTTGACGTGCCCATGTAAAATGTTATATGTGGGCAACACTATCTGTCCCCTTTGGCAAGCACCGTCAGCTCACAGAATTGGGTTGCGATAAACATAGTGTGCCACAACACCTTTTAGAATTCCATGATCCATACCTGGTGATATCTCTGGAGCAGAACGTTTCTCGAAATTGTGTGAACGCGAAACGTTCTGGATTTTTACCTTGGACACTCTTGCCCCTAATGGCCTTAATGAGGAGATTGAGATACACACCATCCTTTGACTCTATATTTATAATATTGCCATTATTGGCATTTGGGGTTAATTGCTTTTGTTGTAGATAATAACGATAATCTTTTATTAGTATTTTATAGGGCAAACTTTTATAAGAATATTAATTTTTATAGGAATATTTATAGAAACTGTTTTTATTATAAAATCATTTTTTTTCTATAATTTTTTTATTTCTATTTTTATTCATTTTTCTGATAATTGTTCTATTTTTATTTTCCTTCTTATTATTATTAATTATTCTCCTTTTGGTATTTATTTTTTATTTTTCTTAAATATCATTAGCAGCTCACTGTAATCTATCGGAATATAAATACAGTTGGTTGTCTTAAAATCTTTGTGCTGTCATGAGCATGTGGTTAAAATGTCTATTGTTGGTAATCTGTTTATTGTTATGGTAACTTTGTAACCTTCTCTTCTGTATCGCCAGTGTTGTCTATATCTTTGTGTTTTAATTGCACATCGTTAGTTTGTCCAATGAACTCAGGTATTTAAGAGCTATCATTCCGCTCTCCTTCTATCATTACACTTGAGAAAGGAGCGCGCTGGCTCTGTACGGATCCCGCGCATGCTCATAAACGCGTTGTGTTTCCCTGCATTTCTGATGTCACACGCCATCTCCTCGAGACGCTCTGAAGTCTGCCAGATGCGAGACACAGCCGGGTTCCCCCCCAGCATCTCGCAGTTATAATCACGGGCTCTTTTGGCACTTTGACACACTGATGACCACAACATTTATTCCTGTGTATGCCCAGCTTTCTGCTTGTCATATGTAAGTGAAAGATATTTCTTATATTATTGATTAAAGCACTTTTTACTAAGTGGCGCTCTTCTATTTGTTATTTTCTCTGCATGTGATTGAGCCGGCTTCACTCTAAAGAAAAGCAGCCTTCTGTGAAAGTGCATATATTATTCCTTGTCCGTCCAGCAAGATCCAGCGTTTTGGACTGATTGCACGCTAAGGCCGCGTACACATGGGCGGATTGTATGGCCTACTTAGTCCGTCATACAATCCGACGTACAGTCCTTCATACTTTCGAATGAACGGACTTGACCACACACGGATGCACAAACAGTCCGTCGAAAGCTTGCGCGATGACGTGTACAGCACGTACGACGGGACTAGAAATAGGAAGTCCAATACACAGCAATGCAACCTTCCGCCGTGTAAATCCTTTCTGAGCATGCGCCATTCTTAGTCTGTCGAACTAGCCTACTCACGAGCGGATTGTCCGCTGAAACCAAAGTATGACGGACAGTATTACGGAAATTCCGAAATACTTAGTACGCCAGACTGCACGCTGAAAAAGTCAGCTGAAGCCCACACACGAGCGGACTGTCCGCTGAAATGTGTTTCGACGGACTAAGTAGGCCATACAGTCCGCCCGCGTGTACGCGGCTTTACAAGTACTTTTTATTTAATATAAAAATTTGTAGTTGGACAGTAGTCTTATGAAGACTTTTTACTGATATTTATTACATTTAATTTTATTTATTTATTAGTTTGATTAATTATGATTCACATTGTTCTTTTATGTAATATTCTAAAGTACGCTGCGCTTTCAAACACAAATTCAAATAGTGAAATAGGGAAAAATGGAAAGATGTGCTATATGTCAACAGCAATAAAGTGATAACATGCTAAGTTACAAACAATATTTCAAATAAAGTGCTTTCGTGCGGGATATGATAAAACGTCCATATGGTGAGAAAAAAAAGCAATCAATAAAATCCTAAAAACAATATAAATGGTGACCCAAACAAAAAAATTCTTATTACAATAATATGTATGTCTAATATATAAATATGTGTGAGAAAAAGTGCTTCACTGTAAATGGTTCAGTGGTAAATCTGGATTCCTGTGGTAGCCTCACTCTGTGCTTCAATGTGGTAATGGAGTCCCCTTTTGTGCAATAATATATATATGTCTAATATATATATATGCGAGAAAAAGTGCTTCAATGTCCTGTGCAATCAAAAAAAGTTCAAAAGTGCTCCAATGTAATCCATTCGATTCAGTGGTTGCTGTGATATCAATCCAATATTAAGGTGCTGCGTGTGCACTCAGGTGTTCCCCCCAGGTAATGGCCGCTCACCTTAGAGCATGTGACCTTGCTGATTAGGTTTGGTCAATGCACGCATTGGAACCTGTAAATGGTTCAGTGGTAAATCCGGATTCATGTGGTAGCCTCACTCTGTGCTTCAATGTGGTAATGGAGTCCCTTTTGTGCCTCAGTAATATCAATAGAAAAAGGAGAACTTCATAGTGTAGTATGTTAAAACTTTTATTATGAACACAGTAAAGATCCCTTACAGGGTACTCACATTTGCATGGCGCTACAGAGCGCCACTCTAAAATAGCATAAAACCAGGCTGTAGCGGCTGATATCTGGGTGGTATGCTGATCATCCTTAGTGAATTCACTAACTAGCGTTCCGTTCTGTCCCCTTCCCCAATGCATGTTGATACAAGGGGTTAATTTGTATCTTCCTCAGGGGGTCTTCCTCAAATTGGCACATTAACCACTTACTTACTGGGCACCTAAACTCCCCTCCTGCCCAGACCAATTTTCAGCTTTTAGCGCTGTCAGTCTTTGAACGACAATTGTGCGGTCATACAACACTGTCACCCAGGGATTCCATGTATTCTCAAAGTTGGATATTTTATCTTGAGTTATAGCCTCTGTTTTGGCATGGATCATTGCTTGATTGACTCTATTTTTAGTTTCAGCAATTATTAAGGATGGGAATTTCCAAGCTTTGGCAATTGTTTCTTTCGCAGCTGTAGCGATCTGTAAGTTCTGTAGAGTTTGAATTGGTGGTAGGAGAGATTGGCCCGTTTTAGGTTTTAAAAATGCTATTGTAGGATCAGGATCACACCAAGTATGGAGATGTGATTTTATTGGGATTTTATGCTATAGACCAATACAAAGTGACACATAATTGTGAAGTGGAAGGAAATGATAAAGAGTTTTCACATTTTTTTTACAAATAAATATGTGAAAAGTGCATTTGTATTGAGCCCCCTTCCCTCTGATACCCCTAACTAAAATCTAGTGGCACCGATTGCCTTCAGTAAATCTTCTGTATTTACACACAGTCCACCTGTGTGTAAATACAGCTTTTTCTGTGAAGCCTTCAGAGGTTTGTAAGAGAAACTTAGTGAACAAACAGCATTATGAAGGCCAAGGAACACACCAGACAAGTCAGGGATAAAGTTGTGGACAAGTTTAAAGCAGGGTAAGGTTATAAAAAAATATCCCAAGCTTTGAACATCTCACGGAGCACTGTTCAATCCATCATCTGAAAATGGAAAGAGTATGGCACAACTACAAAACTACCAAGACATGGCTGTCCACCTAAATGGACAGGCCGGGCAATTAATCATGAATCAGAGAAGCAGCCAAGAGGCCCATGGTAACTCTGGAGGAGCTGCCGAGATCCACAGCTCAAATGGAATAATCTGTCCATAGGACAACTATTAGTCGTGCACTCCACAAATCTGGCCTTTATGGAAGATTGGCGAGAAGAAAGCCATCGTTAACCACTTCAGCCCCAGAAGAATTTACCACATTCCTGACCAGAGCACTTTTTGCGATTCGGCACTGCGTCGTTTAAACTGACAATTGCATGGTCGTGCGACGTGGCTCCCAAACAAAATTGACATCTTTTTTTTCCCACAAATAGAGCTTTGGTATTTAATCACCTCTGAGGTTTTTATTTATTGCAGTATAAACAAAAAAATAGCAACAATTTTGAAAAAAAATGCATTATTTTTTACTTTTTGCTATAATAAATATCCCCAAACAATATTTAAAAAAACGTTTTTTTTCCTCGGTTTAGGCCGATACGTATTCTTCTACATATTTTTGGTAAAAAAAAAATCACAATAAGCATTTATTGATTGGTTTGTGCAAAAGTTATAGCGTCTACAAAATAGGGGGATAGTTTTATGGCATTTTTATTGATAATTTTTTTTTTTACTAGTAATGGCGGCAATCAGCAACTTTTATTGTGACTGCTGCATTATGGCGGACACATCAGACAATTTTGACACATTTTTGGGACCATTGACATTAATACAGCGATCAATGCAAAAAAATTGCATTGATTACTGTTAAAATGTCACTGGCAGTGAAGGGGTTAACCACTAGGTGGCGCTGTAGGGGTTAAGTGTGTCCTACTGAGTGATTCTAACTGTGGGGGAAGGGGCTGTGTGTGACTGATCAGTGCTCCCGATTACAGGGAGAGCTGATCAGTGACAATGTCACTAGGCAGAACGGGGAGATGCTTGTTTACAGTAGAGACGATTGCAGGTATCCCTGCGGACATCGGGTTTGTGGGACCCACGATCGCGGTCACGGAGCTCCCATCGCACACGCGCCCATGAGCCGCCTCCTAAAGGGTAACGTACGGGTACGTTAATCTGCCTGTGCATGCCCTTCTGCCGCAGTATGTCTGCGCGAGGCAGTCGGGAAGCGATTAAAAGAAAGCCATATAGTTACATAGTAGGTGAGGTTGAAAAAAGACACAAGTCCATCAAGTCCAATCTATGTGTTTGATTATATGTCAGGATTATCTTGTATATCTCTGTATGTTGTAGTCGCTCAGGTGCTTAGCTAATAGTTTTTTTTGCGTACCGATGCCCCCTGCTGAGACCACCAAATGTGGAAGGAAATTCCACATCCTTGTCGCTCTTACAGTAAAGAACCCTCTACGTAGTTTAAGTTCTAACCTCTTTTATTCTCATTGGTCACGTGTCTTGTTAAACTCCCTTCCGCAAAAAAGTTTTATCCCTATTGTGGGGTCATCAGTACGGTATTTGTAAATTGAAATCATATCCCCTCTCAAGCGTCTCTTCTCCAGAGAGAATAAGTTCAGTGCTCGCAACCTTTCTTCATAATTAATATCTTCTAGTGCATCCTTCCTGAGGTCTGGAACTGGACAGCATACTCCAGGTGCGGCCAGACCAGAGTCTTGTAGAGTGGGAGAATTATTGCTTTATCCCTGGAGTTAATGCCTTTTTTAATGCATGCCAATATTCTGTCTGCTTTGTTAGTAGCAGCTTGGCAATGCCTGCCATAGGTTCTCCCCCCAGTGTACAGATTGAATTAATATTTTTGCCAACCAAATGCATTATTTTACATTTTTCTACATTAAGCCTCATTTGCCATGTAGTTGCCCACCCCATTACTTTGTTCAGATCTTCTTGCAAGGTTTCCACATCCTGCGTAGAAGTTATTGCCCTGCTTAGCTTAGTATCGTCTGCATATACAGAGGTTGACTGTTTACCCCATCCTGCGTAGTCAGTTCGCAGTTTGCGAGAAATCATGTGGGGACACAGAAAACATGTGGAAGAAGGTGCTCTAGTCAGATGAGACCAAAATGTAACTTTTTGGCCTAAAAGCAAAATGCTGTGTGTGACACCGACCCTAAACATACAGCCAGAGATACAATGGAATTGTTTAGATCAAAGCATATTAATGTGTTAGAATAGCCCAGTCAAAGTTCAGACCTAAATCCAACTGAGAATCTGTGGCAAGACTTGAAAATTGGATGGCAAGCATCTGTGACAGAGCTTGAGCTATTTTGCAAAGCAGAATGGGCAAAACTTTCCCTCTAGATGTGTAAAGTTGGTAGTGCCATCCCCAAAAAAGACTCAAAGCTGTAATTGCAGCAAAAGGTGGTTCTACAAAGTATTGACTCAGGGGGCTGAATACATTATATATATATATATATATATATATATATATATACATACACAGTATCTCACAAAAGTGAGTACAACCCTCACAAGGGGTGTAGAAGAAATAACACTTTGCTATAATGTAAAGTAGTGAGTGTACAGCTTGTATAACAGTGTAACCGCTGGCAACAAACGTGAGTACACCCCTAAGTGAAAATGTCCAAACTGAGTCCAATTAGCCATTTCCCCCCCCCCCCCCGGTGTCATGTGACTCGTTAGTATTACAAGGTCTCAGGTGTGAATGGGAGGCAGGTGTGTTAAATTTGGTGTTATCGCTCTCACTCTCTCATACTGGTCCCTGGAAGTTCAACATGGCACCTCATGACAAAGAACTCTCTCAGTATCTGAAAAAAAAAGAATTGTTGCTCTACATAAAGATGGCTTAGGCTTTAAGAAGATTGCCAAGACCCTGAAACTGAGGTGCAGCACGGTGGCCGAGACCATACAGCGGTTTAACTGGATAGGTTCCACTCAGAACAGGCCTCACCATGGTCGACCAAAAAAGTTGAGTGCACATGCTCAGTGTCATATCCAGAGGTTGTCTTTGGGAAATAGACTTATGAATGCTGCCAGCATTGCTGCAGAAGTTGAAGGGGTGGGGAGGTCAGCCTGTCAGTGCTCAGACCATACGCCAAGTTCATTATGCAGTCACTGTTAGTTCATGCTGCCCAAGCACCAGTACTTTGTTTTTGTCTAGCCTTGCTATTATGATAATATTACAGATGTAGATTTTTTTTCTGGTTTTCCTTAAAATTGCGTCTTCAGATTAATGTGACACCAAGACAGGAAATTATGTCACTATGTCTCTTTGAAAATGGCGCCCAGACCAGAGGTATAGATAATGCCTATTCTGGTTATAGGCTACATAAAAATATGCTAGAGGCCCCAGAGTATGCACGCTTGTGAAAAGCACACTGGGCGGGGCAACGTGCGGAACATCATGCCACTTCATCAATCCATGGTGTGGCGGCAAGGAATGTGAGTGCACAGCAGCTTTTTCTGCCTTTACAGTCTTGTTTTTAAACTGACACTCTGATTTTTGGTATTAAGCTTTCTAATAAATACTACACCATAAAAAATACTTTATCCATGGTGTATGGTGAGGTTATATCAATATATGTGTGGATACTGAAAATATGTTGCCAACAAGTAGAGAATCTGTGACTCTGTTATAAGAGAGTGGGCACATATGCTGCTTATAAATTTGCAGCCATTCCATCTGATTCACAGATTCACACAGTAGGAGATTCACACAGTAGTCTTGGTGTCTTTTAGAGCACTTGTATTGGGAAATGGAAATATGGACACGTACCTCAATTGAAGATAATTCAGATTTTACGTTGCAACTTTTGATTTGCATATACTGGGACTGTTTATATATCCTTATTGGGACTGTTTGCCTGTTATGCACCTTATATATGGTTATAGATTTGTATTTTAATAGTGCTGAAATTCTATAGGATTCATAAGGTAATGCTCAGATGAAACTCTACTCTAAGGCCTGATTCACACCTATGCATTTTTAGTGATTTTTGCATTTTGTAGATTTTCTCTACAGAACGTGTTCCATAGGAAACCATGTTAAATTGACTTAGTGCAAATCTACAAAATGCAAAAAGCACAAAAAATGCATAGGTGTGAATCCAGCCTAATTCAGCTATCATCAGGAAATCATCTGCATCTTCCCCATGCTCTCATCAATTCTTCTGCTCTGCCGCATCTTATGTGGCATGGTTATTTGCTCTGTTTGCTCCACCTTTTGATGTTCTTTAAAGAGAGTAAAAGACAAAGGAGATTATATGTTTCTTCCAACTGTGCTAAAAACATAGTTCACATGCACATTTCTCTATCTGCCCATTTGTGACTGCAAAACTATTGTAGGGTGCCCACTTTTGCCTTGTAACATTGTTACGGAAAGGCATAGATTTACAACGGAAAGAATAAACATGCATCTCTCTCAGTGCTACTTTGGGAGTACTGGCCTGCTGTTGGTTGCTCTTATGCCCCGTACACACGAGAGGGATTAAGTCTGACAGACCTCCAAAGGAGTTCCGCCGGAGTTCCGCCGGAGTTCCGACGGAGTTCTGGCGGACTTTTCGACCGAACGGACTTGACCACACACCATCACACCAAACTCCGACGGAGTCGAACGTGATGACGTACGACTGGATTCGACGTAGGAAGTTCCTAGACAGTAGCCAATAGCTGCCCTAGCGTCGGTTTTAGTCCGTCGGAGTAGCACACACACGAGCGGATTTTTCAAAGGGGACCGGGTCCGGCGGAGTTCCGTCGGGAAAATTTAAAGCATGCTTCATTTCTAAAGTCCGTCAGACTTTAGCTTCGCTAAAGTCCGTTGCAGCCCACACACGATCGGATAGTCCGCCGGACTCAGTCCGTCGGAGTTTGGATGTCGAAAAGTCCGCTCGTGTGTACGGGGCATTACAGTATGGTACACTCCAGCAATGTGCCCCAGTCTATGACAACCAAAACACTTAGTGTGGCTAAATCCATCATGCACAGCCACTTGTTTCCACCTCTTAAACAAAAAAGAGCGACAATTTTGATAAAAAATACAATACTTTTTACTTTTGGCTATAATAAATATCCCCCAAAAATACATTAAAAAAAATTTTTTTCCTCAGTTTAGGCCGATATGTATTCTTCTACATATTTTTGGTAAAAAAAAAAAAAAAAAAAAAAAAAAATTACAATGAGCTTATATTGATTGGTTTGCGCAAAAGTTATAGCATCTACAAAATAGGGGATAGTTTTATGCCATTTTTATTATTGATTTTTTTTTTACTAGTAATGGCGGCGATCTGTGGTTTTTATTGGGACTGTGACATTATGGCAGACACATCAGACAATTTTAACACATTTTTGGGACCATTGGCATCTATACAGCGATCAGTGCTATGAAAATGCATTGATTACTGTAAAAATGTCGCTGGCAGTGAAGGGGTTAACATTAGGGGGCGGTCAAGGGGCTAATGTGTTCCCTAGTGTGTGTTCTAACTCAAGAGGGGAGGGAAATGTGCAGGGGAGATGACAGATCGCTGTTCATACTCTGAATGAACAGACGATCTGTCTGTTCTCCCCTCGGAGAACCGGAAACTGTTTTTACACACATAGAAATCCCAGTTCTCCATGTGCCCCAAGCCATCGCAGGAGCCCGGCGGTGATCACAACTGCCAGGCACTCACATCGGCTACGTGGGTGAACAGGGGGCGTACGTGCCCGCTAGTAGCCAATTGTGTTACAGATGTAACAAGACGGTGTTGCCGCAGTACAAATGCGGTGGCTGGTCGGCAAGCGGTTAAGCTTCCTAAAAAGGTCTCCTCCCCAATAAATGATAATTCCATTTTTTATTTATTACTAAATGTCCCCCAAGTCACTTTCCAGTTCCCCACTCACTTTGTTTGGCAATGCCTTGCCTATTGGCTCAGAAAATGGCCAATACTGATTTTTAAGATTCATCTCCCTCTGACTTCAATAGGGTTAGGTTTCGGGATCTGAACTTTGTTCATGTTTGCCAAGCCTGCATCAAACCAAACCCAGGTACTTTCAGTTCATCACTAATATAGTCAATTTGCTTCTGTATAGTTTCTCAGTAGTGATGGCCGAACGGTTCGCCCGGCGGTCGTTTCGCGGCGAATTTCCGACTTTCGCCGTCCGCGGGTTCGAACGCCTTTTTCCGTCGTTCGCCCCGGCGGACTTACGTGTTTAATGTATACAAGAACTTTAACCTTTCGTGACACGTTTATCATGTGTTACAGGACAACCAATTGAGACATGACAGCTCATGGACACTTGGACATTCCCCCTAACCTATAAATACACCCGATCCGGTGGCCATTTTACATTCTTTCTTCTGTCACTGTAGGGAAAGGATCCTGTGTGGAGTAGGGACAGAGAAAACGCTAGCTATTTGGTACACAAAAGTTCTTTTCAGGACTGGTATAGGTGTTAGGTCAGCAGCCTGAGTTTCTTTTGTCAGTTTAGATAAAGGGACAGAGCGCTGTATGCTGCTATTTTAGGGACAGCTCAGCCAGATTAGTCTTTCTTCATCATCATCATCATCATCATCATTAGCTGTTACTATCAGGTCCACAAAAGAGCTGTTCCAGCTAATCGTTCCAGCCTACTCTTTTTTGCCAATTTGTATAGGGACAGGCAGGAAGCAGTGTGTCAGGCAGTGAGGATAATTTTAAAGACTTGCTGTTACTATTAGTTCCACAAAGGTTCTTTTCAGGACTGGTATCAGTGGTACGGTAATAGGCTTGTACACGTATAATATTCTTTCTTCCAAATATAGAAAGAATATTATACTTGACTGCTGCCCTTCTGCTGCAGTCTGCTAATCATTCACAACTCACTTGTTCCACAAAGCTCTTTATCAGGACTGGTAACTTGGTCTGTCTAGGGTGCTACGGTACATAGGCTTGGGTGCGGTACAGTCTGCTGTTCTGTAAGGACCGCTATCGGTCCACAATAGATAGGGTTGCCGTGCACTACTGCTGACCGCTGCCCTATACTGCAGCAGTCCTTCAGCGGTATAGGGACTGACGCACAGTCTGCTAAACACTAATACACAACCTGCTTGGTCCACAAAAGTTCTTATAAGGACTGGTAACTTGGTATAGGGTGCTACGGTACATAGGCCTGAGTGCGTTACAGTCTGCTGTTCTGTAAGGACCGCTATCGGTCCACAATACATAGGGTTGACGTGCACTACTGCTGACCGCTGCCCTATACTGCAGCAGTCCTTCAGCGGTATAGGGACTGACGCACAGTCTGCTAAACACTAACACACAACCTGCTTGGTCCACAAAAGTTCTTATAAGGACTGGTAACTTGGTATAGGGTGCTACGGTACATAGGCCTGAGTGCAGTACAGTCTGCTGTTCTGTAAGGACTGCTATCGGTCCACAATACATAGGGTTGCCGTGCACTACTGCTGACCGCTGCCCTATACTGCAGCAGTCCTTCATTGGTATAGGGACTGACGTACAGTCTGCTAATCACTAACACACAACCTGCTTGGTCCACAAAAGTTCTTATAAGGACTGGTAACTTGGTATAGGGTGCTACGGTACATAGGCCTGAGTGCGTTACAGTCTGCTGTTCTGTAAGGACCGCTATCGGTCCACAATACATAGGGTTGCCGTGCACTACTGCTGACCGCTGCCCTATACTGCAGCAGTCCTTCAGCGGTATAGGGACTGACGCACAGTCTGCTAAACACTAACACACAACCTGCTTGGTCCACAAAAGTTCTTATAAGGACTGGTAACTTGGTATAGGGTGCTACGGTACATAGGCCTGAGTGCAGTACAGTCTGCTGTTCTGTAAGGACCGCTATCGGTCCACAATACATAGGGTTGCCGTGCACTACTGCTGACCGCTGCCCTATACTGCAGCAGTCCTTCATTGGTATAGGGACTGACGTACAGTCTGCTAATCACTAACACACAACCTGCTTGGTCCACAAAAGTTCTTATAAGGACTGGTAACTTGGTATAGGGTGCTACGGTACATAGGCCTGAGTGCAGTACAGTCTGCTGTTCTGTAAGGACCGCTATCGGTCCACAATACATAGGGTTGCCGTGCACTACTGCTGACCGCTGCCCTATACTGCAGCAGTCCTTCATTGGTATAGGGACTGACGTACAGTCTGCTAATCACTAACACACAACCTGCTTGGTCCACAAAAGTTCTTATAAGGACTGGTAACTTGGTATAGGGTGCTACGGTACATAGGCCTGAGTGCAGTACAGTCTGCTGTTCTGTAAGGACCGCTATCGGTCCACAATACATAGGGTTGCCGTGCACTACTGCTGACCGCTGCCCTATACTGCAGCAGTCCTTCATTGGTATAGGGACTGACGTACAGTCTGCTAATCACTAACACACAACCTGCTTGGTCCACAAAAGTTCTTATAAGGACTGGTAACTTGGTATAGGGTGCTACGGTACATAGGCCTGAGTGCAGTACAGTCTGCTGTTCTGTAAGGACCGCTATCGGTCCACAATACATAGGGTTGCCGTGCACTACTGCTGACCGCTGCCCTATACTGCAGCAGTCCTTCATTGGTATAGGGACTGACGTACAGTCTGCTAATCACTAACACACAACCTGCTTGGTCCACAAAAGTTCTTATAAGGACTGGTAACTTGGTATAGGGTGCTACGGTACATAGGCCTGAGTGCGTTACAGTCTGCTGTTCTGTAAGGACCGCTATCGGTCCACAATACATAGGGTTGCCGTGCACTACTGCTGACCGCTGCCCTATACTGCAGCAGTCCTTCAGCGGTATAGGGACTGACGCACAGTCTGCTAAACACTAACACACAACCTGCTTGGTCCACAAAAGTTTTTATAAGGACTGGTAACTTGGTATAGGGTGCTACGGTACATAGGCCTGAGTGCGTTACAGTCTGCTGTTCTGTAAGGACCGCTATCGGTCCACAATACATAGGGTTGCCGTGCACTACTGCTGACCGCTGCCCTATACTGCAGCAGTCCTTCAGCGGTATAGGGACTGACGCACAGTCTGCTAAACACTAACACACAACCTGCTTGGTCCACAAAAGTTCTTATAAGGACTGGTAACTTGGTATAGGGTGCTACGGTACATAGGCCTGAGTGCAGTACAGTCTGCTGTTCTGTAAGGACCGCTATCGGTCCACAATACATAGGGTTGCCGTGCACTACTGCTGACCGCTGCCCTATACTGCAGCAGTCCTTCATTGGTATAGGGACTGACGTACAGTCTGCTAATCACTAACACACAACCTGCTTGGTCCACAAAAGTTCTTATAAGGACTGGTAACTTGGTATAGGGTGCTACGGTACATAGGCCTGAGTGCAGTACAGTCTGCTGTTCTGTAAGGACCGCTATCGGTCCACAATACATAGGGTTGCCGTGCACTACTGCTGACCGCTGCCCTATACTGCAGCAGTCCTTCATTGGTATAGGGACTGACGTACAGTCTGCTAATCACTAACACACAACCTGCTTGGTCCACAAAAGTTCTTATAAGGACTGGTAACTTGGTATAGGGTGCTACGGTACATAGGCCTGAGTGCAGTACAGTCTGCTGTTCTGTAAGGACCGCTATCGGTCCACAATACATAGGGTTGCCGTGCACTACTGCTGACCGCTGCCCTATACTGCAGCAGTCCTTCATTGGTATAGGGACTGACGTACAGTCTGCTAATCACTAACACACAACCTGCTTGGTCCACAAAAGTTTTTATAAGGACTGGTAACTTGGTATAGGGTGCTACGGTACATAGGCCTGAGTGCAGTACAGTCTGCTGTTCTGTAAGGACCGCTATCGGTCCACAATACATAGGGTTGACGTGCACTACTGCTGACCGCTGCCCTATACTGCAGCAGTCCTTCAGCGGTATAGGGACTAAGAGTTTTGTCACAGGGTGATTTAAAAAATGACAGGCAGAGGAAGAGGCAGGCCCTTCCGCAGGGGTGGTAGGGGTAGGGCAGGAGCAACAGCCTTGAGCCAAAGTGGGAAGTTGCAGAAGGTGCGTTCAATTACTTTAAAGGACGCACCAGACTTGGTTGAGTGGCTCACTCAGCCTTATTCTTCTGCACCCTCCTCATCCTCTCGATCTGCACCCTCTTCTTCACTCTCTGCTATGTGCACCCCCAAAGACACTACCACCAACAACACCACCACCACCACATACCTTCCGCTTGAGTGCAAATGGGGGCCTTCATGCTCCAGTGTTTTAATAGGGACCCCCGTATAAAAAGCATGAGGGTCAAGGACCAGTACTGGGTGGCAACGTACTTAGATCCCCGGTACAAACACAAAATGGCGGAAATGTTACCGCCGTCGCAGAGGGCTGTCAGAATGCAGCACTTCCAGGCCTTGCTTCGAGAAATGCTGCATTCTGCTTTTGCGTGCGCTGGCAGAGGAGCAATTCCCACTCCCAGAGAAGGATTTGCGGGTACCAATCCAACAGCGCCTGCAAGAAGAGGCCGGTTTGAAGATGTGTTGGTGACTTCGGATATGAGGTCATTCTTTCAGCCGACCCATCGACAGGTGTCATCCGGATCCAGCATCAGGGAACGCCTAGACCGTCAGGTGTCCGACTACATTGGGTTAACGGCCGATGTGGACGCTCTGAGGAGTGATGAACCCCTAGACTACTGGGTGGGCAGGCTTGACCTCTGGCCAGAGCTTGCCCAATTTGCAATCGAACTGTTGGCTTGCCCCTCATCCAGTGTCCTGTCCGAAAGGACGTTCAGCGCAGCAGGGGGGATTGTGACCGATAAGCGTACTCGCCTAGCTCACGACAGTGTTAACTACCTCACATTTCTAAAAATGAATGAGGCATGGATCTCGGAGGAATTCAACACATGTGATCAGTAGACCATGTATATGTCTATAAACAATTTTTGGAATCAAGCACACAGACCTTCTTAATTCATTTGGCTCACTTCCCTGACCCAAAAAAGCACACCGTACTATATGCCCCTACCCTCCTCTTTGAAGAGGTTGAGCGGTGTCATATTTCTACTGGGGCTGCTTATTATGAGGGGTTCCCACCATCCCTGTGCTGTGCTGACTTCCTCCTGGGTGTTCTTATTATGAGGGGCTCCCACCATCCCTGTGCTGTGCTGACTTCCTCCTGGGGGTTCTTATTATGAGGGGCTCCCACCATCCCTGTGCTGTGCTGACTTCCTCCTGGGGGTTCTTATTATGAGGGGATCACACCATCCCTGTGCTGTGCTGACTTCCTCCTGGGGCTGCTTACGGTGCTGCTGTCAGCGCTGTATGTCACGGAGCTGCTGTCAGCGCTGTATGTCACGGAGCTGCTGTCAGCGCTGTATGTCACGGAGCTGCTGTCAGCGCTGTATGTCACGGAGCTGCTGTCAGCGCTGTATGTCACGGAGCTGCTGTCAGCGCTGTATGTCACGGAGCTGCTGTCAGCGCTGTATGTCACGGAGCTGCTGTCAGCGCTGTATGTCACGGAGCTGCTGTCAGCGCTGTATGTCACGGAGCTGCTGTCAGCGCTGTATGTCACGGAGCTGCTGTCAGCGCTGTATGTCACGGAGCTGCTGTCAGCGCTGTATGTCACGGAGCTGCTGTCAGCGCTGTATGTCACGGAGCTGCTGTCAGCGCTGTATGTCACGGAGCTGCTGTCAGCGCTGTATGTCACGGTGCTGCTGTCAGCGCTGTATGTCACGGAGCTGCTGTCAGCGCTGTATGTCACGGAGCTGCTGTCAGTGCTGTATGTCACGGAGCTGCTGTCAGCGCTGTATGTCACGGAGCTGCTGTCAGCGCTGTATGTCACGGAGCTGCTGTCAGCGCTGTATGTCACGGTGCTGCTGTCAGCGCTGTATGTCACGGAGCTGCTGTCAGCGCTGTATGTCACGGAGCTGCTGTCAGCGCTGTATGTCACGGAGCTGCTGTCAGCGCTGTATGTCACGGAGCTGCTGTCAGCGCTGTATGTCACGGAGCTGCTGTCAGCGCTGTATGTCACGGTGCTGATGTCAGTGCTCTGTATTACGGTGCTGCTGTCAGTGCTCTGTATCTCCTGCACCCTCTTGTTTGCCTACCCTGGTCCCTGACCTTCCCTCTCCTCCATTGCCTTCATTAGCTCCATAGTCCTGAATTGTCAGAACAATTTCCCAAATAAAAAAAAAATGCTTGTAGTTATCGATCCCAAATTCACCTCATACATGTATTATGCTATTGTCCAGGTGGTGGGACTACGT